>NC_090025.1:64659544-65301544 GCF_037176765.1 Anolis sagrei
GGCATGCCCTGGGTTATGTATCTGTGTAAATCTGAACTCAATTTCTTTGTACCAGGCATATTTTCACATCCAGGCAACCAGGTCCAGATTTTATTCAATCCAAATGGCTCAGTTCAATTTGGAGTTAGGCTAAATCTAGTGTTTGTTTTCTAATTTATGAATATCATTGAAGCATACAAGTTAAGTCTGTCAAATGTTTGTTAAAATATTTTAATAAAATAGACTTAACAACAAATGAAGAAGAATACATTAGCTATAAGTTAGAGAGCCTTGGAAGTACCAATGAATGAATTGATTCAAGAATCAATCTGTCTCCCCTTAAGTGACAATAGTCTTCACGGTATCAAGGAGAATGTGTAACACCCAAGTTGTAAGAAGCATTTGAAAGATCTCTATTCTTCAAAGCAGTTTTTCTTCTTTTAATCATTTCAATGGATGTAGTTAAATACTTGTCTTAATTTAACATGATTTAATAGCTCAGTACTGGGCTGTTCTCCAAGTTGTGCTTTCTTATGGCTCCTAGTAGAAATGGGAGATGTGGAAGATTATATTTCTTCTTCTTACTTTATTTTCTTTATTTTTATGAATATTTTTTATCAAAGACTCACAAGCTATTTGTAATTTTCTCTGCTTCCTATGATATTTTCCTTTCAGAAGCTGAGAAAATTCTTGTAAAATAATTCACTTCTATTGTAATTACGGAACCAAGTCTTGATTTACATTGCAACTGAATTCTTGGAGACACAGTATAAACAAAGAGAATGGGATTGTTATTTATCCAAAGGGAGTATTATTTCCTGTACAGAAAGAAATATTTTCTGCATGGCAATGTTGCTTTCTATACAAAATTGAATGTGTATTCTGTGCAGAATATATCCTAAACTGCAAATGTTCTCATCAGTATTTCCTTATATTTCAAAACAGGTTTCTCAACCATTTTTTGTTTTGAAAATTATTCTTTCTAGCTCTATTGCTTTGCTCTGTCCTCTTAGCAAATTGTGAATCATTTTAAGTCTATTAGTGGTGGGCTGGTGACTTCCATATCAGGGGCACAAATAAAACAATCTGGGTTTAAGTCCAAATTTTAAAGCAGGCATGGCAAAAAAATCTTCCTAAGACTCACCCCAGAATCTCCAGACCAATATTTTCAGGCAAAAAAGGGACAAATTCTTATTCCTGGAAATTTTTAGCTGAAACAATTTATGAGGCTCCTTGTATTAAAAATCCCCATTTTGAGGGGAACCATATATGGACTTCGAGACACTTTAGGGTTTTTGTTTTGTTTTGTTTTGCGATAATCAATCCAGGCCCCAGAGGGCTCCAGGACAATAAAGTGACTTCTAGACTTTCCACAATTGCCCAATCCTGCTTTAAAGGAACTAACCAAGTGCTGATTCCTTTGGAATAACAGTGTGTAGTACATTGGATAGCTCATTTAACATTCATACTAAAACTTAGAACAAATTCACTGATCCATTGATGTGGAAACCACCATCCACCAAAAGCTAGTCATCCTCACCACCAGCTGACTAAATAGTATATTAAATGAGATGCTTTACAGACAATAGCTTCAGGTTATTTTAAAAAATAACAACAAAGCTTGGGAACATGTGAGGCTAATAGCACAGAAACTATTGCCTCCCCGTCCTGATTTTGAAAAATAATACTTCCTATTAAATAATAATAACAAAAGACACTTTACTGCCAGTATGGCCTTTTTCATATCAATATTTACAGTATGGGGAGATTTCTTTTTCAGAGTCCAAATGGGAAGATGAATGGTTAAACTTTTCATTTCTTAAAATTATGTTATTTGTCTAGATTGGTTTATGTATACTTTAATTGTTGAAAAAATGCAATGTTTTTTTTCTTTATGAATAATCACGCCATCAGGCAGCTGTTTATTTGAGTAAGCTATCCTATAGGAACATTACACTTCTTATCTGATTATTTGTTGTTCCGTTATTGGGAAACACATGCTCCAAGGCTAGGAATGGGGAGTTCTGCATGAGATTATACAACCCATGTTTTCAAATTAAGATCTGTGGCATTGCGGGAGGCTTTATGTTGGAAAGCAGCAATCTTTCTCTGAAGTAGATAAACTACAGAAGAAATTACAAGTAACACAGTGAAGCAGGAGTGACATCTGGAAGACATTGTGCTGGCAAGGGAATGACAAGCCCTGTGGTAAAAGTGTAAGAAGGGTAGACGTGTCTTTATGATAGTTGTGTCCTAATTCATACTGTCCACTTTATTTGTTAACTGAAAAGAATGAAATAAACTAATAGGAAGAGTCAAGAGAATGATTACCATACTCAGCACATTGTTTCTTATTTCCCTTTTAGTTCTCATCCTGTGTTTTCCTGACACTGGAACCTAAGATGGTGAACAACGTGACTGAAATAAGATATAGGTTAATGACATATGCAGTACTCTTAAAATAGAATCAAACAGCTTTTAAAATTTATTTCATTAAGACAAATTTTCCATACTATAACATGGAAAGATAGAAAAAACATAAAATTGAAAGTTGAAAAGAAATTACGAACAACACAAAAAGAAACATAAATAGGGAGAACAAGTAAGATAATAACTTCCAACTTTCCTACTGATGATTATATATGATGTGATGCCTTACTTCCTCTATTACAAAATATCTCATACTTCTGTTATTTATTTGCTCTTAATGATCTTTGGAGATTGCAGATTTGATAAGAGAAATAAACAAGCTTTAGGTTGACAAATGCAGCAGGTTCAAAACAGTTTTACAAATACAACAATTATTTTAAGTAATATATCTAAAATATAGCACCTATGCATTAGATCTCCCCCTTTTTTTACCAAAAGAGCATTGCTGGAAAACTGAATATTAAGGGCTTTGCCAACAGACAGAAACACAAGAGAGAGGCAAGTAGCAGAGCATCCTTTGGAAGAAATTTTCACAGCATGGAAGGAGCAACCAAGAAAGCTTTCTCTCAAAGTCAGTCTCACCAAATGTAGTGAGGATGAGAGACTGAAAGACCAAAGAAGGACTCTCCCCCAGAACTCAAATCTTGGCAGGACATTACTTTTTGCATTATGTATAGGCTTTGTAGAACTTAAGCAATAGCCAGTGAAGCAGTTGTAACAAGGGCATTATATGTTCCCAGTAACCAGCCCTGCAGCATTTTGGTCGAGCAGCAGTTTTGAGAACACACGTCAAAGTGTGTTACAATAATCCAAATGGGATGTAACTCAAGCATACATCACTGTGGCCAAATCAGACTCCTCCGGGAACCAGTGTTGCTGGCATATCAGACTTAATTGTGTCTTAGCCACTGCTGAAAACTGTGAATCCAGCCTCAGAGGTGAATCCAGGACTGCACCCCCAAGCTTTTAAACTGTCTTCAGGAGTGCAACCCATCCAGCAAAGATTTGAATCCCTATTCCCTGGTCTGCTTTTGGACTGATGAGTCATTAGGAAAGCTAGGGAATGACACCAAAACAACAACCCCTTATATGGTATGTGCCTACATACTGCTTCCTGATGGTATATTTATTATTTTTAGACTTCTTTTCTTTTCTTTCTTTCTTTCTTTCTTTCTTTCTTTCTCTCTCTCTTTCTCCAAGAAGATTAGGTAAGCATATGTAGATTTTCCATTTTATTTGCACAACTACCACTTGAGGTAGGTTGTTGGAGAAACCATGTCTGTCCTAATGAGCTCCATGGCTTAGTGAAGATTCAAATATCATATCCCTGGTTTTGATCCAACATTGCACTACAAGAATCACTACACCAGACTTCATTCATAGTGAGACTGACAGTTTCCAGACTATCTTTTCTAGAATGCAAGGATTAATTTTCCCAGGGCCATGTGTTTCTCCTCCTCCTCATTCCTATTCAAACCATCAATTAACTAAGAAATCAAGCAAAGAAAGCTGTCTCCAACTTTAGTTATCTTCATATCGTTGCCATTATCTCCCCTTCTGAATGAATAGTAGTCCACATCTTAACTTTTCTCTCTTTCCACCAGATGCCTTACTCTGCATTGGAAGTAAACCTGACCCCCTTACTAATAAAAGGAGACTTGGCCAGCAGCCAGGTTGCATGAGGCAACCTGCCTACTGAGCAGTAATTTGCTTTCTTTGTGCTCCATGCCCTGATCCTTGCATAGGCCATTTCACTAGAGATACCAACATTTTTTTTCTTGCCACACTCAGACAAATGAGTTGCTATGGGATAGAGAAGCAGAACCATACAGAGAGAGGTGAGATACACTGCTGGAGGATATCTACCCTTTGTGCTATTCATTCTTCTGCTCACTGTTCTTCCTGACAGCATTCTCAAGCTGGAGACCAACTTCACCATTGCTGTGTCTTCAATAGTTTCTGGGGGAGAGCACGGGAAGAAAGACCCGCCAAGTATTCATTATCTAACATTACACAAAATTGATAAAAATGTCAAAGTAAGACATTGTGATAAGTTCTGTTTTGTTGAGTATATCCTGTTATGATACATCTGTTTGTAACTGGCTTTTTGTGTCTGGAATGTATCATTTTATTTTTTGTTTAAGGGATGCATACTATTTGTTGTTGTTCATTCATTCAGTCGTTTCCGACCCTTCGTGACCTCATGGACCAACCCACGCCAGAGCTCCCTGTCAGCCGTCACCACTCCCAACCCCTTCAAGGTCAATCCAGTCACTTCAAAAATGCCATCCATCTATTTTGCCCTTGGTTGGCCCCTCTTTCTTTTTCCTTCCATTTTCCCCAGCATAATTATCTAGTGATTCCTCCCCCCGCCTCTGTTTGTTAAAATTCTTAGCCATTCCTTTGCTTGTAATAGCCCCTTCATTCTACATTCATTATTACCCAAGTTTCCAAGTTCTTGTTACTCTAAGCATCATGCACCAGGTTGTAAACAAACTGGAACTGAGTCAATTATGAGCAGTGTTGACTGGAATGAGAAACTCGGTACATTAAAAGTTAGTTCATTTTTTAAAAAATGTTAGACACAGATCAATCAGGCTAGAAGATATATTTTTTCCATGTAACAAAAGCACTGTAGTTAGAGTCAGGGTTGTAGTTAGGATTAGTTAGGGTCGTCAGCATTCTAGTGCATCCCTGCACTTCTATTGACAACAACAGCATGTAACTTCAGCTTTGCTGCATCATGGTTCACCAAAACAGACATTATGTTTTGTTGCCTCACTATGTCATACCTGGAACAAAAAAGTTATCTGGTAGCAAAAATGAACAGATTTATTGGATCATTATTCATTTGATTTTTTTTCTTTGTAAAACATAATATTCATGCTAACCACTAAATTCTGGAGAAACATTATGCATGAATTCTGCAGAAATGTATGTTTCTGGGAGAATTAAAAATGTACCATCCTGATGAATGAGAGTTAGACATGTGTGCTTTATAGCTGAGTAACTACTGAAACAAGCAATACTAGGATTAATTATGCATTTGCAGGATTTTTACAGGATACCTTGCTGAAAGAGACAGGTGGCACCAAAGATCACAGAGTTATGTCAGTCAGGCTCTGAAACCCACTATTAAACTTGACAGTATGTGCCATTACTTTGTGACACTTTCAGTGTGTGTGTACACGTGTAAGAGAGATGGTGATATATTGATAGATGTGTGTGAGTAGATGGATAGATAGATCTAAATTCATAAGAAGTATTTGTGTTTAATCATAGAGGTAAGGCAATAGTATTTCAAGTTCATTTTTAAACATGCGCGCGCGCACACACACACATACATCTTGTTCTCATCAGGGTTGAAATGTTCCCACAAAATAAAACAAATTAGGTTAGAAAATACTGTATATGTGGAGTAGGTAAGGAAGGTGTGACAAACAGAAAAGATAATTGGGGAGAGTGGGACAGCAAAATGCTGAAGCTGAAGTTATCACATACAGGTGCATCCTAATTTAAAGTGAGCATCTTTTTGTTTTGTTCATTAGAGTCAGCATTGTGTGTTGTCTGACAAGCACAAAACATCCATCTATGGTTGCTGATTAATGATTTCCAACAGCCACATGGGTCCTGTTGACTCAAAAAAATCATATTCAAAATAGTCCCATGGCTGCCAAAATCCGAATTGTCCTTACCTCTTCTCAAATCATTGACCATGAGATGTTTCCATGTATTAATACCTAACATCATTCTAACATGTTTACAAAACTGCTAATTCTTTATTTTCTCTCTTTCTGTGCGTATGGAACTGTGGACTGTTGAAATCACTTGTGCCTTGCTGAAGAATAGAGTGATTGGCTTTAAGCGGAAAAGCTTAGCAATGGATGAGGATGTCAATTGGTTCACTTTGGAATGAGGCCTTCTGGGAAGTTGCCATTAGAGGTGTCATAATGTACAGGCAGTCCCCAAGTTACAAACAAGATAGGTTCTGCAGGTTTGTTTTTTAGTTGAATTTGCATGTAAGTCAGAACAGATACATTTTAAGTGTAACTTCAGTATTCTGTGTGTCTGTGTGTGGTTTGGACAGCATATGGAAGGGTTAAGATTCTTGTGGTGTTAGTTTTGCTCTCTGCACCTGTTCAGAAGATTTCGCCTCACTTTCTGTCCCTGTGATAACTTGATTTTGAAAAATGTGGCTTGCTGTGGAAACAAGAATTAGCAACAAAACTTCAGTGGAGAGACCTTTTCTCTTGATAACTCTTTCAGGAGTGATTTCCCTTCCTAGGGATAGATTTTTCTTACTTCCTGTTGTCTCACCCCCATTCATAACTGTGAGTCATATGTAAATCAGATGTTTGTAACTCAGGGACTAACTGTACTATTATAGAAAAATTGGATTATACAATCAAGTGAAATGAGCAGATCTGCTGGGTGCTTTGAGTACTTATTTTTGAACAAATTGACTTTGGAATCCTATCTATGTTTGTCATGCTGGATTAGGATTGCTACCCCTTCTTTTTGTCAGACTTCAGATATTTAAGACCAGTGTGACAAGTACAAAATAGTTGAGATTATTAAAAACTGATTGTAGCTGAGATTTTAGAAACTTGAATGTTGTGAGAAAGTGGCCAGATTCATCAATTTTTACAATAAAGCTTCATTTTATGCGAGATGTTCAGTATAACCCACCCCCCTAAAGGCAGTAAATAATGACTATACTACATGGGGGAGTCATAATAAGCCATTGCTATATATGAGTATTTGCTGCAAGGTTTACAGAAGGTTATAATACACAGACACTTCCAAAGCAGTTGTGATGTCCACACATCCTGGAATTTTTTCTGCCTAGTACCTAGTCCCTCGGTGATATATGTCAAGGAATTGACCTGGAAAATGACCTCCAACTATGCTGGACAACCTAACTGAAGATCTCTGTTGGGCCAGATACAGGGGCGGCTTATCCATTACGCAAAGTAAGTGGTTATGGTACACTTTTTTTGCCAGGGGCACAGAGGTGCCTCTGTAAATGCCCCTCGACCACCACTTGAGGAGCGCCCGCTCGGCTCACAACAGCCCTAGCAGTCCGGGGGGAGCCTCGGCTTCCTTGCCTCGCTGCCGGGCGATCCTCTTCCCGAAGGGGCCGGGCCCTTGAGCCTCACCTAGCCCCTCTCGTTCCTGCTCCACCCGGCCGCCGGGTGCGCGCACAGAGCCGGCGCTAAATAGTTCTCCACATTTGATCCCTTCCCCATGACCGGCTCCCTTTCCTGAGCCCCTACGCGCTCCACCCGCCTCACGCTCTTCTCCTCTCCCCAATCCGCAGGTGGGCCAAGGGGCGGAGTCCCCCCCCCCCCGCACTTGCTCCCTTGCCTGGCCCGCTTCGGGTCCAGAGGCATGTCTCAAGAGAAGAGGTGACTTTTGGTGTGCACAGCAGGGTCTTCAGACACGCCTTCGGACCCGAAGTGGGCCAGGCAAGGGAGCAAGTGTGGTGCGGTGGCTCCGCCCCTTGGCCCACCCGTGGATTGGGGAGAGGAGAGGAGCACGAGGCGGGTGGAGCATGAGTGGGTGGCTGGGTGGGCAAGCGAGTGGATGCCTGCGAACGCACACACTGGGCGCTCAGGGCCAGCCTATCAAAGGAGAAGGGAAGGGGTGACAAAAGAGGAGCGTGCCTCAGAGGGGAGGAGAGGGGGAGAGAGAGACAGAGACAGAGGGAGAGGGAGTGGGTGCTGCTTGACCTCCCCTCCCCCTTTCCCTTGGGGGAGGGGAGGAGGAGAAAGAGACAGAAAGAGAGGAGGGTACTGCTTGACCTCCTCCTCCCCCTTAAGGGGAGGGGAGGGGGAGAGACAGAGACAGAGACAGAAAGGGGGGAGGGGTGCTGCTTGACCTGCCCTTCCCCCTTTCCCTTATGGAGAAGGGAGGGGGGGAGAGACAGAGAGAGGGGGGTACTGCTTGACCTCCTCCCAGGGGCAGCTCAACCCATTACGCAAAGTAAGCATTTGCAGTATACTTGATTTTTCCCGGGGCGCTCTTGAGGCACTCTTGGGGGGAAATAGACCTTGATATATGCGAGTTGTAGTTACTGGGATGTATAGTTCACCTACAATCAAAGAGCATTGTGAACTCCACCAATGATGGAATTGAACCAAATATGGCACACAGAACTCCCACAACGAACAGAAAATATATATCCGTGATTGGGGGGGGGGGGCAAAATACTGTTTGCTTACCGTTGAAAATTACCTAGGGCCACTTCTGGCCAGATATCAGATTTAGTATTCTCTATAAGAAATTTCGTGTCAGGTTTGTTCACTAATTTAGACAGTAAGGTGACACCAGCTTTTGATGTCTGCAAAAACTTCTATCTTATTATTTCTAGTTCAACAGTGACTGTATAGAACCAATGTGGCATGAACCAACACAAGCCAATGCAGCATTCACCTAAAGGTGGATATGCATCTTATAAAAAGCACAGTGAATTATGAACTATCCTCCTAACTGTTATGAAAAGCATTGTTTCCTAAAAGTGGGGGTACATAGGCTTTCAGAATTTTTTATACCTAATAGAGAAGCATAAAACAATCACAGCTGAGAAATTCACCCTAAGAGCAGAGAGTTTACACTCTCTCACACACACATTTACTTGATTTATATATCCATATTGTTCTGAATGCGAACTTATACTTTACTGAATTTCCCATTGCTCCTTATGTGCTCTAATATTTTTTATATCACACAAAGATTTTTTTTTTGGTTTAGGTACAGACCAGGCTAGCAGGTATATTTCTTCCATGTGACAAAAGTACATTTAGATGAATCCATCTACTTCTTATAATTATTTCATGGCAGCGCATGATGTCCAATGGTTCCCAGCATGACTCATTTAGAATATTTAGTACCACTGTGTTGACATTCTGCCAGGCACTTGCTGATAGCTGTATGTAAGGGGTTTTGTTGCTGAATCTGATTTGCCTCAAAGCAGGTCACAAATCTCAGTCACAGTTCAGTAGATCATCGAGATTTTATTGTTTGAGTTAGGCTTGTTTTTTTGGCTTGCTTCCAAAGCCACAAGCTCAGAGCGTGGGTTCAGAGAGAAACATGAAGGGAAGGTCTGAGAAGACAACCTGCTGCTAATATGTAATTCCTAACTTAGTTCTGTTTTTGACATTGTCCCCTGTGAATGACAGCAATTTAAATGGTTATAAAATTCATATCCTTGTTTAGAAGAACAAAGATTTACTGTCAGTTCTGGAGTTTGATGTGTTTCTTATTCCTGTCATATTCTTAATTAAGAGACGCAACTGACATGGATTGTACTAAATATGACATGGATTGTACTAAATAAATAGCAGGGAGCTGCACACAAGAAGACTCTCAGTGTTAAGTGAAAATGACAAATCATTGGAACACCTGTTAAAAGAAAAACTGTCTGTGGTATCATTGTCCAAAGCCAGGTAGAGCAGAGCAGGATATTTTTCAGTATCTTATGTACAAAAATATTTCTGGAAGACACACCATTCTTTATCCTTTGTCCTTATTTTCGAGCATGGCAAATGTCCAGTAATGTATAAGATAATCAGTTCTTATTATTCCAGTAAACACTGTGGAAGAAAGGTAATGTCTCCTATATTTAGACAACTTGTACAGGGGAGCTGCAGCCAATTTGGCTTCTGTTAACATTGTTTGCCTCTGTTTGGCTTATTATATGGATCAGTCAATGCCTTTTTTTTATTCCAAGCACAGCAGTGGCTTGCAGGAGCAAAAGTCCATGCATTTGAGAGTGCACAGGAATTTGGCCCTAAAGGCCACTGGTGTGACTCATCCTCCCTAACTGGCCTTCATTATTCAGAGGAATTTGCTCTTAAAATAACCCATTCTTAGATGAAACCAGCAAAGCAGCAGTTGACGCCATTGAGGTTGACTGATTTTTCAACCTGCTTGGTGAACCCTGTTGTTACCTGAAGAATGTCAATTGAGATAAAAAGGGAGTTAATGTTAGAAAGAACTTTGTGCTTTCTTTTAAATTTGTTGCTATGTCAGGACTCAGTTGTGAATATGAGCCTGGAAAAATCTGAACAGATGGTGCATATTGAGAAATGTGTTATGTTGTTTTATCCAGTATAAGATAATAATAAGCTTATTTCTAAGCAAAATCATGACATGACTTCCTAATTCACCCACCTACAATTCTTATTTTTAACAGTGCTATCCATGTTCATGTGGAATGTGTTTATAAGCAAATCAGGCCAGTTTTATCATTCACCAGAGTGAGGCGAGTAGATGCTAGGGACAGCACTAGAAACCCATTCCTACTGAGTCCCCTAGCCATAAAACCTGTGTTGGATAAAACTGCTAATATCAAATGGCCTATCTTGAACACACATGCACACATACACACATACCAAAATAACCAGATATCCCCAGAGTCAGTGGAGTTTGGTTCTGGCTATGAAGTGTGAGTCACCATCCCATTCTTCATCTCAAGGACCAGAATGTTTTAGATTGACCTCTAAACAAGTATGAGATATCTACGACCTCATCACACTCCCCAAATTCAGTGTCTTAGGATGCTTCCTGCCTATTTGGGGAAGGAGCTCCACACCGTCCAATGGAACAAGCACAGATCCACCCCAGAAGTGCAACACTTCCCATGTGTGATGGGGTAAGTGTCACCAAGAGGAAGCTGCATGCAGGTTGACAGATTCACCCTGCTGTCGCTCTTTCCTCCGCAAAATCAGGCAAAGCGAGACACTTCACCTGGCCTTTCTGATAAGGTCATTAATCTCATCCCCAAGTGTTTTGAGACAGAGAGCACAGACAGGATAAAACTGTGTAATCATAGAGAACAGAGTTGGCAAGTCAAATATCAAATAGTTTTAGTTTGCTGTTACTGTATTGGTTTGTGATAATGCCATATGTGAATACTGAACTCAAGCGTATTTTGTTAGCTGGCATCTCCTGTGCTTCCCTTTTCTAACCTTTTTCATAGTGCCCCAACCCATATGCCACTATATGAATAGGAAAAGGAAACAGTGGCAAGAAAGGAAGGATAACATAGGGCAGGACCAATTTGAAGGAGTCCACAACTTTCAGGAGTCTGAATTTTACATGGAAGGAATTTGGGGCACTACAGTATATAATCTTATTCTGAGTCTCTTCATTCCAGAATTGAGAAACATAATTGGAAGGAATATTCTGGCAATCTTAATACTGTGAAAAAAACTTGGAAGGTCCTACTTCCAAGCTGTTAGAAGATATGACATGGTCTATCTGCCTCTTAAATACAGGAAAAGACTGATAGAATAGATTTCACAGGAATATCATCATTCACTTTAACAATACATAATCATTTACAATGAAATGGATTTTTGACTTCCTGCAAGATCCTTGCATAAGACAATGTACCTGAAGGACAGAAAACTAGTTTTGCTTGTGCAAGGAATTTTTGTGCCATCAGTCTCCATATGTTTTTGCCACTATGATCAGTCATTCCTGGAATGGGCTACATCATGAATTGTCACCAATTTTGTCAATTTTACTGGATAATGGGAATACTAATTTGTAAAGGTGAATTTCAGAAAGAGCCTAGAAATAAGAAGGTCATTAATCTGTTGTATGAAGGCAAGTGCTCAGAACTACATACTCAAAGATTAGTCTAATCCAAGAAGAACCAAATTCATTACAAATGCATTTCAAGTAAATTCTCTCTATAACAAAACACATATTTAAAAACAATAGCCCAAAAGCTGGTAAAATATTTTTCTTCTTAAAAAAATATACAATGAACATTGCATATAATAGAACACATTGGGCTGAATCTGAATTTAGTCATACCTACAGCAAACCAATTGAAGTAAGATTGTTTTCAATGCATTGGCTCCAAGCATGATAAAAGTCTCAAACCAATTGATACAAGACCAGCAATACATTTATAAGAAAACACAACTTATCCATATTTAAAGCATAGGGATGTATTATCAAGCTATCTCAAAAAAAAAATCAGTTGTTTTCTTTTAAAAAACATAATACCATATCAAAGAAATGACTAGGCCCAGTGTAAAGTGTTAACATCCCTGACCATCCTCCCCCTATAAGATTAGTTTCATAGCAGATGTACCACCAGGCACAAGGCTGAGAAAGTGGTAAGATAAATCTTGTTTCTCCAAGAAGTTGGAGAAAGAACATATAAATAGCTTTTTCCCACATACACACATACTATATATACAATAACATATTATTTAGACCAATCAGTCCCATTTTTGGTTTGCCAGATGTTTTTGATCGCAGCTCCCAGTTTTTCTTACCATTGCTCAGGGGCTTTTGGGAACTGACATTCAAAATATCTGGAGAACCCAAAGATGAGCACTACTGTTTTATCCAAAATGAGTTCTCAAGGAATACCTGTCAAAACCAGAATTGGTTTTGTCAGATTTGCAGCTGTTATTCAGTTTATAGCATCTATGCTAGTTAAAAAGTGCATTTATAATGTGAACAGTAGCTGTTTCTGCAAACATGCTTTCCTTTTAAATAGCATGACTGCAAAATGCAATAACAAGAAGAGCACATACTCTGTTAGTTTAGGACAGCTAGTTATTTTAGGACATCTCTTCCAAATTCTGGTGTATCTTCCTATTATGCTATGTTGTTTTGGGAAAAACTGCCATTAGGATCATTATTATTTATGTCATATAAAGAACACATTTTGTGATTTGATTCCTGCAATGTTTTAGAGGCAAAATCCTATTTTATTTCGATATATTTTTGTTCCAGCATTTAGTTCACTCTTCTTTCCTTGGTTTTAAGGTTTGTAATGTTGTAATTTCATTTGACCACTGCCAAACTAATTTGTTCTTGGATTTCCAAATGTAATTTTAACCCACCCACCCCCACCTCCCACCCCACTTTTGCTACATATGAGCCATTAGCTGACATGTTTATTTTCTGGAGTCTGGACCAGCTTTTAAAATTTGTTTTGCCTCCTTCAATTTATAAATGTGATAATCAATTATTTAGGGATTGTTTCCCAAGTGAGTCCTAAGCAGAAGAGTTGATAGCCCTCACACAGGCCATTCGAAGAGACAGGCGTCTCTGAAGCAGCTGACACTAGTGAGCCCAGCTAGTTTCCAACCCTCTCTTGAGCACTAGGATTCTGTAGGCCAGCCAGCAATTACATGTTTCCTGCATCACTCAACAAAGAAAAGGGATGTGTTGTGCAAATCTATGTACTTGCCTTCGCTGAGTTTGCATTGTTTTGCCCATTGCATATTCAGCCTCAGGGTAGTACTGAAAGGAAAAGCTGGCCATCAGAGAGAAATACCATGGAACAACAGCAATGTAATTGCATTCAGTCAACATCAGCTCAGCATCAGTAATTAGACAGGGGCCCAATAAGAAAGTTGGTATCAGGCCTGCCCATGAAAACATGAATTGTGTCCATGTTCTACCATTGTAGAACTGAGATGCAAATTCTTCCATGTGAAATTAACTTTATACAAGGAAGTCACTTTTTCGTTGAATATGAGCATGGGATTCATGGCGTTAACATGGTACTTGTATTAATAATGTCCTCTTTCGCCTCCTTCTTGAACTTTCAGCTAAAGAATTTTCTTATTTTGCTGGTGACATGCTGTCTTTTCGAATCTAATTAAAACTTTCTTTTTGGTCCTTAGGTGGAAAGAGAACTCTGCAGAGATGAGCTCTTAATTAATGCACAGGGTCCTTGCGAGTCCCACCTCTCAACAGCAGTGATTGACACCCAAGGATACATAAATTACACTAATTGAGCTTTGCAACTATGCAGTCTTTTCACAACCAACTCATCAGAGAAGGTAAGCGAGCAGACCAGCACAAAAAGTTACGTCTGTATGCCTGTGTGTTCTCCCTTTGGGGAAAAATCTTTCCAGATTACTGAGCATATGTTAGCATAGGAGACAGATTTTTCTCTTCACTTCTAAGAAGTAGTCTTTGCATTTTCTTTAAAACTGTTAACATTTTAATACAGCCATTTACTAAGCATACTTGGTGAGAATGCCAGCAGCAAAAGGATTACAAATCAATAGCTTTATGCAAATAATCACTCAGCTGCATTGGGTGATTTTCAGTTTTCTTGGCTTACAGTAGGAACATTTCAACTTTGTAAGTGGTGTTAAAAACATGGCTTGCCATAGTTCATCTCACCTAGAGTTCAGGGATCATGTCACTTTTCCTCAGGTTATGTTAAAGGTCATACATTGAATTAGAAGTCAAACACCATTTTTGCCTTTTAGAATTTATATTGCCGCAAAGTTGCACTGGTAACGATATTGTGATGCAGCAGAAGACACATTTAAGGTGATATGATACCAGTCTTTTGGCCACAAACAAGAACTATGCTGTTGGCCAAGTTGACCAAGTTGACTTCTGGCCCTTCTGAACCTACTGGAAAGTCTTGTCTCAGGGCATGGGATCTCTGAAACAGAAATGTATTCCCTTTTTGAGTCATCTTTATGGGTAAGCGAAACAAAATGTTTGACAGGAAAATTTGAGGTGTAGAGTAGATCATAGAGAGCTTTGCAGGTAATAGACAATCTGTCCTTGCACACCTCAGTCAGTCAGATTCTAATACAGAGTGGTTTTTCACAAGCAAAAGAATGTCCTAAAGTGCAAGTTTGACTTGGAGGCAGGCAAAATAATAGGTGATTCTGCAATCAGTTCCTGCATTTGCAGGAGACATTTCCTGGCATATAAGTTTCCTTGGCACCTTGCTATTCATAGAAAAGACATTTGCCAACGTTCTATCCACCTAATTTGCTACATCTGTCCTGTCTCCTTTTTAGGCTAAGGTATGTTGGTCTTATTTAGAGTCTTACTGCTGAATAATTCAAAAATACCTAAGGATGGATGGCTTGAAACATTTATAAAGCATACCTGCATAATACTCTCCTTTAAAGTTTTGGACCAATTGCCCAGTTTTACAGCAAACTTTGATCTTCTTGTAGTTTTAATAATGTGGTTTAATGTCGTTTAAATAATGTTTGGGTTGCATTCATTAAATTTAACTAGATGGCTTTTCTGAGATTAAGTCAACAGTACTCTGTACTAAGGATGAAATCATTACATATTTTGAGAGAAGGATACCAGCTGGAGCAGAGTGGTTAGAAAGACACGTTGGAGGGACCTGGGTTATATCAAGGCAATAGTTGGTAGGAAAAAAAAAGAAATATAAAAGGAGTGTGGTGAGTGCTGGAAGCAATCAGGGAGGAAAATAGATGGAATCCAAAACATGCCTACTTAGAACTTTCTCTGTGGCTTAGGCGACGGCTCTAGCAATAATCAGTTTGGTCTGGGAAAATGGCTTTTGTCCAGCTTTGTGCTTTTGTCTAAATAACTTAAGATCATCTTAAAAGGAGGTTTTGCTTTCCCCTGTTTTGACATTTCTTTTCATTCACTAAAAATTTTCCCAGTGCTTTATGTTACATTCTCAGCGATAAGCATGTCTCAGTGGTAGAGTTTCAGTTCCAATTTGGCACTTTGACCTGCTGTTCTTAGAGCCTTTCATTGATGGGTTTGCAATTTCCTAGAAAGTGTGAGGTAGGGGTGTGTGTGTTATTAAAACAATAATGAGGTATGCATTTTAGAGCTGCCAGTACAGAAGAATCAAAGAGTGATATAGCCCATGCAGTTTGTCCAATTTATTCCAGATCCAGACTTAGGTTTGCTTAGCATACTATTTGAAAAATTGTGGTAGTAAAATAATGTTTTGAAGTATCTGTGTTGCCTGAATTTGATCCTGTCTGCTTTTGGTCTTCTCATTCATTGCAGGATCCTAGCCAATTGAGTTATCATATTGTTCCACAAATTTGGAACTGACAGAAGCTCCAGTGGCCAGTGGTGAGGGATTTTAAGAGCTGGTGACCAAAATATTTGGAAATGCTAAAGATTCAAAACCATGAATCTAGTCAGTGTAGGAATATAGAGAGCCTTGCCTGGGTACTCTGAGTGAATATGTATATAAAGGCAATTATAGAAGCGCTTTTTCCCAATGATCACAATTCTCTTGTAAAGGGTTTCAGACATTTTTAGGTTTAATATGAACATCTGAATGTCTTATTTGCACAATGAGAAAAGTTGCACTTAGTAGCCTGTTTTAAACACTAAAGCTGAGTATGCAAACATTTAAAGTGCATCTCATAGGTAACAATGAGGACAAGATTAAAGCATGTAATGGACAACAAATATCAGTTCTCCTTATTTTGTATGTCAAGTCTGAAGCATCATTTGAACAAAAATGAAATTTAAATCCCATTTTAAAAAGTATGAAAAGTTAAAAGAGCTCTTCCAAGTAGGCATAGTAAAAGTTGCATCAGTACTATGTGTGGGTTTTATTTCATTGGTTCAATCTCTTATTGATATCATTATTTCTATCGCCTAAGCAATTCATGTTTTTTTTTGTGAGGAGGAGAGGCCATTTTTGATCATACATATTTCTTCTCATTCTAGTAATTGCAGTCTTTGCAGGTTGGTTAGCATACTCACTGTGTGAGTCTTGTAATGGGTTTTCCAGTCCAAAATAGCCTACAAGCCCAAGATCCTATATTTATATACAACAATAGAAGTCTTAATAGAGTGACATATTGAAGTATGGAACAATCATCTCCTTTTTCATATGTAACTATATCTAAGGATGACAAATGTTTTCAGGTTTAGAAACAAAATCCAAATTATTTCTCTGCCAACATTATTTTAAGGGACATATAACGCAAATGTTGTTTCAAAGTTTACAAAAATAGAGTTACCTCTACTTTGAGATTCTTTCTGTTTGTTCTATCTTATTTCATCATAATCTCAAATGATTGAGTTTTGTTCTGCATCTCTTTTGTATTGTTTGTGCAAACAAATAATTTTTATCCATATGAAATTACAAAAGCTTAGACTGAGATTCTTTGGGCCCTTTTTTCTTCTGTTTATTCGGAGAAAGGGTATTTATTAGGAGAAAGATCTTTGTTGGCTGCTAGCTTAATTTAAATTCCATTGTCTTTGTGTATAGATAAATTATATTTCATCTATAAAATTTATAAAAATATTCAATAATATTTTGAGCCATGAAAAATACTCTGGATACCCTTCATCTTTCAAAATAAGCAATTAAAATGTACCATGATCACTTTCTACTACTCTTAATAGATGTGGAAATGTTTTTTAAGCTCAGAAGGCAGACGGATTTCAAGGGGGAAAATGACAATGGGAAGAAAGTGAGAGGAAAGAGGAGGAACCTGAATATCCCAGCATGCTGAAAAATTTAGTATTTTATGATTTATATACTGGGCCTGAGAGACTGGAAATGAGCATAATAACAGAATATCATTGCATATTTCAGAGAACAGTTGTCATCTGACAGGACAAGTGTGTATCTACACTGCAGAATGCATGTGGTTTCACAGCACTTTAATGGCCATGGCTCTATGAAATGGAATCATGACCATTGTAGTTTTACAGAGTTTTTAGCCTTCTCTGGTAAGAGACCCAGTGCCTCTCTAAACTACAGCTCCCTAGATTCTATGGCACTGAGTCATAATAATTAAAATGGTATCACACTGCATTATTTATTTCTTTATTTCTTTATAGTATTTATGTTCCGCCATTCTCATTCCAAAGGAGACACAGAGTGGATCATAGAACACATATATGGCAAACATTCAATGCTATTATACACTGACAAGACAGACAACTCTACATAGAGGTATATATAGGCTTTCCCGTCTTCAGCATCTTAGAGGCTGTGCTCGGTTCCAGCCACAGTGGGGGGAGGGAGGGTGCTGCCACTCCAATTTCCCTGCTGAAGAGCTTTGTTCATAAACTTCCTCCTTGATTTAATTTCTGACATTTTTTTCTGGCATTTCCTTATGGGTGCCTTAAATACCTCCCCACTTTAAAGAGGTACCTATTTTTCTGCTGTTTTTGAAACTGCTTGGTAGGCAGAAGCTGGGCTAAAGACCGGGTGCTCACCCTGACTCGGGCTTTGAACTGACAATCTTTTCATTGGCAAGGTTTTTTTGCAGCTGGAGGTTAACCTGCTGTGCTAAAGCTCGGCCCATTCTAGGTTAATTCTATCCATGTCAGCTAGTAATATGGAACTAGGCTTCCATATAGAGAGGTTGATCTTCCTGTCAACTGAAAGACTGCAGTGTCCTTATTTTAAGAACCTGACAGAATTTTGGTGACAATAGACCCATCTAAAAGAGTCAAAACCCAATGGAATTTGTGTTAATTGATCAGACATAACACCGCAATTCTGTCTGCCAATACAAGACATTTTCAGCCTCTTCCCTAGTATTTCAGTTTTTAGCTACATATAAAGTGCTTTTTAATGACAACTGTAACAACTATGTAATTATTCTTTTTATATAGCTTTTGAATAACTATTGAGAACACACTGAATTCTAAAATGTATAAGACATTTCCACTGCAACACATTAGGAACTACTACAGATCATCAAAGCCTGTAATTTCAGGTCACCTTAAACCATGTATCTTAGAAGAGAAAGTTCGAATAATGCAATTCTGAGTAATTTGCAGGTTGTACTTTAGGTTTAGCAAACAATTTACTTCAAAGTAATCATTCAGAAGCCCTCGAAAATAGAAAGAAATTGTCATGAAGGTTGCTTAGGGTACCGTAGATAACGTCTAGATTATAGGTCAGAAAACAGATTGGGTGCTATTCACGGAAGTGAGCAACACAGATATACAAAAGAAGAATAGGCTGTAAAGGTGAAATATGTCCACTCAGATAACAATCTATTATCGTAACTGTCCAACTCCTTGTCATGATAAGAAGGGGATTGCTTTAATTAAGCAATGTGACATGACAGGGTGTGAATTACTCTCTAATAATTCTTGTACAAAGTATTGTTAGGCATGAGGCCAAAGGCCAAGTGCCATTCAGTGGAGGTGGCATAAATTATTACCCTGTCATTTACATTTTGAAATGCAATATTGCAATTATTTTTAAAAGTTTGTTTTATCTTTGAGAATTAAGGATGAAAAGAAATATTTATGAACGCTATGTTTTCCTATGCAACCCTGTTCCTCGCTGATCACTCACTCACCTCTTTGAAGGCCTCTCATTTGTAAAGCCCTTAAAATTCATCTCAGGTCACATAGAAAAGTAAGTTGTTTTAAAAACCTGCATTTTAAAAATCTCTCTTTCTGGCAGCATCAAAGGCGATGTCAATGGGGAGAGAACTGAACAGCAGGAAAGAGAATGCTCCTACTGGCTTTATCTGCTACAGAGCCCTGAAGACACTAAAACTTCAAATAGGGGCAATCATTTTGAAAAAGTTTTTCAGTTGGTATAGTTTTGTCTCCTTCTACTCAGATGGGGCTAACAATGAAAAAAAGCACCATGTATGCTACATATCATCACTTTCAAATTGTGGTAGCTGGTTGATATAATACTTTCTTCACTCCCACTTGGTTTGTTTCATACAATTTTTCAAGACATATGGATACTTAAAAGACATATGTGACACTTTTGATCATGCAAATATGAACTGCAAATAATTTACATCACATTTGTTGTTAAATGCAGAATATTTTGCATTGAACAAAAAAAATGGGACGATCTGGCTGCGAGATCAGAGTGAGTGTGGCTAATCGGACTGGTTAAGCGGGTGTCCCCTTCCTCCCTCATCACTCCATACGGCTGTCCCAGGTAGAAGTTGTGTACTGTTTTTACAGTGAAGGACGTACAGCAGTTGCATTCCATTGCTAGAACTTCCAAACAAGCATGCTCAAGTATAGCAATGGGACAAATAATGACAGCATCTCTTTGCCTTGATGAAGCCCTTGAAGATTGAAATTATTAATGTCAGCTTTGGGTGTAGTTGAATTACATCTCTGATACTGGAGATAATGGGAGAGCAGACCAAAACAAAATCCTCTTAAACTTTCTATTGTTCTGCAGAAGCAATGCATGTGGGTAACATACAGTTGTCTTATTTAGATATAAGAGACTAGAGGCACATCTACACTGACAATTTATTGCAGTTTCAAACCAGGAGAAAATGTTTTGACTGTACAAACGCTTACATAGGAAATTCTGGACCCAGTTTGAGGCTCAGTAGATGGTTACACAATCCACAGAGCACTGGTGCTTTCTTTTGGGTGCTTTTGTGAGTTTATTGTTGGCTACTGCTATTTAAAGCTGACTTTGAACAGCACTAAATGGTCAATTTAGATTGGGTCCAAGAAAGTCTTCCTGGACCTAATAGGTTTGATAACTTAGGCAAAACTAGAAGAAACCTGGAATGAGAGGACAAGGAACCCACATATCCAAAATTAGATTACAGTTGTTCTCATACGTTGACTATCCAGATGGTTCAATTTGTAACAACTGTTTGTTGACAAAATGTTATACTGTATATATATTTACTGTTATATGGCCTCATCAGATGGAGTAAAAATCAGCAACATACACTGGTTCCTCTTCTGTTTTGCAATGGAGCCCACTGGCTCCCATCCCATGACACACAGCTTCTTCCTATGGAAGTCTGTTGCAAAACTGAGGAGGAATCAGCATATGCCACAACAGCAGCAACATGAGAGGCTTCCTGTATTGCATTGGGATCAACGGGGGAAGTTGCGCAGTAGACACTTCCCCCAAGGAATGGTGCCTGGAGTAAGCCAAATGATGCAGGCCATGGATTGACAGGTTCCCCATGCCCCACACCAGGCCCCACTGGATTCACCATGATCCGTGGCAATTCCGGCAGCACATATTATGAGTTCCCCAGATTATTTAGGGTACTGTTGTGGAAATGTATCAAATAGCTGATGAAAGCTGAAGCATGTTGTTATGGTGATGAAAAATTAAGAAATTATTTATTTCAAAACCACTCCACCAAAGAAGCCTTCATATTATACCCCAAAGTGACAGAGTTACAACTAGGGATAATTTTTGCATTATTCTGGGGAAAAATCCAAATCTAGCGGTGCTTCTCAAAGCCATCTCTATGCCTTCCCATCCCCTTTGTGACCTCATGACGAAGTGAGCAGAGTGTATAAGCTACCATCATCTGGGAATGTTGTAAGTCTAACAGCGCCTGAGCTTTTTAAAAATTATGTCGGAAGCAACTTGAGAAACTTCAAGTTCTTCTGGTGTGAGAGAACTGGCTGTCTGCAGAGACGTTGCCCAGGGGATACCCAGATGTGTTACCATCCAATGGGAGGTTTTTCTCATGTCCCCACATGGGAAGCTGAAGCTGTCAGACTGGAGCTCACCCCATCTTTCAGCTCCTGAGCCGGGTGTATGTTTGAAAGCCTTCACCCCAAGATCTTCAAAATGGGGAGATACACACTCTGCTTATCAGCAATAAAACTGGATCAGGTTGCACTGTACCCCATTGCACTGGCCGAACCAGTTTTTAATAGTGTCTTGATGTATTGTTCATTGTGGTTATTTTGCTTAATTGTTTTGATTTGCTTTGTTTATTGCTGTGTTATGTTTCTATTGTACTGTGTCTGAGGCTTCGGCCCGTGTAAGCCGCATCGAGTCCTCAGGGAGATGCTAGCGGGGTACAAATAAAGTTAATAATAATAATAATAATCAGGTTGAGTGTCTTAAAAGCCTTACCAAACTGTAACAGAATGAATTCAACATCAAAGAAACCCAAGTTCAGTGTGAAGGGAAGAACCTTGTCGGACTCTGATGAAAATCAACACGTATGTTTTCTTCCCTAGGCTTATTGGCCCCTTATAATGCACAAAACAACGCAAGAAAAGTTGTTCAGAAAAACCAGATAAAGACAAAAGGGAAACTTGCCTATCAAGTTTGGCCAAGCATACCAGTCAAAAAGGGAATTACCCCACGTCCATCTCACAAGACAGTTAATTGGACCAACCAAGCAGTTTCTCTTCGAAAACAATATAAGATGTATCAGTTAGGGGAGGCAGCAACAAAAATCCACCAAAGATTATAGAATGGTTCTCATTTAATTCCCTGCACTGCAGTTCAGAACAGTGACAGAAACAAGTTGAAACCCATGTTAACTTCCATATCCAGGGATGTTAAGTGGAGAAAGGATTTTAGTGGAAGAGCATGTAGAACATGACCATCTCTAATCATATATAGAAACCATATTTATGCTTATTGGTATAACCATAGAGATGGTTTTAAGCAGTACCACTAGACTTGGATTCTTTTCCAGCATAACACAACAATTGTCCCTAGTTGTAACTTTGTCACTTTGGGGTACAGTATGAAAGCTAGGACAGAGAAAAATCCAGAAGCACAAAAACTGGATATGGGAATAAAGAGACATGTCTCAAGGTGCTAAAAAGATTGGTGTTTTGTAGTTAAAAGGCCAAAATGCCTTTGCCCTTCTCTAGGTAAGATTATGACTTGCCCAAGCCATGTTGGTTTCCATGGCTCAACTGGAATTTCAACACTGGTCTCCAAAGTCTGAGTTTAATACTCTAAAGTATTACAAGGGGAAAAAAGATGTAGAAAACATGCCCAACTTCTTGAAGCTGGATGAAATTCAGATTTGATATATAGGTGAATAAACATTTTAGATGTCTTAAATCTGCCTATTACTCACCTCTCTTTGTACTTCAGAATATTTGGCAACAGATACTTTAAACTATCCATCTCCAGAGTTTCTAGCCGGACCAAAAAAAGACTCGATTAAATAAAGTTAGGGAGTACTATTGATAATAAAATGCCTGTAGTATATACTTTCTTTCCAAAATAGGAATGTGTTTAAGATTTGATTTGCTCTGACATATCTTCTAACAAAAGAAGAAAGAAAGGATTTGGATATTGAAACTAAAAATAGATCCATGCTAATTTAATAACTAGGCAGATTTTTTTCCATCTGCCAAGAAGAATTTGAAAACCATTTCCTGCTGCCAATCACACTATGGAAATGAAAAACGTCAGTGATAAAATCCAAGAGTCAATGATAAAGTTGGATGTTATGCTTTATTTCCTAAAATTCATATCATTTATTATGTGTGGTAAGTTGTAAGAGGTTATGTAAAACAGTTGGTGTACAAAATTGGATAACTGTCCATTTTGATTTGTTGTTAATTTTAAAGAGAACACCTCCCCACGATTACCATTAGAATTAATAACAAAGCAAAATGGACTGACATCCATTTCTTCTAGCTGCATATTCATGACTCCACAATTTCCTTGTCCCACCACAGGCTACTATCCCAAATACATAAAGTCAGGTATTTTGTATCCGTAGATTTACTTCCATCATTGTTTCATGTCTTTGAATTAAGTTCTGAATTATGATTACCAAACTTTGAAAGGAAAAAGACATTCTTTCACTAGTGTGAAACACAATGGTTAGAACATAAATGCTAGTGCCAGCTTGAATGAGTCCATTGAATCTATGGGACACTGTTTAGTCAATACTCAGGACAATTTTAATCATTTCATGGATCTTCCATAGTTGTTGACTTTGTATACAGCAGTTACTTCAATGGATCAGCTTTATTAGAGATTAACAGCTGGATATATGATCGACAGGTTATTTTTGTGCATGTATTCATTGATTTCAATTGTTAATAAATACTGGATAGCTCGTTGACAAAATTAAAGAGATGTACAAATTCATTAAACAGTGCTTACAGTCAAATACTCAGTAGACACCAAACACCCATTAAATTAGTTATTAAAATCAAGAAAAATGAAATGTAACTGTTTGCTTTCCAATTGCATGGTTTTACAGGCATAGTTTTAATCTTTAACCAGTGCCACAGCACTATTGAAGCTGGCAACTTGGCATACTGGTAGCTGGATGTCTGAAGGAGAGAAGGAATTTGCATTATAAGGCACCACCACAGAGAAGATCCTTCTTCCTAGTTCTGTTCATATAAGCATGATTATCTTGTTGGTACAAAGAGTGGAATAGATAAATTATGAGTTGCTGTAGTTTACTTATTCTCCCCTCAACCAAAAAATAACAGATGAGAGGCAGGGATCAAATTAACATGGAGTTCAACAATAGTATTAAATACAAAAAGGGGACCTTCAGGGAGAAACGTGAATAACTTTTTTGGTTTGAATTTTTAGCAAGCAGAAGAATGAATATTAAAATACCTTCATCAGCTTGCTGGGTAAGCTCCCAGGCTCAGGGGCAAAGAGTAGCACAATTTCTAGCCTTACTACTTCAAAACAACGTATTTGAGTGTCAAGAAGACCCAATTAAACTATCTCCATTAAATCCAGATGTGTATGAAGTGAGGGTACTGTTCCCATTCCTTGTATCCATACAGCCAAAGCACCTATAAAGAAACTTCTTTCAGCCCCATTTTCCATCTAGATTACCCCCTCCTTTCGATTCTCCAATAAGATCTTATACTCCATCCCTGTCAGTACCCAAGCAAGAAGTTTGGGTAATGGCCAATTAGATGAAATGCAATCAAACTCCTCTCTCCATCAGGCAGAAACCATTCATCCTACATTGAACTCATATTGCCGCTACGATTCTGCCTCCCACCCTCTTCATATGTCCCTTCCTCTCCTTGAACTGGTGCAAAGTGTCAGCCTTCCTACCAGCTGACATGAGCTCAGGGAAAGCAGTAGTATTTTCAGACTTTTTGGTACACAATGAATCTACAGAACATCCACCTGAATCAAAGAGGCTTCTTCACTCTTTTCTCCTCTGGTATTTTCCTCCCAAAATCTTTGTCACTGCTGGTAAAAATATACTGACACAATGGGGAAAATGTTTAAAAAGAGCTGAATGACATGCATCATCTTGCCCCAAGAAAGGCAAATTTCACCTTTTGTGGGTATACTTGCTGTATGACTGTGATGTTGAGGGTCTTATTCAGTTGTATAATTCCCTAGGTGGACAAATGTGAAACAAAACTAATACATTTTTTCTTCCTAATAAAACTAAAGAAAGGAAATGATACATTCTCATGCTGCCTCCTCTACCACCCAGTTCTTCTACCCCTGACTACTGCTTGGTAGTGGAATTCTGTTCTAAAATTGGACATGAACAAGCAGCACCATCTGTCATAGTTACTGTAATTCAGCTATCTAGATAAAAGTCTTTTAAAATGGTTCATCCCAGAAAGGGGTAGAGAAGGAACAACCTGTCTTTGTGTTCAGCGTGATAGCTGCCTTTTCTAACCTTGGAACAAAAAATCATTGTAGTAGAAGTGCTGCTTTTGGCACGGTGTCAGAGCTCTGACAGCCACCTTGGGTTTGTACTAACATGACAGAAGGTGGAAAAGCCAAGGTACAATATAGACATTTCTCCACATTTTTGAGGTCTTGGGTCAATAATTTTTATTTAAATGTAATAGCAATGAATGCTTTTGAATAGTAATGATCCCATCTGTTTTACTGACAGTACATGATGTGAATCATTGACAGCTGCATGACCAATCTGCTTTCACTCCTTGGGGATAATTAACATGAACAGAGTAAAGTGAAGCCGCTGAGCAGAGTTCAGTATCCATGCATTGCCACCATTACATCGGCAGTTGCTTACAGGATGATCCAATGCATTTATACTCAGAAGAAGTAATTACACTGAATTTGAGTAAATGCCCGTAGGAATCATATGCCTGTGGCATTCATTTGTGTCAAGAAGAAATGTCTGCAATCCAGAGCCTAGGACCAAGACTGAATTCTCAACGCTTCATGTGAAGGTGTGTACATGGAAGGACTACAAGTTTGAAGCATCATCTTAAGAAGATAAATATATTTAGGCTCTGACCTGGCACAGTCCAATCAAACATAGTGGGCTTTCCAAGACTGGATCTCCACTGCCCTATATCCCAGAATCTGATCCCAGATTATGTGCTTTGAACTGGATTATATAAATCTATTCCATATTGCCAGATCATTTGGGATAAGCAAATAACCTGGAATCAGATCCTGGGATATAGGGCAGTGTGGATCCAGCCCTAGTCAGGATGACCAATGAGGAGCTTCCTCTTTGAGTGGGAATTTACTAAGAAATTGATGGTCTTTCTTGACTCTAGTTATTTTGACGGGTTCTTCAGCTATAATTAGGTCTTTTGGATCTGATTCCTGTTGCAACTCTTCTCTCAAATGCCAGTGATTCAGCCCTGGCAATGTTCGGCTAGTGTAGACATTAAGCCACAAGTGATTATTATTTGCTCTACAGAATTCTTTTGCTACAGCATTTCCTTATGGAGAGAATAATGTATGGACAAATCCAGGGTTAATAGGCATCATATCACTTCTGAAGTTTCTTTCATGTCAGCTATTTGTTGAATATTTCATGATCATTTCATCTTTATCTTTTTTACTAATTGCCTGGTCATGGTGAGTTGGTCGACTAAACGTGAATAGAAGGCTCAGAGAGCACTCCAGCATGGTAGTTTCTTATGCTTTCATAGAATCATAACATTGGAAAAGAACTCAGGGGACATCTAATCCAATCCCCTGTGTATCAGAATCCACTGCTAGAAGCATCCATGAGAAGTGGCTTGACCTCTCAAATGAAGGTTCAAAGTATTTACATATGAAGCAAACAGAACATTTCCAGACATATGAAAAGACAGGAGTAAAAATAAGGTCTCACTGTTTTCTTAGTTTTTCTGATGTGACTCACTAACAGTGCTGACTTTACATAAAGATGGGTCCTATTGCTACATTCCTCTATATCAGTGGTTCTCAACCTGTGGGTCCCCAGGTGTTTTGGCCTACAAATCCCAGAAATCCCAGCCAGTTTACCAGCTGTTAGGATTTCTGGGAGTTGAAGGCCAAAACATCTGGGGACTCACAGGTTGAGAACCACTGCTCTATATGATGAGGATGAATCATATGTACAAATTCTGACATGAAATAAGGCTCTGACATAAATAAGCCCACTTCTGCACTATATTGCCTACAAATTGTTATCCATGGTCACATAGAGTATTTTGATGGTCTGAAGATAGAAATACATATGGTTCTGGATATTCTCTGGCTCTGGGAAAGCCAATTGGGAGACGCAATTGGAAAGCCAATTGGGAGACGCAATTCGGAAAACAATGAACTTCAGAATACAACAAACATAATACTTATTTTTGCTCACTATAACTATCACATTTGCTAAAGGATTCTGGGAGCTTTTTTGTGTGTGTCAGTAGCAACTTGAGAAACTGCAAATTGCTTCTGGTGTGAGAGAATTGGCTGTCTGCAAGGACATTGCCCGGGGACGCCCGGATGTTTGGATGTTTTACTATCCTTGCAGGAGGTTTCTCTCATGTCCCTGCATGGGGAACTGTGGCTGTCACAGGGAGCTCATCCACCCTCTCCCCAGATTCAAACCTCCAGTCTGTTGGGCTTCAGTCCTACCAGCACAAGGGTTTAACCCATTGCACCACCAGGGGCTCCATTCTGGGAGCTGTATCCCTGGAATTAGCTTTCCCAAACTCTAGTTTAGCTGTTCACTGAGTTAGAACTCTAACATTGAAATATTCCTGAGCCAGTGTTTTGAAGGTTAAATGTATTCAATTTCAATGCTTAGTTCTTCCAGCCATAAACAAGAAATTTAGTCTGTCAACAAGAAATTGTTTTCCCATCAAGACAAATGAGTAAATGCAATATTGGGGAAACGCCAATGAATGCATAGCAGAATTCGATCAGTCTCTGTGAAAATTCAAGAAAAGATTTTACATATGTCCAAATGTTAAAAGACTGGTACTTAGACTAATTAGAGCTGTGAATTATTTTGATTTTTTTAAATAACAGGGTTGCATATTTTCTCATTCCCCACCACTATTAGAAAAAAAAACATGACATTTTCTTCTCTGCATAACACTTATCTTTTTGTGTCTATTCTGGCAAACCAAGAATTTTTCCTGTAATGGCTTCTGTGTTTCTCAATGTAAAAAAAACAGGCATATGTTTTACATGCTGTTTCACAGTTTTAACAGTGTCATTGTTTTTTTTAATAGAAAAAATAACTTCCCACAGTCATAACATTCCATTGCACAAGCCAAGTATGAAGCCAGGATGAACCTTGTTCATCTTTATCCACTATACTAGAGATTTTGAGTTTGACTCAGAAAGAGGGAACTGTTTGCCTGAAGATGATATAATAGTTAGCAATACAATCGAGTATCTCTTTGTTGGATGGACCATACAACAATGCACAAAAACAGCCTGAAAACATTTTTGTGAAATGAGTTTTTAAAAACATGTTCAACAATGTGGAGGAGGGGGTTAAAGTGTTTAAACCCTTTGATTATTTCACCATGCAGGGATAAAACTTTCCAATTGAAGAAATTATGAATGGAGATTCTTGTTCACTTTTCTTCCATTGTACATGTTGTCCCAAGTTCTGTAAGCCGTCACCTTCTGGTTTAATTGAAAGTGTAAGGAAGTTTAATTCCAAAGCTGAACCTAACTACATGTATCAGTAAAAAGTCACTTTTAAACAATGAACTAAAAAGCAAACTATCTTGTTCTCATTGTCTTAACTTTCTTTTTAGTAAAATTCATATCATTCAGCAATAATTCTAATAGTGTTCTAGCAGAAAAGGCTTAAAGGAAACTAATAGCACATCAAAAACAAACTGGGGTTCAAACAAAAGCTGCTTTAGTCTGGAATATCCCTAATCAAAGCAATGTTGCCTTACCTTTAAGACAAACTGAGAGAAAGAACTTGGTAGCATAAGCTTCTGTAGACTTAAGTCTACTTCCTGAAAGGCCTCACTTCACTCTAGAACAGGGGTCCTCAAACTTTTTAAACAGGACCAGATCACAGTCCCTCAAACTGTTGGAGAGCCGGATTATAATTTGAAAAAAACATGAATGAATTCCTATGCACACTGCACATATCTTATTTGTAGTGAAAAAAACACTTTAAAACAATACAATAATTAAAATGAAGAACAAGTTTAACAAATATAAACTTATTAGTATTTCAATGGGAAGTGTGGACCTGCTTTTGGCTGATGAGATAGGATTGTTGTTGTTGTGTGCTTTCAAGTCATTTCAGATTTAGGTTGACCCTGAGCGAGGGCCGGGTAAATGACCTTGAAGGGCTGTATCCAGCCCCCGGGCCTTAGTTTGAGGACCCCTGCTCTAGAACCTTATATTACTGGCCACCTGAATCGCCATGCATTGTGGAGAATATGGCAGTGCCCGGTGGGGGGCGTGGGGAACCCATTGCCCCATGTCCCACTTCACCCGTTTCCACGCCACCTCATTCCATGGGGGAAAGCATCTACCACCTGACTCCCCCGTCCAGTTGATCTCTATGTAATATGGGAAGACTCCCTTGTTGTTGTGGCAACATATGCCAGAAGTAGCTCTATTTCATGGGATGGGAGCCAGCAGTCTCCTTTGTAAAAGGGGAAGGTGAACTGCCGTATGCCGCTGAAAAGTGCCCCTTCTGATGAGGTCATCTGTGTGTTTGAGGAACACAGTTTGAGGAAGTAGACTTAAGTCTATGAAAGCTTATGCCACCAACATCTTTTTCTCAGTCTCAACGGTGCTACAAGTTGGGAAGATGACATTTCTAGCATATCCTCTTGTGGACACAGTCCACCTCATCGGATGCATCTCTGAAACCTCAAGCTAGTGGCTAAGGAGGCTCAGGTGGCTTTAAGAAGAAAGTGAAAAGAAAGGGATACTTATCTCTCTTGTCTTAGTTATATCATACTGACAGATGATTGAATTATTTGCTGAGTGACTATGGTCAATGTAGTAGTAGTGTTTTATAATGTCATCTATCCAAGTTAACCATAACAAAGGTTGATTTCTATATGAAGCCATCCACAGAAATTGACTGGTAATTTTTAATGTTACCACTATGCTGATCACTTATGGCTTTATTTTGTTTTAAAATTGTGTTCTAATAGTGTAGGTACCAAATACGTATTGAGTCTGTGACCAGAGATCTAGCTAAGAAATCCAGGAAGGGACGTTCTGGGCTATGAATTTAAGATTAATGTTATAGATGGCAAATTCTGAACTTCAAAGTGACAACAAGAAACCAGGTCATCTGAATCCACTCTTTGCTTGTTTATTGTTTAATCTTCTCCACATTAATGTAGCAATTTGTATATTGTTGGCATACTTGGAAAACCGGTATTCCAGGATTTAATTATCACAAAACTGCTCAGGTAGAAAGACACTGGGAAATGTTACCTCCCACAAAGGTATAGAAGGTATAAACATTGTTCTCCCTTCTCTCATGCCCCTTTGACAGTACACTTAAATGCTAGTCAGACTGCCCAGACTTCATTGCAATAGCATAGCATTTCTGGTTTGTAAAATAAGGACTAGAACTATACACTATCTCCTTCAAAGTGGTCTAAACAGCCAACAGGAGTAATGGGAATGATTAAACCCTGTCACATGGGGTTAGATCTGGTTCTTTCTTCTCACATGACAGACAGTGACAGCCAAGCACCACTGGAGCAAATCAAATGACTGTGGCAGTTTGCTGTGAGCAGAGGTACTGTCAGAACTGTTATTATGAGCAAAACATTGGATTTATCAACTAGGGAAATTCTCAACCAGACAATGCAAATTCTCTTTTCAGAAAGTTCTTAGCAAATGGTGACAGACAGTAACTGCCACAGGATTTTAATCAAAAACAGCTGGTTTTGTATCTACTGATTTGCGATGTAGCTAATTTGTGACACACACACACACAATTGTGTGGATTGTCTTTGCAAGGCTTTCCTGCTTTAGAGGAATGCTGTCTTAAGTGATTGTCGCTCAGTTATAATTCAAGCATAGCTTATCATTGGTTTGTAATTGCTGTGTCTGCTTGTTATTTGGAATGATTACAGTCAGGCTGTCAGGAAGTAACGATGTCCCCAACTGAAGCCAAGGTTTTGTCATATCATTACAAGACTGGCTCATATTTCAGCTGTACAAATCTAGTCATTGAACAGAGGGCATTAGCGTCATGAGCACTTCAAATGCATCTTTCTAATTTAGCAGAATGGAGATTAGAATGAACTGAAAGTTAAAACCTGTCTCAGTAAAGCAGTGTTCTTAGAGATATATCATGTCAATTCAGGGGGCATACAAAGCCATGCTGTTTGCTTCCATGTGGAGTTAATTTCTTTGATTCTCCAAGGTGCTTGTTTCACCAGCTCACCTCTACGTAGATGTTGTGTCCTCAAACTTTCATCAGAATCACCCTCTTGGAGGGAAGACAATATCCTCTAAGGAAAAGCCATTCCCTAGTCAGATTTCTTTTGCTTTGCTTGGTTCATGTTTAGTCTTAACTATTTTAAACTTCATTCTATGATTAAAGGGTTGTCAACATAAGTGGTAACAAATTGTACTCACTTTGTATCCAGTACTGGCATAACAGATAATTTTGATGTTTTTCACTTCTATAGGCTCAAATCTGTACTATTACTCAACACTTTTCTGGGAAACTTGGATTATTTTAAATTTTTTAAATTTAACACATTTATATTTCACCCTTCTCACCCCTAACGGGACTCAGGGCATAGTACAACATATATACAGCAAAAATTCAATGCCTGAACATAAACACTAAAATCAATTATCCCATATTAAAAACAACTGTTAAAACCATCTCAGATCATCCATATAAACTATGGTCAGCAAGGTAAATTTTCCTATTTCTGCCTTATTGCACTGTTCCCAAAGACTTGGTTCCACAGCCAAGTATTTACAACCTTTTTGAAGGACAGGAGGTGTAGGAGGTGTGGGGGGGGGGGGACTGATCTAAATGTCACCATAGCCAAGGGGTGATGACTGAGAAGCCCCTGTCTCCCATCCCCGCCAATTGCCTGTGACGGTGGAGGGGCTGAGAACAGGGCTTCCTCAGAAGATCTTAATCTCCACATATAGTAGTAGGTAAAGGCTTTCCCCTGACATTAAGTCCAGTCGTGTCTGACTCTGGGGTTGGTGCTCATCTCCATTTTTAAGCTGAAGAGCCAGTGTTGTCCATAGACAGCTCCAAAGTCATGTGGCCAGCATGGCTGCATGTAGTGCTGTTACCTTCCCGCTGGAGCGGTACCTATTGATCTACTCACATTTGCATGTTTTCGAACTGCTAAATTGGCAGAAGCTGGAGCTGACAGTGTGAGCTCATGCCACTCCCCGGATTCGAACCTGTGACCTTTCAGTCAACTAGTTCAGCAGCTCAGCACTTTAATCCACTGCACCACCAGGGGCTCCTCTCTGCATATATAATCATATATAATCAGACTGCATACAGTCTCAGTTGTGATGTTGAGCTATAGTGCATGTGGAATTTTGGGTGGGTGAGTGGCACAGATAGATGATTCTATCAAGCAAGCTTGTTTTCTGCTTCCTTGGAGACTAGGACGCGGAACAATGGCTTCAAACTACGAGAGGAGATTCCATCTGAACACGAGGAAGAACTTCCTGACTGTGAGAGCCGTTCAGCAGTAGAACTCACTGCCCCGGAGTGTGGTGGAGGCTCCTTCTTTAGAAGCTTTTAAACAGAGGCTGGATGGCCATCTGTCAGGGGTGATTTGAATGCAATATTCCTGCTTCTTGGCAGGGGGTTGGCCCATGAGGTCTCTTCCAACTCTTTGATTCTATGATTCTATGATTCCTGCCATAAAGCACTACTCATTTACATTTTGCCACTATGCACTATCCTTATTGTTTGAAGGTGTGTTTGTGCAGATATCAGCACAATTATTTTTGAAGGGGCATTTCTACAGATAATAGCATACTGGTTTTTCTGCACCTCCATCTAACAGTATTTAAATACAGCTACTTCACTTAATAGCATGACCAATGCCCTATCAAGGCATACATATATATATAACATAGACATACATATACATGGGGGGGAGGGGGGCAGAACAACTACAATTGTGTGACCTGGAATTAATACGAAGCATAGCACACATCAGGCATGTAGCCAGGGGGGGGGCTCGGGGGGCTTCAGCCCCCCCCGAAATTTTCATGGTGGTTCGCGAAAAGGCCTTACTGGTGCATTATTTAAACTGTTATGTTTATTAATATCATGATTTGATCACCATTCTCAATATATCCCATATGTATGGGGGTATTGGGGTAATAATACAAAAGGTTTGCTAGGCTAGACCCTCTTTCACTCAGACTCAGCCCCCCCCCGAAACTCAGCCCCCCCCCCCGAAACCCCCCCTGAATTTTTTTTAGCCCCCCCCGAAACGAAATCCTGGCTACGGGCCTGGCACACATGATCATTACAGGATTGCCCTTTAACACTGAATTGAGCTTGCATAGGGGAAACATATGCCTGGCAATTCCACGCTCACTTTGATTTAATAAGGATGTATGTGGTATTAAAGTAATCAATATGGACTAGAAAAAAAATAAGTTGAAGTAGATTGTTTTTCACTTGTGTAGACGACACCTTAGTCGAAATATTTGCTGTAGTTTGCAGATTTTGCAAAAGGCAGTAATAAAGATGCAAAATAGATCCAGGTGATTAGAAAAAAATCTTCCTGTTACTGTTTATACTTATTTGCTTTCAGCAATAGCGATTGCTCATGAATGCGTAACAAGGGTACTGTCTAACCACAGAATTTGTAATCTAAATCAGCATTACTCAAAGTGATGGTCCCTTGAGGGTTTCCAAGAAAGAAAGAACAATTGTAACTGATGGGCACAAATGGTACTGGTTCCTGGCGTATTGGAGGGAAATATCCAGTATTGCATACTAGATAGCTTAGAAGGGACTGGGATACAGAGAAGGAGAGAAAGAAGAGTCAATAACTAAAAAACCACATAAGATTGTTGTCACATAAGTCAATTCTGGTGATGTCTCAGCTTTGCAAAGTGGGAGCATAAATTCATAAGAGGTTGGCTACTTATACCAGCCAAATATTATACATACACTTTATGCTCATCTTGCGACTACTGTGGACACTGTCCATCTAGATTTACATAGCCAACCACTTTCAATGTTTATGTTTTCCTTAAAAAGACTCATTGTGTGGAAGAAGCTTTTAAAAGGGACATGTCAGATCATTTTACCAATTCATAATTTATAATAGATCAGCAGCAATATAAATATAGTTTGTCTTTCAGTGGGTGCCAGTCCCTGGGTGCGATAATTGATAGCATACCAACAGGAGAATTCAGATGTACAGCCCCAGCTGAGCCAAACCAGGTCAATTCCTTCTAATGGGCCCAGTAGTAGAGCATGTTTGCAGCAAGTATATGCTCAGTGGGATAAGGGGGAGAACAAAGGAAGTTATTTCGGCATCTAAGAGTAGAAATCCCTGAAATGCTTTGGCTTCTTAGTGACAGTAAAACTACAAGAAAAATAAATTAAATTTGATGCCTTTTAATAGCATCTGCTGCCTGAGATGGCCACTTTAGTCTGACAATGTACTGGCCCTATCTAAGGCTTTTATTTGAGGAGTTATAAAGGTAAAGGTTTCCCCTTGACATTAAGTCTAGTTGTGTCCAATTCTGGGGGGGGGGGGTGCTCATCACCATTTCTAAACCAAAGAGCTGCCGTTGTCTGTAGACACCTCCAAGGTCATGTGGCTGGCATGCTTGCATTGAGTGCCGTTATCTTCCCGCCAGAGCAGTACCTATTGATGTACTCACATTTGCATGCTGTTGAACTGCTAGTTTAGCAGAATCTGGGGCTAACAGTGGGAGCTTACCCTGCTCCCAGATTCAAATCACTGACCTTTCAGTCAACAAGTTTAGCAGCTCATCGGTTTAACCTGCTGCACTATCAGGCGGTCTTGAGGAGCTATACCTAGATCAAAATGTATTGGGAAATATTTATCAGAGAATGTTCTTTTCCTTATTCATTCTGAACAAATGGGCCTTTTTGCATAATATAGTTAACCCTCTGTATTCAAAGATTCCACCACTCACAGCTTAAAAGAGCTTTTTTAAAAAATAAAAAAAATCAAAGCTTGATTTTGTTATTTTATATAAGACACACCATTTTACTACCTCGCTGTATTTAATGGGATTTGAGCATATGCATATATTTTTGTCCTAAAACCAAATGTCAGCAGATATTGAGGGACCACTATATGTTTTTGTGATACTTTCCCCTCCTCCTACTCACATAAAACAACACTAGGTCTTGAGGGAATGCAGAGATCTGAAGAATCTAAATTGCCCTATATCCCAGCATCCAATCCCAGATTACGTGACAATGTAGACTCATATAATCTAGTTAAAGCAGATCAGATCATGGGATATAGGGCAGTGTAGATCCAGCCTCAGCGGCTGTTTCCAAGTTGTAAAGCTCCCTTCACAGGCAATCTAGCAGCCCACCAACCTGCTTGCTTTCCACTGGCAGGTAAGGCATTTTTATTGAAGGATTGTTTTGGGTTTTGGTGTGTTGTAACAAATAAGGCTCTTAATGGGATGTAGTGTTTGTTTGTTTTTGTTTTTTTTGTGTTTTAAGCGTCTTTTAATACTATTTGCACTTTTTAATTTTGCTTTTAATTTGTATTGTTAAATAGAAATTTAGTTTAATTGTGTTTTAACTTTTGTGTTAAGCTGTACACAACCCTGGATCCTGTGCCCAGGAGAAAGATGGAATGTAAATTAAAATTTAATTAATAAACAAATAAAGTCATGGGGAATTGATCTGCTTTGTATCTGAGGTCAGCAGGATAGTTTATCGAAAGCAGCAATACTTTCACACTGAACAACTAAAGTGCTACGATTCCATTTTTAATTGCCAATATCTTATGGAATCCTGGAGTCTGTACTTTATTGAAGGTCTTTGGTGGAGAATTAAATATTGCTTCCTAAATGGAAAATCCCAGGATTGCATCAGATGTTGCCAGTGAAATAGTAGCACTATAAATGTGTAGTGTGAAAGTGCCCCAGGACACATTGTGTTACACAATCAGCTCTCTCCTCCAATGGAAGGGACCGTATTGTGCAGCTGGCATCTGGGGTAATTGCCTGAAATTTCTGACAACTGTCTGCATTTATGGTTGGGTGGGAAGCTATATTTTCCAGCTCAAGCTTGTTTCTATACTTATTTTTAAAATGAATACCATTTCCTTTTACCTTCATCTTCTTCAAAAATTGTCCCCCAAAGCTTGCAAAGAAATTGGAAAACTATCAAATCGAGTGCATATTTAATTGCTAATACAAGTTACCAAATAAAGTACTAGGGATTTCCTCTCTAAAATTTATAAATTACATCTCATAGTTTAAACATTTGTACTTTGAATTACTCAAGCGTTTGAATCCTGCTGAGATCTGTTCTGATATATAGATCTAATGCCTAGTACTAACTCAGTAGTTAAATCTCTGGCAGACATCTGTGAATGGTCTTTTGAATCCTGTTGTGTTGACCTTTTAGGTTATAAGGTAGTGCAGTTTGAACTAATTTTTCTTTTCTATTCACATTCTTTCCCATACTTTGGGACATCGGGTGACATTTAATTTTCATCTAGATGAGCAAATAAAAGAAAAATTCAGCCTAGATAACCATTAACCCCAATATTCTAACTCTGATGATAAGACAATACTGGGAATCAAGTAGTAGGGAGCTGTCGTCATTTATTTGGCTGTTTGACAGAAAACATAGAACAGCTCTACTGAACCAAAAGGATTTTGATTAACAGTCTGTACAATATTAACTTGTAATGGAATAAATGTGTGTGTGTGTGTGTGTTTCTATAGTATGTAAATGCATTCAACCCCTCCAACCTCAACCCCTTCCAACAGAACACCATTTTTCTTCCCTCCTCCCAAAATAAACTAGAAGACGTTTAGATTGTTTACACTGTTTAACTGCAACCCCCTCCTCCCCCAAACAAAACAGGAATTGGACCACTATCCATCTCCAATTTGGATTAGCATTCCTTTCCTTTGGTGGAACATATTTGGCAATTCATGAAACCCCTGGAAGAATTCAAGAACCCCGAAGTAATGAATAAACCCAGCACAATTTCTGGATCCTGATATAGATGAATAGTATTTAACATCATCATACAACCTCATCACACTCACCTTAAAAAAAATCCTAGAATGCTTTCACCCTGTCTACTGGACACAGCCCACACCAGCCATCACACAATGTCATGTGACTTCCAGAGGAGGCCCCACACCCAACTAGAGTGAAAGCATCACCAGAGGAGTCAGCACAGGTCCTTCACAGAAGGACAACACTTCCTGCATGTGATAGGGTAAGCGTTGCTGAAAGGGAGCTGCATTTGGGGCAACTGATTCACCTGGCCTTTGTGATGAGGCCCATAATGCCATTTTAGCTATAGCATTCTATTGTTGTTGAGTTTTAAAAATGGAAATTGTGCAATGCAATGTTTATTGTTGTCTACTGAGAATAAAATAAACTGAAATCCAGTGTGACTATTGCAGGGACTATTAATGCTTTGTGCTTTTTAGGGAGTTTTGTGTCATTTGTAAAGTATATTGAGTTTGTAATTTTGAAACACCCTGTATGTAGGAGCTGATGAGCCTTCTAATCAAGGTGAAAGAAGGAAATGCAAAAGCTGGGTTGCAGTTAAACATTAAAAAAAAGTGGAGGCAGCGACAGACTTTGTATTTCTAGGCGCAAAGATTACTGCAGATGCAGACTGCAGCCAGGAAATCAGAAGATGTTTACTTCTTGGGAGGAGAGCAATGATCAACCTCAATAAAACAGTGAAAAGTAGAGACATCACACTAGCAATGAAGATCTGTATAGTTAAAGCAATGATATTCCCCATAGTAACCTATGGATGTGAGAACTGGAGTATAAGGAAGGCTGAGCGAAGGAAGATAAACACTTTTGAACTGTGGTGTTGGAGGAAAATTCTGAGAGTGCCTTGGACCACGAGAATATCCAACCAGGCCATACTCCAGAAAATAAAGCCTGACTGCTCACTGGAGGGAAGGATATTAGAGGCAAAGATGAGAAGACAGGAAAGCTTGAAGAAGATTATGATGCCGAGGGGAAAGGAAGGAAAAAGGAAGAGGGGCCGACCAAAGGCAAGATGGATGGATGTTATCCTTGAAGTGACTGGTTTGACCTTGAAGGAGCTGGGGATGGCCACAGCCGACAGGGAGCTCTGGTGTGGGCTGGTCCATGAGATCATGAAGAGTCAGAAATGACTGAATGAATAAACAACCAATGTTAAAAGTAAAAGAAACGATTATAAAACTCTAAATGGTTATTAATTGGCTGAAGTGGTTGTTAAAACCTAAAACATATATTGTTATAAGTTTATTTTAAGTAGTACATGATGTGAACAAATTGCTTAAAGTAGAACATGCAACTCTTTGACTGTGTATCTTGGATAGTCCTCTCTCTCTCTCTCTCTCTCTCTCTCACACACACACACACACACACATATTTCCAGCACAAAACCCTATACACATTATTTCATTTTGCAGTTATGAATGAAAAGAGATCTCAAAGGCACTAGATTAGCTTTTGCTAGGAGAACCCAGCTCTTTCCATCCTCCCTTACAACTCCCACTGTTTCTCCTGATCTGTGATTTGCAAGCTATTATTATTTGTGTTCTGCAATTACCAGGAATGACACCTCCCTTTCCCCAGCCTCAAGCTACAAATCTGAAATGAATAAATGCTGTTTATTGTGACAGTCTGTGTTTTGCCTGGAGAAAAATGACAGAGCGCACCACTGACACAGTCAGTTACTGTTTTTTACTACCGTTTCCTAACCTGGTTATCAAAAACTCTCCAAAACTGTGACAAAAGATAGCATGGAGTACAGTACTGAGCAAAGATGTGATTCTTGGGCCTTAAACATGCAAATTACATTAATTCAAAATGCTGTCTTTTTACACTGCACTTTCAGTGTGTTAAAACAATATGGCCATAATAGAGGCAATGAAATTTGGTCTTTAGACCAGTCCTTTGGAAGATTATTTATCTAAGCATTACACTCTGAATGAGAATGAAATCAGTTAGGATTGTTAATGGGAGCAATTACAACAATTTGTATGTTCTGGGATAAATTCCACCCGATTAGCTTGGGAGTGCTTCCAGAGAATCAGTGCAATACAGGAGGAAAATATTCAAGAGTGGCCATGTTGCGGAGCAAAATATAACACAATTCAAAATCCACAAGTAGCAATAGTATTTTGGGGGAAGCTCCAAAGTATATAATATATGTTCAAAGCTTTTGAAGCTTTACTGGCTTCTTCATCAGATAAAGATCTTAAAAAACATGGCCAACACAGCTGAATATTTCTTTCACAAACATCCATACGTGTGTTTGTGCAAGCATTCACTTTTTTCCAAGAAAATGGAGAAAAGAGAATAGTGGGAATATGGAAAAAAGATTTTATGTAGAAATGTGTCCTAGTATTTATATATGATTTTTTTCATTGAAGGAAAATGATAATCAGTCAGCTACTCGTCTTGATCCAACATCAGATCTGTTATCACTACTCAATATTATTTATTAAGTGTGCCAAAATGTTCCTTGATCTTGCTTCCACTGACCATAGAGATTGCATACTTGCTTGGAACATAACACTGGAAATACTTTCTGGATTACTGATACAGTTATGCTCAATTGATATTGTTCCTAGGAGAGAGGGGGCAGGATATAAATAAAGCATTATTATTATTATTATTATTATTATTCTGCCTATTTCTATAATACACCAACTCCACTTTCTTCTTTTCTTCCTTTCTTCCTTTCTTTTTTTCTTTTTCATTTTTCTTCTTCTTTTTTTGTTTTTGCCAACCTGAATTCTGATTTTCCAAAGGATTTTAAATCCTTGAATGCCAGCTGCTATCTGTTGAGTTGTCAGTAGTGATACCTGGTGTCTCCTTGTTGATGGGGTAGCAAATGCATTATGGATTTTAGTTACATACAGCAAAATCCAAAAGTGATATGCTACAGATTTTGTATTTTGTCGCATTGTACTGCATGGCCAATGTTGCTACCCCTAAATTTGTTTCTTGGATTTTAGTCAAACCTTCAAAGGAGTTATCCCAAGGTGTTCAGTTCTTGTACAGCTCCTTTAAAGTTTAAACTGAACTGAAACTCAAGAGTGGATTTGCCACCCCACTGATCTCAGAGTCACTCACCTTCAGTAGCTGTCATTTCTAACTGTTCAGCTGGCAGCCTGAAGTAGGGAAGAGGCAACTGCAAGGCTGGAGCAAGGTCTGGAATAGTTTCTCACAGGAAGAATAACAGCAAAAAATTGTTCATTTCTCAAATCAATGAGTAAGACTTACCTAGAAAGGAGAATTCCAAGTTGAATATGGGATGGGATCCTATAGTGTCAATAGTCATAGATCCTTAAACAGAAATACATATGGTAAAATTCTGTGAGGCAAACCATGGTGAATATCCTGCCTCACCCCACAAAGCCACTTGTTAGTTTCTGCATTCCTCTCCCCAACACTACTATTCATTTACTGGTTGGTGGAGACTGAGAGGGGAGCATGCGGCTCTTTCCCTATAGCTGGCTAGTACACAGCAATTGAATTCCCACTGTGAAATAAAGAGGTCAAATACAAGATATGGAACTAAAGGGCCATTTATTTGCTTATTTATTAGGTGAACTTCAGTAAACCTGTAAATAAAACTAATGGGATTGTAAGCCACCTAGTGAGTCTAGTCACTTCCTGGACCCTTCTTGGGCGAGCACCATAATCCTGAAGGCCATTCAAACTAATTTGGTTGCAAACTCAACCGATCTTAAGTGGAAGGCCACCCTGAGGTTGCTTCCTCCCAAACCACATTTTTTACAAAAATGTGAAATCCCCATACTTGTCCCAAGAAGAGCCCCTTTCACAGCCCCTAAGCCATGAAATCTAGTGAGACTGCTATAGAAACCCACCCTTTACCCACAAAGGGGTACCATAGTGCCCTCCAGGTCTACCCCATCTTTCACATGCCACAACCACCTATTTAAGTGATGCCACCCCATACCAGTTACCACACCCAATAATAACAGCATGGGGTCACACTTTAGCCACAAAAGAAACTGCAATGAGGTCTGGACTGCATTAAAAAGCCTCAGCCTCAGGGCCAACAAGCCCTCAAATCACACCATGCCTCACATGGCTTTGCCTGTTGGCTGTGGATGTGGCTAATGTCTCTACAGGTCAGTAAATAGCCATGTTGGATTGCTATTTCCAGCACCTTCTAACAGGTGAAAATGTTGTAAGTGGCAGGGTTAGTCACGCTCAATATCTAGTGTCTGTTTATCCATCTTTGAAGACTTTTTTCATAAGAACTATTGAGTATTATGTATGTCACAGAATACAGCTTTCCCACATCACCTAGCTTGCCCTATTATGTGAATATTGAATTTAAGAACTAATTATGGGACAAATGTTATGTTTACTTGACCTTCAGTAACAGGCCAAAATCCTATCTCAATTTGGCAGAGTTGAGCTCTGTCAAACATCCTCTTTGCATCCTCCCCTCTGCCCCCATATTACTTTCAGTTGCTGTACCACAGACCTATGTCCATTTAGTAGCTGCAGGAGAACAAGGGTATCCAAGTAGCATTAGCTAAGTTCCACAACTGGAATTGTAAAAGGGAATCATTCTCTGTGCCTATAGAATGTTCTCTCTTTCTACAAAACCCTTAAAACTGTATCAAAGGCAGAATGGGAGTTTATGCCTGTTTATATGACACCCAGAGGATTCCATCACAGACTTAAGCTTTGACTAGTGCTAGTTCAATGTGACATCTGGAATTCCTGATATTTCAGTAATTTATTTGCAGGCATCCATGCATTCTCTTTTTAGATTTATAATTAAAGAGAGTGTGAAAGTCCCACTTTCATTATTAGCATACTTCCAGTATATTAACTTTGTCACGATTATTGATGTGTCCCAGATTTAAAAAGTAGTTTACACAGTGAGGATGGATTATCTCTCAAAAGCTTTAATACAAAGACAGTTCCAGTTGTGGCGTTTAATAATGAGAGGTACCACAAACAACTGCTTGAGATCTAATAGGCTATTTACTGTCATTTGCGTGTGTTTGCCATGATTGATCAGCATTAATAACAGTGTGGCACTGAATATGTAAGAGATCACTTGCTGATTTAACAGAGATGTGCCACTTGTTTGCTGTGAGCTTCTGTCATCAGTAACAAGGTCTCAAGAAGAGCACTATGGGAGCTGTAAACTAATCACTCTTCATTCAGGAACAGAACTACAATTTACAGCCAACTAATTATAGATTCTATGCATGTCTTTAAAATATATTATTGCTTCAATAAACTCTTTGGTGAAGTGTAAAGGCTTTAGGATTCTTTCTTAAAAGTTGTATCATGCTTCATATTGTTATAGGCATTTTCTAAGCCAATACACCTAATTCTGGGATCCTTTCATATCATATAGCTATAGACAATTAATCCACTTCAGCTGCCATTACTTACTTTATAAAATATTGAGATTTGTAGTTTAGGGAGGGTTCACCCATGATTCCATAGGATACATCCATGTCAATCAAATTAAAGCCATAGTGCTATAATTTTGTAGTGCAAAAGGATCACAGGATTAAGAAAATGAAATTCTCCAGTTATTGGCAGAGTGCAAATCTCATCTTGCCTAGTCAATATAACCAACTGTGAGGGATAATGTTCAGAGGGGACAACTAGAGACATTGGGACAACTAGAGACATTGGGGCATTTGGTTCAAAATCCACATAGAACCCTTTCCTTAGTTCATTGTGTACCAATATTATCCTACGATATTAATTGCTAGTCCACCTTCCATATGTGTCAACTCTTGCATAACGCATCCATCACACTCCCAACATCATATTTGTCCTTAGTTGCTTGAACCTTCTGAGTGGTCTAGTCCAATGTTTCTTAAACCTTTTCAACTTGGAACCCCTTTCTGCCCACAAAAAATTATGTGATTCCAGGTGTTTAAATTAGATATACAAATCAAGTTTTCTAAAATATTAGATGCTTAAATCTGTGGATACAGAGGGCCAACTGTACCACAGCAATAAAAATAGTTAATGTTTAGTCCCAAGTACATAAAAATCAAACCTCTTAAGTAAAATACAGTGGCCACTCAGTATCTACTGGGGTTTGTTTCAAGGACCCTCCATTAATACCAAAACCTGTGGATGCTCAAGTTCCATGATATACAAGGGTGTAGTAAAATTGTGTCCTTGTATAAAATGGCAAAATCAAGGTTGCTTTTTGGAAATATATAAATATTTTCAATCCATGTGTAGTTAAATCCATGGATATGGATGGATTCCATCCACATCCTGCAAGAAGATTAAGGTGCAGATTTCCTTCAGGCAGAATGAGTAGTTGAAGAGAAGGAAGGGCAGTGAATGTCTACAGGGGCTGGCAGGTTTTGCTTCTCCTCCTCCTTTTTCCTTATGTATGCTCTCCACCTTTTCTTGACCCACACACTCCTACTCCCCCTCTATTGCAGGCCTGGTTCCTTTATCCCTCATTCATCAACATGGCCGGATGCCACAGCAGGCCCTTTTCCCTTTCTTCAACAGCTTTGGCTCTGCTTCTTCTTCTCCTTCTTTTATAGTAGGAAAAGGCACCTACCCTGCATGAAAAGGAGTCTTTCACAACCCCCACCATTCACTTACAGGGTCCGTTTAGAGTCCTGACCCACAGTTTAAGAAGTTTTAGACTACTCCAGTTGTTTCCCAACTTTTTTCCTCCAAGTGTTTTGGACTTCACCTCTCACAATTCCTAACTGTTGGTAGGCTGGCTGAGTTTTCCGGGAGTTGAAGTTCAAAACACATGGAGGACCAAAGGTTGGGAAACACTGATCTTGGTTTCCCAAGAGAGTTATCCCATGTGTATGGAAGGAGCATCATATTACTGTGGTGTTTAGTACTGTAGCGTTACAAAGCACACAGTTCCATTTGTCATTCCTTATCACACATTTTCTTACCTTTTCTCCTGAAATCATCCATTTTCAGATTAATCACATGAGTGAGGTCAGTTCCCGCCCACTCCATATTTTTTTTTTTTAAAAAAAGAAAACCTTAGGGAAAACCCTCTGGGCATATTGGACTTACCCTCCAATCCTTCTGTTCTAGAATAGACCCAAGACACTGATTTTAAAGAGACACACTCTGGGGATACTGGGCTTTTCCCTTCCTTCAATCCTGCTGCTCTGGAGTAGACCCCAGGCACTGATTTTAAAAAGACACTACTTTGGAGATCCCAAAACCTAAAAAGGTAAGTGTACAGACAGAAAAAACATATATTTTGAAATGCTGGCATTTCTAATGATTTTTTTTTTAATTACCATGCCAGGCTCATGAAGGAGGATTTTGGGAGAGAAGTGTCAGTGCTTGGTAGGAGACCACTCACAAGAATGCCCCTTACTCCACATCAATTAAGCTATTCAAAACAGGAAAATTTGACAGCTCTTTATTCATTACAGCCTGCCACCATCACAACTAAAGGTGTTCCTTTCAAGAAGCATGAGCTTCAGCAGTGGTGAAGACAGGTCTATAGTGGGAAGGAAAGCATAAAATAGCTTTAGTGCATAAATGTGGTCCTGCTGACATAACTTTGAATACATTCTATTATTTCAGCCTTATCACACATTACTGAAGTAAGCCAGTATTTTTCTCCCCTTATGGAAGATGAGTTTTGCCTCTTATTATCAGGTTAATTCATATAAGAATTGAGATGTAGATCCAATAGACACAATTAGTGTTCTTAACTGGTGTGGCCCCACTATATTAAATGTATTTGCTATTTTTAAAAGAAACACTTGTGTTAAATTCTTGGATTTGGGAGAACTATTTCTCGCATTTTTTAAAGTTTCTATATTAACGTGTAACATATAAATTATATGGGAGCTGAGAAATACTGAGTTAACTCAATAATTGGTCATAAAGTTATATGTTATATGGTAGCTGCCCTTAACAGGAAGTTGAAAATGAAACAAAAGAAGAGAGAATAGATAAGCCTAAAACATTATTTTGGGATCCCAACAAACATGTAACATGGTCCACCTGCCCTGTTCCCTATGAGAGGGGCAAAATAAAGTATTAGTAGTGTCCTTTTGTTTAATCATTAATTCATTCAACCTAACTTACTCTCGCAAACTGGACTCAAGGTATTTTACAATAAACTGGTATAAATACTGCTGAAACAGAACACAAATAAAAGTATGAAAACTAAAAGCACAATTTTTAAACATAGCAGTAAAAGCAAATTCAAGACCCATCCACTTAAAAGGCCCTTTCATAAAATGTAGAGTGTGTTGCCAAAGGCATGTCTGAGTCAATTTCTGCAGACTTCCTCCTTTGCTTACAAAAACCGATTGTGTGCGGATTCCATGAGGTTCCTATTTAATTGTTTTGTTGGAGTGGAGGGTTACATGAATTCTTGTATATATTTTTCAGATGGGCACATATATTTCCATTATTAACTAACACCTGTTTATTAGCATATTAGAACTGATTTTGATACATGCATTTTTCTAATATGCTCATGTTGCTCAACATATTTCCTTTTCTTACATAAATCATAATGTGAGTCTAGAAATCTGTATATTCTGAACACAAAGTGCATCCATTTTTGTGACCATTCTGTGAGCTTTGAATAGGGCAAATCCATTTTAAATAATCCTGACGTAGTGAATTTCTAATAATTACCATATCATCTTTATTCCATTGGTATCTGTCTCAGTGATATAGCGGTCCCCCACGGCTTCCACATTCACAGCTTCTTGGTGAGGTCTTTAAAGTCTAGCCAGGCAAAAGCATTGGAAAGAAACATGATAGATGATGTGATGTTCCTTTGACTGCCATAGGTTTTGTTGTAGCAGTCACTTGGGTAATAGATTCAGACCTCATGGAGTGCCAAAATATACACTACATAAAAGTGCACTCAACAACCACTCTGTTTACAGATATGACAATGACAGAGGTCAGTCACTAAATAGTTGAGATGACAGAGCTTAGTGCTCAAAATCTGATCATGCCCTAAAAAACAGAAAAAAAAAGGCAAAGGTCCAGGACTCCAGCTGTTTTGTACCAGTTCTCACTTTTTTTGCCCTCTGTGAACATAAAAACTGATATAGAGCCTTATTCTATATGAGGAAAGCTTCTGTTTAGCAAACAAGATAATCTTATAATGAAAAAGAAATGTGACCATGCACGCATTTTAACTGTTCAATCCAACATAAGTATTTTTTGGATGCTACTGATGGAAAACACTGTTTTTGATTCTTGAGATGAACATAGTTTGGCAGGAAGCTTTACTTAGTGGCACAATACATATGCTTTGTCAAAGGTTCACTTTTCAGCCTTGGATGTCTACATTTGGGCATCTAAGCAGAGAAACATCTCTGTAAGAGGCCCTGAAATCTTGCTGGATGAATGAGCTGTCCCTTTTGATGGCATGATAAAGATGAAATACTCCTGGTAGGCACTATGGCACCCTCTTTTAGAGGGTGGACTTCCATAACAGTTCCTATAAGTTTTGGAGGTCAGGGGCCTGAAAAGGGGGTTACCCTTTGGTCTGGAATGAGAGTTCTCACTCTTTAAAGAAAACTCTGAGGTTTGGGAAGGGGTGCCCTCAGGATGGCCTTCCAGTTATGATCAGCCGAGAGGTGCAGCCAAACAATTTGGATGACCTTCAAGATCTTTGGTGCCTGTATGTCCTTGGTGGTGGTCAGAAGGAGTGATATCTGGTCGAGGGAAAGTTCTCACTAGGCGGCTATTAAACCACAAATTAATCTTACTGATTATATTGCCTTAACGGTGTTTTTTTCTTCTTCACAGGTTATTCCAGAAGTTCTTATAAATCAGTGGTTCTCAACCTTTGAGTCCCCAGATGTTTTGGCCTTCAACTCCAGGAGATCCTAATAGCTGGTAAACTGGCTGGGATTTCTGGGAGTTGTAGGCCAAAACACCTGGAAATCCACAGGTTAAGAACCACTGCTATAAATAAATAGGTCAAGAAATGGCTCTTCAGATCCATTTTCCTGTGCCTGGTCTCTTTATTTCATGGCGGGAATCAAGTAAATGGACTGAATCATGTGGCATAACACAATTAGCTAAAACCTTCCATATATCTTTTAATTCTACAAGGACATGAAATTGGCAAAAATATATTGCTGGTGGGATATATTTCCTTTGGTGAATTACAAGCAGGAGCAGTTTTCCGTAAACATCCATTCTCTTTCTCTCTCACACGGAATATAATGCCTGTGCACTAGATCCTGTAAGTGAGTGAGTCAATATATTATTTTGAAAATATTTAGATATTCGGATTCACACAAAATACTTGTTTAGTTCTCTCCTTTTCTCACAGCAACCTGGCTTTTTAGGAACTGAACTGCATTGGTATTAATATACTACAAGCTATTCCAAAGTGTTCATTATGATAGATGATTACCGTGCAAAGGGTCGACATGGTTACCATCTAAGAGTAATGAGCATCATGTGCAGGGGAGAGAACTAGAAGTAAACAATCTATATGTTTTATGTCTTTATTTACATAAATAAGCAGGTACAGTAATTAAAGTTTATTTTTACTAATGGAAGGTCATCTCAACTTAATTACACAAATAATTAAGTTAAGCAGACCACATGTATTTATCAGGGAGAGGCAAAATAAAACAATTTATTTAGCCTACATTTCGGGATAAAGAAATATACTGTTGAAGGATAATGAAGATCCGGTACTGTATAACATTCAGTATTGTACATGGCTATGATCTCAAATGATGAGACGGCAACAAATACTGATAACATAAATTTGAAAATACACTTACTGAAACCACAGTGTGAAGAAGTCCCAAATCACTTTGTTAAAGAAAAGAGCAATGCATACATGGATGAAGTTCACCTTTGTGGAGCCTGTTTCCAAAAGGTACCAAATCAATTTGAAAAAATCTTAAAGAAATATGCTAAAGATATGCAATCTTTTGTTATAAAATGCAATTTTCCAAGCCTTGTACTGAAGTGATTTTATACATTTTGATAGTTTTGATTTGTACATAATATTCTACTTCTAGCCAACAATTGTGCTGCTATCTATAATTTGTTTTCCTTTTTTCTTTTTTTCTTTTTTTGGATTTAGTATTTTTTGGTAACAAACTCACTTCGGACATTGGTAGGTTATTATTTAAATGTAACCTCTCTGGAAAAAGTTCCAATACATCATTCCAAGACAGTTTGGTGATAAGATCTACTTAATGCAAGGTCAAAAAAGTGAATAATATGTTAAGGTGCATAGGGATTCATAGGGAACATATTATAATGTCTTTATGTAACTTGATAGTAGTCTTTGCCTATGCTTTGAAAGTTTGGTCACTTTACTTTTTGAAAGTGTAAAAGGATAAGGCCTACAGGAGGCATCTGCTTTTCTTTCTTTCTTTAAAAAAGAAGAAAAGCTAGAGAGAAAATGACATAAAGGAAAGTTTGAAAAGAAAAAGCAGGCATCTTGATTTAAAGAATTAAATAGAAATACTTTTTTATATGGCAAATCATAGAAATGGGAACAAAATAAAAATATGTTAACTGCTTTAATATCAGCACTCAATAGTTTTTGAGGAGGAATAGATCTTTTTTGTGCATGTCCACTGCAGCTGCAGCTTCAGCAACATTTTTTAAAAGTCCTTTATTCACTAACAACAGTGACATCAAAAAGCTAAGTATTATTTATTTATTTATTTATTTACTGTATTTGTATACCGCCCCTCTCAGCCTTCCAGCAACTCAAGGTGGTTTACAAGGCAAAATTCTATGCACAAAAACACAATATAAAAACGTTAACATCAATAACATCATAACAGCAACAATAAAACATAATTCAGTAAATACTCATTCAATAATGGCCTTTTAAAGATAGTAATAAAGTCTGTTTCTCTCCATGGTGTGGAAAAAATGGGTGGAACTAACCAGGGCCCTTTTTTTGTCACTGTGGCTGCCACTGTGACAGCCAGTCACAAAGCTCTGGAGAGCTCCTGGCCATCACCGGGTGTCTGTGCAACCTGGAGAAATGAAGGGACTACCTTTTTTTCCACAGGTCATATGGACACCTTTATTGATGTCAGCTAAAGTGCCCATATGTCAGCTAAAGTGATGCCCAGGAGACCTTTGTAGTGTTGTGGTCAGCTGCTGTGGCAACAAGCAACTCAGCTAAGGGTGGCCTTCCAGGGGGGCAAACAAGGTTCAGTCTGACTGGATGGTCTGGACTACAGTCCCACTGCTGCCATGAATTAGGAGCAAAGTATATAAGCAACTTCGCTGAATGCGAGACTTGTCCAAAGCTGCAATGCTCTGAACTGCCCCCAGATTTAGGTGACTGGAGGTGAACTCTCTAATTGTATCAATCATTCTAGCTGCTTGGGGGGGGGTCCAAACATCCCCCCCTCCGGACAAACATCTGGAGGGGTTAGAATTCCCAAAGCACCGCAACACAGAAATATCACCATACTGATTAAGTCAGGACAAAGAAAGATGTGCTAAACTGGCAAGAAAGCTAAATGACAGAAAGTGTGAAGAACTTCATTGGATTTGGCAGATTTGATAAAGGTGGTGTTTTCACACTTCTCAGAATTCATTGTTCCACTTTACACATTTGAGAGAAATAAATGTGCAAGGAACAGTGTGCACACTTTTAAATGAAAACAGATTAGAACTGGGTATATGGCGGGATGAACACGCACATGCTTTAATTGAGGAAAATATATAAATTAGGTACATGCATAAGCGAATGTGTGCAGTAGGAAAAGTACATTTGGTAAGCACTGAATTTCCTATAGGGAGAAACAAACCTCTCACAACCCAGTACAATAAAAGGATGGGGAAAAATTAGCAGGTGGAATTTAATGAAATCAAGGAACAATGAAATCTAGACTAAGAGACTTTTACCTGCCTCTTTATTTGATTTGCAAATAGTCAGTGGGGAGGAAGTTTGAGGGCTCATCAACACTTGACCTGTTCACACATGCTGTCGGAATCACCACGTATCATGGTGCATCTGGCAGTGCCCGACAGGGGTGTGGGGAACCCATCACCCAAATACCTCTCACTGCCCAACTCACATGTTGCCCCATTCAACTGGAGGAAGCAACAGCAGCCCAGCTTCCCCCTGTTGATCGTCATTAATCTCCTCCCATGTTGCCACTGCAGCGGCATGTACTGCTTTTTCTACGGTTTTACCCTGAGATGAGATTTCCAATAAATTGGAGGAGGAACTACAAAAAGAACTAAAATGTTATAAAAAGGGTTGCAGAAAAGATAATGTATAGACAAGTGCACTCTCAGTTTAGGAGGGTTATGTGTTGCTAGTGAGGAAAATGAAACTTTATAGCTGTGCTTCTCCAATTTCAGTCTTTTGGATGTTTTGAACCAAATTCCCAATTAACTTGGTCAATGATCAGGGAACTGAAGACCAAAATATTTGGAGGACCAGAAACTAAGGGTTTAGCCTAACATATGAGAAACAATGTGGGATGAGGTGATAGTAGAATCTAGATGATACATGTGCATTAAATCTTTGGCTGAACATATCTATTACCAGAGCATCTATTGATCTACTGGGCTTACTTCTGAATTGTTTGAAGTGTTTTAACACCATTTACTAGCGCTGAAAATAGTGTTTGTTCTACTTGAGGTGTAATCATGTTTTGGCATTTTATAACAGATAAAAGCTAAGGTGAGTTAATTGGTCCATAATTACTCTAAATGAACAAATGTATAATATATGGTACAAACTTTGTCAAGGAGGGAAAGCAATAAGTCAGTAGTATGAATGCCAGGCTAATAATTTATTTGTATTGGTTTATGGAAACATGTGATGAACTATGAGTTACAATGGTTGAATCTTATCTATCAAGCATGATAATCATCAATTTTGTTATGACAGAATAGGTTTGCCTCATATATGCTTTAGTTACCATGATGGGTACATTTGAGCTAAAGACACAAACATTATCAAATGATTTATTATGATGTGGTAAGTTGGAGATAAAATATTAATGGTTAGAGATGTAGTAGCAGTCATTCTGGGCAATTAAAACTTTGGGGGTTTAAAGGAGATTATAAGACCCTAGACTCATTTTGCCATTTCCTGTGCCTTTCTTCTTTTCACTTTTTTTTTTTTTTCCCATGTGGGCTCATTGCAGCTTCCTTTTTTCTATCAGCAGACAGACACCAATTGCATTACCTTGAATACAGCAATGTTTCCAAAAATGATATTGGATGTTGTTGGTGATACTGTTGGTGATATTATTATGACTATTCTAAACTCTAATACAGAGAAAGCATCTCCCATAACACCAACTCCTTGGAATCATCTGCTGACTTACAAAAACTACTTGCACCAATTGACCAGGGCAAGGAACTGTCTTGGGAGTTTAGGAGATTTCTTCAAGTGTTTCTACCTGCTGTGAAAGAGAGGGAGAAAGAGACTGTGACTTCCTTCTTGAGATTTTCCATTCTTAATAGACTTTCTCCTCTGTTCTGAACAGGGAGAGTACACTTTGTAAAAGGGGGGAAATGATCCAGTAAAGTATAGTGAGAGCTATTGATAAGAAAATTAATGTAATTAGATAAGTACATTGCTAATAAATAAAGAAGTAGAAGGACTGTGTCTGTTCTTGGATTCATGTCAACAGGATACCAAATTTCCCTGACAATTCTACATTGTTAATGTACAGGATGTATACAGGCCACATAGACAATTCAGCATACTCAATATCAGTCATTCCAGATCCAAATTGCAGTGAAGTTCCAGATCCAAATTGCAGTGAAGAGGCAAATTCAATCTAGATGCAAAGTGTAGGGACTACATATTATCTACTTTTTAAAAAAGCAATCACACGCATAATTGCTAGTTGTGTCACTTCTAGTTTGACAGTAAATCAACTATAATAAATTCACCAAGATTTAAAGAATCATAAAACATTTATTGTGAGACTGTGGCCCCTTCTACAAAACTGTAGAAAATCCACATTGAACTGGATTATATGGCTCTGTGGACTCAGATAATCCAGCTCAAAGCAGATATTGTGAATTATCTGCCTTGATATTCTGAGTTATATGGCTATGTAGAAAGGCCCTAGGAGTGCTTGAGATTTGTCACAGAGTAAACTGATCCCCAAACTGGGGTGAAGTGTGGGAAAGATATAGGTTTGACAAATAAATCAAAATTCCACTTAGGAATGAGTTCTTTTCATCAAACACCACTTATTTTGATCAATGAATTGCATTCAAATGGTTTCTAAGGCTCCCTTTCTTCATTGTCTCCTTGCTTAATTTTGGAATTAACTATAGTTTTTTGCAATATTTGCATTTACATAGTAGTGTTCCCCCTACTATTGAAGAACTCTCTCCAATGAAAAAATAATACTGGATGAATACTGGCATTGTAATTTCACAGATTGTAGTCAGGGCCTTGTGGTTTTATACTTTGAAACTCCTGCACAAAATATTCAGTAGAACAATTCCTTCAGATATCTTTGTAATGTCAAATAGAAGCTTTCTATTTTAATTACAGTCCATAAAAATAAAGGATGTCTATCATGTTCAAACTGCTGATCTGACAAAGCATTTGTACTCAAATATCTAAAAAGAAAATTAGGGACAAGTGCTTAGGAGTTTCAGAATTTTATACGGCAGTTTCATTTGAGACCTTTCACTAAAAATCAAAAACTGCAAATGGAAATATCATCCGTAAGTACTTGAATGCAAGATTATTGTAGGACCTGTCAAAATAAATAGGAAAATATTTTTCAGTGTGTAATTATATGTCAAGATTTGGTAGCTAATGGACTTTTTGTAGTCACATCAAGGTCAGAAGAGCAATTACTGTTTATGAATTATCTGAAATCTTTTATAGCCTTTTCCAACAAGTTTTATAGCCTCTGTTTATATTAGACATCTTTGCTATTTCATGTATTTCTTTCCCATTGTTTTCTGGTAAAAGCATTGTAGAGCATTTTGTCAATGTTGTAGTTGTTTGCAAAACCTTCCTTTATTTTGCCAAAGAGCTTGCAATTAGCCCACTTCTTCCTATTGAGAACCATCTTTGTAATAACAGCTTTGCTGGCAGATCTTTTGTCAGGCAGATTTTAAAATCAAGAGCCTACAAAGGATGAGAGGAGGGGACCCATTCTGAGAAAAGTTCAATAAATCCCCCTTCAAGGTCATATCAGTTACGATTGCATAGATTTTCCCCTTCAATAAGCACTACAGTTTGGGTCTTTTTTTCTGGGTGCTAATTTGGAAAGATTAAAATAGTTCAATAAACTTTCAGAAGAAGGTGATTGCTCAACCCAGAGAAGAGCCTAAAATCTTGTTTTCCATGTTTAATAGGGTTACCTTCCATCTTTCTTTCTCCCCAGCCTTCCCCCTGGCGCTTGCTGTATCACTTCCTTTGATGCAGTGCAAAGTGTATACTTTGACAGGCCCTGGTTGTGGGAAGTATAAAACTGTAGCAAGGCTCCGTATAGTATAATCCACCCAGTCGCTGTTGGTCACTGATCCAGCTGCATGCATCAGCTTAGTAGTCAAAGGGCATGGTAATTCCCTCCTTCTGCCTTTTCTTTCTTCGGAGGCAAAATCTTCACCTGGTGTTTTTGATTCATGGATTCTAATTATGATGGCTGCCATCATCAGCCCTGTGGGTGACAGTGGAAATTCTGTGAGCCAAGAGCTAATGCCGCAGCTTGTTAAGCAACCATGTCAGACTGATTTTAGGGCCCATTTTGCAGTTCACCACAGGCCTATCTAAAAGCATCAGGAGCCTCCGTCTAGTGGGACAGACGCATTGTCTTTCTAAATGTCTCCTTCTGATAAGCAGATCCAAATATGGTTCATTCACTGTGGATTTGAAGGCACAGTGGGGAACTTGGCTCACAGAGTTGATACAACAAAATGCTTAATATTTTCACTTGGTTGAGAGATAAAGAACCTATTTCTAAGATTTTTTTTAAAAAAAGAAATATACTCCTCCCGCTATGATCAAGAGTTTTAAAATTTAAATCAGATGTCTTGAAAAGCTATTCTGACATTCAAAGAAATCTCTCTCCGAACAAAGAATACGCTGAGGTTACGCTAATGTTTGTATCAGACAGAATGCACATAATGACAAGAAATGTGGTTGCTCATCATCTACTCTTTAGATTTCTTTCATTTTTTCTCATGATCTTGACAAGCAAGTATGAAGCTTGCTACTTTAATCATTACCGCCAAGCCCAGCAATTGTTGCTTTTTGTTTTGTTCAAGAGCCATTATCTATTAATTCTTGATACTTCTCTCTCTTTTTTATTTATCTCTCTTTTCCTCCCTTTCTCCCTCCATTTCTCCCTGCCTCTCTTTTAAACAGTTTAGCCTTAAGAGAGTCTTGATGACAAAAGGAATATGGCTATAATCCAAGTTAGACTTAAGAGTAAGGCAATATAAAGATACATAGGTTTGTGCTGATTGTGTTTTACACTCATCCTAACCTTTTTACTCCTTTCTTCTGGCTTCTGTTGTTGAGAATATTATTTTTCAGATGTTGTATAATTATGGTGCATCATATCTGACTCAGACTGAATAGCTATGGTACTCCACAGAGTTGCATATACATCCCATTGGAAAGCAGCCAAGGAAAGTTATAGCATATCATTATCTTTCTACTTGGGAACTGTCCTTATGACCATTTCAACCTTGTGGCTGCCATCGTTTTCAGTCAGTCTGTGATAAATTCCAGCTGTGTCGCCATAGGCTGAACTGGTTGTATACATGCCAACACCATATGCTAGCCTGGAATGCTGGCAGTTGCAAATGGATGGCAAAACCCTATCTATGTGAAGGTTAGTCAGAATATGCATGACAGGCTTAGAACATGGCACCTTGGCTAGAATTCAGTATACACTCACCAATAGTCACAGCTGCCACATGCTGAAATGTGTTACGAAAATTGGTTTTTATTCATGTTTTGTATCAATGCAGCCAAAAAATGGGGGAGGGGGTATTCCAGCAATTAGATTTGTGAATTGTTAATGTTAAACCTTTATTTTAAAAGAAACTAGAAATGCTACTTTATGATTGCCTCACAGCAGAGATACTAGGGACCCAGATGTAAGTCATTGCTATAGTCCAAAGTTTTGTATTGTCTTGAGATCATTGATGTGATTAACAATCATGCCAGGCTCCTTACTGGAGCAAACTATAGGGAGCATACAACACCCCTATTAAAACAGTTTCATTGGCTGCTGATAAATTGCCGAGCCAAATTCAAGGTGCAGGTTATAACCTATAAAGCCCTAAACAGTTCAGGCCCCGCCTATCTTCGTGATCACATCTCCTTCTATGAACCGGTGCAAACTCTAAGATCTTCCGGGAAGGCCCTCCTTTCGCTCCCAACACTGTCACAAGTACGGTTGGTGGAGATGAGAGAGAGGACCTTCTCGGTGATGGCCTCCCACCTCTGGAATGCCCTTCCAAGGAAAATAAGACGGGCCTCATCCCTCCCCTCCTTTCATAAGAACTTGAAGACCTGGTGGTTTCAACAGGCCTTTGAGAATGAGCAGTTCTCATAGCCCAGCCCCAAACATTGTTGAATATGGCTTTATACATCCTACCTATTACCCCAGTCATCCCTCTAACAGGCCCTGGAAATGAGCAGGCACAAACCTGTACCTGCTACTGCTGTTAGCCTGTTATAGCACTGTACTTATTTCCCGGTCCCCTGATATTTTGCACTAGCCTTGGACTGGCCTTTTAATTGCTCTGAACAGGCAGGATTATTTTTAATATATATATGTTATTGTGATCATTTTATACTTTTGTTGTTTTGTTAATTTTATGTTATGCTGTTTACTCTGTATGTTTTGGTGATGTTGCTTGGAAACTGACCTGAGTCCTCATCGGGTAGATAGAGCGGCATATAAATAAAGTTTTATTATTATTTTAAAAAATGCATTATACCATTGCTTGTGGAGAAAAAATTACAACTGTTCTTCCTGTGTTGCAAACCCATGGTCATACGAAGACATTTGGCTGACTAAAGCAAAAAACGACATGGCCTACAATTCCATATCAGAGAGTTGAATTTTCCTTCAGCCCTGCAGGTGGAATAGCATCCTCTACCACCGTTGATGATAACAGGCATCGGCCAGGAGACATAGTACACAATGCATTGCTGACCCAACCCTCACAAATTCTCCTGGACTTCTAGCATCTCTGCCAGGCAGGCTGCCAAAGCTTGGATATTTTGCCTCTCTTTTTTACAAGAGCTCTACATATAATGGTTGGGACTCTAATAATTGAAGGCTAATATCCTGTGATTCCTGTGCAATTCACTGTAGTACAAATGATTCTACAATTTCAAACCTTTCACAAAGAGGCATCTAATACCCCCTCTGACAAGCAGTCTACATTCCCTATCCTTGGCTTTCATGCAGGTCCATGCCAGCAATGAACAGGAATGAGCACTGATTGCCCCAAAGTGGTATATAAGAAGCTTCCAGCCATCATTGAGAATAGTGCTACAGTTCACCACTCTTCTTGCCAAGTCCTTCATTCTCAGATCTGATATCCATCACTGGAGAGGGAAAGACTGAATTGCAGCCATGGTTCTAAATAATTGAAGAACACATGTAGAGCAGTCTCTCTCTTTAGACCTTTTCCCTTCTAAACATTTAAGACGACAGGGATGTCAGTGTGGAGCCAGAGAGCACAGTCCCGCTCTGCCACCATGCAGGTGAGATTTCCTGTTAGAATACCAGAAGGCTCCAGTGTTACTGCACTGTACCACAAGGATAGAAGATTATCTTATCACAAAGGACTAAAAGCATGCTTATAGTTAATTAGGACACTTTTTATATTTTTGTCTCTTTTTTCCTCTCTCTGTGGCTATGACAGTGCTCAGTGGTGTACTAATTGTTAGCATGTGGTTATTAAGCAAGTTAATTATCCACATTCCAATTAGGAAGAAGCTGAAAGTAGTGTAGCTTGTTTAGCGATTTCTATTTATGTATATATCTTTATTATGGTCATAGACTGGCCTCTATATTTACAAAATAAGCTAGTATAAAATGGAAGGCGCAAATTGCAATGCCAAGGGAATTCACAGATATTTGCACATTGTAACAAATACATACCTGCTTTTAAGGAGAAACCTAAAAGACAATGGCATGTTGAGTGTTGAACAATGACTCTGGAAATCAAAGGCAAATCCGCACTCAGCCATGGAAATACACTGGGTGAACTTGTGCAAGTCTTAGTTTCTCAACCTAAGAGCAAGCCAAAGACAACCCCCCTGTGAAAAATCATGCTGAGAAAATCCTATGATAGGTTTGTCTTAGGGTCACCTGACTCCTACTTGGAATCAATAAAACACAAAATTTTGCCACTTTAAGAGTATTTCTATTGAAAATATGATAAAGTTGTCAAAATATTAAAAAGCATATATGTTTGTAGTATAGACACTTAAGAAAAGAGATTTGCCTAAACATTAAGAAGAACTAACTGGCAGTGAGAGTGGACAACAATGGAATGGACTGTCTCCAAGTTTGATAGCCTTGCCTTCATTGGAGTTCTTTAAACAGAAGCTGGGTGCCTTAGTTATGTCTTTTTGCTTAGCAAGGCATTGTTCAAGATGATCCTTAGCATCACTTCTGACTCTATTCTAAAAACAAATATATTCATGACTATCATTGGAAATACTGCGTATTGTTCAGTGCTGGAAATAAATTTTGTCCGATTCCTGTCTGCATTTGCAGGTCCTTCTTCTCTCTTGCACACATGAACATTATTTCATGTGTGCAAGAAGAATCATGCCAATTTGTAGCTGCAGTTTTATAAGGCAGTGCCTGCGTTACAAACAATTGATTACAAATAATTAAATGAAGAACCATAAGTGAGACAACAGGAAGTGAGAGAAATCTACCTCTCAGAAGGGAAATTCACTCCTGAAAGTTATGGAAAAAGGTGTCTCCACTGAAGCTTTCCAACCTATCCCTGTTTCCACAACAAGCCAAAATTTTCCAAAATCCAATTATCAAGGGACAGAAAGTGAGGTGAAATCTTTTAACAGGGGCACAGGCAGCAAAACAAACACAACAGGGGTGTTAACCCTTCCTTATGCTATCCAAAGCTTTAAAAGTATATACCTTTGGCTTGAGTTACACTAAAAAATGTACCTGTTACAACTTACAAGCAAATTCAACCACATAACTGATTGATATCTTTGTTATCACATTTGCTAAATTTTTTCAAAATTATTTGTACTTATATTGAATAACAGCTTCATTGATTTCCTCCCATATGTCTAATCTAGATTAACATGTACACAGTTTTTTGTTGAAACATGCACATATATATGCAGGACTGGAACACATACATGTCCCTATATTGCTGTATATCTCCTCTACCTGTATCTATATAGACATAAAGTGTAACATCATGCTCTAGATTTCATTCAGAAAATAATTCCTGACATTTTAGCCTGTTTGACATGTTGCTTGTTGTTATTTATCACATGAAAGTTCCTTCATATATAGAAAAAGTGGATGGCATGTCAGACAGAAAGAGACAGATGGCACACTCTTCCTTTCCTTTTTGCAGTGTACCAGATGGAGATATTATCCCACTCAGCCTTTAGCGTCTCTCACCCCGACCCATTTATTCCTTGTTCTGTGAATACTGTTAGAGGTGAAGTCTTGGAAGCTGCTCTGATTTGGGACTGATGTTACATCTTAATGCTAATTGTTAATAATGAAATGAGACATCTATTTTTCAGCAGCATAAGAGAGAAATGACCTTGCACAAGAGATCTATAGCATATGTTCTTACTAGAGATTAAAATTGGCCAGTTTTCTTCTTATTTGTGACTGAGGGCATAGAAATGGAGTAGACAGGTGTTACTGTGTACTGGCCATAGCTCATAGTAATAAGAAGAGGTACATATCAAGAGCAGGATGTCTTTAACCTCAGTACTACAAATCACTGCTTGTGCACTGCAGCTGGAACTGAACCACTGGGTTCAGAAATGTCAGATGTTTAAATTCTAGAAGAATACATGCTTTGCCTTTGACAACTTACTACTAGTCTTACAGGGATTTTGCCATCTGTATTTCTGTAACAGGACAGTGCACATTGCTGTCATCAAGCCATATTTCTTTAAACATCTAAGCAGGATATATAATAGCTCTGACTCATTTGTTGCTGAAAGGGAGAATGAAATTCAAACAATGTTGCTCCTCACTTGATAATTCATTATTTAGCTATGCACCTTCATGCTCCATTCAACTACCTATTACTCAATCAAACTATTTCCACTTGGCTATATATGTAGACTATAGCATTTTTTAAAGAAATCTGCCTACATTCATCCTTAAATAATCACAACTATATATGAACGTGTGCCAAGAACACATATCTCAGTTTAAAGTATAAAACTAAGTATATTAGATTCCTTCATGTGGTTTAAATGCTGTACTGTCTTGGGCAAGAACTGTTACCCCTAGCTACTCTCAGATGTCTAGCTAAATCACTCTTCAAATGATATTTAAATTACAGTCAACCATAAAGGACCATAATAGCTTCTGTGATGATACCTACATGGCTAAACTACACCAAGCTATAGTGTAAACAAGGACTACGGATATTCTAAATATTGGAGTAGCATAGTTATCTGGTCTATTGGTGGTCATCTGACTGTAGACTGGCATTTTCATAACCTGCCTTTCCTAATATTGAGAATGTAAGTGGTTTGGTTTTTTAAAACAATTACCACTAAAACACACAAAGTCGTCATTTAAAAATACAAAAAAATAAATGTAATTAAATTACCCATAGAATTAAAACCAATCAATAAACAAGTTGTAGCCTTTTTGTTATCCCAACACCATGTGGTGGTGGAGGAGAAAAATTCTGAGAGTGCCTTGAACCACAAGAAGATCCAACCAGTCCATACTTCAGGAAATAAAGCCCGACTGCTCATTGGAGGGAAGAATATTAGAGACAAAGATGAAATACTTTGGCCTCATCATGAGAAGACAGGAAAGCTTAGAGAAGACAATTATGATGGAGAAAATGGAAGGAAAAAGAAAAGGGGGCCAACCAAGGGCAAGATGGATGGATGGTATCCTTGAATTGACTGGCTTGACTCTGAAGGAGCTGGAGGTGGCCATGGCCAACAGGGAGCTCTGGCGTGGGCTGGTCCATGAGGTCATGAAGAGTTGGAAGCAACGGAACAAATAACCAACAAACATCTTGTGTTTGTGTGTCTTCTGGTGCCCACGCAAGTGAAATTTCAGAAATCATTCTTATCACAGACTCGTGGGAATAAGCATAGCTTTTCCATGTCCAAGGGAATTACTTCCCTTTAGATTAAAAAGACAGGCACACAAGAAGCTGAAAAGAAAGAAGCCGACTTTCAGGGACTCTACTAACAATGGTCAAAAACCCCTTAGTTGACATATAGGCAATTAATGATGTGTAATGAAAAAGAACGTAGATTATTTTAGTATCTTCTGCACTGCTAAGGAAATTTAGTAGCTATCTCTGTTACTGATGTCATTTCCCAATTTTTAGATTAACTTTAGGGTTATGTTTTAAAGAAGCATTAACATTTTCTGTTAAACTTGAATTGATGGAAATGATTTTTTAAAGGAAGAAAAATTCAAAAGGTTTTCTTGGTTCCATTGATAAATGGTTAAAGATAAAACTGCTCTCAGGTGCTTGTGTAAATGCATCACTGTTTTGTTTCTGTTTTTTAATTGGGGAAATGGAAGCACAATTATATAAACTTGAAAGGGATGATTATATAATCTACAAGGTTGGGTTTAATTATTACAATGTGCACTAGCCTGCTGCTTCCTAAATAAAAAAAACCAGAATATATATATGTTGCCATGTTCAGCAGTAAAGTAATAAGCACATTGCAGTAAATGTGACTGACATAAAACAATGAGGGAAATAATGTAAAATTCATTAAGGAAACAGTTAGAAGTTAACTCTCCAAAGCAAATGGCTTTTTCAACAAAGGTATCCACAGTTTAAATCTGCTAAAATGAGTCTGTAGAGATTCTAACAAATTATTCATGTTATAGTTAAATTATGTGCTATCTGGTGCTACTGTGGCATATTTAGTTAATCAAACCATGATCATTATTTGACTTTTACAAAGTTCCATCAAACCAGCTTGATAATATTTTTCTATTGTATTAGCTAAGCTTTGCAAGCAAATGCTAATCCTATACAGTCAAAGCGACTAAAGAATCTCTAAAAAGTTTGCCATTGCAGAATACAATGCAGCTGAAGTACATGAGGTCATTAAAGTTTAACTAATATCAAACTTAAGGAAATTTCCAATTGCAAGAGTACACTGATGAAATATATGAAGAATAGGGATTCATAATGCAACCACTGTGCAATTTTTAGCAAATGTAATGTGCACTTCCATGGAGTGTTGCAACATGTGGTTTGCTTTATTAGCTATCATGGTATTCGTAGCCCTGTTATCATATCTCATCTCTATTTATATGTTGGAAAGCTGGTTACATGGATATAAGAAACGTAATGGAATAATATATTTTTTCAATAGTTGGTTTCTTCCTGTTACATTATTATCCATTACAATATATTAACTGAATGTTTGTTTTTATGGTTGCCATACAGAGGTTTTCTGAAATATATGTATCTAGTGAGTAAATGGTTTTTGTTGTGGACACGATGCCCAGCCAGTGGCAGGAAGTTTCTTCATGGTTTCTAGGAAGACCTTTCAATCTGCTGTGAAAAACCAGAGCCCAGTGGGGGCTGGGGGTATTTGGGGAGCTGAAGTCCAAAACAAGTAGTTTTTCTGAGCCTCTATGACCCCTTCCACACAATTGTATAACATCCACATTGAGCTGGATTATATGGCAGTGTGGATTATCTGTCTTGATATTCTGGATTATATGGCTGTGTGGAAGGGCCCTAAATTGATAGGGACCTTTGCTGGTGACCCAAATCAATTTGGGGCTGTCTCTCTTCTTGCCTGTTTCTTAGTTTCTCATGGGCATTTGATTTTCCTTGCCTAAAAACACAATAGATGAGACAAATTACTTGTCCAAGACCATAAACTGAGCTACAAATAAAGGTAACAGCAGCAACAACTACAGCTTTGTTCTGAAAATTTCTACTCATGTTCTATCATACCTGTGAAAGTAAACTGAATATTACTTTATCTTAACTCTGCTTTTCTCACCTTCTACACAAAAATATCCTTTCTTTCTCAGTCTCTCTCTGGATAATGAGGTAGGTAGGATGTGTGTGAATGGCATATTGGAGTGTCACTGTACTAAGTAAGCAATTGGTTATTGGGCTAGCTTGGGAGACAATGACGGTGAAGCTTAATAGCTTTTGTTGACAGCAGGACTTGTTCAAAGTAATAATGGACTCTGGCATTATCTATACAGCCACAACAATTAGGCAGATAAAGAAATAGATTTACTAAATAGTATTTTGTGCACTTGATAAAGAGGGCTATTGTTCATGAAAACATGTGTTATTATACATTTATTAGCTCAAAATCTGGTTATTAGTACCACCTAGAGTTGATTGACTTAAGATAAATGTTAATTTACCAAGTTCACATTTATTAATTTCATCATGAACCTAACAACTAGATTTTGGCTTTATCCAGGATTTACCTTTGCTGCAAGCCAGTAACACTGTCCCTTTGAAAATCCAATATAGCCAGAAACAAACTAATTATATTAAAGGATACTTCAACTAAAGTATTCATAGGACTGCCACCTAAACCTTCCAAGGCGATCTTATCCTTAACATTGCATCCCCCACCAACTCCACATCCTTAAAAGTACCCCAAAACACAATTAAAAGAGTCCAAGAACTGTGTTTTTCCTTCATCATTCCTGCTGTGCTTACAGGGATTGCAATAATTCTGTAGCCTTGACCAAGTATTCACAAGTGACCATTCCAGATACTGAAGAACAGAGTAGAAAAATAGAATTTATTCAGTATCTATGTAGGGCCAAGATATGAGAATTTATGCCCAAAATTAAACATGTATAAAAGCTTTATCTTGAGGTCCATAAATGTTAGACCGTGCATTTGTAAACAAAAAGGTTTGCTCGGTTTTCTTGAGGTCTTCTGTACATGTCCTTTTTATACAATAAAATGCTTAGGGAGATCTTTACAATTCAGGAGGAAATACAGCTCAATGGTCAAACATATAACAATTCCTAAGTCAGTTATAGTGAAACTTACCTTTAAGGCGACTAAGCCGAAGCCTGTAGGCCAGTAGCTATCATCTTGGAAGACAGGCAGAAGCAAGAGGAGGAGTCAAGCCGACTCCTGATTGGTCAGAGCAATTAGGGGAGGAGTCGGTTGAGAGAGGGAAAGAGGCTGTCAGCTTTTGACAGGGAGAGAAGTGTCTTGACATCAGACACAGAAGGATGGGATTTTAAGAGAGGAAGCTAGAATAGGAGTCTGACAGGGAAAGAAAGCTTTAAAGTGAGCCTTAAGGATAGGGAATGAGTTACAGACAAGGGCTAGGGTTACTGTATTGAGAGAATCAGTAACAGAGAGACTTGTCTTCTTATACTTAGGGAAAGTATAAGAGAGCTTTTTGCCCTGTATGTGAGACAGATAGGGGTCTGTTCTCTAAGTGATACTGTTTCTAAGAGTAGAGCAGTGTGTTTAAGGAAACTCACAGTTTTAAAAGCTTTAATGTCAGTGGAACTACATGTCTGAATAACTAAGTCTTATTAACTAAATTACGCTTCTGTACCGCTCATTCTGAGTCAACATTTGTTTAAAGTTCAATAAACCTTTTCTAGTTCACCTTTAACTGGCTTCAGCCTCAGTCTGTCTAACCTTTTTAGAGTCCAGTCAACCAGTAAAGCAGTTACAGAAGAACCAAGGGAAAACACACTTTACCTACCACACATTCACATCTTTGGTTCCTCAGTCCAATAAAACTGAGGTGGTGGCAGTCATACCTACCAATATCATCGGTCATTACTATATTCAACCTATGGTCAGCCGCTAATTATTTTACAGTGGTGTCCAGCGGCGAGTTACGTCACGTATAGTCTAAATTATATTACATTGGTGGCAGAGGTGGGATTGTTTGACCACCCTGCCCAAGCTGTGGCCTCTTAATTACGTTATATCAGGCTTCAGGCATCCCCTATCAAAATGAACAAGTAAAAATGATGTCCAAAGCCTTTCCTGAAGATCTGCTGCCAGTGAGAAAAAACAATGTTGGACTAAATGAAATCAGTGGTCTGATTTTCAAAGGTATTTTTCTGTGTTACTCCGAGAGTTTTGTATCCTCAAGGAATGTATTACATGAAGTGCAATGCATCCTTTCATAATGTATAACAGTCTGTGGAAGGGAAGAGTGCTTGAGTTTAAAAAAATCAGAGATATCCACAAAGTATCAAAAGAAACCTGCAAAACTTTGGAGTAGTCCTATTTCTCTGAGTGTTTTGACCTTGATTAAAATGTTGGCAGTTTTATCTTCTACTTCAGTTGTTACATTCCCAGATGGTATAAAAGCATCCAGAGTTGTCAATGCAACCTCTTGTCTTACAATGAAAGTTGCTCAGTTTTCCAGGTGAGAAGCTTTAGTTTTGATAGTGCATACATGCTGTCTTGACACCAGGATAGCCATTCCTTGCTTGGTTGTTAAATTATGGTACAAACACTTCTCATTGATTGCAATTTTAAAGCCACTTCAAGGCCCCGTTTTGGCCCCATGGTTTCGCAGTGCCTGTACAATTGAAGAGAATAGCTTCAGTGATGGGTACTATTATGGCCATTGTATTCCTGTGAGGTGGAATGTAAGTCACTGCTGAAGCTATTCTACTTGTCTAAAATGTCTGCATTTCTTGCCATTGCTAAAGGAATTATGTAGCCTCCTATGATGTAAAAGTGCAGCTCACTAGATGCCACACAGGCTATGAAAAACGTATTTGCCCTCAGAGGACAGCTCTTAGCTTTGTATATTTTAACCACATCTCTAGTTACATTCCAGAGAGACTGTGTGTAAAGAATTGTTCTTTTTGAGATTTTCTGAAGCTTGATCATTAAAGAATGATCTTCAAAATGTACCAGTTCAAGAGCTGCAGATGCTCTTTCATATGATTATTTCCTTATATGTTAGCATGCTGCCCATATTAATCATGTGATGCTAGGTGGTATGTTGGATTGTCACTGTAAAAGTCACTGTGTTCAAAGTTTATTATATTCCATTTTTAAAATATTTGTATACAGTAGCTTGATGAATGGAAAAAGACTATTCAAAATAAATCTTAAGTCACTGTAAAGTTTGCATTATTTATTTATTTTACTTTGGCTTGTTTTGCCAACAGTTGATCAAAAGTATTGTCGAAGGCTTTCATGGCCAGAATCACTGGGTTGTTGTGGGGTTTTCGGGCTGTATGGCCATGTTCTAGAAGCATTCTCTCCTGACATTTTGCAGACATCCACAGTTGTGAGGTCTGTTGAAAACTAGGAAAATTGGGTTTATATATCTGTGGAAGGTCCAGGATGGGAGAAAGAACTCTTGTCTGTTGGAGCTAGGTGAATCTTTCAACTGCCCATCTTGATTAGCATTTGATGGCCTCACAGTTTTTAGGTGTGGCTTGTTACAATCAGGAACACCTCTCAACAAAGAATCCCCCCAGTCAGTAACAAGCCACACCTAAAAACTGTCAGGCCATCGAATGCTAATCAAGGTGGCCAATTGAAACATTCACATCTAGCTCCAACAAACAAGAGTTCTTTCTCCCACCTTGGACCTTCCACAGATATATAAACCCAAATTTCCTAGTTTTCAACAGACTTCACAACCTCTGAGGATGGTTGCCACAGATGCAGGCAAAACGTCAAGAGCTAATGCTTCTAGAACATGGCCGTACAGCCCAAAAATCCTACAACAACCCAGTTGATCAAAATCTCCTGTTTCTTTGCATGCTACTCCATTCCTCAATGGTTCACTTTTTATTTCTACGCAATAACTTCCATAATTCTCAAGCCATTAACTCTAGCAAGCATGAATCTATTTATAATAAACCTTATGTAGTTTTCAGGGCAAAATTAACATCTGACCAACAATTAAATATGCAGAGAGTAGAGTGGCTCCTGGAAACACAAGATGGATGAGTTCATGGTTAACTTTACTATTACTAAGGCTTCAAATCCTGATCAATGTCACGATTTAGGTCATGTAAAGAAGTAATAAAAAGAATAGTCCTAAAATGTATCAGAGTGCACTCTTTATGCTTACCATCAGTGACAAAGGTTCACAGTTTCCGGATATGCTAACATTTCTTCGAAATCAAGCCCTTTCTTCTGGAATGGCTGTGGAAGTGTCTGATGTGATGCTTCCAGTTTTTGGCAATCTACTCCATTTTTAAATTAACGTATTTCTCATGCATATACATATACACCCTAATCTGTTTTGTGGATCAATGGGAAAAGATCCTCATATACAGTACTGAGTAAATGTATTCAACTCTTCCAGAGATTATAAATCGGGCAATGATAACAAAGACTTTTTAGCAAGATTTATCTTCCCTGCAACTTGCAGCTTTCTGCGTAGGTGATTTTTATGGGGAGAGGGAGTTGGAGGAGTTTAAGTTTCACTCTCATGCTATTTGAATCTAACAGTGTCTAACACCACTATCTCTGGTAACTGTGGGGGAAAGATGGAAGTAAATTAAAAGTTGTCTCCTTTGCAAATTCCTAAGAGAACTAAAAAGGCCAGGATCTCTCTGGTTTATTTATTTGCAGTCAAAACGTGAATTGTATTCCGGGTTGTATTCCAGGAAATTAGACAGCTCTCTTGCTGTGATATGTCAACCATGAGATGGTTTGTACTTGCACAACCAACTTTGCTTAAGCCAAAATGGACTGTATTAATACTCTGTTGTTCACAGCCGAGAATATTAAATATGGTGCTCTTTCACTTCCCCCCTTTTTTCTAACCACTATTGCTGTGTCAACTAGAATTGAGGGCGATAGCTCCATCTGCTTCCCTTCTGTCTTAAACTATCAGCCAATTAAATAGGAAAAGAACATGCCAACTTTTCCACTAGCTTTCTGAACAGTTTGAGTATGCCACCCATTCTAAAATCATTACAAATGATATTGTCCAGATTATGAATTTCGATTCACTATCCATTTGAAAAGAGCCCTTCTGTAATCTCCTTGTTTATGCTGCACTTAAACATCACAGCCAGCTATTGTTGTGGCTTCTTAATGTATTGACTTTCTTTTGTATTAGTTGTAAACCTGCCCAGTCTTGTTCAGCATCAACGTATTTTCAGGTTGATTTACTAACCTGCAAATCAAAACCATGTGCCATTCTAGTTGCCACACTTGTTGAACAGCTTGTGCAGGTAAAAGACCTAAACACCCAAAAGGCAGCAGATTCTGATAGATCTTGGAAGCTAAGTATGATCAACCTGTTTAATCCACCAATAAATTACAGGTACTTTGGGCTATATTTCAGAGGAAGGAACTGCAAAAACCACCTCTGAGTTTTTCTTATCTAAGAAAACCCTATGAAATTTATTGGGTTGCCATAAGTTGGCAGTTGACTTAAATGGACATACACAGAGAGAGAGGCTGCAGGATTTTTTAAAAAAATACAGAAGCTTGATCAAATATAGGGAAAAAAAAGATTATTATTAGGTTGTTTCCTTTTTTCCCCCCGTAAGACAGCTGGCACTTTCCTAATTCCTCCTTTTCCTCCTTAGCACTTTCTTTCCTGTCTTTCACTCAGGTTGGATCCAGACAGACCTTTATCCCAGGAGAATCCACATTTTAAAAACTCAGATTTTTCTGGGGGCCTGTCCACACGCACCCCAGAAATTATGCGCTTTCTAGGGTGGATGTCCAGACATTCTCTGGGAACTAGCCTGAGAGAATGTCTGGAGGTCCTACCCTCTCCCCTCAAGCCCCCAGACCCTTTAGAAAAATAATGAAAACTTACCTGGACTCCATTACATGCTTCACCCAGCTCTCCCGGTGTGTAGAAATAACGTGCCAGGAAAGCGGAGGGGGGGAGCGATTTTCCTCCATCCTCCCCCACCCCTGCTCTCCTGCCATGTCATTTCTACATGCCGGGAGAGCTGGGTGAAGCATGTAATGGAATCCGGGTAAGTTTTCATTACTTTTCTACGGGTTTGGGTGGGAGAGGGGTGAGTATTCCCACAGTTTATCAGGTTATTTAGCCCAGTATTTATTTATTTCATACATTTGTACCCTGCCCTTCCCAGCCCCGAGAGGGGATTGTGGGAATACTGTCTGGACTGCAGAATACTGCAGAACCGGAAATAGTGGACTTATCCCATGCCTTCCAAGAAGACATGGAATAAATCCACTATCAAATAATTTGCAACAAACTAAAGTTTTCCTGGTTTTGTAGCAAATTAATTCGTGACTGTCCAGAATGTTATTTGGACAGCCCCTCTTTTATTGTGGGAGTTACCACAATAAAGCTATTGTCTGGACAGGCCCTCAGACTATGAAAATGGAAGAAAGTAATGTGGTTGCTCATTTACCTCAGTGTCACTCATGGGTCTTTTATGGTGAGGAAATGTAGCAGTCAGTGGAAGTGGTGAACCAAAAGACTGGTGTTGGTAGCAACAGATGCAGTTCTGCAATCTACTACTCGCAAAACTATAAAATGCCACTAAAATTTTGATTAAATTTTTGATTTTGCCTATAGCATTTTTACATTGAGTTCCCTGGAAATGGCAAGTATGTGAATGTTTCTTTATCTATATTGTCTTTATATCTCAAGAGAGTGTCCTTGCAATCTGTGGGCAGATATCAAATTAATTGCATCAGATTATTCTTTTTTTCCTAGACCATAAGAGGAATGCCTAATTGCACAGTCTTCCTATTCTGCAAGAGCAGAATAATGACACCTGCATCCTCACATAAGGTTTTAATCAATTGATTTTAAAATGGGAGATAACTGATTTTAATGTTTAGATATATTTATAGTTTATTTTATGTTCCAGCATTGAATGTTTGCCCTATATATGTTGCACTCCGCCCTGAGTTCCCTTTGGGGTGATAAGGGCAGAATATAAATGCTTTAAATAAATAATAATAAATGCAACAAATCTGATGAGCCACATGGAAAATAGTCTCACCTGAGGCACTGCATTTCATATTATAGGACTTGTCAAAATAGATGACAACAAAGTAATTGTGAGATCCTGGACAAGAAGACGTTGCACGTCAGAATAGATGTCCACAGTGATTTCTAAATTATTGTAGTTTGTTATTTGAAAGGTAGTCACACTGTTTCTCCAAATTCCACACTGAATTTGTGATATTTGTTTCATGAACGGAAATCCTGTAGTTGTTCAAATATTGTTGGACTGCAAATCCCAGCACTCCTAGTATGATTTCCATCCCTGGAATAGATACAGCAGCTGTTCATTAGGTTTCATACTAAAGTAGTAGCATATTTGGCTCAAATATGTTATAGAGAGTTATGAGCCTTCAATATGTTATGATGGAAAATGCAGATGACAATCACAAATATAGTTCTCATATAAACACCATATTGTTAGCTCCATGCAAAAATATCAATAGGTTCACAATGGTTTCTTGAAGAGGGAGGAAGGGAGAAAAACTGTATGATTCTCCAATATTTCAGAAAGCTACCTTTTTCATTAAGAGCTTTGAAGTGTTACTTTTTTGGACTTCAAATTATTTAGCTCCCTGGCTACCACATTTACTAACCATACCAACTGGAGGTTTCTCTGAGAAAAGTCAAGAAAAGTAACGTACCATCAGTGGTCACTGTTAGGATTAGCTTTAAACAGTATTCTGTGTATTTTCTTGCTTTTCCCTTTAATATTTTTTAAAGATTAATAAGGATTCCAGATTTGATTTCACCCATCACTACCGCAATGTTTGGTTTGAGGTTTCAGAGGTTTCAGTTAGGAAAACACACTTCTTTATTTGTTACTTATCTTAAATTGCTACAGCAAGTATAAATATACAGACATGTTTAGCTATCGATGGTTCAAAAATGCCATTAAAAATCAAAGCTGTTTCCAGACATGAATTTCTGGGTCAAGCAAGCCTTAATAGATATTTCCTCTATATCTTCAGATTACAAGTCCTTGTAAGCCTGGAGAAAGTATCCTACATAAACAGTGGGAAACCCGCTTTAAGCTACCTTTCAAAAGGCTTGTTTGTCATTTTTCATCAATTTATCTGTAAATAATGCCTCAGTAGAATGTCTGTGGCTTTGCTGGAAAGCTAAAATCCTCAGATTAAGTCATGTTTAAAAGGATTCACTCAGGTGTCATCTAATTCACTGTCACTAAAAAGTTATAATATACATACAGATGTTTGCTTTTAGGGTTTAGTGTAATTAATTTACAGTGTGTATCTGAAAATCCTGATCAGTAAGGCTTCCAGGTATCAGGGCACAAGCTGAAGTCCTAAGTAAATGTGATTCTTCTCTGAGTCTCTTCAGCCCTGTCCAAACCTTGGGAAGGGAGTTTTTAACCCGGTATTTTCCGTATGGACCCTACATTTACCCCATGAGTGCCATGCGCAAGTGAGCTATTGCTGACTTAGGACACCTACTACACATGTGTGATATTATATTATAACATATTCAGTACCACCATATTCAGAGTTTCTTAAATGTAAGCCAAATAGGACTTATTTCGATTAGGATTGCAGTCTAGTCATGTAAATTTCTATATAAATTGAATATTCAAAACAACTTTGATCTGTCCCGGAATAACTTGTATTTTTAAAAAATATTTTGTTTCATCACATTTTTCCCACCTACCTCCATGTTGAAACTCCAAGCACTACATGCATATCCTGTCACTGATAACCAAATCGACGGGTTGGCTGCATACAGATCTGAATGCGAAAAAATCCAACTGTTCGTGTCAAATAGATCAATCCAGGACCTGAGGTTTACATAGTTGTTGACTACTAATTCAAAATTAGATTCAGACTCTATATTCTTTTAGACTAGCAACATAAATGGTGGTAATGATATCAGTAATTATATGGTAATGAGATAAAATGGCTTTGGCTTCTGAAATAAGAGGAAGGACAATAGCAAAAAAACTTCTCTATCAAGAAAGAAAGCTTTTTGGAAGCTAACAAGGCAGCTTTCTTTCATGGAAGACATGGCTTATTTTATCATCCCCTTGCTGTCATTGTGCAGTAACAAAATTGGATTATGTTGGCATAATGAACTGCCATGGCCTATAAGATACCTGACTGATGGTCCTACTCTACTTGAGACTAACCATTAACCTTTACTTTTGACATATTCATGTTGCTACCTTAAATGATTTGCTTAAGATGCATTCATTTCTTAGTTAGATATTAGGCCTGGGCAATGCATGGTTCTAAATCAGTGGTTCTCAACCTGGGGTCCCCAGGTGTTTTTGGTCTTCAACTCCCATAAATCCTAACAGCTGGTAAACTGGCTGGGATTTCTGGGAGTTGTAGGCCCCAAAACATCTGGGGACCCCAGGTTGAGAACCACTGTTCTAAATGGTTCTAAGTTACTGGTGAACTATACTCCCAATATGTTTCACAGTTCATTCCAGAAGAAATGGGACAAAACATTTCAGAACTCTAACAAAACTCTCAAAATTTCATTATAAATGGCAGTTCCTAATTGGTTCTGTCATAAAAAATCGCCAATAATGCAATAATAATTACATTTTGAAAGTTTTGTTAGAGTTCTGAAATGTTCACCGCCCAAACTTTAGTTTTGTAAGTACTTTAGAACCATGCATTGCCCAGGCCTCCTTAGTCCAAAATGTACAGTGAGAAGCATTCTTCTCACAGAGTTGGATGGATTCATTTTGTCAACATGGCCTTTCTTGCCAAGGCTTTTCTTGATTTTGTTCTGGAATGAACTGTGAAACATATTGGGAGTATAGTTCACCTATTGGGCTGGTCTTTTCCCTCAAGAACAGACATGACACCATGTAGAAATGCTTGCTGCATTCTAACTTTAATCAAGGATGAAAAAGGACGAAACAAGCTGTCCTTGTAGCCATTCAATAGAACTGTGTATTATATGTTCAAGAACTGCAGCTGAGTGACATCCAATAACCCTCCTGGGGGAAGTGACAGTATGAGACTCTGATATGTTTGTGGCTAACAGGATACAAAGAGCAGGCTTTCTACTCCTAATGTAAACAGGTTCAACCTAGGTATACTATCGTATTTCCCCGGGGTACTACCTAAATATTTTAACAAGAGAACTGCAGAACGAGGACAGAAAATCCACCACTGACTTCCACTGTCTAACCACAAGATAAAAAATTGATTACTATTCTGTGGGCTTCAGAAGTTTCCAGATAACGATTTTTATTTCTAAGCTGCAGCATGACATTGAAAGCATAAGCTAGTGTAATGCCACCTATATTTTACTAGCGGTCCATAACAAAATCAATATGCCATATCTCTCCATTCACAGCCTTTCACAGACCAACATATAAAAACAGTCAATTTTAGTTATTCATTTATACTTAATCCAAGAATTGGAATATACACATGAGTTCACAGCTGGAAAGGTTAACACTCTATTGATATATCCTGGTTGGTAGGGGTGTTTTGTTTGTTTGTTTTTTCACTACACAAAAAGTGATCTACTTTATGCTATAAATATAAGAGAATAATCACTTATCTGAATCAGTTTATTGAAATATTTACCTTTCTGGAACAATTCTACACACAATAGAAAACAAAATACACATATAAAAATAGACGAATAAAAGAGTATAATAAAACTCTAAACTACAAAGATGCAAAGCAAAATGTCCAGAAAAACTCTCCAAGAACCACAAATGAATCAGCAGCATGAATAGTAAAGCATTTTAATTGACATACCTTCGAAACAGGTGGTTTTTCAAACCTTTGTCAAAAATCAGAAATGGGCCAACTACAGATTTGGAGGGGGTGGTGAAGTCAAAATACAGTAGGACAACTAATAACTATGTTGAAGACAACAACTCAGTGACTTACTCCAAAGCTTAACAAAATATAAACATTGGAGCCGACTCAGTGGATTTCCGTATGGTATAGCAATGGCTAGCATTTGGAAAAAGAAAATGGCCAGTGAGGGTGTGATGAGAAACGACATGGCTGATTGCCTGGAACTTCGAAAAGAACCTGTTAGGATGTGAAGATGCATTGCAACCTTTTACTGTAGGATTAATTTTGAGATTTTATAATAACATCATGTTAAATTAATGTCTGGTGTCATTATACAATATAGGCTGGTGGACATCAGAAGGAAAATATGTTTGGGATGTAATAATAACATTACAGAATTCATGTTCATGGCATATTATAATTTTTTGGATTTCAAAGCTAATTTCAATGATAGTCCCATTCAAATAATTAGAACCCATTTCTGGATAAAATGATTCAAGGCTGGAATGTAAATGTCCAGGGAGACTGGAAATATTCATATATAGGCTTCCTTAGGATGTTTCCTTGTAATTTATGATCCACAACTGCTTAAAACAATTATCTCTTTGTAAATATTAATTGTGATCTTAATCGGTTTCTTTTATCAATGTAGCTAAGTACCTACATTTATTTTACTCTAATCTACTGAGAGATACATCAAGGAGAAAATTGCAGTTCTGCCACATGCACAAATAGGTAAGGGGCAATCCTGATGAAACTAGTGAATTAGGAGCAAATGGATTCATTCATATTAATATACAAGACAGTTCCACGTTTTGCCTTGGTACCATGGAAAAGGCTTGACACACACGTATCCATAGAAAAAAATCCATCTAAGACCTGCTGTCGATATGTCTGATGAAAACAACTTGACATTTAAGTATTTCAACTGCCAGTTTATCACATGAGTGGCTCCAGTGATTAGTTTCTTAGCAGACACTAACAGAGACAGAAGCTGAAAAGGATGCATGTACTGTACTAAGTAAGTTGCAAAGGGAATGTTGATGTGCACACATTTGCCGAGATGGTGTGAAACTGTATGTGTTTCTGTGTTGCCAGCCAAATGATGGTAGGAAAATGCCTCTCTGTTGCGGAGTGACAGTTGATTTTGCCAAGCAAAACTGGATCTTTCTCTCTGGACTTTGTGTGTGTTTATATACGCATGCATAAAATTACATTATCAAACCAATCAGCTTGTATAAAGAGGACTGTACTGTATGGCTCCATGTTTTCTCTAAATATACTTGACCTAGGTTTCCAAATGAGAGGACAGTACTGCATATACTGAATTCCAATGTTAATCACACTGTTTGGACTGGGTTTAAAGTCAGGTACTGTTCTCTGCATGACTACAACCTTAGACACGATGGTGAAAAAACTCCTGATATGCCTGGAAATGGGAGAAAGCACTTAAAAACATGTGGGATGAGATCTGTCAAGTTTTCCCATGTTGAATAGTTTCAGTGACATGAAGGAATGGGCATTCTTCAAAATGGTGCCTTGGGTCTCCTCTAGAGTAATGAGAGTGAAGGGGAAGTTGGGTATCCCAGAAGTTATGTCTGTCTTATGAATGGTGCCTTGGGTTGCCTCTAGAGTAACAGGATTGAGGTGGGAAATAAAAAAACCCAGAAATTGTGTATGTCTTAAGAAATGTGCCTTCAGTCTCCTCTAGAAGAACAGGAACAAGGGGAAAAGTCAAGGAGCCCAGAAGTCATTTCTGTTTTAAGAACAGTGCCTTGGGCCTCCTCTTAGTGGATGGTTGAGCTATAGGTGGAAGGAGTGTAAGTTCTTTATCTTTTTTAAAGAAGGAATCCCACATAAAAAAATAAAATTCTATACGCGAAATACTATTTTCCCCGTTATCCTCTGTTTTCCCCAGCTCCGTCTCATGATGTCCTAAGTATTCTCTGTGCAGGCATTGTTTTAATATAAAACTTTAGCATAATCTTCCACTACTTTAAAACATGGGTGAACTAACAGTAAAGCATCAACCACCAACAGATGACCTTTTTCTTGGCACTAGCTATGCAGATCCTTGCAAATCATTCTGGATAAGGTGAAACTTGTTCTTATCTTACCAGGCACTTTGTGTATTTTTGACCAAGGAGACATAGAATAGTTGTGCCTTAAATGTTAAGAAAGCCTGCACATACACTATTGCCTTTCTAAATTGTTAAAGAAGCCTGTTCAACCAAATGATTTGAGTTTATTGATATGATAGTGGTGGCAATCCACAAAGAACACCCTATTCTAATTTATGACTTTATCACACAGGGAGCCCCTCCGTCCATGCTGTTTTGCCCCATGTAGTTTCACCATCAGACAGGGGAGGCATCATCCAAACCGGGCAGAAGTTTGCTGGCTCAATTGGAATGAACACAACATGGGAAGGCTCCCGTGTTTGGAGGAAAGTGTCTTAGGATGCTTCCATCCCCGTTGGGGGTGGGGCCTCTGCCAGAAGGAACACAACATTGTGTAATGGCAAGCATGGGACTATGTCCCCAAATCAGGCTAGAAGCATCCTAGTACACTTCATTTGGTTGCTGTGATGAGGTCCTTAATCTTCAAATATACACCTGATTAACATAATGCTCTGAGCAAGATTCATATAGGAATTCCCCACCACCACCACCACCACCACCTTTTCTCCTTTCTTGATACTAATTCTTTAACAGTGTATATGTGTTTAGCATCTGGAAAAATTTTCTCTCAGACCAAAAAAGTCTGAGAGCAAATTTTAAGCTGTTAGTAGCAGCCGGTTCCAAGAACACTTTTATTTTGGGCTCAGAAATTTTGTGTAGTATATAAGAAGTAGCAATTACTAAATGCATTGACCTTTTGCATATGGTGACAGCCAGCTTTGAAATGCTTGAATGCACATTCATTTGCACATACGCACAGATGCTGGATATTACCAGCTGTGGCTGCCACTGCCTCCACTGCCTCTTTGAAAAAAACCCAATTCTTAGCAGGGTTTTCATGGAGATGTGTTTTTCCAAGACAGTTCAGTTTTGTTTTGTTTTTTGAAAATGAAAGCAACTAAAACATTTAAAATAATACTACATATCTGTGAAATGTATTTATTTATAGCAATTTGGGAGTTTAACAGATTGATTTGTGTACAAACATGGGCAATAACTAGCCACATTAGCAATTAAATTGTTTACTTTGTGAAGCTACTTTGAATATGGAAGACCATTGCAATTCCAATGGAAAAATTTAATGCAGGCATAATCATATCAATCATACAACAAAATCCTAAATACATCATGTGACAAATATTTTTTTTGGTCAATCAGACACTTCAAAATAGATCACACTTGCCTTTGAAGCTTTCTTCATAGTTCAAAAATGATTTAGAAAATCAGAGAGGGGAAGAAAAGTGATGCTGTTAGTCTGCATCTGATATTACCAGCTGTGGTGATATTCTTAAGATGTTTAAAGTGTTCATAGAATCATAGAGTTCAAAATGGTTTCATGGGCCATCGTCCAACTGCTTGCTTAGTGCAGGATCTCTAGCTAAAGGATTGTCACCAGCTAGATGTCCAGGTACTTTATGAAGACATCCACAGAAGGAGACTACTCCATTTCTCTCTAGACCAAGCAGTGTCCAGAGAGCCACATATTGTATAAACTACAGCTTTTATCTTCACACTTGTGAACACAATCACCATCTGGGTAGAATTCAAAGACGTAGCCATGTCAGTCTGGAATATCCATATGAAAAGGTATCTTATAACACCTTAGAAACTAACTGAGAGAAATAAGTTGTTAGCATAAGACACAGGCTATGAAAGCTTATGCTGTCACCTTCATTCTCTCAGTTAGTCTCTTAGCTGCAAGATCTCTTTGTGTACAGTCACCATCTGTGACTCATCAGACATTGAATCCAAAAACACTCCAGAAACTCCTACTGGAGTGCAACATTTTCAAGAAATGGTTTCACCCCATTATATAGGTGCAACATTTCCCACAAAACATATATTTTTGTCAGATTCATTTTTATCTTGTTCACTGTAATTCTACTTAGTTCTACATTTGTCCAAAACAACAATCACCTTTCTTGAACTGTCAGGTGAACAATAGTGGTAAAGAAGCCTTCTATCTACATGTTGCTGTTAACAAATTCCAAACCTATAAATGACTTCATTCAACAGATAAATATAGATGCCGAGGAACATTGAAGATGTATAGGAGCTTTGTCACACTAGGTCAAAGGGAATACTACCTTCTGGTACAACTGAACAAAGCTACTGCATAGTCGTATCTTCTATTACTTGCCAAAGCTGGAAACAAGACCACAAAAAAGGCATCAAGAATCACTGGGTCAATCAGAAGATGTTTACTTGTTAGGAGGAGAGCAATGACTAATCTTGATAAAATAGTGAAGAGTAGAAACATCACACTAGCGACAAAGATTTGCATAGTCAAAGCAATGGTATTCCCCATAGTAACCTATGGATGTGAGAGCTGGAGTATAAGGAAGGCTGAGCAAAGGAAGATAAATGCTTTTGAACTGTGGTGCTGAGGGAAAATTCTGAGAGTGCTTTGGACCGCGAGAAGATCCAACCAGTCCGTACGTCAGGAAATAAAGCCCGACTGCTCATTGGAGGGAAATATAGTAGAGGCAAAGATGAAGTACTTTGGCCACATCATGAGAAGACAGGAAAGCTTAGAGAAGACAATGATGCTGGGGAAATGGAAGGAAAAAGAAAGAGGGGCCGACCAAGGGCAAGATGAATGGATGATATCCTTGAAGTGACTGGTTTGACTCTGAAGGAGCTGGGGGTGGTGATGGCCAACAGGGAGCTCTGACATGGGCTGGTCCATGAGGTCACGAAGAGTCAGAAGCGACTGAACAAATAAACAACAAACATAGTTCCCCAATGCAAGTCATCAATTACAGTAACTAAAGGTGTTTTCATCCCAAATCCATACTAGAAACTAGATTGTATGAGATTTAAAATTGTAAAAATATCACCTGGAGATGAAAGGTCATCACTTTATCAACAGTCTGAGGCTGCACAGCTGTTGTCCTAAATTCAAAAGAACTTGTGTTCTTTTCTTTGCCACATTTGCTTGGCTTTTTGTATTGAAAATGGCAAACAAGAATTAAAGACCCTGAGTTGCATGAGGGAAAATATTAGGTTTTTTTTTCCACTTCATTATAAATTTCATGCAACCAGCTGAGTATTCCCTATTTTCTTGGCACTCTGCTACTTTTAATTTACTTTCCTTCAAGATGCCTGCCTACATAAGGTGATCCCATGAATTTCTTGGGATCACCTTAAGTAAGGAATACTCAGAGGTGGTGTTACCAGATCAGATGGGGTCAGGTGCCTTCAGGGTACTTAGATATTTCCCACCTGTACCTTTCCAATATTCCAGTTCTAACAGAACAGATTAGCAATGTGAAGTACCTCTTTTCATAAAGCTCTTTTTGCCACATTTATTGACCTACAAGTTGGTCAATTCTGAGATCAAGCTTATTGCAGAAACTTTACATTTTTCAGTTTGACCATCAACTTTCTGCAGAGACTCTACTGAAATTGCATTGCGCAGGGCAGACTTAATAGTAGTGGGATATTATCTAACAATATTCCAGTAAACAGGGAAGAAGGTAAGACAGGGACCTTTGTTGACCCCTCTCTTATTTAATACTTATTTTAATGACATAGACAAAGCCTTATCAGGTGCACAATTGTTCTCTCCCTCAGTAAGCAATGACCTAGTATCAACATTAATAGGGATGCACAGATTATTGTTGTCTCTTTCCAAGTTCTGTCAACTTTTACACTGAACTGAACTGTGAGAAAACAAAAGTCATGGAATTAGTTCAATCCAGGAAATTCTGCTAATGGTCCTGAGATGGCTATATCCAGGAGATAGTGTCTTGTAATAAGCAACTTAGAATAAGCTTTTCAAAAGTATGTGAATGGGGTAAACATCTGAGAATATTAATATCCCTAGCAGTGCCATCTTAAGGTTTGCTGCAAGGAGAGAAGGGTATCTAATCTCCCTTCGTTTGGAATTCTATCACTGTAAACATTTGCCACAAATCCTATCTGCAGCTTTGCTTTAGGCAACTTCCAATTTGGATGAGATGGAGTCAGTTCAACATAGGTTTTTATCAAGAGCCCTGGGTGTTCCAGGAAGTACCTCAAGGACTTTATTAAGAATTCCATCTTGGCTTACCTCCATCTCTGGCTTAGAAACGAAGGCAGCAATACGCCTATGGCAAAGACTGATTTTCCGGCTAACACACTACTTTTGTTTGCCTGCGAAGAAATTGTGAGTAATCCCAGTGCATGGTCTTGTGAAATCAGTAACTATGTCGCTCAGATTGGCTTTTCCTTTAAATTTCTTCTGTGAAAGATTTATGGTAGGACCAATTCTCTTTTAAAGCAGAGGACTAAGGATATAGTCTGGCAAATAGATATGGCAAAGGCATCTAACTATGGAGCAAAGAATCTATGTGTCAAGCTGTCAGCCATTCCTAACCAGGTGGTACAATACCTTTCCCATTCATCGCCTTATCAGCTTCTTGTTTACTTGACTAAATGATGCTTAAATAGTATCCCATTGAAGGAATTATTATTATTATTATTTGTATCTGCCCAATCTCCCTGAGGGGACTCAGGGCGGATTCCAGCATATACAGACACAAAGGCAAACATTAAATGCCTAGAAACACAGATACACATATAAAGGTAAAGGCTTCCCCTTCCAGCTCTGTGGGAGGAGTAAGTAGAGAGATTTCATAAAGTTCCTAGAGTTGGTCAGCTATGCGCATTTGGCTGCATAATGGTAGAAGATTGATTTTTGTTGTTATTGTTGTTAGAGGCTATAAATTCCACCAGTTGAAGATCTAAATACATCACTCTGCTTCTGAACAAGGAGAAATTTGGAATATTAACTATTTTTACATTATTAAATGGATCTGGTTATTATGCTGCTTTGAGAACAGCAAAGTATATTATGTCTGCTACAAAAGTGAAAGTCATTGACAAATTGCTGTTTTTTATGAAAATTTGTCATATATTGTCAAGTTCTAGATTTTTCATTTATAATCTATGTTACTGTAGACGGCATCTTAGAATCGATGAAATATGGTAGTTGCCACCTGTTCTTAGTCTTACTGAGGAGTTACATTTAAATTGCATTATACAGTATAATTGACAGAGGTTTTATCATTTTAATATTTCTTGGTTTATAGCATTTCTGTATTGCTGATTTGGTTGATAATCTCGTTTGTTGATGTTTGTTTTAAATCGAGCTTTGTTTTTTTGTCATGTCTACAAGGGTTTGGTTGGCTCAGGCATACTAAACCTCCTGTAGAGGTCTGAATAACACATTCCAGTGTGCTTGCAAGCTTTCGATGTATGGCATCCCTAAGGCACACCTATCACAGGTATTTAATACTGATATTGTACTATGCTAATAATATAATATATTGTATGTATATATATCTTGCAAGCCACTCTGAGTCCCCTTCGGGGTGAGAAGGGCAGCATATAAATGTCGTAAATAAATAAATAAATACATTTCTCAGCACGATTTGTTCAGGGAGACTTGCCTTCTTTGTTTTGAGAAAGTGTAACTTGCCCAACATTGTTGAATATGTTTCCATGACTGATCAAGGATTAAAACTCCAGCATTTCTAACTATATTCCAGCACTCAAATTGTTATACAGGAGAGTCTCGCTTATCCAACATAAATGGGCTGGCAAAACATTGGATAAGCAAGAATTCTGGATAATAAAGAGGGATTAAGAAAAAGCCTATTAAACATCAAATTACTTTACCTAAACATCATGTTTGACAACAAACTGATAGAAAAAGCAGTTCAATACATGGTAACATTATGTTGTAATTACTGTATTGAAACAGCTGTGGATCCGAGTGGGAGGCAAACTGCGTTGAATAATACAGAATGTTGGATGAACGAAGGTTGGATAAGCGAGACTCTATTGTGCCACACTAGCTCTCTTCCATACGGCTATCTTTCTACAATGATGATGATATCAGGATATCTTACAAAGATTGTAACAAATATAGTTAAAAGCACTTGTAGAGACATAACTAAAACATTTTAAAATATACTGGTATTGTTAAATTAAACCATTTATAAAATTTAAAAAGCCTTTCAGACAAATCAATTGAAACTTCTTGACATCAATTCCTAAAACTTACCAGGATATATTTTTTTCACTTGCCAACAAAAGCACAGCAAGGATGGAGCTATAATAGTTTTACTAGGGTGGGATTTCCAAAACCTGAGATCAGCTATAGAAAAGTCCTTCTTCTGTGTTCCTTAAAAATGATGGGTCCAAGAGAAGATCTGAAGATCTTATTGCCTGGGCAGACTCATATAAGAAGATATATTTTTTCACGTAGCCTGCACCCAAGCAGTATAGTCATAACCAGCTTTTAGAACTGTAACTAGAAATAGAGTGACAGCCAGTGGAGCTGTTGCAACAAGAGAGTTGTGTATTCCCTGTACCCTGCAGCTGCAGTTAGCAATCTGGCTACAGCTACTTGGGTCAAGTGAGGTTTCTGATTAGTTTTCAAAGACAAATCCCCATGAAGCACGTTACAGTAATCTAAATAGGATACAACTAATAGCTCAAGACAACATATCTTGAAAAAGGAAATGCTGGTTTTGTTTTCAAACCATTTCCTTTATGAATTATACAGAGAATGCATATCATTGTGAAATATCAAAGATTGATTTCATAATTACCAATATTCACTAGTGAGCCCACCTACTTGGACTCACTACTGTAAAATATATTAGGAGTGTGGTTTTTATTTTAATGTGGGGAAGTTTCCACCAAAATAAATACTAGAAGGGTTAAAGAAACAGAAGAACAATTGCCCTTTTTTGTTTTAGCACTGGGAAATGTTGAACACTGCTCGTAATCAAAAATTAAGATACCATTGTACAAATGTTCCTCCACAAATTATGCTCACGAAATAGGAAAAGGAGAAAACAGGGAAATCTTATGTAACAGCCGAGGGTAGTTTCAAAACTTGAGGGCAAAAAAGCAATCAGCTAATAAATTCCAAGTACAAAGTGGGAACATTGCAAAGACTAAGAGGTCAATCTGCAGAATATTTTAAATGATTTTTTTTCATAGCCCTCAACCTACAGAAGAAGAATTCACTCATGGGCCCTCTTTGAAATGTCAGCTAGTTGAGATACAGGTTTCACTCATATTTTATGAGTCCTAGTGGAACAGTCCAGCCTAGATTTAAAAATTCAAGTCTGGATGTAGCAGGATGAAAAAAAAAGTCAGAATAAAGAAAGCAGAAATGGAAGAGACAGCTAGAAGTTTAACCCTCATAGCAAGAACACAAAGGTGGTCACCTGGATTTAGGCAGGAGGGCATTGGTGTTTGAGCATATTGTTCTTTACATGGTCACTAGGCACCTACTAGTTTAACATTGCAGATCGTTCAAGCCATAAAAATTAGGAGCAACAACTTTGACCTCTTGCAGATAATCACTGGAAGAGGTCCTTGTATTTGGCAATTGGGGTATTTTTCTTTCCAATTTATTTTAGCCTTTGGATGGATGTTTTCTGTAATCTTTGGGTGGGAGACTTGCAGGAAAATGCCCATAGAGAACAGAATAGGCAGGAGTATGCTTTGAGAAGATCAGAGTCAAAACCTACACCCCAGCCTTTTCCATACAGGCTGGGATGAATAGAAATAATGTTCATTCAGTTCTTACTTCCTGAACATGGTTAAGAATTATCTTGTGGTCTATTCTTAATTAAGTTTATATCCTGCACTTCTGTGTGCTTGCACAGAGTATATCAACACTGGAGAATTACTGTAGTTGGACAGCCATGGCTCAATGCTATGGAATCATGGGAGTTTTAGAAGGGATTTAGCCTTCTCTGCTATGGATCCTCATGCTTCATCAAATTACAAATTCCAGGATTCCATAACATTGAGCCATGGTAGTAAAGTTGTATCAAATTGCATTAATTCTGCAGTGTAGATGTATCCTAGGTGGGGTCACTTTAAGATACTGTGCTGCTCAAATCTTCAATCCACACAAGTCAAAATATTGATCCAAAACTAGTTGTTTTTATTTTTTACCTGAGGCAGAATGTCCCAGATGCACCCCTAGCTATACTTGGCAGCAAAAATGAAAGAACAACAACAAAAATAACTAACAATTTAGACACTCTGAATCTGCCCCAGGCATCCACTAATGATAGAGCCAGGCCTACGCCTTGGACAGCTAAAAAAAGTTCAATTGTACACAGAGGTTAACAGTAAATGAATAGTGTCTCATTCCTAACAGCTAAGATATGAAAAATGTTTCTGACAGAAAATTGGAGAACTCACCCTACATCTGCTACTGGCACTTAACGTTACCTGATGACAGAAGTACCGATGGCAAATAGAGACTGAGTTTGGCCTCCTATTCTGCTCTTGGCACTTGATGTCCTGTGTCATTTAGGCATGTTTTCTAATGTTTGCAGGTGCTGTGACAGAAATGATATTCATTTGAGTTTATTTGTTCATTCAGTTACTGCAGACATTCTGCTTTTAAAAATCAGTCACAACCTCTTCCATTTCTATCTAGCTTTGATTCTGAAAACCACAAATTTATCCTAATACAATTCTGAATTAAGAATCTGAAAGATAGATGCAGCTCTGGCACCTGCTTCTCTTCAACCCAATGAGGCTATATTTAGATGTGTGGATTTGGATATTTGGACAATATCCTAAACCCAAAATGAATCAGACTGATTCGCACAGAGTTAGGATTCACCCAGGGTGAAGCAAGCAGACACCAAATTGTATAAAGGAAACGTGGGCCCTCATTTAGCATTCAGAAACACAAAGTGCCTGAAAAAGAAATAAACTGGCTGCATTCTCCATATAAGGAAAGTACCACTGGAGAAGGGAAAGTTTTACCAGTGCTCTTTTCTTTTTCTTTTTCTTGCTATCACTGTGCTTCTGAGAAAGAAGCAGGGTTTTGTCAGGGAGAAAGAGAATTACTGAAAGATATTGCTGCATTATTCCAGCCTTATGTGACTTTGGGTCTATTGCAGCAAAGGTGACAACAGCAGTATCAGGACTTCCAGAAATGTGTCACACACTAAGAGATGTCATTGTTTACTGGTGACTGCTTAGTAAGTGGCTGCTACTGACATCAGCTCCCAATTTTGTGAAATTATAAGAACACAACAGATTGCAAGTAAATTACCATTATAGTCAGTCCTGGGTTTGTGTTTTGTTTTGTTTTCTTGGTTTTTGGTTTTTTGTGTTTTTTTGCAGATTTAACTTTTACGGATTTGGCTATTTGCCAATTTTATTAATGTGTTTTCTCTAGGAATCCACAGGACAGTGATGGCAAGCCTTTTAGAGACCAAGTGTCCGACCCAGGGGGGGGCACTCAGGGGGTGAGCAAGGGGGTGGCGAGCAGAGGGGTGGGCAAGCAAGTGAATGGGTAAGCATGCGGGGTAGACAGTAGGGCAAGCAGGTGGGCAGACAAACCATAGATTTGCCACCACTGCTCTAGGACCTCCAGGGCTTCTCCTGGACATTGAACATGTAGTCACAGTGAAGGACCTAGAGATTCCAAGAGGTTTTTAATTTTTTTAAAAAGGATTATTTTTATTTGTGGTTTTTCCACTTTCAGGAGAGTCCTCTGCCCCTAATTCCTGTGACAATGGAGGGCGAACTGTAATGCGATTGTAAGCCGCCTTGAGTCCCCCTCAGGGTAGAGAAATGCAGGATATAAATAAGATTAATAATAATAATAATAATAATAATAATAATAACTGCCAATAGGGAAGAAGGAGGCATAGGAACATTTAAGCGCACAAAATACTGTGGGACTTTCGGATCCAGACTGACAAAGTTTTGGAACACAATACAACAGACATCAAGATTGTGGAAAAGATTATTGATGTTGCCATACCAAGTTACAGTCACATTGAAGAAAAACAACAGGAAAAGCTCAGCCGTTATCAAGACCTCAAAATCGTACTGGAAAGACTCTGGCATAAACCAGTACAGGTGGTCCCAGTGGTAATCGGCACACTGGATGCTGTGCCAAAAGATCTCAGACAGCATTTGGAAACAATAAATATTGACAAAATTAAAACCTGTCAACTGCAAAAGACCACCTTACTTGGATCTGCACGCATCATTCGGAAATACATCACACAGTCCTAGACGCTTGGGAAATGTTCGACTTTTGATTTTGTGATATGAAATCCAGCATATATATCTCATTTGCTGTGACATACTGTGTTTTTGTGTCAGTAAAATAATAATTGCCAATAGGGAAGAAGGAGGCATGGGAACATTTAGGCAGGGTCAGATGTAATGGTTCCCAAAGGCTGTGTTGCCAAAGCACTGAGAGACCCCTTGCTGAATAGTGAAAATGTGCAATGAGATGCTAGCAAGAGTGATTTGCATTGGTATCCAAAGTGCATCAGACCAATGTGTTTCATGCAGGGATCAATCTGCATCGGTCACAGACAAATGCCTATTTTGGGGGGGGGGGGGTGTAATATGAAAATAATCATAGAGGTGACTGCCTCAGGGCCCTTCTACACAGCCCTATATCCCAGAATATCAAGGCAGAAAATCCCACATTATATGAGTGTGGACTCAGAGATCCCAGTTCAAAGCAGATATTGTGGGATTTTCTGCCTTGATATTCTGGAATATAGGGCTGTGTGGAAGGGCTCATAATAAAATCTTCAGCAACACAAGGATGAGTGAAGTCCTTTATAAACTTTCCAGAAAAAAAATAATTCACAATGGTTTTATGAGTAGTAATTCTTTATACATTATAATGGTCCCATCCCTAAATTGGATGGAGTTTCAGTACTTCTGAAATGGCAGATACATAGCTTGGGAATACTCCTGAATCTCTCATTGCCAGTGGAGGCTCAAGTGGATTCCATGTTTCAAAGTGGTTGAGGTTATCTTTAATTGGATTGCTATCTTGTGACTTTCTTGGACAGAGAAAATCTTTCCATTGTAGTTCATGTACTGATAACCTCTGATCAGGCTACTTGAAGATGCTCTGTATGGGATTGACCTTGAAGAAGACTTGGAAGCTGCAGAGCTAGTGCAAAATTCAGCAGCCCAATGGCTCACTAGAACACCATGAGGACATCACATAATGAATTACACTGGCTGTCAATCTGATTTCATAGCTTGTGAACACATAGCTTTTTAATGACATTTAAAGCACCAAATGGCTTAGACCTCAATTGTTGAAAGGGCACATCTCCCTATATATATGCCCCCCTATATACATTCCTGCCAGGGAATTATGTCTGTTTGACCTCTGAGTTTTCACTTTTAATCAAGGTAGAATTACTAAACCCTGGATTTCCTGATATGTTTTTTTGTATTTGGACCTGAATCAAAATTGGCAATCTCCAAAGTGATCCAAGTTGTATCTTTTGCTTGATGCATATTTCTAGGTTTGGTTATACAAGCCCAAAAGGGGCTTGCTTTTGTATTACCTTTATGATGATACTGTTGTTTTCATTCAAAAAATAGTGATTATATTACACTAGTTGTCTCCTGCCATGCATTGCTGTGGCCCAGTCTGTGTATATGTGTTTTGTGTGTATATATATGTGTGTGTGTATTTGTGTATATGGGTATATATGAGGTTTTGCGCATGCGTTGTAATTTTTGTTTTTTGGCTTTTTAAGTCTCTTCTCCTATGTTTTTCAGTGTTTTATGAGTGCTGATTATACATTGGCCTGATAGGTGTATTTGGTGTCAATTCATCCAGTGGTTTTTGAGTTATGTTAATCCCACAAACAAACGTTATGTTTTTTATTTATATAGATTATATTTAAGTGGACAGCTGTATCAGTGAGGGCATGCGGAATTTGCTGAATTTATTTTTAGACAAGGCTAGACAGTCAGTATTATTGTATTGTTTATCATTGTACTTTTTATTACAAAACTAATTTTGTAATCACCTTACTGTGTTTTATATGTATTACTGTATGTATTATTTATATGTAATGGTATCGAATTGTGCCGGATGTAAGCCACCCTAAGTCCTCCCCTCCCCCCGGGGGGATTGAGAAGGGTGGGGTACAAATGATTGAAATAATAAATAAATAAATAACTTTCCATCCTATGATCCTTACAAACAAAGAGAACTACTACTTAACTTCATTCAAGGTACAACAAAAGCAAAATTAAGTCACTTCTGGCCATTTTGGCCTGGTTTAGGGACTTTTTCCACTTTGTGGAGTTTGGGGTTAAGGGATCTGAAAAATGGAAGATGCAAACCATTGCATTTGCTGCCAACCTTGAGTCGTTGCAGCTGTACCTTGACTGAAAATTATTTGGATTTTTTAAAATGTGCTTGAGAGGACTATGGGGATCACTAGAGGGACATGGGTGGCTATACAAGTGGGGCTTGTGAGCCCCATATATCACATTTTTCTACTCTTGTCTCTGTAATGCTCATTATTTGGCAGCACAATGCTTCAAGCTACATTCCCAAATTTCGCACCTGCTGTTTCATGGAGAATGCAATAGTAGTCTGCACACCCAGTTCTTAGACAAGAAATCATTTGTGCAAAGGGTTTTCATTTTATCAGGGCTCAGCTTTGGTTTATTGGCCCACATCCAGCCCATTATTGACTCCAGACACAGGTTGAGCGTCTATACAGCTTCAAGTATAGACGCTTGTATAACCACTCTAATAATTGGGAGAACAAGGATAAGGAGAACGATAGAGCTGGTATCATGAGCCTGTTGATGATTAAGGCACTTTTCTAAGTGCACTTTTCAAATGTGCCTGGCTTTTGCTGGATGCATCTGCAGATATCCATCAACAGAATACAAATTGTGTCTGGCCCACAGAATGTCTAAGAAGTATAGACCCAGAGAAACCTCAAATCATGGATTGATATCAGAATACTCACAAATCCATAGTGTTTTGGCTATAGTTCTAATATATGATATGGATGCCCTGTACTATAAGATTAATAGCATTAGTATCTCTGTAGTCTATGATCAGGACAACTGATAAACTTGACACATCCAAGTTCACTATTTCTAATGCTATGGTCATAATTTAAGAATTCTTTGAGAAAAGATTTGAAAATTGCACATACCTAAAAAAGTCAATGTTATCCGTGTTCATGCTAAATAGCAGCTAAAGCACAGTTTTAAGCATCTGTTTCTGTGAAGTGTCCTCATAATTCCCATTAAGTGGACAGACTCATGGTTGACAAACTTGAAATCGAATCTGTTTCCACATATTCACACACACACACATGCATACACTTTCTTTTTCTTTTTTTTCCAGAGAGAGGAAGGTTCAATTTCAGGTCTGTCAACCATGTCCTTGTCCATTTAATGGGAGTTATGTGCAGACCATTTAGAAAATAGATATTTAAACCTGTTTTTGATTGGCTGAATCCCTTTAAATAATTTATATACAAATGTAATCACAATATTTCTTGCCTGATGAACTTCTCTTCTTGATTCAATGGTGGGGAAAAAAACCAATACACTAAGTTGTTGATGGTAACTCCTGGGGGAAAAATATTCTGCACTAATACATTCCTAGTACAGTATTGGAATTCTTGAAAAGTTAGAAAAATTGAAATTATGAAACCACTGAAGGAAACTATTGCATGTAATCACCATACTCTTTCTCTCACAGCTTGACTCTATGACAGTTTGATGGGTTTATTGCAGTTGGCATGGATTGCTCTGGCTAAACTAAATGGCAGCTATCTCACTTGCCCTTGATTGTGCTCAGATTAATCAAAAGCTTTTGAAGTAATGGCTTTGTGTGTCCAGGCTAAGAAACATTTATTTTGTAGATGAGTGCATTTTAAAAAGATACAGATATTTCAAGACATTTGTATGCAATTCTAATGAAATTCTGTTAGGGGCTTACTGTATTTCATAGCAACATAAAAACTAGAGTGGCTGAAGTGTGAAAATTCACACTTTTCCCTTCTCTGTCAAATGCTGGGAATGAGCAAACTATTATTGAATTTTTATCTAAATCATTAGCACGGAAGCATTTGCAAACATATGAAAACTGAAACATTACAGATACATATTGAATTGTAAATGAAAGGCACAACAGGTATAATAGAAGTTCAGATACCTGAAACTGACAGATAATGAGAGGATGTGGGAATTTATCGTGCGGATCTTGTAAGATATGAACACCTTAACTGCAGAGCAATTGTGCTACAGTTTGTGGTGCTGGGCTGAAATTCTACTTTTTGTTTTGAAATGTAAATTGCTTTGAGATGTGTGTTGTTGAAAGCTTTCATGGCCGAAATCACTGGGTTGTTGTGAGTTTTCCAGGCTATATGGCCTTGTTCCAAAAGCATTCTCTCTTGATGTTTTGCCCACATCTATGGCAGGCATCCTCAAAGGTTGTGAGGTCAGTTGGAAACAAGGCAAGTGGGGTTTATATATCTGTGGAATGTCCAGGATGAGAGAAAGAATTCATTTCTGCTCAAGGGAAGTGTGAATGTTGCAATCAGCCACCTTGATCAGCATTTAATGAACTTGTAGCTTCAAAGCCTGGCTGGTTGCTGCCTGGGGATCCTTTGTTGGGAGGAGTTAGCTGGCCCTGATAGATTTTTATCTGCAATTCTTCTATTATTTATTGTTACTCTTTATTTACTGTCCTAATTTTAGAGTTTCTTGAGTTATGTTTTGGGGAAAAAATAAAATATATCACTAACATATTATCAATAAAAAATCTCTAAAAGTGAATTCTCAGTCTCACCAAACTATAAATGGTAGGGTTCCATAGGGTGCTTCCTTTAGGTTCCCCCAGGATGGACTACACTTTTGCCTCTCTATTCAGAAAGGATAATGGTTCCGTTTTGGTTTATTTATTTATTTCGATAATGCACAATACTCACATTGACCTGTGGATAAGTTGATGTGAGTTTTTTAGGTTGAATTTTTGACAATTCCTTGGTTTATTGTATATACTCAAGTATAAGCCTAGTTTTTCAGCCTTTTTTTTAGGCTGAAAAATCCCCCCTTGGCTTATATTTGGGTTAGGGTCCTAGCGGGAAGGCACGTGGATGAAACAACCAGGCTCCCCTTCCTTTCCTCCTCTCACATGCAGCATGCACCTTCCTCTCCTCCTCTCTTGGTGCAGCAATCCCCTTCTCTTACTCTCTTAGCACCAGTCTTTCCCACTTTTCCTTATTCACACACACTGCATTTTCCACAAAATGTACAGTTAAAATAAACTATGATGATTATTTGAAGGATACGTAAGCACGTTTACATTGAAGAAGGTTAGAATAATGATTTAATTAGAGTTGGAGAGTCTTATCTTAAATTACAGTTTTATGTAAATATTCAAAAACATTTGGTGGCACCGTGGGTAAAAGTCCTGTGCCTGCAGGACTGAAGGCCGACAGGTTGCAGGTTCAAATCCGGGGAGAGGTGGATGAGCTCCCTCTATCAGCTCCAGCTCCTCATGCAGGAACATGAGAGAAGCCTCCGACAAAGATGATAAAAACATCAAATCATCTGGGCATCCCCTGGGCAACGTCCTTGCAGACGGCCAATTCTCTCACACCAGAAGCGACTTGCAGTTTCTCAAGTCGCTCCTGACACGACAAAAAAAAAAATCCACCGATGCCTCGATTAATGTAATTTTATTGGTATCTATTTTTATTTTTAAATTTACCAGTAGCTGCTTCATTTCCCACCATTGACATATACTTAATTCAATATGTCTTCCCAGTTTTTTATGGTAAAATTAGGTGCCTCAGCTTATATTCGGATGGGCTTATTCTCGAGTATAGATGGTATATATAAGTATATCTAGCAGATATAGTCACAGAACAGATATCCAATCATTCTTAGTATGTTGAAAAATATGCAGTATGGTCTGAGAATGGAGAGGTGTTCCACAGCCACCTTTGCATGTGTCATAACTTGGAACATTTCATTTGCCTTATATTCATTCCCCATGAAAGAAATCTATTGCCAAACTCCTTCAGCACAGACAATAGTCCTTCTGGTTATGTTCTATAAATTATTTTTGGACTGTTTGAAGATATAGGATAAGGTAAACATGCAATAAATCTTTTTTTAAAAAAATTGAAAATTTCACTTAACACAATGATTCTCAACCTGTGGGTCCCCCTATGTTTTGGCCTTCAACTTCCAGAAATCCTAACAATTGCTAAACTGGCTGGGATTTCTGGGAGTTGTTGGCCAAAAACACCTGAGGCTGAGATGTTGTTGGCCAAAAACACAGGCTGAGAACCACTGACTTAACACATCGATAGTGCAAAAGAATCTTTATATTATTAAGTATAAGTTATAGTTATTGATTCATTTGTGTATTTATACAAAGTGTTTTGGAATATTAAGGATGCGGTCTTATACACACTTAACTGGGATCAACTCAGTGTAGCTTTAGCTTATTTCTCAGCAGAAATATATAAGATTACCCTTTCAGGCTAAAATGTTATATATCCTTGCCTAGGAATAAACTGTACTTATATCAATGGGACATCCTTTCAAGTAAGCATGTATAAGATTGCATTTGAAATGCACAAAAAATCTCACTAACTCAGCTTTCACATTAAATGTCATCTATAGCTAACTTTAAACTGTGGGAATCGTCTCCTTTTATAAGGACATTTTGGTTTTTCAAATGTTATTTGAAGCATTTCCCCTGCTGAGCACTGTCTTTCTATTGAAACTAGAATATGCATCTTTCTTCCCTATTTACTCTGAGTCTGTACTGCCAGTTGAAATATATGGGATGGGGCATTCAGTCATAGCAAAAATTGCTGTGTTATGTTGAAGTGCCCTTTGCTACCTGATTTAAAAAAATAGTTTAGCTCAATTTTTGTCCTTCTTCAAAAATATTCTGGGCAGGAAAAGTCTGCATTAAATTATCTTTATGCCTTTAATGTCAAATCCACATTAAAAGGCAGAGGAATGACAGAGAACATGTACTTAACAATGTATGCAGCCTTCTATTACATGCTATGCTGACACTATGGGTCAGAATTCATACTGCTCTTGCAATTATGCTTTCTATAACTACTTATTGGTCAGAAGCAATAGGTAATCCATGATAAATTATGGTTGTAGAGCATAGAAATGCTCTACAATGCTCTTCTGTTCAACTTCAGAAGCAGATATAAACATTTTCTCATATACGTGTTAAATGCACACATAGCTTTTTCAAATTTGCACATGCATTGTCACATGCCATCAGACATCTAACTGCACAACCACATAATACCCCTATTGATATGTCTACACAAATATGCATGTGCATATATGTTTTCACATATATGAAATAAATGTGCCATGTCCATGCATATACCCCATTCTAGTTTGAAAATTTGCTATTTTTTAAAACTACATCTCCCAGAATCGTTCTCCCAACATGGTCAGTTTCCCAATCTCTGAACAACATTCACTACATAAATTGCATGCACAGTCTTATAATGAACTCTCCAGTGATGACTTCTAATCAGCACTAATGGCCTGGGGAGTACCTCAATCCACCAGAGTATGAAGTAAATATTTCCACAGATCCCTCAGCAAAGAGGGAAGAATGCAATAATGCATAGGAGCGAAGACATGAGCCCTTTGAGCACAGAATCTGAATCAAAATGAGTAGTTGAAGAGGAACATGACCTCTTATGTTTACGTATTTGATTGGCTTCTGCGGGAATAGGATACTTGAGAGATAGGACTTTGATCAGATCCAACATGTCTTGGAAGGAGGTAGAAGGAGGTAGCATGGTGTGGTTTAAGCATTGGACAAAAAAACCTGAAACCAGGATTCAAGTCATCTCTTTGCCATAAAAACCCACTGCATGACCTGGACAAGTCACATACACTCAGCTTCAAAGTAAGGAAAAGACAAGCCATTTCTTTAAAAATCTTGCCAAGAAAACCTTGTGATAGATCCTTCTTAGGTTCACTATGAGTTAGAAACAACTTGAAGGCAAACAGCAACAACAAATTACTGGTAGACCCCTCTGTGTTGGTTCATTATTTAGTCAACACAGTATAAAAGGAAATAGAGAGGAAAACAAGAATTGGAGAAGAATGATCTTTCAGGCAGATAAAAATGGAAAGATGGACCAGGCTGGTAGCACAACTGGTTAAACAGCTGCAATAAATCACTGCTGACTGAAAGGTGGCAAGTTCGAAGCCCGAGTCGGGGTTGAGTGCCCAACTGTTAATAGCTGTTAAAAAAATAACTGTTAAGAAATGCCCAGCTCACTGTCAACCTAAGCAGTTCGAAAACAGCTGTGAGTAGAGGAATTAGGGACCACAGAAAGCGGGGAGGCTAATTTATGACACCATAAAAATGTCGGAGAGCAAGGAGGAAATACTATAATCAAAAAGGCTCAACGTCATAGTGGACGAAGCGACAACTCCCCCTGTGGCCGAATTGAGCAACCTCCAGGAAGAACTGCTGAATGGCCTCTATCTGTTCATCTGTCTTGTATGTCAAAACAAAAAAGCATTGAATGTTTGCCGTGTATATGTAAATTGTGATCCACCCTGAATCCCCTTCGGGGTGAGAAAGGCGGAATATAAATACTGTAAATAAATAGAAAATAAATATTGGTGTTTTTTGTTGTTTTGCTCTCCCTTCTGAAAGGAAGGAATTCAGGCTTCCAAAATCACTTAGGATGCATCTACACTGTGAAGTTAGGACCTCGACAGATGGGCTAAATTGCTCATCCTATAATGGTTCTACTCTACTTGAGCCATGGAGCTCGCCGGCTCTCATCCCCCAAAGTCAAACTACTTCCAGTGGGGCTCTGCAGTGCAAGTACAGTAGTTGTCGTGGCAACACAGAAGGCTTCCCATGTTGCATAGCCAAAAACAGGGGGGACGGGACCAGATGGCGGATACTTTCCCCTGTGGGATGGGGTTAAAAAGAAGCCGGGCAATGTGGGGTGGCGGGTTCCCCACACCAGATTCACCACAATGCGTGGGGGATCCCATAGCTAATGTCATGAAGTTGTTAATGCAGCTTGACACCACCTTCATTGCCATGATTCAATGTTATTGAATTGTAGGGATTGTAATGTTAGAAGGTCTTTTAGCCTTCTCTGCCAAAGTGCACTGATGCCTCACCAAACAACAAATCCCAGGTTTCCATAACACTGAGCCATGACAGTTAAAGTCGTGTCAAAGAGCATGAATTCTACAGTATAGATGCACGTTGAGTCTCTGACTGATTAATGGAACCAGGCTGTGTTTCTTTTCAGATCTACAGCAAAAAGACATTAAGCAAGCAAAGGAAGCAAAATGCAAGTTTTATACAGCTGCTTCATCTCAGATTTGGAACTATTTCTGATGTTCTTTCTGGGGGGCAAGGAGCAAACAATTTTATTTTACAATCTTATGGAACAATGGGATTTCTTGGATTTCTTGAGAGCAATGAAAAAGAGCAACAGATTGCCAGACATTCTTGTACAGCAGAATGAGTTTCCACCACTACTATCTTGGGGAAAGATGGTGCCCAGAATTGAATGAAGCATAGTTTAATTTTTTTTGTAGTGAAACAGTCACAAAAATTCTCTGTGTTGAACATGTAGACTATTTGAAGTCTGTGAGCACTATTAAAAGGTCTATTGCCGCAGGGTTCCGTCCTGGGCCCGGTCCTGTTCAACATCTTTATTAACGACTTAGATGAAGGGCTAGAAGGCATGATCATCAAGTTTGCAGATGACACCAAAGGGATGGGATAGCCAATAGTCCAGAGGACAGGAGCAGAATTCAAAACGATCTTGACAGATTAGAGAGATGGGCCAAAACTAACAAAATGAAGTTCAACAGTGACAAATGCAAGATACTCCACTTTGGCAGAAAAAATGAAATGCAAAGATACAGAATGGGGGACACCTGGCTCGAGAGCAGTACGTGTGAAAAAGATCTTGGAGTCCTCGTGGACAACAAGTTAAACATGAGCCAACAATGTGATGTGGCAGCAAAAAAAGCCAATGGGATTTTGGCCTGCATCAATAGGAGCAGAGTGTCTAGATCTAAGGAAGTAATGCTACCCCTCTATTCTGCTTTGGTTAGACCACATCTGGAATACTGTGTCCAATTCTGGGCACCACAATTCAAGAGAGATATTGACAAGCTGGAATGTGTCCAGAGGAGGGCGACTAAAATGATCAAGGGTCTGGAGAACAAGCCCTATGAGGAGCGGCTTAGGGAACTGGGCATGTTTAGCCTGAAGAAGAGAAGGCTGAGAGGAGATATGATAGCCATGTATAAATATGTGAGAGGAAGCCACAGGGAGGAGGGAGCAAGCTTGTTTTCTGCTTCCTTGGAGACTAGGACGCGGAACAATGGCTTCAAACTACAAGAGAGGAGATTCCATCTGAACATTAGGAAGAACTTCCTGACTGTGAGAGCCGTTCAGCAGTGGAACTCTCTGCCCCGGAGTGTGGTGGAGGCTCCTTCTTTGGAAGCTTTTAAGCAGAGGCTGGATGGCCATCTGTCAGGGGTGATTTGAATGCAATATTCCTGCTTCTTGGCAGGGGGTTGGACTGGATGGCCCATGAGGTCTCTTCCAACTCTTTGATTCTATGATTCTATGATAAGAAAGCACATCGCTATTTTCCTGTTATATATTTAGTATTTGACAACTTGATTGTGTTATTGTTTCTCCTTGGATTCCACGTCCATTAGCTCACTGTTACTGAACAGGAAGGATCCAATGCAATTGCATAATACATTGAAATGTGAGAACTAAACACGGCTTTGCCAGGATCCAACAAAGATCCAACTAGTCCATCCATTAGTGTCTAGGAGAAATCAACTAAACACATAGGCAAGAACAAGAGAGCAATTCCATGGAAGTGCCTACTATCATCAGTAAACCATGATTCTGAACAGTGTAAACATCCACATTTAGTATCCAATGATATTCATATATCTCATGTATTTTTGTAATCCCTGGGATTTATTTTCGTGTAATATAATTACACAGAAATATATTATGTGAGTCCCCTTGTAATCACACACAGAACCCAGCCACTTATGTTATTGATTAATTGCGATTTCTGAACTCTATGTGCTGTATAATATCTGTTCTGAAGATGGAGGTCCTCCTACTTAGTGATGCAATGCACTGCAACATTTTGCATTTCAAGGTAGTAGTGTTACTCCTTGCTTTAGCTCAATAAATGCAACTTAGTCAGTGCTAAGAGACCGGTAAATATTTGTCCAGGTCCCATGATTGAGTACATTTTATGTCTGCATCGAACCCATTACTCAACAAAGCAGAAAGCCCTGGTGCACACATAAATAACATTGTGGCAAGGTGTATTGCAGCTGTATGTGACTATATTCATTGAACTATCACACTGTTAGCCTCATTTGATATAGTTCTAGTTATTTGCACTTGTATTCATTCCCCCTGGACCCATAATTATTTCTCTTCTCTTGAGTCTTTCTAATTTGTAACGATATTGACCTGTAATTGACCTCATTACTCTCATCCCTCCAGTAAAGCAATTTAAAATTTCTACAGATCTGTTAAATATACTGTCCATTTCAACACTGTTGAATGGTCCACCTGTGCCTTAGAAAAAAATGGTTAAATTCTCTCTAATAATAGTCAGACGAAAGAAATTTTGCTAATAAGAACTCCTTAAATAAATAAAGTAAGAAGCAAGATGGAACCGCTGACAATAAAAATAAGTTTGAATAATCTGAATCAGGCAGATCACAAACCTATTTTCTTCACATACCAAAAGTAATGTGTGCCATGTTTGGCAGCTGTCGATACTGCTGACCTTCATATTAAACACTCAGAAAATAGCTGCAAAATGTTCATTTGCTAGGCTGGGCACTTTAGTGTTTGTGGTCCAATAAATTCATTTTTCGTAATTTAATTAGGCCACTAGAGAATTCACCTAGCACTTGCCATGCCTTGGTCATTTGACAAGGTGGACATTATTCTACCGACTATTGTAACCATGAAATGTATTTGTACAGTACTTCTCAGTGAGGATAGAGCTACACTCCTTTGGGACTGCAGTCATTATTTCCTGAGTGTGAATAAAATTCTACAAAGTCAGATTACCACTGCAGTACTAACTGGCTTAATCTGCACTACTCTGCTTAAGAAATTACCAACATAACATAGAGCTATATCTTCCCATTTTTCGTTATTGTTTCTTTTTCTTCCCCTTTTCCCCTTTGGATTTTTTTTTATTTTGATTAGTGTGTTCTTCTTTGTCATGCCCAGATCTGTAGGCCCCAAAATCACTGTTCACTCAGCTTGCAATCTTTTAAATTTAGATCTGTATCCTAAAATTGTATCAGTATAATGTCTTATAAAGAAGGCATGCATTTGGAAAAGGAGATGAAATGTGGACTCTCATTAGTCTTTTCATGTCCTTTCAGAGACCATATTCATGGTCCATTTCCTGCTTTTTCATGCTCAGCAGAAGTGCCACTTCTGTTACAGGAAAGTTCAGCAAATCTACAGAATTTAAGGATCAGTACAATCAAACATACTGTCCTCTGTATTAGCAAGATTGCTTTTCTCCTTTAGTTTCAAGGTTTCTTTTCTGTTTGGAAGGATGGGTTTATAAACTCTGGTAACACTTCAAGATCACTTCAAATGGATCGGTGACTTTAAAAAGCAAGCTTGTGAACCAAGGGATATCTTGGATAGCAGCTTCTTATAGAACCATAGGAAGACATGGTAATCCTTTTCTGGGGACTTAACAAAAGCTACGTTACTGAAGTCCTACATCCTGGAGCCCCCCTCATGCTCACAACTCTATCTATATGGCTGGAATTCCGATGTTGTTGAGGAGATGGAGATATGGGGGTGAGAAGACAGTGAATGGAAAGGACAGAACAAATTCACTAGATCTAGAGCTGGCATGGGCAAACTTCAGCCCTCCAAGTGTTTTCAACTTCAAATCTCACAATTTCTAACAGACGATAAGCTGGCTAAGATTTCTAGGAGTTTGTCCTTGCCTGTCTAGAGCCTCCCAATGCCAAACCATGTTCCATGGTTGAACAGGTTTTAGTTGTTGTCTAAATTAATGCCCTCCTCTTATGATCTCTGGGAAGAATTTTTAGAATCCTTCCACAAACGAACATCTCATAGAGAGAGAGAATGGGCGAAACCCCAATTTCTTGTAATTTCTTCCAAACTAGCCAGAGCCCCAGAGGTCTTTGGACAGATAAAATAGATTTTTAAAAAGTAAGACAAGAAACTCCATCCATCGTCTTAGGGATGCTCTCTGAAGCCATGCATGTCCACATGGTTCCATCTCTATTCTACAAAATTGTAATGCAGAAAATATAAATAAACAAATCCTTGTTTTTATACTACTAATCAAAATCCCCATGTTGGCTGTTGAGGGCAAGTCTACCAAATAAGAAATAGCTCTGAGACTATTAGTGCTGAACCTATAGAAAATAAAGCAGCAAATTTATGTGGAGAGTGATACTCATTTAAGACTTAAACTCGTTTCACATCATGATATGCATGTGGGGAGAAATGCAGTAGGTAATTTTGGCAGCCATTTGAATGCTTCTCACAAGTATATATTTTTAGAAAGTTGCTAGATGCACTTTTTTGACTTTGTGTAGTAAGAGTTATTCTTTGTAAGAAAGTGTCTAGACATTGTCCCTATGTCGCCAGACACATTCACTCAAAGAAAGAAATTGGTATTATTTACCCAGTAAATGTAGTGATTCATAAGTTGGCAGAGGAAGAAATTTCATAGGAAACTTACAATTAGAACTGCTAGTATTTGCACCTACACCTCATCAGCTGTATCAATGAAGTTTTGGATGGCTGTGGAATTGAAAGCAGTGTTGTTAACATCCAACAAAATGGGTTGTTAGACAACAAGACCCTAAGTTTGTCTAGAGGCCTCCAATAAAATTCAGTGGTGTGTAGATAATTAGATAATCTTTTTTTCTTACTTCAGTCCTTTCAAACTAGGTTTTAAACTCCTCCAGCCCTCTTACTTTTCCGGTTAAATTGCTTTACCAGCTTATCTTTCTCTGAATCAAAACATAATCTTCTTATCCTTGACTTTAAAGCCCTATATAATTCTCATTCCACACCACTCTGACCAATCCTTTTCCTAGACTGTCACATTCACAAATGTTCCTATGCTCAAGTTATTTACTCTGGAGAAGATTCCTGAAGTCAGTGGGTCTACAACAAGGTAAACAGAGTGAATCCTGCAGCCACAGTTCCATAACATATAGTTCGAAGCAGACTGTTCCTCAATCCCCTGAGTCTCTTTTTTCATATTTCCAGGGTATAGAGAGCCAACTTTCCCCAGAATTTTCATCTACTTATTTTCTCATGAAGAGGAACATATAGAACTCTTCTTGGTGAAATGTTTGGATAGTGTTTTCAACTTTTTCTTCTTCTCATGTTTCACTTTCCCTCCACATCATTTTTTGCCTGTGTCCTTGGAGCCTGGAAGAGTGTTTCTCGCTCCCTCTGGATTTCTATTAGCCCTTTTAGCGTGCATGTAGGCTTAGAGACATCTTATATAGAAGGAAGTATTGTTACTTGCAGCATACAACACTGATGCTTGTGGACCATATGAGAATAAGCTATACCCTGTGGCTGAAGCCTACCTTCAGGCCATGCTAGGTCTTCTCTCATGTACCTTGATTAGCTGATTTAGTTCTTATTTTCATGCTATACTGGAGCACACTGGCTAAGTGTGGCCTAGAGATATCCCAGAGGCTTGTTCCACAATGCCAGGCATCTGCCTCATATGACTACAAGCTTCCAGTATGGCAAGAAGTCAGGATAATCATTAAACATTTACCATGCAGCAGACCATAGGTCATATCCAAAGAGATTTAGCAAACTCCACAGTTATTCCTCAGTTCTGGGTTAATTTGAAGGAATATAACCTTTTCCACACATCTTGAGATTCTGTCTCTCTTTTACATCTGATTCAGACGACATTTCCCACTCCTTCTGCTTTCAGAACGGAATAGAAATATGGAAGCTTTGCTCAAACTTCTAATGGCTCAAGTGGAAAAACCAAAACACATATAGTCATTAATAAAGGACATGCTGCAGTATAAAACGCTCTCGTCTGGTGCGGAAAAATTAAAATTGCAAGACACTTGGAGGAGTGTGATAGAAAAAAAATGTGTTATGTACTATATTTATGCAAACGAAGCATATATTCCCATTTGACGGAGAGACAGAGAGAGTAAAATGACCTTTCATTGACTTTATTGCTTCAGATATTTACACTTGTTAGCAGCTTAATTTCACACATTTAGATTTTGACAGAGTCATTAATGTCATAATAATTACAGTAATTATATGAATAATGTTGTTCCAGCACACCAGTGGAGAGTACTGTAAGTGATGGGCAAAATCATGTACTACAAGTGACCTAAGCAATCAGTTCCAAGTTGCTTGTTGTGAGTTTAAAGATGTTCCTTTTGAATGAACTGCATATATTTCTGCAACCAGCTGACAAATCAAAGAATTAACAATCCAACACCAGTTTATTTAATGAGTGAAATTAATTGATCTTTCATGTTTTCTCTTCTGGGCAATTGGCAGAATGTCAGCTTGTTAAGCCTATAAAAAGAAAATGTAAGATCATCTATACAAATGGGCTAGAGAAGTCAGAAGTCACTTTAGACACACACAACATGGTAAAAGGTTGATTATGCATATAGGGCAAGACTATGACCAGTGCTGAGAAGGTATAATATGTTTTGAGGAAAATATAAAAATAACATAAGGCATTTGCAAGTATTATTGACCAGGAAGGTACTAATGTTTTCCCAGTTTACCTTATTTATGATTTCATAGAACCTTTCATTCTGCTTCACCACTTCAATTGTCATAATATCCTACAAGCTCGTGGGTTCAGGCATTTTTTTTAATCCTTTTAATCTGAAGTTTACCTTCTGTATGTACTTCTACCAATAGAGGAAGCCCACCAATTATATAGAAATCACTACCATAAGTTTTGTTTCCAAATTGATTTTGTCACTTGAGGAAAAGATCTAGAACATACAAGATGCCATTGGCCCTTTCAATGTCAATGACAATGATGTGTCCTTTAGAATACTCCATATCCCCTCCTCCAATTTTCTGTTTTCTCTCCCGTTCCAGCATTCCTCAGTCACTGAGTATGACTGGTCATTATTTAGATGTTGAGGGCGCGTGAGTTCTTTAGGCTCCGACCTCTAATTGTTTTCTGTACTGATGCAAATCATAAGGTTCTTTTGATCTTATTGATACTTTGGATAAAACTGGTTTCTGATGAGTCACATGATAAGAATGATAAGACACTGAATGTATATCTAGAGCTGTACAAAATGCATTTTTGTTTTATAGTCTAATATTGTCAGAAAACACAAAATGGTCAAAAGAGGATGACTTGTTTTTACATATTCCATCTAGCATAGAGGTACCTAAATTGTTCAGTCTTGTAGACACACGTCTGCATGCAGACACATGTCACGTAAGTGTTTGCTTCAGAATAGCATTGGTATATCATCAACTTGGTAGAAAATTTGCTGCGTATTGGAATAATTCTCTCTCTCCCTGGCCCAAAGCTGAAAGCAATTGTACCAAAATAGATTTCACCACCACCACTTCCAGCATTGTAGCAGGAGAAAGTGAGCAGAGGCTGCACTAAAAGTATCAAGGCCATGTGCAGGATTGAGACTATACTTGATGAACAGTGATTTAGTTACACAAAGGTTAGCAAGACAAGCATTAGTTTTGCACACTCTCTACTGAGGTCTTTGTAAGGTTTATAAACCATTAATTTATAAAGAATGTGATCACTCACCATGCCATCATCTGTCACCTAATGACATTGTGGGAGAACTAATTAATACAGTGTTAAAAAACTCTCTCTCCTCAAAGTAAGAAGAACCCCTCCTATCTTCTGTTTCCATACATACAGTTGTTTTAGTCTGCAGTTGTAGGCAGAACTACATAGAGATGTGTGTTTCCTTTTTTATCTCTTCTCCTTAGAGCTGAAAATTATATAGTTGTATCATCCTTCTATTATAGGCATCTTTTTCTTTTTGGCAGAACCACAGGAATGGGAAGCTATTATGTTAACCATTCTTTTATTTGCTGCAGTCTAAAAATACTGAACTGAAGACAGAAGGAAAAGCCCCTTTACATCTAATGGCTTCTAGATCTTTGCCTTCACTAAACAACAATTGAGATCTTTATTTAAATTATTTCATCATTTTTTGTAATCAGTGCCATTATTTTCAGATGTATAAAAGCAGATTCCCATTCACTCCATGGACCTCTATACACGTAGCAAATCAGTGCGGGAGCGGGGCAATCCTGGCACCCATGCCCCACCTCATGGGGAAACTGGGGAGCATCGCCACCGCCACTTGTCCCCATAGTTTTCTACAGAACATGAGAAGCCTGCTGCATTCTGAGAGAACTGTCCCATAGTTATGATGTTTCCTCCACGGGGAATCACCAGAAGTCATGCCATGGCATCTGGCAGGCGGCAAGGAGGAAGTGTCCCAAAAACATCCTAGGACACTTAACTTGCCTCATGTGATAAGGCCCTATATTGATAACTTAAAGACTTTTATGAGAAAAATAGTTTGAAGAAAATAGTTCGCATTAAGTAGTGTGGAATAAAGAATATTATTTTAATAACTGACCAAGAGTGTTTGTCGGGAAAATTTGATCGCTCATTCAATTATAGCAGTTTCATAGTTCTGCAATTTAATTTTCCATTTAGAATTGACAATCACATGCATTGTAAGTATTGCCTTAACTGATGGTTTATTCCTTCTACTACTTCTATCCATGTACTGTACTGAAATCCTGAATGCAATTGAAGACTTTAGAAATCAAATATTTACTGGCACATGTTTTAGATAAAACCTGCAACTGTGTCTTTCGTTGTTTCAGCAAATATCACTTCATGGAAAATATAACCCTTAAAATAATTTTTGCACTGATTTTCAACAGAATGAATATAGAGAAATATGAATATAGGGGTGAAATTATAAACACAATTGCTCTTGCCAGCTAAAGTACAAATCAAATTCATAAAAAAACAATGTTGACTATTGGCAATGTTAGATTATATAAGTAAGAATTATACAATAACTGTACAACAAATTACACAAATATAATTTAACTTGGTTTCCGATCCCCATTCTTATTACCTGAACTGGGAATATGAGTATGGAAGCAAGAACAGAAATAACTACCTCTATGCGCATGCACACACAGAAGAGAACCTGGCTGTGTCTGAAAGTTGGGTTTTGAAAGGAGTGGGAAGATCAGTACCTTTGACCTGCTTGAGGGAGCTTTATGGTATCTCATCCTGCGCTAAAATCTGTTAAGGATTAAAGTTAGAGAAATCCCATCCGTAGTCAATCTGGCAACTGTTATAAGAATGAGTAAATCTCACTTCCTCATGTAGCAAATAAATCAGCATGAAAGAGATGAGTAAAAAGAAGAACATAGTGCTACAGGGATAGGGCCTAATTTGTGTTGCAGCAATGATTATTCTTCCCCAATTCTCTCTCACACACACAATTTAGACTGGTGTTCCAGCTAAATCCCCATTTGAAAAGGCTTGATCATACCTCGGTTATCTCCTTGATCTTCAGGCTGACCCACTGTAATATGCTCTACACAGGGATCCTATTAAAAGACAGTTTGAAAACTTCAGCCAGTGCAAAATTTGCATATGTGTCAGCTACACAGCTTACCAGTGCATTTTTTGAACCCAATTTAAAATGCTAGTTCTAACCTTTACAGCCTTAAATGGTTTCAAGCAGAGTTACCTGAAAGATAGCTTTCGCTCATGTCAGGCTACCTGCACTTTAAGTTCGGCAACAGAGCTCCTCTTCTGTTATCTCCATTTGAGAGATGTTACATTTGAGGTTATGGGATTATGAGTAAGAGCACAAGGCCCCACCTATGGCCTTGTGCCTTTGGAATGAACTGTGAACTGTCATGCATCAAGTTCCATCATTACCTAATGGATGACACATTTGTTTCCTTTCATTTAAAAAAATATATATGTTTTATTGTGTTACAGATCATTTTAGTTGCAAATACATGCTTAGTTTTAGTGTTTTGAGGACTGGACGGTGGTGTAATGTAAAATCTCACGTAATTCACATTTGATTAGTCCACACACTGTCTTGCCAGAGAAAGAAAATATGTCATGCAGATGATCAATAAAGACCAAGAAGTTTCCTTTTTGTAATGCAGAACAACATATGTATAATCATGTGATCAGTCACATTCACATAATGTCCTTTTAGAGAGATTTTAAAAGGTCTTTCGATGTCCATGTGAAAGGTTTCCTTCCAGCAGCTCATGAAGTAAGGACACACTCTAAATTGACTCTTCTCTGCGAGCACCTGCACATCCCAGGCCTAAAATGTGATAGTAACCAAAACTCCCAGGCTCAGCTAGCTTGCTGGGCATAGCCCAACCAATCAGCTTAATGTGTCTTATTTTACAGTTAATGCACACACACTAACTGATTTCTTACATCCCTTAACATGGACTATTACCCTTCCTTCCTTCCTTCCTTCCTTCCTTCCTTCCTTCCTTCCTCAGTAGTCTCTTCACCTTTGCATGGGTTAGGTTCAGAGGCATAAATTTAAATAACAATTAGAAATACTGTTTTAAACATTAAAGAACACATATCAAGGCATTTTAAGGTCCTCCAGCACATTTCTGTGATCAACTTCCAGTGGATGCTGGAGGACCTACAAATGACTACAGTGCTTTTTACTCTATGCATGGCAACAGGGGAAGCGGCAGTAAATACAGTGATCCACAAATAATTAAAACCATAAATGATTCACCTGCAAATGTGGAATAATAGCTGTATTGATGAATACTAGATTTTCACTGTTGTGCTGTATTTTATAATGGAAGCAGCCTTGAAAGCATTTTATTCTTAAATCAACCCATGAAGAATAATAAGCATTGTAGGCTATGGTTTGGATTATTTAAACCCTGTTTGAGTTCATTTGCTAAGACGTTCAGTACTTCAACTATGATATGAATTAGGTAGGAAGGGAAAAAAGAATGAAATTTGGTCTTTTAGCCTCTGCTTCAGTGTACTATATGTAAAAGCAGGAATTATTTATTCAAAATAATGTCAGTTTCCAATATGTCTATGACAAATATATTTCATCTGTTACATGTGCTTTAAGTTTTTTCAATGAATTTACTGCAGGAATTCCTTGTACAGTGAACTCCTTACATAAGTCTTAGAAGTATCTGATACGTGGAACAAAGATGCTATTCGGGATAAGTGGAAACTCTTCAGGTTCAAAAATCAATCCCCCATAAACAAAACAAAACAAAAACACTTACATTGTCTTTCATAAGCTTGCTGTTAGCAGTTGTACTGCTACATTATGCATGATTCTTTGACTGCTCATTGTTTCAACAAACTACATGCATAGTATTCCATTAGTGATTTTCAATTTCATGCTAAACTTTGCAATTTATCAGTGTTATTTAGGTAAGTGTACTATTATTTTGCATATTTTATACCATGTCTCATTTGTTACCCATGTGACCTATATAGCTCAGGATCAATAAACTTTCTCAAAGACTAGATGCCCTTATTATTATGACTACAGAGAAGCATATCATTCAGACAGCCACTTTGGGAACTTAGGCCCCTTCCACATAGCTGAATAAAATCCTACATTATCTGATTTGGACTGGAATATATGGCAGTGTGGACTCAGATAGCCCAGTTCAAAACACATATTGTGGGATTTTCCGCCTTGATGTTCTGGGATATAGGGCTGTGTGGAAGGGCCCTTAGAGTGAGTTTCAAGAATGATGTCTTTAGCACATTGTATATGCATTATCAAGCCTTTGATATGTATGTATCAAATATATATATATATTTTAAAAAATATTAATTGGCCTTCTTAGTAAAAACCATTTCCCATGCAACAAAGAATGCAAAATTACAAAACATAAAAGAGATAGGTAAGATATACTACCACAGTGTGCAGTATTTTGTAAGACTTGAACATTCTGGTTGCACAACAATAATCCATTATCAATGTTGTGTCAAAGTGTGATCAGTGACCTTCCAAATAGTCACAGCCAGCACATTAATCTAAAGTGACCCATACAGTCCAGGCCATAACTGCCACATGAATATCTGGGTGTTAAACTCTTGATATGTGAAGCTGAATAGGTTGAACTCATTTTCTCCATATCAGGTGTTTTACTATAAAGGAGCATCTGATCTTGTCTGGAAAATACCAGTTTGTTCATTCATCCCTTTCTTGTCTGTAAACCATCTTAGCTATTCAACTGTCCCCTTAGAAAATGGTAGAAAAGATAACAATATAGCTGACAGACCTTCAACAACATCTCTAGAATACTTCTCTTGGTAGTTTTATGCAAATGTTCAGTAGCATCATAGATGACATAGAACCCATAGATCAACGGCCAAATTGCTAAACAAGATCTTGTGGAACCATCTTTCCAGGAATGACCAGGAGTACCAAATAAGTATGCCTTCAGATTTCATCTCCAATCAGGGTTCATGATACTGAAAGCCACTAAAATCCAGCAGAATCAATGGGACACACAGAAATTGTAAATGTCTGATATACAGAGAGACCCAAGTTGCCTCACCCAACTTTTATGGTGGAGCTAGAGCAACCTCGTTTTCTTTCTTTCTAACATCCCCTTCTCTCCCTTCATAACTCTCTTCCTCTCTCTGACCAGAAGGCTGCTAGGGTAAGGCATCTTAACCAAACAGTCATGTTTAACTTAAGCATGATCTACTACTCCATTTTACAACCATTACTCCCAGAGGTGGCCCTAGGTAATTTTCAATGGTAAGCAAACAGTATTTCCACCACCCTCAACACACATACACACACACCTCAAGCTAAGTAAAGGGAATAATTTAGTCCCCTGCTTATTTTATATCTTATTTAGTCTGTAACTGATTGTTACCAATACTGTTTTTCATAGAACATAAGCTGAACTTCATAACATGGTACATATTAGCCTTACTGCCTACCATGTTTTATACCAGGTTTTTTGCTTCTGCATAAACTCCTAACACTGGATTTTTCAAGTCAAGCATTATTTGCTAACCACTAATGCAAGTTGTGGATATACTTGTGGATATTGCTTATAAATGATAATAGTGCCTGCAACTGCAATTGTCAAGCATAAGTTGCATGCATGGCAATGACTTTTAGACCAGACCACTTAAATACATTACTTTTCAAAAACTATCTAGGCACTTTAGATCTGGTAAAATATATCCATAAAGATGTTTTTAAAAACTGTAGTGGCATTCAAAGATTTAGCCACATTCATTTGTTGCAGCATAAAAAGGAAAGAGATAGAGGAAAAACGAAATGCCAGGGCACTTTGCAGTTTAACCAATTTTTATTTTTGCATGAGTTGGCTGTCTATTTTATCAGATGCAATGCGCAATGATACTACAGCCTTAAGCTATAAAGCATATTTACACAATTGTGGGAGTGGAATATAATAGGATGAAGAAAAATGTAAATTGTAACTCTCACCCACTATCTTAAATGATTATGTGAGGTGACCTATGTGATCCAAACACCCTTCACAGTGATACATTTAATATTAACATGTGAAAGCAATGGTTACTAACAGTCAGTTTCCTTAGGCTAAAAAAAAATCTTCTCTGAGAATATTCCTTTTGTTATATGTGCAGTAGTGGGAACCCATGTATTCATATACGCATGAAGATATCTTAATTTATAACTCATACCAGCATGATCCATGAGCAGAGAGCCCAATGACCTGAAAATGTTTTGAATCACATCACCCATAGTTATTGCTGCCAAGACATAAGCCAAAACATCTGGAAGGTGCCAGCCTTCCTACAGCTGGTGTTGGTCAACATCATGTGTGAAACAAGTACATTAAGTAAGCTGAAATGTAAGAAAACTAGTGTATGCCTTTTATTCAGTGTGCATTTTTCATCACTTCCTCTTGTTGATCCATATTAGCAGATGGAACAGCATACAACATGTAAGTATGCTGTATGACTAGATATGTCACAGAGATTTACTACTAGTGTGATTAGCTATTGTGTACATTAGACATATCATTTCCATAATTGGGTTAAACCTCATGTACACTAATCAATGCATTATGTGATTGTTTGTACCACTTCACAGTGATACATTTAATATTAATGTGTTAACATATTAATATCAACATTTAATATTAACATGAGATCCCTTTCTGTCAGTTTTGGAGAGGAGTGTCCTTAGCCCAGAGCTTGGAAAGGAGATTCTGGAAGTTCTCATCTGAAAAACAATATATCATTTTTTCTATTTTCCCCCATTTTCATTCATTTATTGAGGCTCTATTCCTCATAACCTCCACCTATGTTGGAGGTTCATATTTGATTTGTGCAAGACTTTGCACAGTATAGTTGAAGCTCCATTTTGTAGTGTTGCATCCTCTGTTGTTCCAGTGGAGCCAAATAATATCATCTAATGATTGCATACTGGTCTTGGAAATTTTGCTATTTCATATGGAGCTCAGATGCCTCCACTGCTAACTTCTACACTTTAAACAGTCTACACCATTTATACAACAATTCCTACCTTCATCAATCTCCTTGGACATTGTGGTGCTGACTACAGAAGGTTGCTTTGGTCTGCTGGCTGGCTGGATCCTCCTATGTTGGCCTCCTTGAGGACTTCATTGTATCCCTCTTTTTCCTTTTGTATATTTCCATAATAAAAACATAATGCCATTTCAAAGTATGACTTGTTTCACGTTATTTTTTCTTTACAATGAGTCATGACAAACATTTGCAGAGCTTTTGAAAATTACATAAAATAAGCTTATACATTAAGTTAGAGACCTCTTGCTTTTTTTGTCTTGTTGATTATTAGATTTGAGAATGAATAATTCTCAAATGAATAAAATACATATTTATTTATTTATTTATTTGTGCTATTTCTATCCCACCTTTCTCAAACCCAAAGGTGACTCAAGACGACTTACAATGTCAGCCATTCAATGCCGTAACAATATACAAAGTATAATTTAAAACATTTTAATGCATTTATAAAATCGTACATTAAAACCATTTAAAATATATAAACATATAAAACCAACGTCTTCAGTGTTCATCTCATTGTCCAAAAATGACAATGAGATGAACAGTTCCACAATTCAGTTCCACAGAGATCCATGTTTGTCTATTGCACTTCATTTCCAAAGGCTTGTTCAAAGAGCCAGGGCTTTACATTCCTTCGGAAGGTCAGGAAGGAGTGGGCCAATCTAATACCCTTAGGGAGGGAGTTCCACAGTTTCACAGGCGCACCTGTGAAGAATGCAGGACCGAGAACAGGGCCTTCCCAGACAATCTTAAGCTCCTAGATAGTTCATAAGGAGAGATACATTCAGACAAGTAAGCTGGGCAGGAACCATTTACATAGAGAGAGTGCGTTTCTGTAACATAAATGTATTACATGAAATGGTAAAGTAAATAACCACACCTTTTCTATTTAGAGGTAAAAAATTCTGCAATTAAGTAGGGTCAAATGTCTTGTTTTGTACATAGTCACAGAAACCTATTGCCAGCCATTCCATTGATCCCGTGAATGAAATATTTGTAAAGGGTAATGCCTCTTGTAACTGAGTCCTCCTTCTATTATAGTCACCACACTTGACTCTAAAAGGTCCCTAGAGAGGAAGATTAATTAGATTTCAATTATGTTACAGAAAAATGTACTTTACATACTTGTGCTCTGGAAAGCATTATGGTGTTTCTTTAATGTGTTTAAAAATTCAAAAATGTTTTTAAAAGCCACTTTAAAAGTCAGACCAAAGGCAAGCTAATGGAAGATGGTGTCATCCTTCAAACTGATGTATGTTCAGTTTCACTGGGCCTCACTCACTCTGTGTGACGTTATGCAGATACAGAAGGAATTTTTGTGAATGATCACTGAAATTTTTCAAGCAGGCCATTAAAATCAGCTGGCAGCTGTAGAGAGAAAATGTTAGTACTGATTATTAGTCCAGTTTAATGTAAAAACAAACAGAGTTTGAAGTAAGATCATGATGTAAAGTGGCTGTTTCTCGTCTATCTGCATGTATTTTGGGATTACAAAATGTTTTCATGTTTCTTATGTGTAAATGCAATCAAGAAACTTCTCTATCATTATTATTATTACACAATTAAATACAAAAAAAGTAAGTCAAACAAAAATTGAGAGTAATATTTGTAATACAGTTTCTGTAATTCAGTTTTTAGCAGGTTCTTGCAACAGTTTAGGCTATTTTAAAGATGTCTTTACCATGAATATATAGCAAAGTGATATGAGGAGGTCAAAACCATACTCACAACTTTGCAGCATTTGCAATCTTAGTGCATAGGCTAAGTAACTTGGATCCTTTTCAAAGGACATGGTCCTTGATGTAGAACACATAGTTCCTACTGGCTTCATAGAAATATGTTTGCTGCCACCTTTTCCTCAGTGAGCAAACATGTTTACTATCACACTACAAATCTTAAGTGGTGGCAATCAAATGCTGCTTTTCCAAAGCCTGAGATGTGTCAAAAATACACATCTTGGCCTTGAGATATGTTTCTGTAACATATGTCTGAACCTGTTTGCTTGTTTTGGGACGACTTCCCTTGGAAACAACAAAGGGGATTTTAATCTTGTGATAGGGAAGCCTTTCGATGTCTGTCAGAGGATAGGCTACTGTCAGTCCAATAAAGCTGGCTCAGAAACTAGCATGTCTGCCAGATTAACAGGAGCACACTGATGAGTAACATATCAACTTCTGTCTAGAGATAGGAGGACATTTTGGTAAAATGCCTGGGAAGAAAAATAAAAGTTGAGATTTGGGGTGGGGTTTAATATTAAAAGGAATCTATTAAAAGCTAATAAGGAACAGTATCACTCTGTCAAGCTTTAGTTACAAAGTGTGAATTGTTGAATCTTCTAAAAGAGGACTGACTGATACTTCAAGTAAGTAGATCGCTTTGCTGGGCTGGGAAGAAATCCCTAAATGGATGGCCCTTGGGGGGTTCCCTTCCAACTCAATAGGGAAAGCATATAAATTAGGTTAGAGGCTGGATGGCTTACAAAGTTACATCTGCAGTAAGATGGCACAGTTAAGCTCCATAAAGTATAATGTTAGCTTTACATTTTTTGACAAACAGTTATTCAGCCTGTGTGGTAATTATCATTCGCTTACTTGGAGAATTTCAAAAGCATTTTGGATAAGGCAGCAGGGATGGAAGTAGTTCTCAAGGAAAAAAAGTTCACCAGCATTGAGCAAGTATAAATTTGACACATATCAAGTAATGAGTAAGATATTAAGCATTGTATTTTTCATGTTGAGTACAGCTATACATTGAGAACTTGAACATGATTTATCAAATGATAATACACATTCATGCTCACGTGACATTCTTCACTGCCAATTGTTTTATTTTGTAGCTGCTAACATTGAGAGACTGTAAGCCTGATGTGTTGTTGTGGTCAAAAAGCTAAACATGATGAAGTAACTCCTCGTGAGAAATAAGTCACAAGGAAACCAACTCATGATCATTTTCTTCCATCAAAAAGATACTGTTGAACTTTTCCTTCATAAAGCAAGCATTAACAGCAAGAATATGTGTTCTCAACAGCTCCCACAATTAAGATCTCTCTTCCCTATAAAGAAAAAGATTCAGCATACAAGATTGTATAGTCATGCTGATATCTGTTTTAGTATGTAGTGTGGTTTCTGGGACAAAACCAGCACAGTTGACAGAAGACATATTATTTACATCTTCAACTTGTTTGCCTGACTGTTATAGACGTTTTATGCCCTTCTTTGTTGAAAGTTATAACCCATCATAAACTTTGATAGTAGGGTAGAAAAAAATAAATTTCCTTGTGAATAAAATAACTTAAATACTTAAGCCTACCACATCAATGTGAATAGCATCTAAGAAACCACTGACAGAACTTCAGTGATAGATGAATTCTACAGTAGTCTTATTAAAAATGAATAAAACAAGATTTTCTAGTAATTTAATTGTCCTCAAAATCCATAATAGGCCATTGTCAGCCCCTTCCAGAAATGACTGTTTCATATTGTGCAGTAAATAGTGTCTTGCTATGCACAAGATTGTTTAAAAGTTCTGTAAGGTTAAGAGCATGTTGTTTTAAAGATTGCTTGCCCAGCAGGTTGTAATATTTCTTTTCTAAAGTACACCAGTGAAGTATGTTGAGCAATTCTGACGATGTATATTTTGTTAATATGCTGAAAACATGTCCTTGTAGATAGATGATTTCTTCTCAGAACTATTTTAATATAGCGATAGCTACACTGTTAAATGGATGCATTCTCATTAACCATCATATCAGTCACTCTAGTACAGATGAAATACTTACCAAGGATTTTAAAAAAACCATTCATATCCTCCAATAGATGTAAGGGACAACAAATATTATTATCCTCAAATATTGTGAGGACTTCATGATTTTGAATTGATCATTGCTCACAACTAATTACAAATCATTGTTTGTTGCCTATATCATATTAAAGTTGCTTTAATGTGATGTGATTCTTCAGAAATAGCTTTGTCATGCAAGTGGAGAAATAACATTTTCCTTCCTCCCATCTAGTTCTGATTGTGTGAATGTGTCTGTGAGTGTGTGAGAATGAATTCCTTACAATTGTAGAACTATGGGTGTGAAAGCCATCTTTGTCTCTAACCATGGTCTGAAATCAGACTTAAATGGATCTAGATAATCTTCCTGATTTAGGAACCCATGGAGTTGTGAAGCCACTACACATTTAGTATCTTACCCAAATATGGACCATTGGAGTGGCCTATACTTATCTAATATAGCAGGATCCAGGGAAGGGTTTTCCAAAGAGGTTTTACCATAGCTTTTTGATTACGTGAGACCTCAAGTTCAAAGAGGGAAAGATATACTTCACGGTGGAACATACATATAACAAAGCATTCCCTTCTTCCAGCAGGGCTTTGGGTGAGACACTTGGTCCATCTGCATATCACATCACCACTCCCCCTACCCAGGATTGCTCTTTCCAGCAAGAGTAAAATTTCAAATATATTGGCATTTCATCATAACATAAAATAAACATCTATCTTTAAACTGTCTCTGTAATAGGAAACAGCATTTGGGTGTTATCCTTTCATTCCCTTTAATACCTAAGAAATATTTTAGTGTAAAAATGTAAGCCAATGAATCCTATGGTAACATTAGTGAATAGTGTCGAGAACAACAGATAAACCTGTTTCTGTTCAAATTTGCATCAATACCTCCCACATATGCCTTGGCAAGTGCTTTGTTTCACTTTTCAAGACAGTGGGAATCAATAAGTAGCGAATGGATTCTCTGAGCTCTCTGAAGTCCTTTGAATGTGATTCTGTGGCAGTGTTTAACCAAACCCGTATTGTTCATGGAACTACAGCATATTATACGCCTCTGATTTAGAATTATTTTCTCTTTTACTATTGCTTATCTTTAGAGAGATAGTTTACTGATCTCAGTTAATGTCATATCATCAATAAATAATTATAGTCTCTTTGATCTTTTTAAATTGCAATCGATCCTTCAGCCTCAAAATGGGAAAATATTAATGACATTTTAAGCATATTCCATCCTTGCTCTAAACTGGGTTAGCTTTCTTCAAAACAATTTAAACCAATACAAACTGAACTGTAGCAAGCGTTACCCATCAATTAGCACACCAGTCTTAGCATTGTGGATGACTGCAATGTTTTAAAATGATTTGTCTTTCCGTATGAACTCATACTATCTATTTCATAATCCCAAAGTGAGTGCTAGGACCTCAACACATTAGGAAATACTCAGTTTATGAGTGATTGAAGATAATTGCCAATGGATTCCATCACATTATGTTTGCCCCCTCCCATAGAAAATCTGTCAGAATCTGTCTGCAAAACATTGCAGAAACTGAATATTTCTAGATGATATTCTAATGGTAGAATTGGAAATACTACAGAGGTTTCCATTGCTGAAGTGCTGTTTTGTCATGTGATTGGGAAATCAGTGTGTATCCCATCAGCAATGGTATGACTTGTCATCAGGAAGCATATCTGGTGGGTGGTGTCTCGTGATTCCAAACTATTCATGATGGAAGCAGAGGCCATTTCTATTCCAGATGTCAAAGGAATAAGATCTCAGAGATTAAGGAAATCAGAAATTGCTGCTTTATCTCATTATATATTTTTTACATTTTAACCAGAACCTGCGCTATTACTTCCTCTGTTGTATCTGTATTGAAGCCACAGACTTTTACTTTTAACTATTATGCCTCCTCAGAAGGAGAAGCAGTGTTGTCAGAAGCTGCTGTTGCCTCTGCATTGCCTCAAGTTCAGCCTAATAAAACTGAAGTAGTAGCCACCACAACAGCATCAGTAGATGCAGCAAAGGAGCTTTATCTAATTAATCAATAATCTAACATTTAGAAATCCAATAAGATTGGATTCCTCAGAACTCCATACTATAGATCTCCGTATTTTGTGCCAAAAGGTAGTGATCAGGTGAATGCATTTACTGTGCAGACATGAGTATGTTTTAAAATCTTGTGAAAGTGACAGTTCAGGACTTGGAGGCTACATTACTACACACTGTGCAGAGATATTAGAAAAAAATAGATCACAGAATGATGTAGGGAGTCTTTCGAACAGATTGGGAGGAGCCAGCCTCCCTTCATATGATGGGACAAAGTGCAGCATTTTCTGAAGATAAGAATCATAGTATTTGGGTGTGATGGAAATCTGAATGGATCTTATTTGCATTCAGTATGAATTCAATCAGAAAAACTACAGGTTAGATATTGATAGAAATGGATTATTTCCTAATGTGATGGGATCTTTTGTGTTTATGTAGCCAAAATGTTGTTGTTCACATCATAAGGAATCAAATAACAATTATTATTATTATTTATTTATTTATTTATTTATTTATTGACCACACTATCTCCCCAAAGGGACTGACGATGATTTCCAACACATGGCAAACATTCAATGCCAGAAAAAAATAATAACAACAGATTACATCACACTTGATTCACAGAAGTATAGATAAAAAATATCTTAAGGAAGTTGGAAGCAGGTTTTTCCAGAATATCAGGTCCCTAATATTCTCCTCTCATATTGTTAGTTTCTCTCCAGTTCACATCTCATATGCAACACAAGTAGCAAGCGAACAAGATGCAAGGCTCGAGAGAGATGTGAGGCAGGATAGAGATGTGAGAATCTGTGAAATGGTGGGATGTATGAAATTGTGCCAAGCACTATGCTTGGAGTGCTGCAATTTCACAGACACTCCAAAATTCAAAAATATCCAAGATATGAAACACCTCTGGTCCCAAGCATTTTGGATAAGGGATATACAAACTGTACTTGGCTACATATGCTCAGGTGAATTGACAGCATTTAACTTCATCCTAAAATAAGGGCAATGTTGGTATTAATCAGGTTCCAACGAGAAGGAATTCTACACTAAGTAACTTTGTGGTATATATCTCCCAGTGTTTTCACAGAGGACTTTCTACTAGAACCAGCAAATCTTAATGACCAGAGAGATATTGTTTTTTGTATGGAAGTAAAGATCTAATTGTAGACCATTTTACTAAATTTAAATGGAAATGTTATTATTTATACAGTCATAAATTCTAGGATCTTGAGATTCTCTTGAATAGTTGTTAACAGTCATTTTCAGATTTTCTAAATACCACTTTCAGCTTTAAATAAACCTCATTCTTCCAGCTGAGTTTTGTCCACTGCCAATATCACAGCTGCTCTTTGTCATGTATCTGGTGTTGAGAAAGTCAGCAGCAATACTGCAAATGGCGCTGAAAAATCTATCCACTACACACACTTGTGAATAAAGTGTTAGTGAAACATATGTTCTTCAATAATATTAAAGAAAACAGTACTGATGAAGTGGAACATATACTTTGCAGTCATATCTGATTTCTCCATTTCTTTTTGTTCTGCAATTTTTGTCAGTGAGCTTGATCATGGTGGGAGTGGGGTGGAATTTGTCTTTTATGGTTTGTGCCACTTTTGCATGCTTTTATTCAAATCCCATTCTATTTTCACATTTGCATTTAATCTTTTAAAATACCTCCTTAAACATATATTTCCAAATTTTTGAATTGCTGAAACTGTATTATAGTATTTAAAGCAACGTGGCTATAATTATGAGTTGTACATTACACAATGCTTACATGAATGCATTGCTTTGCCATGCATTTTATTTAAGTGCTAAAAATATGTCATGGAAAATGAAGATGTGATTCTGTTCCCACATTTTTCACAGTTAAGTTAGAATCACACAAACGTTTATCACTTAATGTCAACATTTTTATATGACCCCAAATTGCAAGTAATATAAACCGTTTGACATTTTTAAAAGATATAATTTCCAGAAATAAATTGGTGTTAGATCAATGAGAACATTCAGAGAAATAGATCACTATCACATACAAATGCAATGTCACCCAGAAGTCCCTTTAGCATAAAACCACTATTTCCTGTCCTCCAGAATGAAACATGGTTTCTGATGGTGGGGGGGTGGCCATCACTAGAAGAAACACCTTGGAACACCAGCGATAGGACTAAAAACCCCATCCTGCCACTTGCAGTCCCTTCAAGTATGTCAAAAGAATATGCGAAAGAACACTATCTCCCTTAAACTAAGAAGCTTATTCAGCTGCCACATATTAAACCCCTTACATGTAGGCATTTTTCATATGTGTAGAGATTTCGCCACCATAATATAGCTGTAGCAGTAGTGACAACAGTAGTATTTCAAAAGATCATGTCACTAATGGCTCGCTCTGACAGACAACGTAAGGTCAACATTCTAAGATTTCCCCTTCTTATAGGGAAGAGGAAAAGTTTCTGCTTGAGGACAAAGGGTTTGATTGATAGCAATGATGCCAGGTCACATATGAGGGTTAAACCACCTGAAATAATGAAATATGTATTCTGAATAAAATAAACAAGATAAATGAACTGACAGTGAGTAAAGGTGTGAGAATTGCTGTCTGTGCACAACAATGTGACTGAATCTTGGGGCTTGTCCTCCACTTTCAAGAGAAAATCTACACCTACTAATCCATCCATCTATCAATATATTGCTAGTGAAACATTATACTATACAATTTTTCAGCATTCTAATTTGTTAGTTTTTGGGTGGCCTATGTTCTATACTGCTTTCTAAAAATGTAAATTGTTATTGGGCATCCATTGTATTAAATTAATTAACTTTAAGACCAAGTGTAACAGAAAGGATGAGTTGCCTGAATTGTAATTCTGCGGATTTCATATGATGGAATTATGGCCGTTAAAATGAAATAATAAGGCTTTAACTGTCTAGTGTGAATGAGTTTGCTCAGAACTGGCATAGCCTTCCCTTTTCAACAATAAGCAGTGAAGGTTTTGGGGCTACATGGACTATGTTTTACAGGGCCAAAAGGGACTCCCTAAGCCATTTCCAAGGCAACAGGTAGTCCCCACTGCCCAGCCATGAAACTGTTGGGCACGGACCCTAATAGTGACAGACACAGAGAAAAAGACATACAGATACACACAAAGTGTCATGACTTTCCCCAGTCATGACACAATTTATCTTACAAATGGACATCTGACTGGGAGGGCTTCCTTAGCAAACTATGAAGCCTGTCAGAAGGCAGCTGGTTAGTGATCATGTCATGGTCGGAGACAGCTATGGCATAGGGGGAGGGGGAGGATGTCCCTGGACTGCCAGAGTCCAGGAAGTATGGGATGACTGTCAAGACTTTCTTTATCTTGATGTCTCGATTGCCTACAAAGATGTAGCCTACAGAATCTCAGTCTATATCTCTAAAATAACATATGTACTTGGAGGCAAAGATTTAACGTAATTATGCCGCCCTACAAAAAAAGTATTGCATCAGAAAAGAAAACACATTGCTGAATTGCTTTTATTGCTTCTGCTTCACAGAAGATCTTTGTTTGGTAATACATGTCAGAATTGTAAGTAATTATAGCCTAAGATGCTATTCTATTCTAAGCCCTTGTGTATCCAAGGATTTTGGAATTAGCACATACTTTTGATGTATGCATCTGTGAATCGTATATTATCATTCCGCTTAAATTAAGTAAGGGAACATCCAACCAAAAATGAAGTTCTAAAATAGGACTGGAAGTAATGCGCCCCTCTAGAGACACAGCTGAACTCTTGGCATTCTTTACCATTGGCTATGCTAGGTATGGTTGGTGCTACTTGCAGTCCAGCATCTAGAGTATGGCATAAATTCACATGTGTTCTAAAACACTTGTGAATTTAATTTCTGTTATTCAGATTATTTTATCCACTCACAATGATATGTAAGAGATTTCAATTAATACAAAAAGTGAATTAAATTGCACTGTTATCTTAACATTAACATAATTTCATAATTATGGAAACAATCCACCATTACTATGTTTACGTTGGTTGCATACTGTATATTCTTCCTGGTTTGATCTTACAAATGTTTATCTGTGTAGCTACTGTATTATAGTGCAACCGTATGTATGTTTACTCAAAAATAAACATGGACTTACTCCAAGGCCAGCAACTTTGCCTTCACAATGAGCCTCCAATGAGATTTTTCTAAAGAGGAACAGTAATCTGATACATTTAATTCTTATTCATTCAATTTCAAGGGGACTGAATTTCTTTCTGACATTTTTTAAAGCATGAGCAAAATTTAATCCAATTTACAACAGTCAGCATATCAATGCATTGTCATTGTTTGACAGAAAACTTGATATTGCTTTAAATTTGGAAAGTGCAGAATTCTAGATGTGAGAAACTCATTTGTAAGATTGTAAATGTGAAATATGGCACTTTAAACTGATTGAGACTTTGACTCCAGATGTATTACTTGGGAATAATTCCTACTACTGTGCTAACACCTTCCTTTTGTGTAAAAGTGCATAGAATAGTGAGTGTTTTGGAAATCAACTGATTTATTTGCAATTAAATATCTTTTGCATTGAATTGTTTTCTGTGCCGACTTCACAGAGACTGAAATGGCCTAAATCCAAAAACTCTGACTTAATTGAGTTGCAGATTGGAATATTGTTGCCTCTTGTATGGAGCTCTCTATTCTCTGGATGCAAGTGATGCAATCTACTCTGCCAATGCAACTCAATCCAGTATTGGCTAATTACCAATGTAAAGTTCTCAAAATGGCAAGAATTGGATGCATGTCCATAGCTCTATTAGCCAAAGTGACTTTGTGTAAAAAGAATTCTTCATGTGATTATTAGACCACAGCTTGTAGCTTTAGTTTAGCAGGGAGTGCACTGCTGTCTCTGATTGGTGTTTGGCATGGTATCAATCTCTAATTTACTTTGGACACATTCCTCCCTTTCTCCCTCTCCCTTTCTCTCTCTCTTTCTTTCCCTCTCCTGGATTTTTTCACAAAAGGAGAGTCATGGAAGACTTTCCATTCTGGAATAGGAAAAATAAACCCATATACATAATCTCCACTTACATTAGAGTTACCATCCTGTATTAAATTACTTTATACTTTGGTAATAGGAAACAGATACGTCTGTAGAAAATATTAGGAAGAATGGTGTGATAATACGAAATTTCTGCCTCACTGTAAGTGGACACTAAGATTATGTGCTTTAGAGCACCAAATTGTGTTATTTTATCATGTCAGAGTAGGCACCATAGCGGATTATTGGATTTATGAAGGTGAAGTTCCTGACTTGCTAATTATACATTTTCATATGTGTAAAATCTCATATGAGAAAAATGACTTTTATATAGCAGGATAGACTTTATTTCTATTAAATTGAAGATATTAATCTTTTACCAGGATGTTTGTTAGCAAATCAGCATAAACATAGACACAATTGCTTGTAATGCGTTTTGAATCCTTAAGCCCCAGTATTTCAACAAATATCCTATCAGAAATCTTATTAATACTAATAAAATAGCATTAAAAGGGGTGTAATTATTTACTATTTTTCTTCTCAAGTGAAGCATCAAGCAATTTAACATTGCAAAACTTTTTGAAGATTAGTCATATTTTGGGGAATTTTCTGCACAAAATTCCCATATGATTGTTTCATAGAGAAAACAGCATTTTCTGTTCTGAAAAAATATATTTATCCAAACTATGACTTTCTTCGTGTAAAACTTTCTACAAACAAGGAATTGCCAATTTTGAACAGATCAAGTCCTGAACCTCAAAGATTCTTGTGGGTCTAGGGAGCTTATAATACTGTTGCCCCCCATTGCTTTTATCTCATTTTGCTGGCAATCACTGGTGAAATAGAAGACACATGTGGTGCCTTGCAGCGAGGCATGTGCCCTTCTTCCTTCCCCTTTCACATGGGGGCATTGGGGCAAGGCATATTGGTGCCCTGTCCCTTCCCCCATCAGACAGGGAGAAAGCCCAAAAACCATGGGTAGCTCCATGGGAACTACCCAAAAGATGGATCACAAACTGTGGTTGGTGAAGAAGCTTCTTGCAACACTTTCTCACCATCAATGGGGCAGGGCCATGACCTGCATCATGTGATGGCATTTATAAGGATCTCTGGCCAAAGATGAGTCATTTATAAGGATCTCTGGCCAAAGATGAGTAAAGGGCCAAAGAACCCCTGTGTGCTAAGATGATCTGGCTACATCTACACTGTAAAGCAATGCAGTTCGACACCATTTTTAATTGCTCAATGTTGTCATAGGAGTTGTACCTCTCATCAGTTTTTGACACTCAAATAACATGTTTTTAAAAACATTTTTAATATTATCTTATTCTTAATCTTCAGGTCTTGTCATGAAAATATAAGCATTAAACATGGCATTTCAAATATTTATCATGTGAGCAATAATTGGTCAGCCCCACCTTTAAGGAATAACAGTTCAGTTTATTCTAAAATATATAAGTTTGGTGAGAAACAGAGACACACCCATCTCAAATTCTAGAGCTGGAATAGGAAAACATTGGCTTTTTTATGTTGGTGAACTTCTATGTCCAATACCCTAACTGGTGAGACCAACAATGGTTGATGATGGGAACTGCCATGCAACATTTGTAGATCATGCATTCCTTATTACTGACCTCGAAAGAGGCAGGCTTGCCTGTATCCAATAATAACATCTTGTAGCCAGAATTAAGACATAAGAATCAGTAATATCAATATTTTTCCAAGAAAATATAATATATAACTTTCAAAGTTATTTTCCATACACTGTCCCTGTAAACTATGTGTTATTGTCATGTAGTGTGTATTGCAGAGGTAGGCAAACAATAGACTTTGAGTTGTGTTCAGTGCAGCATGATCCCCAGTGTGTGTGTCCTTTGTTCATTCATTCAGTCGTCTCCGACTCTTTGCGACCTCATGGACCAGCCCACGCCAGAGATCCCTGTTGGCCGTCACCACCCCCATCTCCTTCAAGGTCAGTCCAATCACTTCAAGGATGCCATCCATCCATCTTGCCCTTGGTGGGCCCCTTGGAAACCCTCTAAGCCAATGGTTCTCAACCTGTGGGTCCCCAGATGTTTTGGCCTTCAACTCCCAGAAATCCTAATAGCTGGTAAACTGGCTGGGATTTCTGGTAGTTGTAGGCCAAAACACCTGGGAACCCTCAGGTTGAGAACCACTGCTCTCAGCCTCTGTGCTGAAAAAGAAAGTAATAGGGAATAATGCTCCCACGACCTTCCAAGGGTCAGGAACATGCTTTGTCTATTAAATTTCTTCCAGTTCCCCAGTCTGCTTCAGAACATTTCCGCTCAGTTTCATTATAGATTCTAGAAATTTTGAATCTGAAACAGGCCATGGAAGAGGGTGAAACAACATTTAAAATGGTGGTTTGTAATGGCTTAGGATATTGTCCACCAATTGGCAACTCCTGTAATATTTCCGAGAGCATGCTAATACCATTGAGAAACTGCCCAGTTAGAAACCTTATTATAAAAATTGTGTTTCAGAGAGAGAAATGTGGGGGGTGGGCTGCAGACCAGAGTTGTAATGGTGTTTGTTTACTAATTATCATATTCAGATGGCCACCTTGCAGAAATTTGAACCTTTTTTACTTTGGGGGAGATTATAAATTCCAGAATTTCCCATGTAGCATGATAGTGGTTCTGTTGACTAGGGAATTCAGAGCGCTCCGGTCAACACATTAACCACCCATACACATGATAGAGCACCATTATTCCAGATGTTTGAAAGTTCTCTCCTCCTAAACCTTGCTCAAATCAGAAATTTCAAATCAGAAATTCAGCTGAAATATTTAAATTCTGAGTTTAACTTTGTGTCTTAAAGATATGTGTTTCTGCTTAAAATCAGATCTCAGTTTATAGAAGCACAAAGTTTGATTTTTTTCAAACAGTTTCTAAAATTGGTTGAAATTGTAATACAGAAAAGCCAGTAGTTAAAATGAGCTCACCTCATCCATATGATGAGAAAACTTGTTGCAAAAAAAAATCTAACTTTTTAAAAAGTACTTTGATCTATCATTCTAATCTATAATATTCTCAGTGTTATTAATTTTATTGGTCAAAAAAGTGTAAAATAACATATATTTTAAATCGCCAACATTATCAGTCACATTTTAGGCATCAATGATGAGCAGTCGTTTAATCATAAAATCAACAAACAAAACCATGATTGGACAACATTTAAGCATCTTTAAAAAGATTGAACATGAAGAAAAAGACTTGAATATTCACTTTGTAGTTCACCTACTTTACTATTCTGTGTTTCTTCCCTCTTTGGACTTGACATAGAAAAGAAAGCCAGAGTTCTTCAAAGAAACAGATATATAAATTAAGGAGCAATAATAGAAATAATATGTTTTAATAAAAATGAATGGGGTTGATCTCTGCAGATCAATAACTGCAGACACTGTAGTGGGGAGACAAATACATAAAACTCTTATTCAATTAATAATGTTTACGGCCAATTCTAAACGTTGCTTTTCTAAATGCTACTTGACAATGCTAATGTCAAACCTAGGTGCAAACATGTAGAGTACAACACCATAAAATCCATGCATTTCTGAATATCAAATGATCTAGTATAGTACATTGTGCTGTTGTGATGGATGGATGGATGGATGGATGGATGGATGGATGGGTGGGTGGGTGGGTGGATTGACTGGCTGACTGACTGACTGACTGACAATCTTGGCTTCCATCGATTTGTTATCCACTTTTGATCATAACTGGTCAATTCATAAATGAGCTAACTATACTGACCACTTGGGAAGATGTGACCTTGGATCAGCCTAAACACCACACTAGGCCAACCCAGGAAAAAGGCCATCTTCGTTTGGCTTTCACCCGGATTAAGCTAACTCAGGGGAAAACTGAAATCCTGAGCCAGTTGTGCCCCTGGTTGTTGTGCTCCCAGTTGTGCTCCCAGGGATCGGCCAGCTTGCAAGGGGCTGCCCAGCAGTGCTGAATCATGTTAGTATCATTGTGTAGCCCACATTTTACTAGCTAGTTTGCAAGGTTATCAGGAGGAGCCTTTTTGAAGGTCTTGCTGAAATCAAGATAGGGTTACAGCCTGTGCTGGACGGGGTCGCACTCCCCTTGAAGGCGCAGGTTCGCAGCTTGGGTGTGACCCTGGACTCATCGTTGAGCCTGGATCCCCAGGTTTCAGCGGTGACCAGGGGAGCATTTGCACAGCTTAGGCTCGTGCGCCAGCTGCGCCCGTATCTCGGGAAGTCTGACTTGGCCACGGTGGTACACGCTCTTGTCACATCCCGCCTGGATTACTGCAACGCTCTCTACGTGGGGCTGCCCTTGAAGACGGCCCGGAAGCTTCAGCTGGTCCAGCGTGCGGCAGCCATGTTACTAACTGGAGCGGGTAGCAGGGAGCACACAACGCCCTTGTTGTCCCAGCTTCACTGGCTGCCGATTTGCTACCGGACCCAATTCAAGATGCTGGTCTTGGCCTACAAAGCCCTAAACGGTTCCGGCCCAAAATACCTTTCTGACCGCATCTTGGCCTACGAGCCCACGAGGACCTTGAGATCGTCTGGGGAGGCCCTTCTCTCGATCCCGCCTGCATCACAGGCACGGCTGGCGGGGACGAGGGAGAGGGCCTTCTCGGTGGTGGCCCCCCGGCTGTGGAACACTCTCCCGGCACACATCAGACAGGTGCCCTCCCTCATGTCCTTTCGAAAAAGCCTTAAGACCTGGCTGTTCGAGAGGGCATTTAATTAAGTGCTAAGCAACAACATTACGGTAATGAGAACTGGAATGGTATAAGGAAAATGAGACTGGCTATGATTCTACTAAGAGACGAAGCGGATTTTTATGTAGTTTGTATTTGTTGTATAGTCATATGTTGTTGATACTGGCCTCTGTAACTGTCTTTTTATGTGTACTGTACACCGCCATGAGTCGCCCGTAAGGGCTGAGAATGGCGGTCAATAAGTGCATCTAATAAATAATAATAAATAATAAATAATAATAAGATATGCTACATCCATAGCATTGTAAATTTCTTTTTAAAAGAGATATGTTATTTTGATATAATTTATTTGAGATCCCCAAGTTGACTTTTAGTGGTGGTGAAATGAATTAAATCCTTGTGCCAGCAGGACTGCTAACTGACAGGTTGGCAGTTGGAATCTGGGGAATGGAGTGAGCTCCTGTCTCAACTCTAGCTTCCCATGCAGGGACATAGAGTCATAGAGTTGGAAGACACCTCGTGGGCCATCCAGTCCAACCCCCTGCCAAGAAGCAGGAAAACCACATTCAAAGCATCTCCCACAGGATGGTAAAACATCAAACATCTGGGTATCCCCTGGGCAACATCCTTGCAGATGGCCAATTCTCTCACACCAGTAGTGACTTGTAGTTTCTCAAGTCACTCCTGACACACACACACACACACAAAAGATCATAACATTCCATTCTAAGTACTTAAATACTGTCTGTTTAATGATCTGCTGTAAAATTGTTTATGGTATTGATGCCAGGCTGACTGAATGAGAATTGTTTGGGTCCTCTTTCTCTTCTTTTTAAAGATGGGGACAACATTGCCCTCCTCCAGTATGCTGGGACTCTTCCTTTTCTCTAGGACTTTGCAAAGATTATTTTCAGTGAATCTGAAATTACCTTTACCAATAGGTTCTTGTGGGTTTTTTCGGGCTATAGAGCCATGTTCTAGAGGCATTTCTCCTGACGTTTCGCCTGCATCTATGGCAAGCATCCTCAGAGGTAGTGAGGTCTGTTGGAATTAGGACAATGGATTTATATATCTGTGGAATGGCTGGGGTGGGGCAGTTAGGTGTGAATGTTTCAGCTGATCATCTTCATTAGCATTTGAAGGCCTGCCTGAGCCTGGGAAAATCTCTTGCTGGGAGGTGTTAATCTGTGCCTGGTTGTTTCCTCTCTGTTGTTTTGCTGTTGTAATTTTAGAGTTTTTTAATACTGGTAGCCAGATTTTGTTCATTTTCATGGTCTCTTCCTTTCTGTTGAAATTGTCCACATGCTTGTGGATTTCAATGGCTTCTCTGTGTAGTCTGACATGGTGGTTGTTGGTGTGGTCCAGCATTTCTGTGTTCTCAAATAATATGCTGTGGACCACACCAACAACCACCATGCCTCTATATGCTGGTCAAAATTTGATGTTGAGGAATGTGGGACATAACACTGTGTACTTCCGGTATTGCGATTGTTCGTCCATAGGCAGCTGTCAATCCCAAAGCACTTTCATGGTAATTTACCTTCTTGGGCAAGGAGTAGGAAAACAACCAGAAAGTACCAACTGGAGCTAGGGAAAGAGAAATCTTGTTTGTCTGGATTTCTAGTTACTTCCTTGGAGACCCAGGACATCAACTTCATATTCCTTTCCTGGTCCAAACATGTCAGTGCCTCTAAGATTGATAGCTGCAGGTAAAGTGGGAGGTCTTGCATAATTTTTTGAAAATGAACTTCAAAAGAGAGAGAATAAAGGAAACAGAGAGACGTAACTCCAAGTTATATACATGTGACTCTGTGATCAAGCATGTAGACATGCATAGCATAATAGATAAGCACACAAAACTATAAAATAGATGTTGATCAATCATCTTTGTAACTAAAGAAAGGGAGCCTTTCTTCAGAAGGAATGCATTAGAGAAAAATAGTCTAGTTTAAAAGCAGACTAAAACATTAGACTAAAGAATGGAAATTTAAAATTAAAAGTGGTCTTCTCCCAAAGCAGTGCCTGCTGAAAAGTTTCCTTTGATGACTTATCAAAGGTTTGCAAGCTTATTCCTGACTTTTATTGAAGGTATCGTCCTTTTGCTGGCTTTTATAATGTTCCATGTATTTTCTTCATCACAATTCAGACTAAAGAAGTACTATTCTTGTCACAATAATTACTTAATTACGTACTTACTTATATGATTCCTCGTTGTCCAAGTAGGATAGTCTTCCAGGATCTGTATACTGGCGGTGGGTCCATAGTTGACTGTGGAGCCCTGTTCTTGATCTGCATGTTCCCCCGCAGTGAGAGCATTGGTTTCCAGGTGGAAGGCGGTCCCAGTCAGGGTTTGCTTGACACACCTTCCTCTTGGCACATTTCTCTCTTTTGCCCTCCATTCGTGCCTCTTCAAATTCTACAGCACTGCTGGTCACAGCTGACCTCCAGCTAGAGCACTCAGGGGCCAGGGTTTCCCAGTTCTCAGTGTCTATGCCAGAGTTTTTAAGATTGGCTTTGAACCCATCTTTAAATCTCTTTTCCTGCCCACCAACATTCCATTTGCCATTCTTGAGTTTGGAGTAGAGCAACTGCTTTGGGAAACGGTGGTCGGGAATCCAGGCAACGTGGTCGGTCCAGCGGAGTTGATATCAGAGGACCATCGCTTCAGTGCTGGTGGTCTTTGCTTCTTCCAGCACACTAACATTTGTCCACTTGTATTCCCAAGAGATTTGCAGGATTTTCTGGAGGCAGCGCTGATGGAATCATTCCAAGAGTTGCATGTAACATCTGTAGACAGTCCACATCTCGCAGGCATATAGCAGGGTTGGGAGGACAATAGCTTTATAGCTTTATAAACAAGCACTTTGGTGTCACAACAATAGTTCTAAAACTATTTGGGCTGGTTAGAAGGAGGAGATGAAAAAGAACAAGAATTAGGAAGGGGGGAGAGAGTGGGGGAGGGAAGTTGAACCATCTAATAATTAAAGCGTGGTTGATGTAAGAGGCAGACCCAAAAAAGAGCCAAACATTGTGTTTTTTTACAACAAAAGACTAGAAGTTAATCAATTCATTGATTAACTTACTAATACACGTGACTGCCTCCCAAAAGGGAAGCCACAAACAGCACACTGTGGTGGATACATAAATAAATTAGATATTAAGAGATGTCCATTGGCATGAGCAACAGTATGTTTAGTCATTCTGCTTTAGGACCTTTCTGAATCTTGTATTTTCCCTGCACTGTCACATAATTACATCACTGTCTGTTTGCTAAAGGGTTAGCATAAATGTTCATTCCTTGCTTCAAGTCAGAGCTAATAGGCATCCTCCTAGCACCAAGAAAGATTGTTTTAAAAATTGTCACCAAAAAGGCATGGCAGCTAGTGAAGCAAACAGCCAGAAGGAACAGGTTTTTACTAGTGAGCAGGCAAGAAGGTGTCAGAATAGATAAGCCAGTAGATGTCAGAGATAATAATTCAAACTCCAAAAAATATTGAACCTACGTGAGGACAGAGAACTAACATACAGAGACACAGTGTTCTCTTTGCTGAGTAGAACGACTGAGCTGTTCGTTGTTGAACAGTTTTCTCATCTGAAGTGAAAAACCCTTGAGGCAGGGGATACGGGCTAGAAAGCCAACAATTACTAAAACCAAGTAGTATGGAATAGTGCTTGACTTCAGGTTGTTATGCAATGTCAACCTGTAGTCAATACTATCCATGCTACTTGGTTTTTGTAATTTCATCTGAAACACTTCTAAACATGATTTTGTAATTTTCCCCCATTTTTACTGGTACTCCTAGCACTGAACAAATACCACACTATCCATTTCTGATGGGTTATGTATCTATAATGAATGGGGCCTTGGTGCTTGGAATTGATTCGATTCCACCATTTGTCAGGGAGAGTGGTTTGACATTATAGATAAGGTGCCCACCACAATGCTTTACACAGTTTCAATCCCATTGATTGATTCATTTGTTAGTAAAGAACACTTAACAGGTTTATTGTAGTCTTTCTAATGCCTGAGAATTTTTGTTGTCCGCAGAAACTTTTTTCTCTCAATTTCTGCATCTTTTTACTCACTACAAGCACTACAAAATACAATATAGTTATATTTGATTTGCAAATAAGAGGTGCTAATATTGCTTCCAGTTATAACAGTTTTAGGCATGCAAAAAGTATACAAGATTTATGATGTGAAAGGTCGAAGGATTCTGGATTGTACTAAAACTTTCTGATTAAATTCTCTACATGTTCATGATATGCCAACATCTGATAAAAATACATGTTGAGATGGTTAGCTTGGTGACAAAATTGTATGAACAAGAATATTGGCTACCACATACTTCTGAAGCACATTTTGGTTATGCAAATATTTTAAATTTTCAGAATGAAACTTTTTGTAAGATGTTCAGATGTACTTCCTTTCACAAAAAAGGAAGTAAGGAAGTAGATCTGGACATTTTTTATAAGTTTTCTTCTTTGCTCTTTTCAGTACTGTAAAAACAATCTTAACAGCTGTATTCCACTTCTTGTGGAAAGTCTTGTTTTTTGAAGGAACAAGCTTTCTTTTAAAAAGGGAACCATTCATGATTTGTATTTGTGTCTTTGGATATACATAATGGAACTGTTTCTTGACTGATATCTGCTCGGAATCAAATCCCACAAAATTCACTACAACTTGGTATTGGGTGCTTGTGGAACTACAGTATTGGTATACTGAGTGGTTTCAGGGTTATGATTTGTTTGCAGAACAATTTTATAACATATATTTAGAAAATAAATAATATTTTGACAATGGCCAAGTTCAGCCTTCCATTGGTGGCTTCAGAGCTTCCTTCCCTACTCCTCCCCAGTAGCCCTTCATATTGTCTGAAAACCAGCTTTGAAGGTTATTGTTGAGTGACTTCAAGTCCTTCAGAGGCAGGCCACCACACAGCAAAGTTATCATAGTTTGAGGTTTGTTCTGTGACAGTACTTAAGAGAATATGATAAAATGAGGCACCCATCAGACAACTGCCAGAAAGGCATTTATTTATTTATTTATTTATTTCATTTCATTTCATTTATATATGGCCTTTCTCACCCCTTGGGGGCCTTGAAGCAATGCACAACATAATAAATGGCAAAGATTCAATGCCTCGCATCCATATAAAATATATTACAAATCTAAATCACATATAACTATAAATTAAAATCATTAAAAACTATACAAACCATCAGACTTATGCATAAAAAATTAAACATTAAGGCATTTGGACATTGCATCCATCAGTGGTATCCTTTAGGCACTTAACTATTGCTATCATTTATCAAATGTCTGCTTGCACAGCCAAGTTTTGAGCTGTTTCCTGAATGCCAGGAGGGAGGGGGCCAATCTGATCTCACTTGGGAGGGAGTTCCACAGCCAAGGGGCCACCACTGAGAAGGCCCTGTCTCTCGTCCCCACCAATCATACCTTTGAAGGCAGTGGGAAAAGAGCAGGACCTTCTCAGCCGATCTTACCGCTCCAACTGGCTCTTAAAGGGAGATGCGTTTGGACAGGTAGACCAATGCTGTTCCTTGGAACTTGCAATATTCTCCAACAGTGTGTGAAAGTAACCAGCAAACACCTGAACACCATACACAAATACATGCAAAGAATATCCTGCACCAAGCTTAAGTTATAAACCTCTAGCCCAGTGGTTCTCAACCTTTCTAATGCGGTGACCCCCAAATAAAGTTCCTCGTGTTGTGGTGACCCCCAGCCATATTTTCGTTGCTACTTCATAAATAATTTTGCTACTCTTATGAATTCTAATGCAAATATCTAATATGCAGGATGTATTTTCATTGTTACAAATTGAACATAATTAAAGCATAGTGATTAATCACAAAAACAATATGTTTAGGGGAGTATGGATAATTGATGATGGGATTTGCGGTACCTTCAACCAATTCAGCTCTGACTTCCACAGACCACTGAGATCCCCCGTGAATTATAGACCTGGACCAAACTTGGCACATAGAACTCCCATAACCAACAGAAAATACTGGGGGAGTTTGGGAGGAGTTGACAGTGATTTATGGGAGATGTAGTTCACCTACATCCGGAAAGCACTGAGAACCCAAATGACTATGGATCTGGACCAAACTTGCCATGAATACTCAATATGCCCAACTTTGAAAAATGGTGGAATTTGGGGAAAATGGATCTTGACATTTGGGTGTTGTAGTTGCTGAGATTTATCGTTCCTCAGCCAAAAAAAAGGGCATTCTGAACTCCAACAAAAATGGAATTGAAGAAGCTTGGCATACAGAACTTCCATAACCAACAGAAATTACTGGAGAGGATTGGGGTACCTTGGCATTTTGGAGCTGCTGGGATATATAGTCCTCTCCCATCCTAAAGCATTCTGAACTCATGCAGCCATGCAATGCACTCCAACTTGGCACAGAGAATTCCCATGGTGAACAGAAAATACTGGAGATAACTGTGATACATAGACCTTGGCAACTGCTGGGATATATAGTCCTCTCCCATCCCAAAGCATTCTGAACTCATGCAGCCATGCAATGCCCTCCAACTTGGCACAGAGAATTCCCATGGTGAACAGAAAATACTGGAGATAACTCTGATACATAGACCTTGGCAACTGCTGGGATATATAGTCCTCTCCCATCCCAAAGCATTCTGAACTCATGCAGCCATGCAATGCACTCCAACTTGGCACAGAGAATTCCCATGGTGAACAGAAAATACTGGAGATAACTCTGATACATAGACCTTGGAAACTGCTGGGATATATAGTCCTCTCCCATCCCAAAGCATTCTGAACTCATGCAACCATGCAATGCACTCCAACTTGGCACAGAGAATTCCCATGGTGAACAGAAAATACTGGAGATAACTGTGATACATAGACCTTGGCAACTGCTGGGATATATAGTTCTCTCCCATCCCAAAGCATTCTGAACTGATGCAGCCATGCAATGCACTCCAACTTGGCACAGAGAATTCCCTCCCCCCCCCCCCTCATAGACAGATGGCCAGGTATGAGGACGGCATGAAGAGTTTTACTCACATTGCGGTCTAAACAAAGGGTGAGTCTTCTTCCCCCGTTCCTTTGCCTCCAAAGCTCCTCCTCCTGACTACCCACATTTCTGTGGGAAGAGCAAGAGGAGGAGCCTTCCAGGAGTGCCATGTGGCTGGGTCCGGGAGTCGGCAGCCATTTTTGAGGGGGCGTGGCCAGCCAAGGCACCTTGGCGACCCCCCGAAAATGGCCTAACGACACCCCCCCAGGGGTCGCAACCCCCAGGTTGAGAACCGCTGCTCTAGCCAAAAGCTGGTTTTTCCAATAGCCACCTTAACATAGTCAACATATGTGTTCACTTAAAAAGCAATTTAATTCATTATTCATCTAGTTTCATAGTATTGTGTCACTGATGACCAGGTGGATTTAATGATTCCTGTATATTTTTCTAATAGGCTTTGGGCACAACATTTGCTGAATGTGAGTTCTCAGAATGTCATTTTGTATCCAAACAGAACCTCTTGGAGAATGCTTTTAATGTAAGCCACTTTGAGTCTCCTTTCTGGAGAAAAAAGTGGGATATATATAGTTATTATTATTATTATTATTATTATTATTATTATTATTATTATTTCATAATACGAATGAGCATTCTTTAGTGGGACAAATTGATGTTTTGAATCAAGTAAATTTACACATCTTAGAAATATTGCTTCATCAAAGAAAATGGCTAAACATACCTGTGCATTTTACAGGCTGGCTACTGCTGATATAGGAGCAAATTTAATTGACTACAGAGATTGCATGCTTCTTTGGGCATTTGAATAAAAAAATCAGTAGCATTTCTTCACTGAGAAAAAATTACGTTGTCAGGTTAACTGTGCAGACAGAGATTTCCTTTGGAAAAAGTTAAGCATACACTTAACTTTCTTACTGAGAACGTCAAAGGGAACATAATGTGCTTAACTTGGCCTCAATTTTGCTCTTTCCTTCCAACATCAGCATCTTCAAGAATTGTTCTTTATTGCTGTCATTTTCTGTCTGTCCAAAATATTAGTTTTCACAATGAAGCATTGTTGCCTTCCCTGAAAGATCTATCTTGCAAAATGAATGGAACAATCACACTAAACCTAAAAGCTGTACATTGGGGGGGGGGGGTGCTTTGTTCATAATTTTGGTAAGTTGTCCTCCAAAATCACACCTTGTATTTACCCCTTGAGACTACCTTCACTAATTTAGATGTAGCCATGCCTTGGATGGTGTACCTGCATTTATAACTCACTGGAGGAAAGCTGGAAAAAGAATAATGCCTTCCTCAAAGATTCAAAAGATAGCTTCACTGTTAATCTGCACATCTTTACTTTTAAAAGTTACTAAGAATTTATTTTCCTCCCACTCTTCCCCTATATTCAATCATTATCCCCATGACTTACATTCAGCCTAAAAGTATTTTAGTTTCCTAAGGCTATGCATATTATACCAGGTTTTCCATCTTGGAGAGAATGCCTAGGTTATGTTTCCATTGTAATGTCTAATGGCTCCATTCAGAAATTGAGATTGTTCCCTTGAGGTACAGTTGGCCCAGATATGACTCCAGAATGGCTGGAATCATAACTGGAATTATCCTGTTATCTTGCTTGTTGTAAAAACTGGTGTTTTCTTCAGATGTTTGGTCTATATGTTTGCTAAGATGAACATCAGAAGGAAATATAGTTGCACTTCATGCAAATAACTTTGTCCTGTCCTGATGCGCAGCATTCCACTCACTTTATATAAAAACCCTGTAGAACAGAGTATTCGGTGTGCAGTCTTGTCTACATGGTCCTGATACCTAATAGCATGCTGATAGCATCATCTGTTAATAAAAGTTAGTGGCATTTGTTGTGCAAAGTGTGTTTTAGCCAAGTCCTGTGCAAAAGACACACAAACAAGAGGAAAAGAGAACAGAAAAAATTTGCTCTTATCAGCAGAGGCATAAACTTGCAGTGTTGCATACAAAATCAAACAGTGCAACAAATTTACATAGTCCTTGTAAGTAACACAGAATAAGGCTTCTTCATCTTCATTCAAATGAGAAAGCAAAACATAAACCTTGAGTAAATAGCTATTCCATCATAGCAAAGAGCATCGCTGTTAGAGCATAGCAGCATTACAGCATATTGCTGCTCCTCAGAGTAACATATTGCGTCTCCAAACTGTATTCTAAAATCCATACAATTATACCCCACTGGGTGTGGCCCAAACATGCTGGCTGACCTTCATAATAATACATAATAATAGTACATAATAATTAATACCATAATGTTTTTCTTTAACACACACTTGATCCTGCTATGACTTACTGTAACAGCATTTTCTTATTCAGATATTCTATTGTTCAATTTACTTTCATTAAAGATACAGCAGCTATAGAAGTACTATAGAAGAATGACTAGAACACAGAGAAATGGATTCTGTAAGAAAAAAAGATTTTACCTAAATATTAAGAAGTTTCCACCTAAACATCAACAGTGGAATATGCTGTCTCAGAGGATGGAGGTTTTTCTGGAGGTTTTTTAAACAGACTGAATGTTTAGGAAGTGCATTGATTGGGTGTTCATACATAACAGGAGGTTGAACTCAATGGTCCTTGTGCTCTCTTCCAGCTATATGGTTTTATGATTCTTAGAATAACAATTAAACTTAACATAAACTTCATATAATTTACCTTCATGCTGATATCTTTCATAAGACCTCGACCTTCCAACCAATACATGGTTTTGCAACACTAGTTTAAAAGTAGTGTAGAAGATGTATTCTTGTGAAAATTGATAATATAGTTGAATGTTCTATGGTGCTTTACATGTAAGCATCACAATCTAAAACATAAAGAAAATGAACAGTTCTTTGCCAGTAGTTAAATTGTTGTTGCTGTTAATAGTTAAAAATCAAAGGTGGAAGTCTGAAAACTCATTGTGATCCTTCAATTTTCTTGTATGCTGTTGACTTGGGATCCATCTACACTATAGAAATAATGCAGTTTGAAACCAGGTGTTGGTGCTCTTTGGCAGAGAAAGCTAAAGATCTTGTAAAACCGCAACTTCCATGATCCCGTAGCATTAAGTCATGGAAGGAAAAGTGTTGTCAAACTGCACTAATCCTACAGTGTAGATGCACTCCTATTTGGGAGGGAAATTATCAATATGTATGTACGTTTATATCTATGTATGTCCCAATAAAGAAAAGCATTGGACATATTTCTGATTCCTTCAGATTGATAGCCTGAACCCAGAAGAAGTCATTGAAGTGTGATTTTTATTGTTCCGAAATTTAGAACTGCCTACATTTTCATCAGTTGAACATTGAGATCTTTGCAGTATTCCCCTTCCAAAGAAATTGCTCTGGGCTTGCATTGCCAAATACATCTGAAAATGAAGCAGTTCTTGAATGAAAGAAAATATGACTTTACTTGTAATTTTGAAACATCTGACAATATCTGAAAATGAATTGGTACATAGCCCATACAGCCTCAATGATTTTAATTTTATTCTGCTCTCACATCTATTAGCCTTCATTTACAACAGAAAAATAGCATATTGTCAGACATCATACCAACATTTATGGATATTTATATATCTAAGACCACAATATGTGTTCTTTTCCCAAAAGAATAGGGTATTACTATTCAAATAATAATAAAATACAATGCAATACAGTCTCTGCAAACTATGTCTTAGACATTTCACTACCTCAAGTCTCATTTTGATATTTTTATCTACAGCATGGTTTTCAGAACATTCAAAATAAAAACCCAAATGTGCCGTCTAAAACAAAAATTCGTTGCCGTCAGATTTACATTAGCACTTCGGTTTTTTATGAAGTGTACTTTTTATTGTAAGATTTTACTTTCCCCATAAACCCTATGTCACTCAGACACAGGTTGCCATTTTTCATTTCATCTACAATTTTTATTGGACTCAGTTTTTATTCTCTTCACTTTTTGCTTTGTTTTTAGTATTACATTTGACATTCCTCTGGGGGGCTGACTTATGCTGGATGTCCTTTCCAATGATGGAAATAATACTCCCTTGAGCAAGCGTGAATGAAATCTGGTAACTAGAAATGTGTACAAGTGGTATCCAAAAAGTACTTTGGCTAGTCAGCACACTTCAAATGCTATGCTGTTCATTCTCTAATAGACTGCTGCAATAAACTTGCCTTTGAGACAGCATATATTTAGTCTGCAGTTCCTCTCTTCTCTTTTCCTCATTACTTTTCAATACACTTTAGGCTTTGGCCACATGTAAAATGACACATTCCTACGTTAAGGGCATACAGCGCTGCCAAGAGCCTGTTTAGCAAATGCAAAGCCATTTAAGTACTCTCTTCAGTAAACCATAGATCTAAATCAAAATTAGATTTCCAATGGCAGGATACCACACAGATATTCAGACTATAAAAGAAAAGTGCTTCATCATAACTCCCTTGGTCTTTTCACCTATACTTCTGAAATTTTGCAGCGTTCTTGGCTCTTTTGTGACATAATGCCAGTTTGTTTACATATGTGAAGCAAAACATTTGATCTTGCATTCCCCTTCCATCCAAACCCAACACCTCTCTTCTGAAAATGCTCTGATTTCTCACCTAGATCAGCATCTGATTTTTTAGAATTTACCTTTTGAGAAAAGTGCTTATGTGAAATCATGAAACACAAATCCTCCCCAATCTGGGAAAAATAGTTGCAGCTAGTTGATTTCCAGTAGCTGTCCTATACTAGTCCCAGTTCAATGTCTATCATCTTCAGTTAAGAGGATCTCAGATAACACAACAGAGAAGAAAGCACCATGCCTGATATCTTGCAGAGTTCTTAGCAGATGAAGGAGATATCCAAATGGATCGATAGTGTAGTTCGGTATAGGGTGGCATATGTTCATAAACTCAGTTTTTATCAGATTCTGTGCCTGTCTGTACTGTTTTATTGGATTAAGTTAATGACACTCTTTCCCCTCATACTAACTGTATCCTTATATAGCTTTCAAATTAACTTGCCAAGGCAGAGGGGAATAAAATATACATCATTTACATCCAACTGAAGGTTCCTTTCCATTCCTACTTCTCATTTCATAGGGGAGCAAAAGAATGTTTAAAATGTCTTCATCTCATAACACAAGGACCAGTGGCAATAATTTTCCTTTAGCAACAAAGTTAGCCTGCAGTCCACATTAAGTTTTCTCAGAAGCCCGTATGCCATTATTTTCTATGCCGTCTTTTATTTATGGAATGAAAAATGTTCCCTGAACTACCTGTAGAACCATTTCTACCTTCAAGCTTGTCTTCAAGGCATCCTTCTGCAAGTCCTTTGAAAGACTGAAAACTTTTCTTCTAAGACAAGCATAATAAGCAAAGTTTGAGAGTCTGCCCATGTGCACATTATGTTTTAGAATGTTGATGCTAATATTTTCTATATTTTATTGATTTTGTTTTGTGGGGTTTTGTGTTAGCTTTTTTGAATTATAAAAAGGTAAGACAACAATAAATGAATGAAATACCATTTCGCTCTACCACAAAGGTGATGAAGGCAGTTAAAAGACATGCTTAGGGTGATAAGTGAGGTAACTACTTCACCAGTTTGGATGGATTAGGTTCATTTTGCTCATTCTGATGATATAGACATGTTGATGCTATGTGTTTGGTGGACCCATCTCTATTTTTGCTGAAAAGAGCCAACAGAGGGAGGTGGAGATTGTAAATGTTTCTTTGAATGAGCATTCAGTGCCATTGTCTCTAAAAGAGGTAACTGTGAGAACATTGTTAGATCTCACACCACCTTACACCAGCCAGTTTTCACTTTCTTTCTTGCAGTCTCTCTCAAGAACTAGATTGCAGCTTGAAATCTTTGAAGCTCAAAGTCTTTCCAAATGAAGTATTGGTCCTGAAGGGTCAAGTGGCTACCATGGCCAAGAGTATCAGCTAAAGCTGTTGTAGCTGTCACATCCCTTCTTTAAGAAGTAGCTTGTGTATATGTGAAAAATTACACTAATAAAAATTCCTTTGCTTTCTGAACACTACTTCACTATGAATTTCAGTTAATACCAGATTTTGTGACAGTTTAATTTGATGAATAGGAACCAACCAACTGACATCAGACAAAAATTGGTGCACTAGGGTCACAAAGCAAAGAACCATTCTTTCCATTCATATTTTAATATCTCACAGTTACAGATTTGTAGCAGACAGACCAAACATACAATTTTATTCTCAGAAAAGAGATTCCTCCTTTCAGATATGGGTACAAAAATGATTTGCACAGAACCTGAGTCTTCACCATTAGTTTAGTCTGTTGTTCTCAAGCTCTGTTCATTAGTGGGCAGGTTTTAAGACAAAGTCATATTACAGTAAAATCAGTGATGTTAAAGCTCTTTTTTACAAAGCCTTTTTCCACTTGATTGGCTTTCCCTTTTCCTGCTTTTCTTTCATGTAGCTGGAAGTTTTTTACAGCATCTGAATTGGGAAAACGGCAAAGTAGCACTGCAGAAATTCAGACTTACAGTGTCAGGTTGCAGCAGCTTGACACTGTACTCAATATAATGAAGCTTAAAGTAGGAAATAATGGGATTCTAGTCCAGCTGATCCTAGTTTGTCTACAACAGCAAGATAAACACCTGCTGCTAGAATCCTTACATGAACATCTTTAAAAAGACAAAACTGAGAGAACAGATAATACGGTGTCACCAGTTGGCCCTCACATATTAAAGAGCATAGATTCATAATTTTGGCCACCAAAATGGAAATCATGAGAAAAGTACAGACTGGTGGAAAAAGTAGTAATCCTTAGGTACCTTTGGTAAGAAAATTTCAGGTGGCCCCTAAAAGTTTCAGAATGGTTTTGTCTACTTATCAACTGACCTGAACCATTTGTTTCATTTCACATGTGCTGTGTGCTAATCTGCTTCATCAACTGAGTTATACCTGGTTGATATTGAAACCTCCAGACCTTTGTCTCCATCTCCCCCAACCCCAACATTAAAAACCATACAATTTATGAACTCTTTATGTTTGACAGAAGAGCAATCAGTGAATGAAGCAAGTGAAAAATGAATTGATTTTAAAATGGAAAATAATTGTAAAACTGCAAAACTATAAAAGTAGTGAAATCAAAGCAGTATCATATCCCTACGCCTGTCATAACAACTATGACTATTGTTTGTTTCCATTAAGACCACATACCATAAATCACATTTTGATGAACTCATTTATGAAGGATTACTAGAGTTAAAATCTTAACTACTTCCATGCACATGGAATACTTCAACTAAAATGTAGTGTTATGGACAAAATGAAATATTCTTCGCAATACTGCACTTAAAATCAAACTGGTAGTAAGCAGGGAAAGCAAGTTTGTTATTCAGATTGGCTTTGCCATCTTATGATTCAAGAAGAAATCCAGCATATTTTCCACCAGGGGTCTAGCTCTGAACCAGAACTAATTGTTCATTTTAATTATGTCCTTTCATCTTGACTTTCTTCTGCTCCCGTCACACTTTCCTCCCTCTGCAGCTCGCTCTGCCAGTCTCCTGCTCCTTTTCATGGTAAGATCAGTGTCCTTGTGTCCAGAATTGTTTCTAATGCTGACCTCTAGGGTGTTGCAAATATTAATATAAAATGTTTGCCTCCTCTGCTTTCTTATTCTGTACGTTGCGGTCTATTTTGCTTCTTCCCTAATTGCTCATGAGAAATCCAATCAAATCAGATAATATATTACCCGATGACAATATGAACTTTTTTCATCCTATGAGAATGAACTGAAGCAAGAAATGACAGTATAGTTTGTTGACAGACATTTTCCAACTTGTACCTTGTGTTAGAATTTGTGCTCTTACACAACAGAAACTAAAAGAGTTCAGAATTAAAATATGTAATGTGTGGTTTGGATAATGGTTCAGTCCTAACTTTCCTTATTTTGAAACAGTTACATGCAAAGTAGGTTTCACATTCAAATAATCCGAGTGGTTGTGTCAAAATAAAAACTTTTTTTTTTACTATCGTTTGATTCCATCTTCCTCTTTTTTGTGAACCGTAGGAAATTTGGCTTAACTGCAGAATCCATTTATTTTTAAGTAGAAAAAAATGGGATGAAATTCCAGTGTCTTTTTAAAAATCCAGTAAATATTATCAGAGATCTTATCTCCTTTGAGCACTGAAAGTTCCGAAACATTTATTTGAAAGAAATTTACAAATTACTGCAACAAAACTAGGCAAATATTCTGCATATATATTGTTCCTCATTCAGACAAGTATTCCTGGCAGATTTGGGTAAAGTATTTCTTGCTCCAATTCACTGACATTCTTCAATTTTGTTTTAATCAACTAGTTACTAGTAGGATTAATAAGTAAAAATAGGAAATTTATTGACCTAGCTTGTCAGATTGATGAAAAGGAAATTTATTGACTTAGATGGTCTGATTGATGAAGAATAAATAATAATTTTAAAGGATGCATTTTCCTCCTCTTTCTTTTTATATTATTTCAACAATATATTTGGAGACATCATCACATTGATGTCTCCATCATCACATTCTGGCTCCATTCTAGGATGCTTCCAGGATGGAGCCATGTTGGAGCCCTTCATATGATGCAGGGCAACTTCTGGTGGGACTCCATTCTGACTCTGTCCTGAAAGCATTGTAGGATGGAGCTCTGAGAACACAGGTTCCTGTGTTCTCATTGCCTGCATAGGGGCCAACTCGGGAGGAAGCCAGATGGCAACATTTCCCCCCCCCCCCTGTGATGTGGAAGGCAGCAGTGTGGGCGATGTGGGGTGCAGGATGACGGTTTCCCCATTGCCCCACAGATTCACCATGCTGCTTATCGAATTTCCCCACTGTCACCCATATTAAGCATCTCAATGTGATGTCCTCAGAGGCATTAATTAGTCTAGAAGAAGTATGTTCCTTATAGTGATTTTTCCTAGCTCATATTTTATGAAACAGAAAGTTTTGATGTGTACAAGAAATGAAGAAATATATAGGAGTTTAGAATGACCCCCAAAATAAAAACTAAGAATAATTGATTGACTCCTTTGTACTCTCTTATATGGCTAATAAGTACAGACAAGTTACTATGTTCATTTTAGTGAGCAACTAGAGTAATAGCATCTGTATTATCATGATATATAAATGGTTAAACAGCTGCTATATTGTACTATGTACTGAAATTTGGTACATTTGATTTAATATATTGAAACTCTCTATGATCTATGCCTGCATATCAACTTTTTTGAGAACACCTGCATATTACAGTAATAATCATCTACACAGATGAACCATACTTCTTAAAATCAAAAGAAAATGAAAAGTGAATCTCAGCCATTCCAGCTGAGGATAGGAGACACATTTTTTAAAAATTAAAAGAGCTCCCTTTCAAGGCTACAGGTTCCTGCCTGTGCAGCAGACTCCCTACAATGATGTTCTCATTTAAAGGTCTGACATGAGTGACTTCACCTGGAAAGTTATCCATTCTTGGTTGGCAGTAGATAAACCCATCAAAAGATGTTACAAATAAGTAAGAATTCATTTGAAAAGTGACATTATCCTATTCCTGTCAGGAAGTAGAAGCAAAGTAGCCAACAGTTTATTATATTTATAAAAGAGGAAACTGTTTGGAAGTAGATATTTTTAAGGTCAGCATCTTTAATCCAGAGCTGTGGCAGCAGATGTGATGTTTCTTAAATGGTAGCCTTTATCAGCAATCTGGTTTGGTCAAGTCATTTTCCTTCTCACATGCAGTGACACTAAACCAAGGGAACAGAACAAGGAGATATCTTGCATTCAGTCGTATTCATTTCCTATTACCAGGCATCACTATCAACAACTGTAGTTGATAAAATGCTTATAGCAAAAAATAAAAATGTGACCTCTGGTATATGGATAGCTCTGCAGAACAGAAAGAGCAGTGTGTTTAGTCAGCTAGGCAACACCTCCCATCCAGCTGGTCTAAGAGTATGTTGATTTACTTTTCTATCTTCTTCTACTCCAATTTGCCTTCTAGCAGCCTGCCCATTTCCTGAAACCTATAAACAGGTGTTCTGCTGCAACTATTATGACTAGATTGTCTCAAAAAATGTTTCACGGCTATGGACTACTACAGCCACATTTAACAATTGTCCACTCATTTGCTCAGCATACCACGTCTTATGTAGCCAGAAGGAGTAAACACTGGGGTATAAAAAGGCATAAGGATAAAAAAGGAATCCCCTTCCTCTCTTTGCTGTACTTCCTTTACCTCTTGGCATTTAAAAAGTTCTCCGTGTGATTCTCTAGATCCTCCACTGTGACTCCATAGTTCACCTCCTTCAGTTATGCTGGAAGACCTAAAGATTTCTAGAGAGACTACCTCTCTTGGAATATCTAAGTCCTCCAGTGTGATTCTTAATTTAGCTTCCAGCAGTCATTGACCATGAATTCATGCTGGAAGGTCTAGAAATTTCTAGAGAGGTGTTTTCTTGGGCAAAAAAAAAAACATTTGAAATTTTTCACTTTCATAGGGATCTTGTGTCCCTATCCCCAGCAAATGTGGAGGGCTGAGTGTACTAAATTTTCTCCAGTAAAGAGAAAGAGAAAAAAAGAATTGTGTATAAGCAGGAGATGCACTTGTTAGTTTTGTTCAAGACTGTACCTCATGAAGTTGGATTTGGCCGTGGTGGTCCACGCTTTAGTTACCTCCAGATTGGATTATTGCAATGCCCTCTACGTGGGGTTGCCCTTGAAGAGAGCCCGGAAATTTCAATTGGTCCAATGGGTGGCATCCAGACTACTAACTGGAGCGAATTAGAGGGAGCGGTCAACCCCCTGTTTAAGGAGCTCCACTGGCTGCCGTTTATTTTCTGGTCCCAATTCAAGGTGCAGGTTCTTACCTACAAGGCCCTGAACAGTTTGGGACCCTCCTATCTGCATGACCGCATTTCCATTTACGAACCCACACGGTTCCTTCAATCTTCTGGAGAGGCCCTTCTCTCGCTCCCTCCCTCATCACAGGTGCGACTTTTGGGGACGAGGGAGAGGGTCTTCTCTGTAGCTCTGGAACTCTCTCCCCAGAGATATTAGGCAAGCCCCCACCTTGGCAGTCTTCAGAAAGATCTTGAAAACTTGGATGTTCCACTGTGCCTTCACTAAATGAATGAACAATAATTCCCTGACCTGACCAATTCCTGTAAATGCCCTTGGAAGCATTTTATTTCATCTGTTAGTGCAATCAAACCCTATTTTACCCTCCGAACCCCTGTCCAGATACATTACACTGCCATCTCACCCAGTGTTTTTAATCTTTTAATCTATTAGATTGTTCCTGCCCAAAACAATTCATTTTTCTGTGTTTTAAACATTGTGATTGTATATTGTTAATGTGCTATTTATAATGGTTTTTGAATTGTACTTTTATTTTCTTACATTTTATTGCTGTATTCCGTTTATATTTATGTATTGTTTTACTGGGCTTGGCCTCATGTAAGCTGCCCCAAGTCTTCTTGGGGAGATAGTGGTGGGGTATAAATAAATTATTATTATTATTATTATTATTATTATTATTATTACTTTTAATAAAATTAATGGTTTGTTTTTTTAACAAGGTATGGAAATACTATAGCATTCTGCTCCAGCTGTTGGGAACTGGGCTAGAAGGGGAAAGAAAATGTATTGATGATGCTCCCTTGTGTCCTGTACCTACACAACTTCACTGAGGCAATTTCCCCAACTCCACAATTAGTCAGAGAGAGTGACTGCCTCTAAGTAAAGGATACTATGGGAGAGAAGGGGTGGTAAGGTGTTAGATAATCACACTGAGTTTCCTGAGCTACTTGCTGGTCTACTTGCTACATTGGTCTGACAGCTGGCGATTTGCAGCACAATATCCTGAGTCATTCCCCCCGCCCTAGCCGAGGGGGAAGATAAATAGCAGCTGGATTGTCCATGACAAAAGAGAAAGACACTTCAGGATACTTACTTTGGTCAGAAAGGAAAGAGTAGTCTTTAAATAAAGATATGTAGCTATGAGCACATAGTGTTTGGATAAAAATCCACTTCACCCTTTCTCAAAAGAAAGACAAATAACTAAAGCCTGAGAAGCAGCTGCAAACAGTAGCCATTGAGGAGATGGACAGGAGAAGGGATTAGCTGTGATCCTGCTGGGATCTAAGCCTCTTCCTCCTTCCACTTCTCTAGGGAACATAGGAGGGGACTTTGCTCCCATAAATATAAACCAAGGGAAGTGGCATTATTTGAAAATGAGTGTAGCAATGTTGCTTTTGCCCTTTTTAAATTTTTACTCTAAGCAAAAGAAGTTATCTCTTTGTCATATATTTCCCACGGAACTAGGGATAATATTCATAGTTTCTAATATTATTGCTGTGGATAACTGTGTCAATCTCGAGATGCTTCTACATGACTATACAAATTTTCAATTGTATTAACTAGACAAAGCATGGCAATTAAGCGTCCTTCATCCATTTTTTCAACAATATTATCAAAATAAGTATCAATAAACAAAGTTAGCTAGATGCTGGAATATTGAGTTCAAATGACATGTTCAAGAGTTCTCTCGTGGTTATGTATTACTTCTGGGCACAAACTGAAATGGAAAACATTGACTTGTAGCGTTTTCTTTCTTAGGCATGGCTAATAAACATTAATTGTGCTTTCAAAGCAGCATAAAAAGATTACTCTAATTTAGACTAGGCTGACATGTAGTCAGGTCTGAAAGGCTTCCAAAAACATTTGAAGCACCCATTACTATAATGTTCATGCTCATGCTCAAAATAACAACAACAGCAACGACAACAATAACAACAATAATGTATAAAGTTGCAATCCTGTTCATGTTTTATCGAAGGCCTTACCAAGACAGCAAAATGTGCTGAATTCCATAAAAACTACTCCTCTTTAGGTGTGTATTGGTTGTAAATCCATGCATTTCTTCTGACTTCTGTCAAAAATAAATCAAAATGCAAACATGTCATCAATGTTCTTGTGTAGGAAAACACAGAGAGCCAAAATAAGGACACCAAGCAAACATTCTAAGCCTTTAAAAAGCCAGACAGAATAACGCAGCATGAGATACATAATACAAAATTGGTCTTCTACTTTAAAAAAAGGCAAAGGACTAATAGCGTGGGAAGGAAAACACATTTGCCCTGTAATAGATGAATTGTCGCCCATCCTCCCAGCCCAAATCTGCCTCGATTACTACAGGAACAGCCCACACAAGGAAGTATTTAGTGATGCATGGGTGGACACCAAAGAAATAGTAGGATTTGCTTAGCTGTTATTTGGACCTTGTACAATACTTTTGTTCTTTATATCCCATCTTTCTTTGAAATCATCTTTTACTCTTGACCTGATTCCTTAATATGAGTAGATTCAGATGTTTCATTTAGTTTTATATCCTTCCCCCTGCATTGTTGAGTCTTTGAATCCTCTGTCTTACGCAAAAACTAAGATCTTACTCAAAAAATTGAATGGAGGTAAGGGGAAACTTTGCATTACTGCACAATTTCCATTGCTCCCCGCCCCCATTCTAACTGCACTTTTTTTTCTATCCTTGTTATCACTTTGTATAGAAGCCCTTCTTATCATATCATTTTTCCTTCTGATTTACATTAGACAGAAAGGTATATTTGTTTTCCTCATTTATCTATTCAATATGTGATGACATTCTGTCTTGGTAGAAATAAGAGAGGGAGTGACCCAGCATCTTTGTAAGTACCTAAAGAGTTAGCCATTTTGTTCAGCAACATACACCTATGTAATCAGAGCAACTTAAACAAAATACAGTGTAAAAATTGTTAAAGAGTTTAATTTAAATTTGACCATCTAAAATTCAAGATTGGTAATGCTCCTTCAATCTAGCAAATCTATATCTATTTACTTTAGATATTACTTTCACATAATTAAGACTGCATCTACAATGTAGAATTAATGCAGTTAGACACCACTTTAACTGCCATGGCTCAGTGGTATGGAATCATATAGTTTTACAAAGCCTTTAGCCTTTTCTGTCAAAGAGGATTGGTGCCTTACAAAACTACACATTTCAAGTTTCCACAACATTCAGCCAGGGCAATTAAAGTGGTGTCAAACTGCATTAATTCTACAATGCTCATGCACCCTAAATGTATGATATCATCAGATGGCCACCAGAGCTGCTATGCTTTGTAGAGGGGCCTAGAGAACCCGGTGCCCCATGCCCCACATCACCCGGTTCCAGCCGAGGGCGATCAGATAGGGGAAGAGTGAGTGCACTCCAATGACTCCAATGACAACGTGGGAGCCCTGTTATGTTGCCCTGGTGATGACATGTGCCGGCTCCACCCTCCTTCATCCACGGAGCTGTGCCGATGTCATTTGATGGGAGCCGGCCAGCTCAGTGGGTGACCGGGGCTAAATTGTCACATTTAGCCCTGTGTTAAGAGGTCGGTAGACTTCTATTGTACATGTATATAATTAAAATCATTTTACTCTTGCCAATTAGTTCACATAGCTTACTGCGTTTTGATGATTTTACTATTCATTGTCTAAAAAAAAATATTAAAAATGCATGTGTCTGTGTTTTTTTTACTGTCTTGAAGAAAAATTAATAAAGACAACATGTTGCTGAACTGAACTGTTCCAAAATCTGAAAATAATTGAAAGATACATCTTTATGGAATCATAAAGTTGGAAGAGAACACAAGGGCTATTCAATTCAACCCCCTACATGCAGGAATATGCAATCAAAGCACTCTAAACAAATGGCTATCCCCACCCCAAGGCAGCATATTCCACTGTCAGGAATTTTTTCTTAATGTTTAGGTGGAATCTCTTCTCCTTTATTTTGAATCCATTGCTTCATACCTTAGTCTCTAGAGCAGCAGAAAACAAGCCTACTCCCTCCTGAATATGACATCTTCAATTCACTGCCGTTATTTTATATGTGATATTTTAGAAGCAACTTTAAAAAAACTTTTTATATATGCACCATCTAGTAAACACAACCTGGATATAAAATGCATTCCTACCCTTTTGGGAACTTCTATATGGAAGCCTCTGAAATTGTTTCTATATTAGACGCTGCCTATCTGTACATAGCAGTATGCCATAGAATTATGTTGCTCCCTCTAGAATTTTGAATTGCTGTGGCCATCACTAGACTACAGCAAAATAACCTCCCATGGATTTTTATGGCTGTATTTGTGAAATGATTGGCTGAGGACCTATAGAAATGTTGAGTATATTTTGTGTGCTATTCCTACTTACTTTTCCAGTCATTCACAATGAGTCTGTCATTTGCTTATTCCAGTTCTCCTTTTCCACTCAGTCCTCAACATCTGTTATCAAATGATGCATCAAAGGATATTGAGGCTAAGGGTACAATGGCTGGAAGGGGTTGGGAGCAAATGAAGGTGTCATTCAACCACCTAGCCCAGCCCATATATGCTGGTTCACCTAACACCCTTAGTCATAATCTCTATCTATCTATCTATAACTGCATCTAGTTGGGGAATGTACAGGGTTTATTTATTTATTTATTTATTTATTGCAGTTACTTATACCCCGCCCTTCTCACCCCCGGGGGGGGACTCAGGGCGGCTTACAAACAAAGGCACAAATTCGATGCCTGTCATATATAAAACAGTATATATAAAACAGTATAAACATTTAGCAGCATTAAAACATATCACTACATAATATAATAAAAACAATTTCATGCACAGTGAAATTCAGAGTTCCGAAATGTCCATTCATTCCAACAATTCCTGCTCATCAATGGGTCCTTATTTTAGCTGCCAGAATGTCCAAAAGCTTGGTCCCAGATCCAGGTCTTCAGTTTTTTTCTGAACGACAGAAGGGAGGTCGCTGATCTGATCTCCCCGGGGAGTGAGTTCCATAGGTGAGGGGCCACCACCGAGAAGGCCCTGCTCCTCGTCCCCGCCAGCCTCGCTTGAGATAGAGGCGGGGTCGAGAGCAGGGCCTCCCCAGATGATCTTAAACTCCGAGGTGGGACGTAGAGGGAGATCCGTTCGGACAAATACACTGGGCCGGAACCGTATAGGGTTTTGTAGGTTAAAACCAGCACTTTGAATTGTGCTCGGAATTGGATCGGCAGCCAGTGGAGCTGGCATAACAGGGGGGTGGTATGCTCCCTGTATGACGCCCCGGTGAGCAATCTGGCTGCTTCTCGCTGGACTAATTGTAGTTTCCGAGCAGTCTTCAAAGGCAACCCCACGTAGAGTGCGTTGCAGTAATCCAACCGGGATGTGACAAGAGCGTGGACCACCGTGGCCAGATCTGACTTCCCAAGGTACGGGCGCAGCTGGCGCACAAGTTTTAATTGTGTGAAAGCTCTCCCGGCCACCGCTGAGACCTGGGGTTCCAGGCTCAGCGATGAGTCCAGGATCACTCCCAAGCTGCGAACCTGCGTCTTCAGGGGGAGTGTAACCCCGTCTAACACAGGCTGTAACCCTATACCCTGTTCGGCCTTACGACTGACCAGTAGGACCTCTGTCTTGTCTGGATTCAATTTCAATTTGTTAGCTCTCATCCAGTCCGATACAGCAGCTAAACACCGGTTCAAGGTCTGGACAGCCTCCTTGGTGACAGGTGGAAAGGAGTGACAGATTTGGACATCATCTGCGTAGAGATAACATCTCATTCCGAAACTCCGAATGATCTCTCCCAACGGCTTCATGTAGATGTTAAATAACATCGGGGACAGAATTGAACCCTGTGGGACTCCACACAACAACGGTTGTGGGGTCGAACAGGTGTCACCCAGTAACACCTTCTGGGTCCATCCCTCAAGGAAGGATCGGAGCCACTGCAAAGCAGTGCCCCCGAGCCCCATGTCCATGAGGCGACCCAGAAGGATACCGTGATCGACGGTATCGAAAGCCGCTGAGAGGTCCAGCAGAACTAACAGGGACACACTCCCCCTGTCCAGTTCCCTGCGAAGATCATCTACCAAGGCGACCAAGGCTGTCTCAGTTCCATGTCCCGGCCTAAAGCCAGACTGTGCCGGATCCAGATAATCAGTGTCTACCAGAAACCCCTGGAGTTGTGTTGCCACCACACGTTCCATGACTTTGCCCAAGTAGGGGAGATTGGAGACTGGCCGATAGTTGTCGAATTGAGTGGGATCCAGTGATGGTTTCTTCAACAGCGGTTTTATAATAGCTTGCTTTAAGCTCGCTGGAAATTTTCCTTCCTGTAAGGAGGCATTAACCATCACCTTCACCCACTCCGCCAAACCCCCTCTGGCTTCCTTGATCAGCCAGGAAGGGCAGGGGTCTAGGATGCATGTGGTGGGTCGCACCTCTCCAAGGATCCTGTCCACATCCTCAAGCTGAACCAATTGAAAAGAATCCAATAAAACTGGACAAGCAGATGCTCTCGTTACATCCCCAGAGACTGCCGTTAACATGACGTCAAAGCCTGACCGGATCCGCTCAATTTTATCCGCGAAAGATCGAGCAAATGCTTCACAGCGAGCCACCGAGTTATCCGAAGCCTCGCTTTTTGGCGGATTTAACAGGCCCCTGACAACTCGGAAAAGCTCAGCTGGACGATTCTTCGCGGATGCAATATTGGCTGTGATGAATGTTTTCTGAGCCGCCGCAATTGCCACACCGTAGAACCTTAAAAAGGCATTCAGGTGTGTTTATGCACCCATCTTACCCAGTAATCATGAAATACTGGCGATGTGGTTAATCAGGTCATGCCCAGCTCAAGGAAAGAAGGCTATTCTTCGCTCCCAATTTTCAGAGGCATAACAGTGTGGCTTCTGCCCAAATGTATCTGTAACCCCAGTATTCAGTTTGCAGGGTGAATAGCTTTTTAGTGGCCAGCAAATGAATTGATGGATTAATAGGCTGCCATTGTTTGGCTACTGAGTCAACCAATAACCAAATCCAGACCTATGCCAAGCCTATCTATGTGGCTTTTTCCATTCCAACAAAATGGGGTTGTGTTCATTCTTGGTAAGCATGGAACTTCTCATCTGGGTCCACAATGCTTCTGTTTGATTTAAAATGTTTAGTGGCAGACACTATGCATCTTCAAAATATTGACCCTCTCTGGTCCCAACGTGTCTCAACACTTCTATTTTTAGTCATGCTTGCTGTGATATCAATATCAAATGTCTTTTATATATTAACACACTATTTAAATGCCTAGTGTAAAGATGGACTTGTGTTTTTCAGCGATCCTTGTGGGTACAGCCTATTTCTGTAAACAAATTGATTTTTTTTTAAACTCCTCCTTGATGCTCTGGAGTACTGGGGTCAAGTCTGCATGGGCATGAAAACCCAGACTCATCCCAAATTGAATCCTGGTTGCCCTCATGATGTTCCTGGCTTCAACTATATTCACCCTCCTTTAGACAGGTGGAAGATGCACCAGAGATTGCTTAAAAGTTTAGTATTCCAGAGCTTCGGAGAAGTAAAGAAAGCTGGATAAGGACTGGACTAACCTGCTGTACACATGGGACACTGCTACTTTACCCTTTTCCTGATCTCATTGGAGAAAGGGGATGGATAGTGCCATATTGCTGCCATCACCACTTCCAGAAACCATGGAGTTGTGTGTGAGTTCCAGGTCATTGTAAGTGCTCCATTTTGACATCAACAGGGGTTTGGCCCCCTCACTATTTCTGGTCATTCAGGCACCTCTGTTGATGTGAGAACAGAATGCCCATGATAAAGAAGAAACTCCTTTCACCAAAGGACTTTATTGTGCATGGAACTCTGTGGCCAGCTGGGAGTGGCAGCGGCAACACAGAAAGTGTGGCGATGGTCCAGAGGGACTGATATGGTTTTGACACACACACACATGGGACCTGGTAGATGCCAACTAGGCACTGCAGCACATATGGCTGGGAACATGTGGCCAGTCTGAAAATTTTGTTTCATTCTGACTGCATATCTAATGGACAGTGCAGTCTTATCATAAGTCACCATAGCTGGGGGATGAGCTGCAACAAACTAGCCCAGTTAGACTTCCATTGACTCTTTTGTGTCGTTCAGCTCTGGAGGCTCTGGAATTTTTTCTCTCTTTTTCCTTTAGCACTACCCTCAACCTTCCAGTGACTATGAACCTGGGTTCAAATGTGAATAAGTTGTAATGAGATTCCTAAACAGCATTGCAATAACAACAGTGGAATTTATCTAACAGTAGCAGAACTGTGCACAGTAGAAGTAGCCAGATAGTCCTTATAACTTTATCTTTGTCAACCAAAGAAACTCAATCACCTCTTATCTAAGTTGAATAAGGCATTTACTTTCAATAAATTACATTACATGATTGGACAAGATCTCTGTATTTCCTTCCATTGTGTTTTTCTAGATTTTTAATGTATTTTTCTATAATTAACTATCTGAGGAGTGTGATCCATGTGTACTTCCACAATGATGTAGGGACAGTGTATACCACGTGCAAATACTGTGCATGACACAGATTGCAAATTAAATAATTTAATACTTAAATTGAAGACTGGGTAATATTTTCTTTGGCAAAGACAGCAGTTTTCTGATGAATGTTTTTAATTTTAAGAGATGTCTAATACACAGAATAATAAAACTGACAGTTTGGATTATTTAGAATTAAAGATGTTTGCCTCAATACACATGAGGCTTTTAAAGAGAATTTCAAGGTTTATGTTTACTGGATAGAAACCCACTAATTAAACCAAGTTCAACTTTCTCCTTGTTTTACAGTGATTCCTTATTCCCAAACTCAATAATTCTGTTGCATTTGCGGCTAATGTTGGCATACCCATTGTTATATCCTAGTTAATATAATACTTACAGAAGACTCACATGTATTAAAATGTAGGAACGAACAGGTAGAGTTTAGAATGGAGGATGTTTTTAACTAGACTGAAAAAATATCATTTCTTATGTTTCTGTCCATGCAAATATCTACCATTAAGAAATTCGGAAATATTTTATTTGTCTTTAGAGTTGTTTAACGCAGAGATAAAAACTGAATTCTCCATTGCTGTTGCTTTTAACGAATGACTGCAACATATTTCTCTTTGTAGGCTTTAATGGTGGCTAGAATGGTGAGGTCCATTTGCTAGAGCAAATGCTTTCTATATGCATAATGGATGGCTGATTTTTATTTCAAGCAGCTGCTCTCCTGGGTACTGGTCCAGACAGTCACTAATGTCCAAGGAATGGACTGTGCCCATTCATGGAATTTTTGATCCTGGCCCATATCTATGCTGGTATTCTCATATCTGATTTCTACCCCATTTCACATGTCTTACCCAACAGAATGAATGATATATAGCTTTCCTTTTAAGTTATTGGCAGTACCGCTCAACTAGCAGGAGATCCTTTAGCAGAAAGGTCTTTGTTCAATGGAGCAAAGGATTGTTTTGCCCTTGGCTGTTCACACTATCTATGTGGCTCTCTTGTCCATGTTCGACAAGCAACATGATTCTTTCACACTTCCTAAAAAAAAAAAATCTTTAATTTAGCTACCTTAAAACCATTTTACTTAATGCATTTATGTTTATGAACTATATTTTCAACATATTTTTCCTCTGTCAACAGAATCTCACAAAGTCAGAAAACAATAGTCAGTGTCAGTGAGGCTTGTATCATGTGTCAGAAAACTATTAATAGGGAGAACTCTGATTCTCAGACAGAAGCAAACACAAATAAACACCCACTGAGGTTTTTCTATTTTCACTGCCTGACCTTTGTCATTGTAACTGAGTATTCATCGTGGGGCATTTTCCAGGTTAAGGGAGAGAGGTGACTATTGACTGAAATGATGGCAGATAAAACATTTTCTGAGACTGTGAAGGCAGTCATCTTTGTGGAACAGCTGGCAGTCTGGGAGTGGACTCTTAAGAGATCTCAGAGCTGGTTTAGTTTACATTCTTTAGACTTGGGGGGATATAGAGCTTTGTATTTCAGACATATTAAAAATTTTCAAAATAGCTTCGTCCTCATTTATGGAACATTCAGAAGCCGTCCCCATCAAATATATTGTTATGACTATTGGCATGGTCTTCCTTTAGTGGGGAGATTACATTAACCACTCAATATGATTGGTTGATGTTTCCTTAATAGGAGTTAATACTTGGCAAACCCTTGCTCTTAGTCCCACTGTGAATTACAACTCAGAGCAGGTGATGCACTCCTCCCAGCCTTAAGGGTGAGTATCTTGGAAAGTTACATTTAAAAAGTAATGGTTTACAATTCTATTTATATAGGAGTCCCCATTACTACTTGCTATAGATGCTTTTTTTAAAAAAAAAAGTTACTGAGCACAACCCAGTATTGCAATTCTTTGCTAAGTTTACACTGAAAGAAAACAACCAATAATTTTAGTAATTTTCTGCCCCCTGACAGAAAACATTCAACATCTGCTCAGTCTTTGAAGACTACTCACAGTTTCAGTTAATAGTCACTTATTCTGCACTAAAATTGCACACAACGTTTTGTCACAGAAAATAGCATTTTATGCACAGGTTTTGCACAGAACATTCTGTTTCATGCACACACACACATACATAAACATACCTAAACACGCAACCCTGTAGCTCTATTTTTTGCAGAATAAGTCATGAACTTCAAAGATTCAGGATGTGCTTGGTGTTGTACGATAGGTGCTGCCACAATGCCATTTGTCTCCCTCGTGCAGTAAAGTCCTTTGTAAAAAGGAGTTTCAGTGTCAGCTGAGGTATGCCTGTATTCCCCAGTTAATGTATTATTATTGACTTGCAGTTTTGTTAAAGTTACATAAAACATTATTTACATCATTAAACTGCTAATCTTACCATTAATTTAGGAAGTTCATCCTAAATATAACAGGTTATACAGTATTATAAAATACTTGTAAATTAAGAGACTTGATCCTTTTTGCTGTTCAACTTTTTGTCTCAGACATTTGGGTTCTTAAAAAGATACATAATTCCATCTCTTTTATGCAATTGAAATCTATCTCATATATGTTTTGAATAGAATAATAAATTCAGATAGACATACAGACAACGAAAGGGAGCTAGGTTTCATTTTGTGAGCACTGACATTGATATTTGGTAGCATAAAGCATGGCTAGGTAATGCAGGATTGCAACTCCTGTTACCAATGGATATGCTTTCTGAGGCTAACAAGGATGGCAGTCCAACAAGTTGTAACTTGTAAGTTGAGAAAAAGATTTTACACTGAGACAACCTATTCTAAAGCACAGTTGATGTTTAAAAATATGGTCTGAAGGCAGTATTATGCTTTCCTATGGTCAAAACTAAGCAGATTTCATCCTGTAAGCTTAAATATAAATTCAATAAGCTGATTTATAATTAAGTACAAACCGCACATAGATGCAATATTCCCTGATGCATTCAAGCTATTGTCCCCACTTCCAGGGCTATCCAGATTAAGGTGTCTTCCAAAAGTAGTTTCTCCGGCTGTTAAAAATATTAATTCATCTAGTGCAAGAAATTCTAGAAAGGCTGAAATATTGAGTTACTAGGTCTGAGCAACCAGAATTCTTTTTTCTTCCCATCCTAGTTAAGGGATGATATTGTTTTGCTGGGGCCAGTAAGGACTCTTGAGTTGATCCTGGTTTAATACCACTGTACAATTGATATACATTTTACAAGATTGTGAGTTTTTCTCTGTCCTAAGTATCTTCCTTAGGATAGTGAGTTGTTCTGTGTCCTAAGTATCTTCCTTAGGATAATTAATGTTTCTATGAACTGAAATAATTATAATGAAAGAGGGGAAAAATCATGTCCCATTAAAAATATAGCAATGTTTGAATGTAAATCTGTGATACAGACAAAGAAGAGTGGAACAGAAGCAGGATATTTTATGCCTTTCTAATGCTTTAGTAGTATGTGGTTAGGGACAATCTAAATTTCTGTAGTAGTTTCCCTTCCACATTCAGCCCACCATATGCCAGCTATTATTCTGTAATTTTAGCTTTTCTCAAAACTAACACTGTGAGAAGTCACTGTTTCTTGAACTGTTTCATTAAGTGCTCTTTTCTTTCTGTTAATATAACTTAAATGGCCAATTCTATTTTACTCTGCAAAGATTATTTTGAAAGCTCTGATAATTAGAGAAATGGGTTTAATTGGCTTTTAAATGACTATGAACAACTTAACCTCTAAGATTACTAAAGCTTACTTCGGTCTTCAAATTCTATCCTTCCTTCTTCCTCCACTTGAATTGAGATTCTATTGTATAGCACATAAGTGATTTTCCAAAGCTTTTTAAAAGGAAGCATGTATTAATATTTTAAACAGAAGTAATTGCTTCTTGCTTAGCAATGGTTTTCATTTATAAGTGTTTATCCAAGGCAAATGGAAAGTATGGTTAATCTCAGTTAAAAATGGGTTCTTTAAATAGCTCTAATTACATTCTTTTTATATTTGTACATTTTAGACACAAGATTTAATCGGTAGCAGTGCTAACAAACCCTAATGTTTATTAGCTGATTTAAAATTAGTATCATATATGACAATTAAATGAGAAAATAAATTATGATTTGGCTAATACTCAGTAAATAAGAAGGACCAATAGTAAAAATAATAAATTATATGTCTTCTTTATTTTTCCAATTTAAAATACAGACAGAATCACAATTATTTTAGAAGATGGAAACCACTTCTATCATTTTCTTGTGCAGAAAGTCAGTGGTTGTGCACTCATGTTTACTAAGAAGTACATTTTGAAATTTTATATTAAATGGAGTAAAGAGATAACACATCTAGTAGCCCTGCCCAAAACAATTAATTTTTCATTGTTTTTATAGAAGTGTGTATAGTGGGTAAATATTAATTTTGGGTATTTTTCATAGATTCATAATATTTGACTAATGCCAAGTTGAGGACCATACATGTGACACTGGTCCTAGAAAGAAAAAAAATGGGGAAAACAACTGATTCTTCATAAGATGGCAACCCTGTGGACTTTGTAACTGAGAAAGTTAGCAAACTATTAATCTTTCTCAAACAGGAAATTAATAATTATCCCAGTCTGAATCTATTGCAATCCATGCATCATTTAATGTTTAGCTCTCTTGTTAAATCCAGTGGAACTTAGATCTGAATTCTACCATGCAAGCACATATGATGTTTAGATATATCATGGACATGCAACAATTGAAGGTCTTTGTTGATCAATTATGAAAATAATGAGACCAGACACAGGCATAAGTTGAATGAGGTCTGGTTTGTTTTAAATATTAATTTATTTAAACTGTAAACTCCTGTGATGTGCAAAATCAGGAGCTAAATGTGGTAACAGGAGGATGGTGTCATCTAGGCCTCCTGCCAGCCTCCCCTGGGCAGAACATCAGAGTCATGAGGGGAACCCAAAAGCTGGAATGGCCCCTGGCCATTTTGCTACTGGAAGGCCAACCCAAAAAGCCCACATTCCAAATTAAAGTGAGGGCTCAGTCCCAAAACCAGCCCTAAGAAAAGTATCCTTCTGCTTCCCTGGATCTTGTGACCTAAAAGGGCAGATCCACAGCCTCCACGTTACTAAATGGGTGCCACGGGTGTTCATCAAAATCCCACTTTTCTAGCGCACTAACCACATCTTGTCAAAGAGGCAAGCATCTGCTTAGCCTTTTTGCTCTATGGCCACTGTTGCAAATCTTCCAGGAATAACAGATTATCCACTTCAGTAAATGCACAACACCATCAGCTCTGTAAAGCTGAGGCTTCTGAAAGATTACCTGCTGTTACAAAAAGAGCCCCTCCCTCTTCAACAAGGCATTTCAAACTTTTCTATTCACGCTTCTTCAGATTCTGTCAATATACTGAAGGTCTCCTCCCCACTGCCAAACCTGCCATGGCAAAATGACAGACCACAACATGGACACCTCAGGTCAAGTAGCTTGCATAATGGGCAGTTTACCAAAGCTTTACCCTTTATCAAACCTAGCCCACACTCCACCCCTTTCTAATAGTGCCAAAATATTATCTTACCCATTTTAACATTCTACAGTGTGGATAGAATAATATTCTTAATTTGAAGACATTTGGTATTCACTGATTGACCAAAATTTCAGATGAAGGACTGCTATTGGATAGTCTAGATATATAGATATCTTTACTACCGATATGAACGAGTGAACACTTTCAATATCTTCAATATACTTACTGGCATACTGCTGTACCTGGAGAATGCCAGACTTATTCCAAGCCCAGAAAGAAAGAAAGAAAGAAAGAAAGAAAGAAAGAAAGAGAAGCCCTTTCAATCTTGTATAGTCAGCAAGGAGAAAATCGAAGCCAAAATTTTGATGCTGCTATTCCATGCTGGGAAAATAATTGTAATAATGGAACTAAGTGATAATATTCTACACTTTCATGGGAATTTAAAATCAGAAGCCAAAAGTGGTCTGGCTCACCCCATCAGATGTCAGGGCTTGTCAGGTGTAGAAGAGACCCTCTGTGAAAGAATGGTTCAGTTTATGTTTCAATAAACTCAGCTTCATTTCCAAGCCAGCTGCCTAAGATATTTGGGGTTTTGCAGGTGTTCTGCTAAACAACAGTGACTTTGAACATTATATCCTAGCAGCCATTTGTTTTATTTCAGTGGCAAGTTAGTTTGGGCATACCTTGAGTTTACTGCTTTTCTGTTATACATTTTTGTATCCCTAGAGGTTTGTTTATAACAAAGAGTATGAAAGAATCGTTTGTGGGCCACCTATGTTACAACATAGTAGAGTACTCATTACTAAAGAAAATCAATCTTAGTAGTTTTACAAGTACAGTTAAGATATAAAATTTGCTTTTCAGAATTTAAAATATCTGTGATTAACAATGTTCAGCAGCCCCTCTTCTTTAAGTGTTTATTACATGTTTGAACTTGGTTGGGTTTCTTTGAAATAACTGATCATTATAATTCATTGGGGTTCAGATGCCACTCTGCCCTATTAAGTTTACTTATTTGAAGCATTAATAATGATTTAACAAAGTATAGCAGTGGTATTCAAATAGGTTTAGTTAAAATGTGTATTCGCTGTATACTTCAAATATTCTTTCTGTTTTTCACTTTTGAGATTTTTCTGATTGGTTGTGGAAATTTTCAAATTGCAAGCTATTCAGAAGAGCAGAAGTAACAAATATGTTGTTTTTTCATTTGATGCACATAAAAAAATTCACATTTGGAGAAAATGTGAAATACTGATTTTTTTCAAGAGAAAAATATTTGAAAAATTAGTAAATATTTTCTCATGTATCCCACGGAAAAACTGAATAAAATGTTAGTTTATCTTGTGTTTGCTAGAAAGCTTTGTATCATAATGTATTCTTATTAGGGCTGTGCAGTGCTCCATTTTTCAAAATAAGCTCTGGATGATTCAACTTTTTCGGATGCCAGATTGCCCATAACAGCATGGACAGTGCAGCCATGTTTTTTCAGCCGCAACTAAACACACGGTGGCCAAAAACTGCTGCTTTCGTTTCTTTTGACTGCACATGGAGAGCGGAGCAGCAGCCATACGTGCCGCCAATAGGTCGGATCTTCCCGGAGCAAAAACTGATCTTCCGGCTGCCAGACCAAAAAGTGGCATTTTTTTCCCTCCTGATTTCGGGCAGCTCCCCAAAAAACTGGAACAGGGGCAACCAAAAACCAGACACTGAAAATGGAATAGGGTTTATCCAAAATGCATACCCCTAATACTTATACTGCAATAGCTTGGAAAGAGTATGCAGGTTTAGTCTCCCTTAACCAGCAATCTGAAATCAGAAATACTCCAAACACTGTAATGTTTTTCTTCTGTCTAGAGAAAGCATTCTTGACATATGTCCAGCACCTTTGAGATTTTCCTCAAGGAGCTCTGATAGGAAATAAATAGGAGGGAAGTTTTACAGTCCTTTGCCTGTAAAAAGAAGATATCTCAGATTCTTCCACTGGTGATACAATGGTGGGGGGGGGGGGGCTGTCCTGGAAATGGCCACAAAGGTGAGTACAGACTGACACATTGGCCACCACCAGGGGCGGCTCAACCCATTACGCAAAGTAAGCATTTGCAGTATAGTTGATTTTGCCCAGAGGTGCTCTTGAGACGCTCTTGGGGGAAAATAGACCTTGACATATGCGAGTTGTAGTTACTGGGATGTATAGTTCACCTACAATCAAAGAGCATTCTGAACTCCACCAATGATGGAATTGAACCAAATATGGCACACAGAACTCCCATGATGAACAAATAATATATATCAGTGATTGGTTGGGGGGGGGGGGGGGCAAAATACTGTTTGCTTACCATTTAAAATTACCTAGGGCCACCTCTGGCCACCACCTTGTACCCATCCCAGAGAAAATAATAAAGACTCATGACGGATGTGGGGGAGGATTTCTTCCTTTTTTGCTGGCTACTTTGATAAAAGTTGTGTTGTCAGAAATTGTGCTGACAACTTGAAAATAACTGGGTGTTTGGTTTTTACAAGGGTCTTGTTTGTAACAGAGTATTCCCCCTCTCCCCCTCCCCTTTTCCCCCCATCAGGGCTCCTTGAGAAATAAATTCACAGGTACTAGATTTTTTTTCCTTCCCTCTTATTTACTCTGGATATGCAAGTACAAGTATTCCACATTCCCCAAACTTCAAAATCCAAAAAATGTCTAGTTCCAAGCATTCTGGATAAGGGAAATCCTTTGCTTCGCATATAAGCCGGAGTTGGGCAAATAATGTGTATAGAAATTAGAATTAATTTATGTTGTCTTTTACGTATGGAATGGTTTCACTTCCAATCTACTTTTGTGTCCTTATTTAGCAATATAATTTACGTGAAGAGTCTCTTATATATCCAGTTATTGCAGTCAAGGCATTTGAGGAGATTCCGTTAATGCAGAGAATCCGTGTTGTGTGTCATGCGGCACTTAGAAGAACTCAATGTTTCATACAATATGGTCATTAATAGTAGATTCCTCCTGATCAGACAGTACTGTTCAAGTTACATTTTCTTTTGAATGCCTTTTAAAAAATCTCTACTACACATCTGTATCTTCCTGCGTACTAAAAGCAGACACTGGACCAAATCTACATGGACTATGTACATTTTAATGGTACTTAAATCACTTGAAATACAAAGTTGAAGGGGAAAATGTCATCATCTGTTAAACAATGTCTTTCTAGTATCAGCAGTTTAAAATTGTGTAATGGAACATATGGTTGGCAAATATGCATGAGCTTTTTGGACTTTAATTTTGAGATGTTGTGGTGCTGGCCATATGCACGAGCTTGTACCCTTAATATTGTCTGTGTGTAGCTACTGTTAATATTTGATGGAACGGAAACTGGCTCCTTCACCATACCCTGAGTTTGTTTTCCTGTCTGTCCACTAGCACAGAGGCCACTCTTAGGAACCTCTGTATATATTAGGAGATCAGCGATTCACATTATTTATCATCTAGACCATATTATTTGTTTTTTAGTCTGAAAAAAGGGTCTGGAAAGTCATATCTTGTTTGTACTATTTGCGTCAGTTCCACAGACTCAGTTTCTGAGACTGACTTTTCCATCAGACACAGTCATTTAGCATATCACTTCCTTTTGACGGAGATGCAATGCTGGATTTACTATTGTGCTTAGAAACCACTTAAGCACAGGGTCCCATTGGCCAGAGGGCCCATATTCCTGCCAAAACAAGTTTTATGATAGGTTTGCCTCTTTCAGGGCCCAAGGAAGGGGTCTCATAATTTAACTAGCACATAATTTAACTAGCACAGGACTTCATTTGTCCTAAATCCAGTACTGAGTAATTGGTTCCCAGTCCGACATCTTATAGTATAGAGCAGGGCTTCTTAATCTTTTCCACTTGCAACCCCTTTTGGACCAAGAAATTTTAATGTGATTCCCAGGTATACAGAGGTATAAAATAAGCATAGAACCCAAACATTTACTAATCACGAATCAGCATTTGCAAGGCTTGCTAACTAGACTGATTTTCTTTTTATGAAGGAAGCTTTTTTTTTTTTTTGCAAAGTCCATTGTAAACACTGCACAACAGATTTGTGTAAATGTCTAAAACAGTCACTAAGTGACATTTAGAAAACTTTTACTAATGCCATTTTTTTCAGGATCCCAACATTGAGCTAAAGGGATCCTGTTTGGATTTAGGGCCCAGAGTTTTAGAAGCAGTGGTATAGTACATTAAGTAGTTTGTAACTCAGTACTATTAAAGTACCAGCAGTCCCGAGTTACAAACATCTGACTTACAAACTACTCATAGTTAAGGACAGGCGTGAAACAACGGGGAGTGAAAGAAATCTTCCCCTCAGACGGGAAATTAACTCCTGAAAGAGTTACCATGGGGAGAAAGGTGTCTCCACTGAAGCTTTCTCACCGATCCTTGTTTCCACAAACCATTTTTTTTTCAAAATCCAATTATCACAGGGACAGAAAGTCAGATTAAATCTTCTGAGCAGGGGCACAGACAGCAAAACAAACACCACAGGGGTGTTAATCCTTTCCTATGCTATCCAAAGCAGGTAGGTAAGTAGGTAGGTAGAGAGATAGATAGACTGAAGTTACACTTTAAAATGTAGCTGTTCTGTAGCTGTAGAACAAACCTACAGAACCTATCATGTTGGGGACTGCCTGTACATCACCAGAACTCATAAATAAAAACCATTATGGAAATGTAATGGAATTCTGAGGCTCCGCAAGCATAGTGAAGCACCTCTGTTTTGCATTGTGGAAGTAGCAATTACCATTGTGGAAATACAAGTGATGCCTGTGTGCATGAACACTGGAAAGCATTCATGGTATAGTTTGGCAAAATGGATTCCTGAACCACAAATGTTTGATGCCCAACTCAGACAATGGTTTCAGCAGAAGACTGTCTTTTTATATATAAAAAATAAACCAAACAATTTTAAAGTTATTTAAAGAATGGGGGGGGGGGGGGCTACTGTTGATGAAGAGGTTTAGGTGTTACTAAATCCATCTAAAATAATTTGTTGCATTCTAACTAAAGTATATGTGCAGAATATTACAATGAGCTATATGGAGATGCTGATAGGTTGATATTTTTGACCTTACACACCCAAATTAAATTGCACTCTCCAGCAGTATCTGAGTTGTAAATTTATTCGTGTTATGCTATTGAAGCTTTTATTTTATTTATTTATTTATTTCCAACATTTCTACCCCGCCCAAGGGGGGACTCAGAGCAGCTTACACAGGCAACAATTCAATGCCACAATGTACAAAACAATTGTAACGGATATAACAATTTAAAACAGTAAATAAAACAGTAAGTTAAAAATAATTTCAAACATTATTATCAGTCATATAAAATGAATAAGACAATCTTGCTTAGTTTTTAGAGATAGATGATCAAAGGAAGAAGAATATATTCAACCAAGCATGCCTTATAACACCAGATAACCTCCAATAACTTACTATTCCTTCCACAAAAATGTTCACATCTGTGCATACTTCTGTTGAACATATTTCACAACACTTTAATCACTTTGTGGCTAAAGAATGTAAAATAATTCAACTCAATAAAGAAGATTCAAATAATTTCTAAAAGAAATTCACTTTCAAAAAGTGTGGAAAGTACTTGAAAATATAACATTTATCAAAGCTTATAATAATAATAAAAAAAACCCAAGTAATCAAAGCACTTCACTGGTATAAAATGGGTTTCGCCATTGCAATGCATTGGGGATTGAGCAATTAGATTAAAATGTGCACAGGAATTTGATTAACAGTATTTGGAGTTAATGGGAAAGCTTTTAATGGACAGCCAGACCCAAAATAGGTCATCTGAAAAATATTTGCACAATGCAAAAATTCAAGTCATTGAAATATTGTATTATGTTTCATGATGTACAAGTAACTGGTAAAAAATTGCAAATAAATGAAGGCTTAAATCTGTGAATAAATGGAATTGTTGACTTACCATTCAAGCAACTGGTTCAATGGGTCTATTATAATGGAAACTGACAACTGACTTAAGGCCTAATCAGCTCCGATCTCTCTAGAGAGCTAGGACCTGATCAAGTACACCCATTTATCCTTCTCCCTTTCCTATCAAAAAATACTCCTCAGACTTCACCAATAGTGTACTCCACTGTGCTCCTAGTATGAGGGAAATAGTTCTAGAACATGGAAAGAATTCTGGAAGACAAAATTCCCTAGCAGTTTATGTATTACCTAGTGTCCTCTCTGGATGAGTTTTCAAAGTTATGAAACTTTGAAAAGACTGCTTACAAAGTGATCCACATGGCACTTATTTTTCAAGAATGCAGTCCACAAATGCTTACCTGAAATAAATGTCACTAAATTTAATTGTTCATATTCCTGAGGTCCCATCTACACTGCCACACAATGCAGTTTGAAATTGCAGTGTAGGGTAGTTCCACACAGCACTTTAATGTAAGTGCAATCGAGTTTTATAGGCATGATTGCACTCGCATTGAAGTCCACACACACACACCCAGAAAATGTGTGCTTTCCTGGGGGGAGGGGGGTGTTCAGATACCCTGCCAGGCTTTCTAGCAGGGCACCGGGACACAAACACCTTTAAAAGCCTTTAAAAAAGGTAAATCACTCACCCAGCCTTCATTTCCCCTTCTCAGGATCTCTCCTGGGTTTTACCAATGATGTGCCTGGAGAAGAGGCGATTTTCCTCCTCCCCCCTTATCCAGGTGCGTCATTGCTACAACCCAGGAGAGATTTGGAAAAGGGGAAATGGAGGCCGGGCAAGCAATTTTCCTTTTTAAAGGCTTTTTAAAGGAGTTTTGAGAGGGGGTGGGGGCTGTCTTTTGTATTTTGGGTTCCAGGAGCCCAAAAATCCCAAACAGCTATGTGGATTGGGACCGGAAGTTGTGGAACAAAATCCCCGAAGGCCTAACCTACATAGCTGGAAAGACATGGGTTTTTTGCAAACCTGTGCCTTTACAACTGACAACTTACCTCAGGACAAAGCAGGGGATTCCTGCTTTGTCCCACAACCATTTGCATTTACCTGAGGTGCTGTCTGGATGCCCCACTTAAAGAAGCGGGAGGGCATGTGTTTTAGGTCCCATCTGGATGGACCCGTAGACTCATATAATGCAGCTCGTAGGATTACACTGCGAGGTGCATTCATTTTTGTTGCATTTTTGTAGAGACCAAGGCACAAGGGAGTGATGGGTTCCAATGACAGGGAAAGGGATTCAACTGAAAAGATTTGGAAGAACTTCCTGAGAGTAAGAGCTGTTGGAGAGTTGCATAGGCTGTCTGGGAGTGTGGTGGAGTCTCCTTCTCTGGAAGCTTTACCACTGAGTTTGTCAATCAGGAGTGCTTTGATTGTGCTTTCTTGCATAGCAGGGGGTTGGACTGGATGGCCCTTGGGGTTTCTTCCAGCTCTAGGATTCTAGGATTCTATATCAGGAGTAGGCAATTTGGAGTATTTGGAGGCAGAAAGTGAAGGAAGGATGGATACACTTTTTTCTCTCCCATCTATCATCTCATCCTGACCAAGGCCAACCCTTTGGGGATCCAAAAGTTTCCCATCCTTCCTTCACTTTCTGCCTCCAAAAGAAAAGAGGAAGGGGAGGAAAGGGCATGCGGCCCCCAAGTTAGAAAATTTGCCCGTGCCTGCTGTAAGACTAAGAGAGTGTGACTTGCTTTCAATCTTTGAGTGCGTTTCCATAGCCAGGCAGAGATTCAAGTCCCAGTTTCCCAGATTCTTCTGTAAAATTGTTTCTTCTGTAAGATATGTGCTCTGATGAAATTAAGGATATTTATCTGGATCCACCATTTGTTGAATCTTTTCATCTACTTGCCAGTTTCTACCCTACACACCACCAGTTCTAGTGGACACCAGCTGCTCATACCTTTAACACAGGACAATTGTTTAATAGTTCATATGGGATCTACCAGCAGCCGGTTCTACTGGTGAAAAAAAAACTTATTTTAAAAATTATTTTATACTGTTCTGATGTTCACAAACCAAAGATGATTATGTTTAGAAATTACCCATATTCTCACTACATGCAGAAATATTCTGAATTTCTCAAATTTTCTTCTTCAGCTGGAAATAGCTTCACGACATGTCTATAAAACACTAAATTTCAGTGTTACATCAAGCTTGCATTGAAGAAAAATCATACTTTTGTTTTATCAATCTCAGACTAAACTGTAGAAATGAATGTGCAGTTTGCATTTTCGTCATAGCACCATGCTTTAAATAAATCACTGCCAGTTCCTTTTAAATTATTTATATTTTAAATTGTGATGTTCATAGAAACTACTCTGTCTTCTCCTGTTTACACTATCAAATCCACCTAAACCTTATATAAACTGAGACGTTTGGAAATGGATGCCAAAGTGCAGACAGAGCACTGTAAGCCCATATGCAAAGATGATGCTGTCTAGAGTTTATTTTGTCTGCTTGCCATATTGCACTGAACCTTGGACATAACTGTGTATAATGGGTTTTGAATCTGGTCTCGGTGGACTGCAGCCAACATCACATGCACAAGTTAATGACCGATTGTTATCTCTGCTCATTGCTGCTTCTTTCTCTTTTTTTAATGACTGTTTTAGAGTGAGGGTGGGTCACAAAGTAATGGATTAATTAAGGTCAAATCCCAGTGAATTGTAGAGTTTGTTTTTTGTAAGGAGGGAAAAAAATTAAAGAGTCCCACAGGGTACTCTTTCATATATTAAATAGTGCCATTATAACGGTTAAGTAAAATAAGGAAAAATCTATCTTCATAAAGCAAGGAAAATGAAAATCCTATATTATTTCAATATTCTTACACATCAGCATACTAACAATATTTATCATTACCGTGAGTGACAGTAATTTTAAAAAATGAGAAATATTCACAATGTCTTAACAACTTCAAGTGTTTTAAAATCATATGACTGTTGACTGTGGTTATAAATATCTGACAGTATATATTGCTCTTTGAATTTTGGTTCAATAGGGTAATATATTTTGGTCCAAAAGAGTACTATATTTTCAAAATATTTTTAAAATGTGGAATTTGATTAATAAAGAGGTAAAGGCAAAGTAGTGGTTCAGTATACTAATGCTTCCATGAGAGATTCTAACTTCTCATAAGAGTGTGTTGAATTTCTGGACCTTTTATCAGATATATACTTTCTCCAAGGGCTTGTCTATATGAATTTAGAAAATTGTACTCACCTCACAGGCACTGTTATCTTGACACATGATGCTCTTGATGATTTGCATGCAATGAAGTTCTTTGGGCTTTAATCCAGTTCAAAACAATCTTGATTTAACCCAACAGTTAGAAAATCCAGATACTTTTTGGCATGTGGCCAGTTAGAAAATCCAGATACTTTTCGCATGTGGCCTAACAAAGGCAGAAGTGCTTTTGTTAGGAGAAATATTAGTGGTAGGCAGAACTGGTTGATAAGAAGTGAGCATTCCTTTCAGGAAATATTTCTTTCCCAAGTCGAATTAAATTTTTAAAAGATGTGTGTATGTGGATACTTGCATATCAAAACATCACTATTAGCACACATCCACTTAACAGAAAATACATATATTTGTGTGCATTTTTTAAAAAGTAGAGTGGCCACAGCCATGTGGCCAAAAATAATATAAAGAATTAGAAATGTGGACTTCCACCTATCAGCAAAGTCAGTTCACCAGCTGAAATGTGTGGCTAGTTATGGCAGTCTCACTAGATTGTGTGTGACATCAACAGGGTCTTTGCAGGGCCAAAGCACATCAGGAAAATGCAGTGCCAAACAATTTTTGTCACTACACAAGGAGCAAAACTATTATTTCTATCTTTTCTAATTATTGCTTGGACTTTTCTTTCCAGAAATTATATTATTTCACCCTTCAGAGGAAATTAAAAAGTAAAGTTGTTTCCAATGAAAGTGCAAACTCTATTAAAAAGAAATGTACTTCATTGTTCTGGATTTATATTGTGCCAACACAAAGGTTACATTCAACAATCTGCATGGAGGTCTGCATTGCAATGAAAAATTACAAATGAAAACTATGCTAGTTCCTATTTCTGAACCTGAACATACAGTTCACACACACACAGGGAGCCCCAAAAATATCTATGTCCCTTAACAGGTAATAGTAGTGATAGTAATTTTTGAAGGCTAGGTAAATCCATTTATTTTGAAGAATAATTGTAATAATCATTCTTTAATCAGAGCTACAAATGAGATTTTAAATCACAATTTTATGTAAGATTCTCAAATTGCCATCTCTGTGCACATTGTGCACACATTGTCAGAGCACAGAGTAGCAAATGTGACTTGAAGTTTCTCTTGTAATTTTGCAACCATTCTCTACTTTTGGAATCTTTAATCCTGTTTAAGGGTGTATTTTTTTTTAACTTGGTTGTTTCAGGTCACATGGATTTAAAAAATTCTGAAAATTAGTGAACTTTTTTTTTAAAGTAGAAATATATCCTTGTTCCTTTCACATTTTATCTGTCTCTGGCACCAAAGCTTCTTTTAAAGAAGTAATATCCAAGAACACCTCTACCTCATTAGTTCAGGTTATACCTGCAAATACATACACTGATCTAGCTTATATGGACTTAAATTTATGACTACAGAAAAGGTGTTCAGCAAACACAGATCATCACCCAGTGAAATGATCCACAGGTCAAAATAACAAACCTAAGATAAATCTTCTTTGTGCATGAATTTACTGCTGTGCAAAAGTAAAGCAACGATGGGCATGATGTAATTCATTCTTCATAGCTCTTCATAATAAAGGTAAAAATCAGAACTGCCCCAAACAATATTGCTATGTAAGACAGAAAAAAATTAATCAGATTGCAAATGCTGAAATACAATTTATGTGCCAATGTGATCCTATTATCCATGTGAGAGCATCAGGCTAGCTAAGGAATTGTAAGGCAGGTGATATGGCACATGGTCTCTTGATACTGTCTCCATCCCTAGCATGTATTACCTTGCCTATTGGTAGAGTTGGCTGCAATGGTAGGGGTAACTTTCTTTACAAATTTAGGAATGCCTGTTCTCATCCCATCCAAAAGTATGGTGCCTGTTTTTACCCCTGTGCTTTGTAAATCACACCCATTTGCAATGCTAATATACCTAAGCCAGGCCCGTAGCCAGGATTTCGTTTTGAGGGGGGGCTGAATTTTTTTCAGGGGGAGTTTCGGGGGGGGCAGAGTTTCGGGGGGGGGCTGAGTCTGAGTGAAAGAGGGTCTACCCTAGCAAACCTTTTGTATCATTACCCCAATACCCCCATGCATATGGGATATATTGAGTATGGTGATCAGATCATGATATGAATAAACATAACAGTTTAAGTAATGCACCAGTAAGGCCTTTTCGCGAACCACCATGAGAATTTCAGGGGGGGGCTGAAGCCCCCCGAGCCCCCCCCCCCCCCCCGGCTACATGCCTGACCTAAGCATTTCTTTTTCTGCACACTGTGTAAAAAAACAAAAGAAAGCTTTTGCTAAACCATTACTATATTATTATTTTTTAAGCACTGGGTTCCTGTTTTCTTACTGGAAGAATTTTCAAGTATCATAGTCAAGCAGATCGCCAAGAGAAGAGACAGATTAATGCCAGTCATATCGAACCTCACAATGATATTTTCACGAACATGAAATGTAAATGATACAACCAGTCATGTGAAATCACCAGACTAGTTTAGGTGTTGTAAGGCAAGTAGTATGGTAGATGGTCTTCTACTTAAACCTTACTATTTATTTCAAACATTTGTACCCCACCCTTCTCAACCCCCCCCCGGGGGGGGGGGGGGTCAGGGCAGCTTACATCCAGCACAATTCGATGCCATTACATATAAATAATATATACAGTAATACAAATAAAAATACAGTAAATTGATTACAAAATTAGTTTAAAAATAAAGTACAGTGATAAACAATACAATAATACTAGCCGTCTAACCTTGTCTAAAAATGAATTCAGCGAACACAACATAATTGGAAACCTATCCATAGTCCATTTTCCATTATTGTCATTGTCAGTTATCTGCAAGCTACCCCAAGGCCTGATCCCATAACCACATTTTTAATTTTCTCCTGAAGGTGAGGAGGGATGCTGCTAACCTGATTTCACTGGGGAGGGAGTTCCACAGGTGGGGGCCACCACCGAGAAGGCCCTGTCCCTCATCCCTCCAAGTTGTTTGCGCCAAAGGCAGGGCCAAGAGCAGGGCCTCCCCAGAAGATCTTAAATTTCGAGGTGGAACATAGAGGGAGATCTGTTCAGACACGTAAGTTGGTCCAGAGCCATATAGGGCTTTGTAGATTAAAACTAGCACTTTGAATTGTGCTCGGAATTGGACCGGCAGCCAGTGGAGCTGCTATACCAGAGGGGTGGTATGCTCTCTGTATGATGCAAGGAACCTTATCAGAAAGGCCCATCAATTCACACTGCAACAAGGCGAATGCATGGGCTCCTGGTGGGGGATGAGGAGAAGCCACTGCTCACCACCCCACATAACTCACCTTAATTTCCTCCTCATCCCATGGGAGGAAGCGTCGCTGCCCGGCTTCCCCACATTGAAGGGAAGGCAACACAGGAAGACTCCCATGTTGCAGCAGCAGTCGCGGGAGCTACTTCACCTTCCTTTTTGGCATGGAGCCTGGACGGAAGCCCCTTTATATCATGTGAATGGCTCCGTGACAAAAAGTGAGGTGAAGCAGTGTGCAACAGGCAAATTGCTCCATCTGATGAGGTGGTAATGCTCTCCATCTCTGACATTTGGTGCCTGAGATTGCTGCTTCACTTTGCCAAATAGTAGGGCTGGGGAAAAATCCTAAATGTATACAAATGTATCATCTCATTCAAAAATATGGTGGTTATTTTGATTCCTACATTTTGGAAACCACAGATATTATTAATTTTTTTTAAGATATAGCAGCACTTTTGACACAACTATGTACCTTTTAAAAATTAACATTGCATTCGGCAATATAATGCATAGCTAAATTATTCAACTTTTAGAAAATTTGACTTAAAGGCTGAGGAAAATAGACAACATATACAAAAATGGAATAATTCTGGGGGGGGGGGTTATCTCTAGTCATCATACTTGGATATCCACTCTCAATATGACAGCGTTGGATTTGTTGATCTCAATGTATTCCTTTGAAACACTTAATATATTGCAAAAAACAATGCACATTTTGACATAGTTGGCAGGCTCTGGTCAGGAAAGATTCGAAGTCAACTAAGCATAGAAATTCCATTTCCTAGGGAAATCATGGTGCCTTTAAAAATTGAAAGTTGATATTTATTAATGCAATGCCTTGGATAGTGCCTACTTTTCTGTCTTCTAGTGGTTAATCATCTCCTAGAGCTCCCGTCAATGTAGTGGGACTTTGACAAACAAAAACTGAGAAAAAAAATTCTTACCTTTAATAGAAGATGCAGATTTAAAATGTGTAGCATTATCTCATCATTAATAATGCCAACACTACACTTGTACTTCTGATTTTTTTAAAAACCCTGTGGGAACTTCTGGAAGTTTCAGATATTTATTTATTTATTCTCTTTCAAACTTTAGTCTTGTTGCAAAGAAGCCTTTGTTCAGGATTTAATATGTGCAAAATTAGCAAATGTTATTTTGCACTGAAAACAGCATTTTGCATGCAAAAGATGTCTGTAAGTAGATCATGATGTGGTGAACATAAATGTATATTATTGCAAAATATCCATGCGTATTCAACAGAAAAGCAGGAAATTATTACATGTTGATATGCATGTCACTTATTTATTACCTACAAAAAAATAACTCTTTTTAAAAAGTACTTTATTTACTCAAATCTAATGTTCACCTATTTAGTCTAAATTACCTTGCCAAAATTGGCGTGCACATTAAATTTGCATCATACAGTAATCTTAGTGCTGAGCCAAAGGGCTCTTCCAAATAGACCCAAAATGGGGGACCTGTCTCAGGTAAAACCGAATTCATCTCAATATAATTGGGATTTTCTGGATTAATAAAACACCTGGAAAAATCTGGACCTTAAGCTAAGGTCCGGATCTTTCCAAGAATGGGCCCCACAGTCCTGGGGGTCAATCCCCATTACCATCCTGGTTGTTCGAGGTCCTGAAGCCTGAAGGAGTGGGTGCCCAACCCCTCCCCTCAGCCCCCCCTCCCCATTTCCCTCTCAAAAACTTAACCGAGGGGCCTGCCGACAGAACAATCTCCTCCAAAGAGTACTTCTAACATGTGAAAATCATGCATCACGAGCAGGGAGGGAAAATCCTCACCCCTCCACCACCACCACCTCCTGAAGCATCACTTTCCCACATCAGAAGTACTCTTTGGATGACCCTGCGCTGTCAGCAGGCCCCTATGGTAAATTTTGGAAAGGGAAATGGGAGGTTGGAGGGGGGCTAGATACCATCCTGGATCAACCTTTGGTTGACCCAGGATGGCATTTAACCATTCCCTAAGGAAAAGCCCAAGGTTGTGAGAGAGGGTGGGGACAGAAACCTGGTAGGAACTGGGTTAAAAAAAACCACAATTCCTCCTGGGTTTGGGGTCTGTCTGGAAAGGTCCGTAAGCAAAAGGAGAAGCTGCTTCATGAGGTGCACCTGGAACTCCTTTTTGAGGGACATAATTTCTAATTAAATGGCCAGGGCTCAATGCAATATGCTCTTGGGATTTGTAGTTTAATCGGGCACCGGTTTCTTTGGCAGAGAAGACTGAAAACCTTGTCAAACTACAACCCCTGAGATTCCATCGCATTGAACCAAGACAATTCAAAGTGGCTTCATTCTACAGCATAGATGCACCCCAAGGTTTTCTTTTCCAATGCTGGAAACTTTGGTGTTCTAACATAATTGTTTACAGTGAAGGAATTCTAAAAGGCATCAACAGCAATGCACATATTTTTGGCAAAAATTACAAAGAGCGCACTTTTTACCGCTGAATATTACATTCAGCAGCAAATACTATTTTTGGTTTCAGGGTTTTGAAAATAGAGGTGCCAATTAGATTCGATGGTATATTAGACTTGAGTAAATACGGGTAATAGAAGCATTAAAACCACGTATGTGCAGACTTGGAAAAAGTCTGCAGGTCTTCTATATGTTCTCCTTTTTTCTAATTATTCATATTATGTAGAATTTTAAGTACACAGAATAACTTTAGTTTACTGCAAAACATCTGGTACTACAATACAGCAAGACCCACACCTTAGTTACAGGGGATACATTTTAAAACTCCCTATGAATGCCTGAATCTGCAGATAGTACTGAACCATAGAATCACATTACACCAAGAGATGCTCACTCTTCTTATGGGAATAAGCACTTATTTCCATTAGAAGCAAACATGGGTAACTGTAAACACAGAAAATGAACCTGTTAATATTTGGAAAAAATCTTACAGTGTTTTGCCTTCACAAAAAATTGGGCAGGTAGATCACAACTAATCCCACACAGAGAGTCACACCAAATTTCACAGGGAATCAGTGACAATCTGTGCTCAAATCCGAGCTCAGGTATCCTACATTCTAGGCCAATTTTCTATTTCCTGGACACTATGGTTCTTTTTTCAAAGACGAATATATAAATCCTTCTATTACACAAAGGCTATCTTGAATTTAAATTCTTTGTAAAAAAAAATTGCTTTGACTGCACAAAATGGATCCACCAGTTTGGTAATAGTATGTTTCATGCTGTTCTGTTCACAGTTGTGAGATGTAGGACATTCCATAGTATCTATGTTTGCATTATTTGCTTGTCTGAGTCTGATGAATCTGTCTAGAACATCTGAGATCCATTCAGCTTGAGGAAATTGCTTATTATGTCTTTCTTGTCACTAATGTGTCTGCAAAGCACAATATCATAGCTTTTCTTTCCACTATGTCTGCCAAAAAGATTGGTATACTGATGGCAATTCCTGAATACAGATGTGTTTGCATCTTATTTACGTGAAGTTACTTGAATACTTCATGCACTACTGACTATTGTCAACATATGACTGAGTCTCAGTTAGAAATCGTACACTAAGTATAGGTCCGAAAATAAGCATAGATATAAGAAAACATCTATGAGAAAAACATGAGCATTAAAATAGTCAAAGAAAATCTAGCCATGACGAGTGTTAAATGACTGCATATTTTGCATACATAGAATTATATTCATGCAACTGGAAGTAATTTATGGTATAACTAATCAATTGAGGGATGTTAACTTGAATCATTATCCTATACCCTAAATCCACTTGTTAGGCTCAACAGTAATAGATTCAGTGGGAACTTAGTAAGTCATGTCTACTCTACCCATTGTTCCCTAATTATTTCCTGAGTTACAAAATAGGATACAACCCATGGGTTGATAGAGAAGAAGTGCAATATAAAATGGATGGTGGTCTAAGGGCGCATCCAGACAGTGTCTAAAATGCGCAAGTTTCCACATCTTTATGTGGGTCATTCAAACAACCCCCACGTAAAAACAAATTAATTTGGGACAAAGCAAGAAAGCCCTGCTTTGTCCTGAAGTAATTTGATAGTGGATTCGATCCAGGTCTTCCTGAAAGACACGGGTCTAACCTACAATCTGGCTGCTGTCTGGACTGCCCCCTTAGAGGTCCTGGGACTTCTGAGGGAGCAATCCGCACAGCCCTTTTTTATTTTCTGGACTGGATCAGCCCAGAATAGCCAAGAGGCCTCTAACCCCTTCCCCAAAACTCCTTTAAAAGACTTTAAAAATAAAATAACTTACCCAGCCACCACTACACTGCTGCCGGAGGGCTGCTGGTAAATAGAAATAACATGCCAGAATAAGGGGGGAGGAGGAAAGGTGCTTCTCCTGGTGCATCATTTTTACGTGCCAGGACACCTCTGGCAGTAGTGTAATGGTGGCCGGGTAAGTTATTTTATTTTTTTTCAGGGATGGTTCAGATATCACGGCATTCTCCCAGAAGGTATCAGAAGGACATCTAGACAACCCGCGTGGAAAGCATGGGCTTTTGCTGCTGGTGTGCAGACTATAGTCCACATCGATCTGGGTTTTTTACACCCAGGTCGGCAATGACTTTTCTGCTGTGTGGAACCAACTTAAGATACTGGTATGTTTTCCCAAATTGCTAGTTCATTGCTCTGCTCACACAAAGTTATCCTTTGAATATTTTGTGGATTAGAATATTAATGTTTCCGAATTTTGTGTGTGTGTGCCTTCAAGTCACCTCTTGAGTTATGGCAACCTACTAAATTTCTTAGGGTTTTCTTAGGCAAAGAATACTCACAGGTGGTCTTGCCAGTTCTTTCCCCTAAAATACAGTCTGAAGCAACTGGTATTTGTTGGTATTCTCACAGCCAAATACTTACCAGAATTAAGCCTACTTAGCTTCCAAGATCAGATGGGATCAGGTGTCTGTAGGTTATGTATTCTGTACCTGCTCGTTTTTTGCTTTTCATCTGACTATTGCGAAGAGGGCAATTTTGTGTTTTAGATACCATGGCACTTTGGAATTTTGGAGGAAAATTATACGAATATTGTTTTCAGCAGAAGTCAGAAGTTTAGGATAGTGGCCTAAATGCAGTTGCTAGTCCAGTTACAATAGACACACAAAGTCATTTGCTGCACACATATCACTCTTGGTGATTTAGTGGCTCTACTTCAATTAGGATGAGCAATATTTAGACTTTGTTGAAAATATTATTGATAATGATGTAACCATAATGGTGCAAACATAAAACATGGTGAGGGTTGCTTGAATTTTCTGTAATTATAAAATTTGCTTTAACAATCAATAAATAATGAAGCAAATACTTCTATATGTAAACAGATCACCTCTTATGACGTGCTATTACTAGATAGTAATTATTTTTCTGGAAACCTTAAAAATAGTCTTACAATGGCTTCAACTATTTTTCACTCTATTCTTTGTTACGCAGGGGAACATGATTGGCAGTTTTGTTTTATTCAATGTTCTACAAATGCACAGTCTGAAGACAGAAATGTATTCTTTTAATGGTCTTATTTTTATGTCAGTTATTAGTTAATGTGCCTTTTGCTATATTAGAAAGTGACTTTGCAACGTGGACATAAAAGGTACATAGTGTGAGCAGATAAAGAGTGTCGCTTGAATCACAGAAAAAGGGAAAATTCTCAAGGAGAGTTCTGAAAACTGCTTGATGTTAAGCAGATATATTGTCTTTAAGGTTAAGCCATAGGGAGCTAAAGTTTCAAGTCTATTTCTAGAAGGGTTTTTTCTCTTTTATCCTGATCATCTGTTCTAGATGTATAGTTTCTACAGGAAAATCCTATGCTCACAAGTGGGTGAAATTAAATTTGATAGGTTAAAGATTCGGCACTTTTTTGATCCAGCCTCTTAGTGAGATGACAGAAACAATGTGCAGAAGAATACACATGCTGCAGGTTAGCTCTAACCTGTATATTGTTTATTAATCTCTGTATGTTGTTGCCCTGTGAGAGCTAAAAATGCAGTATTGCAGATTCCATACAGGCTCGTAGTATGTCTGTTCCCTCTAAGTAACCACAGGTATAGCAGTCTAGCCTTTTAAACAATGAAAAGTAGGGATGATGGCAGGTGGTTTAATTCAGCTTTAAAAACAACCTGCAGACATTACGATGTTGTCTAAAATACATCATTGTAGGTTTTGCCTTCTGAGGTTGTTTTAATTTGTAATAATAGGTAGCTGTCCATCACTTCTTGAAGTCTTCTGAAGAAAATTGAACCTAAGTCAGAACAAAATGGTTTAGCAAGCTATTTCTTTGAGCTTTTATTGAGTCTTTTCATTCCAGAAAATTAAACAGAATCAATTTTAGTTTCCTAAAAGAATTCAACAATTGAATCTTATGCATATCTACTGAAAGTTAACTCCTAGACCTGTGCACAGATCCATTTTAGCCCTTTTCCTTTGGCTTCTTTGGCTTGTTCGGCTTCTCTGGACAGCTGTAATGGCAAGGGTTCAGCCACCATGTGTTTTTAACCCTTCTTCCCTTCTATTCTGTAGTATGCAGTGCATTCATTTATTTTATTTTTTTATTTCCTTCATTTCTACCCCACGCTTCTCCCACAAGGGGACTAAGGGCGGCTTCACATGTGCATCAGTGATGCTGTCAACATATACATTCAATTAAAACAGTAAAATTCAATTAAAACATTTTAAAATTCATCAATAAATTCATTTAAACATTCAATTAACATACAATCAACATGCCTCTAAGACCAAGATCCAGCCAGATAAATCCAAAGTCGTAATGTTGTAGTGTTCAAAGTTTCCTTTCCAAGCCGCTATTGTCCTCTATTCAACGCCTCTAGTCGAACGCCTGGTCCCACAGCCAGGTCTTCAGTTGTCTCCTGAAGGACAGGAGGGAGGTAGCCAGCCTGATGTCCTTAGGGAGGGAGTTCCACAGATGGGGGGCCACTGCCGAGAAGGCCCTGTCTCTCATCCCCGCCAACTGCATTTGCAAGAGTGGCGGGATCGAGAGCAGGGCCTCTCCTGGTGATCTTAAGCTGCGTGATGGTTCATAGCATGCTTCCTCAACTCCAGGATCCCAGGAATGGAAAGAGGAGCCTTGTAAGTTCCCCATTGCCATCCAATTGGCCCAATCTTCCTGGATTTTTCAGCTGCCGAAAGGCTCCCGAAAACTAATATAGGTACCCAACAAAGTTTGTATACCAAAAACAGATCGTCCTCCAGCTAAATTGCACAAGACCATTAACTCCCATTAGGTTCAGGGAGCCTTACCCCAGATATGTGTATATGCATTTTATGGAACAAAAAATTGTATTAGTTATTGTATTAGTTAGCAAAGTATTTAGGAATTTTTCATTATGTATTCACTGCTGTGGATCAAATGTATTTTCTTTATGGGGCACAGCATCAAGTGACTGACCTAAATCATTTGCGTCAAAAATTTGGAACATGTAATTTCCAGGCAAACATTTTTAACCCCCAGCTGTAATTACTTTTTTAAAGTATTTTGATCAATCATTTGATGTTGTATCTCATAAAATAAAAATGTGTTCATAGACAAATTCGGTGAGACGAGAGTCTTCTTAGTAGTTGCTCCCAAATCATGAATTTTCTATTTTCTTTCTATCAGCAGGGCATTTAAGTGTTAAATGCCTAGTGCAAAATATCTTTTCTTTGGTGTGTGTTGTATTTTTATAATTTTAATGGCCTTCAAAACTGTTTTGAGTTAATTATTTTAATATGTTTGATTGTTTTTAATTAGTTAAATTATCAACTGTATTTTGATTTAACTCCCACACTGGAAGAAAGGTGGGCTATACATTAAATACATATATAACCAATTGCTTGCAAATAACTTGGTGCTTTCTCATTATTAAAATGTAACTTAGATAGTTTTAGTTAATTTTAAGATAGTGTTGAGCTATAGTACAAAACATACCCAAACAGAAGGCCACAAATACACCATAACTAAAATTAACTAAAATAAAAAATATGTGGTGTAAATAATAGCATTGTTCATTTTTTTTAACTATTATTAAAGTAATTTAACTGTGTCTTACTGCAGAAGGACACTCATTATTTGTATTACCAAATTCAGTTGCCAGGATCAGTTCAGGAAGGAGTTTCAACAAAATGTGCTTGTACTTGGCCACATCTTCTGCACATTGCTGCGAACCACCCAACTTACTAGTAAAGGTGTGGCTAGTGAGCAGTTCTTCCCATCTCTGTAACACTGAACAAGAAAGGGAAAATAGCAATACATCATGAAATATGATGTAGGTAGAGACACATTTAGATAATTTGTAATCGTACTATTTGAACAGCCTGATCCCATTCTGTTGCTCTACTAGGCATAGTCCCATTTTGCTCATTTGTATCAGACATTTGGAAGATAATAACTAATGCTGGAAGCATTATTTCTATTATAATCTTTGCCCTAAGAATGTATTTGCTCTAGTGCAGTGTATGAGTTCATGCTTGCGTGCATGCATGCATGTGTCCTCCCGCTGACCAATGAATTCTTCTCTTTTACTGCATTCTTAACAATCCTTCTGCTTCTATATTTATTGGGAAATTTTCTTTTTTTTCCTTAAGCACTTTAGCATCAGATCAGCTTACCAAAACAATAAAAGCAAATAAACAAATGCCAACAGTAAAACTGCAGAAGCATAACACAGCAGAAGTAGAGTAAAATGGGTTCAAAAATATTTATGTATACACACTTTATCTTCCAACTTGCACAGACAATTGGAATCAGCTTGTGGAAACTATTCCAAAGTTGGTGCCCCAATGATGAAAGTATCTTTCCATGGTAGTCACTTCTTCTCAAAGCAGGAATATCAGAAGAATACTGAGAATTCTTGTCTTCCACTGGATGGCAATGGCAGTCCGTATTAACATACCATTGATTGTCACATGAAACGGTAAAGTTAATGTAATAATGCATGTTATATTACAAGGATTTATAATTCAGAAGACGGAATTAGTAAGTTGAACCATTGTAGCCATGTGTTGAATAGATACTGATACAGTAAAGTTACCAAACAGCTCATTTGGGCAAGTGAAAAGTTTGCAACAGAAAATCCATAACCTCTAACATCTCACAGATGAAAATGGAGAGACATGGAGCCAAGTAACATCAGAATGTGATCAAGACAGCAGAAGCTATTAACAAGAACAAAAATATGCCAGGAGAGGCTGTAGCCATCTGCTTTTCTTGATCCCGCTAACTACCTCATCTCACAGGTCCACTGTATGCTGCTTGCTCTCCACTTTCAGCACAAAGCCCATTAGACGATGCACAGGGGCTTCCAGCTGGGCTCCATGCCAAAAGAGGAGAGGAAGCGGCACACGCCACCACCATGGCAACATGGGAGCCTTCTCGTGTTGCCTTACCAGCAATGGGAAAAGTTGGGCAGTGAGGTTTCTCCCAATGGGATGAGGGGTAAGACACGTCACGCAATGCGGGACTTGGAGCAATGGCTTCTCCATGCCTCCTTCTGGGAGCTCACGGACCTTTGTGATGAATCCTTAGAACTCAATTTGCAGCAATAGACATTAGCTGAGGGGACAAGTGTAAAGCTGAGAAAAAAAAGAAAAATTAAGACATTTTAAAGTAGTTGAAAAAGTGGAATGCCAGTGTATTAATCAGGACTAACCCTGCCAAACTGGAGCAGTTGAAGAGTATGTACTCTCTATCTGCAAAAATTGGACTACTCAACCATTAAAGCAACTATGAGCACAATCTTCAAGAATGATTACCTGAAGAAAGAATATACTACATTAAGGAGGAAGAGATTCCAGAAACTCTCATTTAGACACATGTGAAGTCTAGATTAATCTTAGCTTATTGCTCAAATGAATGCAAGCATCTGTGGAATGAAGCAATCAATTCTTATATTGTCATGGATATAGGCAATTAAACCTTACCTGAGCTTCCTGTTGTCTAAAGTGTCTGCAACTCTTCTCTGCTCTCAACTTCAGTGAGAAATCTTAACAATATAATCCATACTGGTCAATTAAAACCTTACTAAAGACTGGTACAGAATGGTTTTTTTTTAAAAAAAATACTATTTAGCAGGCAGTAACTTCATAATAAATTCTCTTCAGCTACAGGCATCAGAAAGACAAGTTTATTTTTTTAATTGGCTGCAAATCAGAACAGGCAATTACTAAACTATTAACCATTAAGAGATGTCACTAAACATACACGATAAATAAGTGTGGCTACTTAGTGGACAAACACAGTATATTATGGCCAATTAACATGTAGCATATAGTAAAGAATGTTATGAGAAAACCAAGGAAAGGAAATAAAGATTTTGCTATTGTCTTTTCTTACTTCAGCACTCATGGAGCAAATAACAATTGCAAAGAGACACCACAAATAAACTTTTTTTTCAGTTCTCAAAAATATGGCATAAATTAGTGCTATAAACACTATTGTTGGGTAGGTGCAAATTACCGTAAGTAACCTACAGTTTACCTTTTCTTTTAGTCCAATTTGTGTTCTGTTTTAAAAGCTTGGGAAGAATGTGTGCTTTCACACAGTGACCCTAAGGACATAGTATTTTCCCAACAAGATTTGTTCAGAGGAAGTTTGTCTTGCCTTCCATGATTTGACTGAAGTCACCCTGTGGATTTCCATGGCTGAGTTTGACCCTTTGTCCCTAGGGTCATCATCAGATGGCTACACTATGCTAGCTCTCACTCAGGAAAAAGAGCTTCAACTAAAAATAAAACATGATGAAATTAAAATTATGCCACATATGCCTAGCTCTCACCACTAAATGCCAATCCCCTGAAGAATTTCACAGTTTTTTTCTGAATGGACCTCTAAAGCCTCTGAAAAGCATAGAATGAGTTCAGAAGGTCAGGAATGTCCCATTGTTGCTTGTGACCAGCATCTAGTACTTAAAAGAACTCTGGATATTTGGCTATTACGGATTACATTTTTAAATCAGAGAAGCTTTGGTTAGACGGGTGAAACCAAAAGGAAGTATGATGTGAATGTTTTGCCACAATCCAATGTTTCTGAGGCAGCAGCCACCCCTGCTGAATGAAAGAACTTTCTTGAAAAAGAATTGATACATTCAATGTATCATTTTTGGTGAGGCATCCCTGCATCCAAAGAACTACCTGGCATTTTTTAAAAAGTCTTTAAAAATACTTAGATGTAGCATGGAACACAGCCAAGGTGAATTTCTCCATATAATGAACTTTCTTGTGCATATACCAGATTGTCTTGCTATATTCCTAAGCAGTAAAAATTCAATGAAGTGTTTTAAGGATGGATGGAAATCACCCACTGATAAGAGACCTTTTTGGCACAGCATTTGCTTTCACTTAGAAGTTTACAGCAGAACTTCAACATTGTCTGGCCTAGATTCCCTTTCATTTTTATGGTTTTATAATTTTGGGCATTCCCCCGAGAATGTAATGGTTTGGGGGAGTTGGTATGTTTTCATACCAAACCTAGGCTTTCTTTTCCATACCCACACCCTATTTCACTCTGATCCTTACAAAGCTTCTTGGTGTCACTTTAATCCTTTCCTAGTTTTCAGCTCTCTTTTCTGATCCTCCATCAGCTCCCCCGTGCTATTCACTTTCTGTCAGATCCCCTGGGGACCATTCTGTCTCCAGCTTAACTTCTTCCTTTTTCTTTTCCTTTCACATAAAAATATAACTGATAGGCAAACATACTGGATCCAAGTAAACATGTCAGTTGAAATTTTCTGTTTATGTATATAAGTCTCATCAGAATGAAAAACCTTTTCCCACATGTGGGCATAAACATGGAGATTTCCACTGTTTTTAATAAATGGGTACTCTTAAAGTTAGCAATATTATTAGTGATATTTTTACTAAAAAAGGAGTGAACATGTTTGGTTTTGTTTTTTGCTTTTTCATTTTTGATACTACTGTAAAAAAACTGCCTTCTATTGTTTTTACAGAGGTTAAGAAACAGCCAGGATTTCTCACTATTTTAATGCAGTTTAGTTAATCCATTGTAATGCAAGCATCATCATTGAATGCAATAACATTAATAGGAATTATCTCCAGGAGTTTGGATCAGATAGTAATGATTCCAGCAGTTGGAATGTAGCTGGATAGCAAATTCATGATGGGATAAATGGGTTTTCCATAGTTATCCAAGACTTATATTAATTCCTGCCTATTAAGGCTGATCTGGTAAGTAAGATGGAAAACTTCTGATTGAATATTTTGCTTTAAGCATTGAAATGCAACTCCTTGAAGCTAACAGTAGAAATACATGTAAGGATTCCAACAGGTTCATTTAGAATATCTACTTTAGAGCAGCAGTTCCCAAACAGGTTCCATGAAAAATCTTTAAAATCAAATTTAGAATTAATGTTAAAATAAAATTGCACAAGGCCAACTATTTGGTTTACAATCTCCCTAATAGTTATTTTTGTGCTACAACTATTGCTGTCAGGTATGTAGTTACTGACTTCACATCTCAGCATTTTACTTGCCATCAGAACAAGAGTAATTCAAACATAGTCAATTTTTCATATTGATTCCACATTTTCTTTCTTTTCCTCTCTTGCCCAGTTTTGAAATGAAACATATTGGGACATTATTCATAAAATATCAAGAGTAAAATTGACTCAGAAACTAGACATTATATAAGAAATTGGGAAACATTTGAATTGGCATAAAATGATCCAGAATATATATTTTGATTAAACAAATCAGGGACAGAATAAAGGTTCTGTGGAAAATAAATGTCACCTGAAAGCTACCATAACCAAAAAACTTTGGGAACTGCTGCATTAGAGGTACGTAGCCTGAATTGAGTTTATTATTTCTACTCACATTGTAATTCATCCTCTTTTCCATATGCAGTAAGGAGAAATATAAAGAATATGCTTATGAGGGTTAAATGTGCAGAATTAGTAGTCCCACCCCCCAATTGCCATCCATTCATTAAAATGGATAACATAGTACATACAACACTCTTTATAATGTTATTTCAGAAACTAACCCTAGTTTGAGCATTGGACTGTGACTCAGGGGTGATCTTGGGCAACCTGATGGGTGATCTTGGGCAACTCAGAGAGAAAAAGCAGTGGCAAACCTCTTCTGAACAAGTCTTGCCAAGAAAACTGTGGTACATTCTCCTTAGGGTTGTTGTAGGTCTGACACAACTTGGAGGCACAAAACTACATCCTATAAGAAATTGTGGTTTCATGACTATAGTGACTCCCCAGGAGTACATGTTATAATCCTACCAACACTGAATTTGGAAGGTGGTCAGGCCAAGAATTTACTACAAGAGCCTCATAATACAGGGGGAAACAGAATAAGAGTAAAAAAAAAATAGTGAAAAATTATCAACTTGACAATTTATTAATTTTATGACTACATAAGATCAGAGCTGGGTCTTCATGACAGAATACTTCTTTTGTAAAATGTCACATTAAAAGACATTTTCAGACATTCTGGAAGGTGCAGAAGCAGATGGCTTGCTAATTATTCTCAAAAAGTTATCAAACCATTCTGGCTGTGTATTGTTAAGCAAAACTTCCTGTGAAAATGACTACACCCACTATTACAGGAAAGGGAAAAGGGAGCAATCACCAAACTTTATATTTTTAATATTTGAGTGTCAGGAGAGAAGATCGTTTTTGGCAAAATCATTAGATTCTGTTTTATCAAAAACCGGACCATCCTCTCCATAATCTCTATAATTATTGCTGGTTAAAAATGCTGGTTGGAGAATTTCTTGCTTTAATTTAGTTATTCATAACAATTCATTGAAGTTTTTTTATTTATTGTTGGCAAGCCATTCACGTTCAAGCCTTGAAAAAACTATAGCAATTTTGACCTAAATTAATTGTATTTTTCTTCACATAAATGGCTACCTACTGAAAAAATGTCTGAACAATCCAGAATAAATTCATTTTGTACTTGTAAGTTGCTCAGCCCAATAGTGATGCATATAAGGATGGTTATAAAGCAATATCCTACCATTATGTCATCTAGACACACAATTCAAATTGTTTTCAACCACATATGGGAAAACAAAGCCTCATGTTGGTATAATGAACACGTTCTTTAAATTCTGTCAAGATGTGAAACAATTAAAAAGGAGAAAAAAGATAAAATTGATGGCAAGCAGCAATCAAAGCCATTTCTGTACTGTCTATTTTATCGTGTTACATTATGCATTTTGTTGTGTTTAATTTTTTGTTGTTTTGTATCTTATTTTGATATAATGTTTTGGGCTTGACCTCATGTTAGTCGCCCTGAATCCCCTATGGGGAGATGGTGGCGGGGTATAAATAAAGTATATTATTATTATTATTATTATTATTATTATTATTATTATTATAAAAAAATAGTTTATTTCAAACAGTTGTGTTCAAGCAAATATTTATAATGATATTATGTATATAATACCCATATATAAGACAATGTAAATTTAGGGGTTTTTTTTTAAAAAAAAAATGCTAAGCACTTTTTGGTCTGTCTTAGTATTTATGCGTAGATGTAAATGAGAAACAGAGCAGATGAAATTCCATTTAAAGTCAAGTGTGCATTTTAATCACTTTAGATTTGACATTTGCAAGATGAACAAAAAGACAAGACCTAAAAGACTCCTGGTATCATACACTAGAACCTCTACTTAAGAGTATCCCAACTTAAGAGTGTTTTGAGTTAAGAGCTGTTGCTCAGCCTGGGTTTTGCTTTGCCATAATAGCAGTGTTTTCAGTTAATGGCTAAGGCCAGAGGGAGTACTGGTGCAAGAGGCAACACTACTGTGAGAGTTTAGGACTTTAGGGCTTCAAGGGAGCCATGTCAGTGCTTCATGACTCTGTGCTTCTTGTCCACTTTGGGAGATTGCTGTCTCTTTGCTCTTGTCTGCTATATTGAACTTTGGCTTAGTTGATTTTGTGTAGTTTTTATTCCTGGAATGTTTTTATTCCTGGAATTCATTGGGAGGGAGAGCAAGAAATGAGTACAGTATGAAAAAATGATGCTTCTGCCTCTTCACTTTGTGCTTCCTTGCCACAATGTTGTGCTTCTATCATTTTAAAGTTTATCTTTCCTTTTTTATTGTTCCATGTGAATGTACAGGTTTTTCCTTGCTGTTACACTGGCCAGGACACATTTTGTTGCCTCAAATGTGCTTCCTTGCCCTAACTTTGTGCTTTGTGCTTCTACCATTTTAAAGTTTATCTTTATTGACCTATATGAATTATACATTATTTGTTATCTATAAAGTACATTTTCTTATTTACAAACAAAAAATGGGGGGGTGCCGGGGGGCCAGAACAGATTAATAGCATTTCAATGCAAACATTTGCTTTTAGATAAGAGCATTTTGAGTTAAGAGCTCAGTCACATAATTAATTAAACACTTAAGTCAAGGTATCACTGAATATGAATTATTATTTATCATTTTAAAATGCAGGTATCCTTTCTTTACAAAAAAACTGTTTCAAAAATGAAAACAAATGTAATAAAAATAACAACAAGAATTCGGTTAAGCTACTACTACAGGTCACTGCTAACTGTGGGTTTCCATATTAGTCAATCTGCAATATGGGGACCAAATTGAAGAGGTACCTTCAAGCCCCCTCAGGATGAATCTCATAGATATAGTGCAATTATATGGACTATTCTAATTATTGCAATTCAGTTCTATAGAGAAAGTAATGTAAACACTGCTAATTAGTTTACATGTCCACATTATTTAGGGTATGCTGGTAACTTGCTTATTATTCAAGCCGTTATAATGTTCAGTGCTAATTATGTCTTGATCTTTCTTTTGACATAGGATAAAAATGTTCCATTTCAACATCTAATACTCATAGTGTGAACTCTATGCATAATACCAAGTCCACTAGATATTGCAGATCATAGGTGAGGCATCCCCCAGTGTCTTCCATATTGAACAAAAGAAAACTTGAACCTGTCAAGTAACAGTCTTTTCCTATCATATTCTCGCTGGCATAAAATCAGTCTGAATAAGATTTACATTATTTTCAGCTAAAGTGAAGTGCAAACTGTAAAATACAGTAATACTCTGTTCACTTAAAGTGCGAGTAGATACAGCCTCACATAGGAGAACAGAGCACACCACTATCCATACCTCTCCCTGTCAACCTTCACTGAGTTGGAAAAACATTTAAAAAGACATCACAGCTGGATATTTTGATGTGAATATGTAAGATGTGAAATGTTGCAGTTATCTCAAGGTGATATCTTTTGTCTTAAGCCTTAACTCCATACCAAGGATAGGTACATTTTAAAGAGCTCAAAGTAAGAACAACCAACACTGGTAAATTGATCCATTCTTAGCTTATGAAGAAATTTAACTTATTGTAATGGCTCAGTTTAGACATTTTGTGATTCCCATAGATTTGAATTTAAACAATATTTTACTTCTAATTCACAGAGAAATTATAGATCAGGCATATAATGTCATTTAGCTGGTTATCTACTTTTATTTCCAACATTCCGATATCTAGCATGAATTGACTTGTAAATGAAGTAATTGCTTTAATTATTGATCAATTTAGCCATACTAGTTATTTGCAAACCTTTTTCAAACTATGATTTCTGATTTAGCTTCCCAAGTAATTTCAAGCACTAACTTCATCCAATCTGGTAATTTAAATTTATTTATTTATTTATTTACCATATTTATACCCCGCCCTTCTCAACCCAAAAGGAGACTCAAGGTGGCTTTAAATCTTAAATAAAATAATGAGTATCCTCAAATTATGATTTGATGTAGGATCTGAATTGTATTTGTGTGTACATGCATATATAAAACCTCAATAACTAAAATTATGTGTTAAAACGTTTGGCTGTATTTGATGTGCCTGCTCTTTCATATTCTGCAAACTACAATAGTGAAATGTTTAATAACACACATCTTCAAGAGATAACATATTTCCGAGTGATTAATGTAATGATTCATAGACATCAGCGTTGAACTGCTAACTGAGACCCAGGAGCTACAAGTGACACAGATATGCCTTTGAAATTTTGTCAACGCTGTAATCTCTCGCACTGAAAACGACTGAAAAACATTACGCAGCATCGTAAGATCCATAAGGGGCATCACCTTAATTATAAAGAGCTTTGGGAAAACGAACAGCATGTTTTTCCTATCTATCTTGCTTTTTCAGAAATTTGAAAAACCTCTTGTTCATCAACATTTGCAGAGCTCTGGAAGCGGATTCAAATTTACAAAAGGCCTGGGAGTTCTCCAAAGCAAATTCCCACCCATTCAATTATTTATATCATGTATAGTGCCTTGACCACTTTAAAGAGACTCTATAGTTTTAGAAAAATAGCATTAAAACAAATTAGGAAGTAATAACGCATGTATTTTTTTTCCATTAGTGTAACCAGGAAGCTGACTGATTCACAAATACTGAAACCAACCCTAGTAGAAATGAATTAATTTCTCATATTTTAATAATGAAAATCACAATAATTTCAGGAATGAGAATAACTAGTAGTGTTGCAGAAGTGGCTCTAAAAGTGAGCAAACGTTTTTGAACATGATTCCTGTGATGATATTCTCACATTCTTTATTTTTACATGCTTCTTTTTGCATTAGCTTAAACGTGCAGCTTAATATTCCAATATTATACCTTAATGTGAAGAGCTGGATTTAACCATATTTTACAGGTGCTTTGCAGAAAATAATAATTACATGAAAACTGTTATTTAGATCTTAATGTAATTCAGCATTAACACAGTATTTGCCTTATTGCCACAGCATGTCGGAAACCAATACTGCGGTGCCTGAAAAGAAAAATACACTCTGAAATATAAAATACATTCCAAAACATGTAACTTGCAGAAACACTCTGGTTAATCTCTTATTATGACAAGGAAAATGAACCTTTACAGAACATGATGCCTTTGTAACTCAAGCTTTCTAACCAATATAATATGAAGCTTTTAAACATTCTGTAACTGTTCATAACTTCAAATTTCTCTTGTGAAAGCTTCATTAAAGTATATAAATTAGTACTACTGTCAGAAATGGCATTAAGTATTCAATAAGAGTAGACTTAATGCAATTAATAGCAATTAAAATTATACTTTTATGATGTCAGCTACCAGCATTGGAAAGACATAATTGCCTGTAAGGACATTTGTACCATATTTATCCTCTAAAACTGTCCAATTTATATGAAAAATGCCAAAAACATATCCCATATGGGTACGATTATCTTCTTGGATTTTAAGAAGTAATCTGTCTTATCCTGCATATGCACATTAAGCTAATTTGCTTTAATTAGTTTTTTCTCATTGTGTTGATGCTAACTTTTGAAGGTACAGATGCTAAACTTTATTATAAGGTCAGTATACAAACCTTAATCCCTTAAAGTAAACTGTTTCACTTGCTTATGTGTCTCCATTTAGTTTAAATGTGGATTACTGTGTCCACAGTTGCTCAACAGTGAAATATTCAAACAAAATTGTATTATTTACAGCACTGAAGAAAGTAGATTTTGAAATCCTTTAAATTTTCAATTTCTAATGCCGAGGGATATTAGTAAAGTGCTTCTGTTATATTTTCCTACTACAATGGAAAGTCTTGTATGGATCAGATTCAGAAATACTTAAACCAAATGTCACAAGTACCACTTGCCAGCAGTAAAGAATTGGTGGGATCATAAACCTGCAAAGGTTGTGGAAAATGAACATGCAAAAATACTGTGGGACTTTCGAATCCAGACTGACAAAGTTTTGGAACACAATACACCAGACATCACAATTGTGGAAGAGAAAAAAGTCTGGATTATTTATATTGCCATACCAGGTGACAGTCCCATTGAGGAAAAACTCAGCCGCTATCAAGATCTCAAAATCGAACTGCAAAGGCTCTGGTATAAGCCAGTACAGGTGGTCCCAGTGGTCATTGGCAGACTGGGTACCGTGCCAAAAGATCTCAGCCGGCATTTGGAAACAATCAACATCGACAAAATCACGATCTGTCGACTGCAAAAGGCCACCTTACTTGGATCTGCGTGCATCATTCGAAAATACATCACACAGTCCTAGACGCTTGGGAAGAGTTCAACTTGTAATTTTGTGATACGAAATCCAGCATATAGATCTCGTTGCTGTGACATACTGTGCTTTGGTGTCAGTAAAATATAATAATAATAATAATAATAATAATAATAATAATAATAATCTTTAGTTGTATCCTACAGATGGTAAACTGTTAACTTAATTAAGTATCTTTACTTAATTATTCGGTGGTGCAATGGGTTAAACCCTTGTGCTGGGCAGGACTGAAGACTGACAGGTCGCAGGTTTGAATTTGGGCATTCCTATTGCTATCCTGATTCTTTGGGCTCCAAGAGCCCGAAGGAGCAGGATGGCACCCACCCATTCCTCTTCAGCCCCCCATTTCATGCCCCAAACTTAGCTGAGGAGCCTGTTGGCAGCACAGACCACTCCAGAGAGTTCTCCTGATGCTTGGAAATGATGTGTCAGAAGATGGGGGAAGTAGGAAAGATTTCCTTCCTCCTCCCCCCTCCTGACAAATCATTCCCAAACATCAGGATGACTCTCTGGAAGGTCCTGCGCTGCTGGCAGGCCCCTCAGGTAGGTTTTGGGCATGAAAAGGGGGTGGGGGGGGTAAGGATGTCATCCGGATCCACCTTCGGTAGCATCTAGCCACTTGCTGAGAGAAAGCCCAGGGTTGTGAGAGGGAGTGGGGACTCAAATCCAGAAGGAAACAGGGTATTTTAACCCACTTCCTCCTGGATTTTAGTGTAGTGTAGAAGGGTCCTGAGTGATCCTCCTTTCTCTTGCCATATCCACACATAGTTATACCACCTGTAGACCCTGGCCCCTTATACACTGCCATATAATCCAGATTATCAAAGCAGATAATCTACATTATCTGTTTTTCATTGGATTTTATGAGTCTACACTGCCATATAATCCAGTTCAAAGCAGATAATCTGGATTGTATATGATAGTGTAGAAGGGACCCCTGTGGATCCTATAAAACCTCAAGTGAACTCTATTTTCAGAGATAGCATTTTAAGCACTCTCACTGCTGAAATTAAAATAGAGTTTTTGTTGGGTTTTTTTAAAAAAAACTGACAATAAGGAAATGGAATTCCCATTCATGCCCAAAGTGTGGAGGAGTTTTTTGCAACCACCACTGAAGTTAACCAACACACTGACCAGCAGGAGATATACTAGTTGGGGTGGGGGAGAGAGCTTCAGTGGTGTACTTGCTTAACTTCAAAATTCATAGACACCCCCACACACACACCATAATTCTGGGTGGGAAGGAGGGAAGGAAGGAAGGAGGAAGTTGTTGAAACTTTTACCATTGAAACAGAATATTCTTTAGTATTTTACCTTTTGTTTAATAAGTGCATTAATGCTTTCTGTGATCTGCCAAAAAGAATGCTGGAATTTATCCATTTCATAGAAGTAATGGCAGAACGCCACTTAGATTAATGAAGGTTCACACACTGAAATATTGTATTTCCTTCATTTGATTGTAGCAGAAAAGGGGAAAAGAAAAGCACCCTATGCCCTTTTCCCAAATATGTTTCCATCAATACTTTGTTTGAATGAAGGTCTACAATGCACACATCACTATCATATTCTTGATAAAGGCCATATTGTGTCATTATTTTTACATTTAAGATGCATGATTCACCTACATATATTACTTTAAACTGGAGTCTGTTCCATAAAAATGTCAATTGTCCAATTACCTACCATTGTTTTGTTAACAATATACACTGGCAGCTGAAATAAGTTTCAATTTTTTCAGTGCAAAAATAACAAAATCTGTTAGACTTCATCAGTGTACTTCTAATTTCACCAGAACGACAGTAATTGAAGCTTGCCTTTATAGCCAGGGTCATAGTGGAAAGTCAATCAATCAAACAGACCTTATCTTCTTGTACAGAAAATAAAGGAATGCCTAAAAACAATTTTAAAAACCTACAAAATAGATTTCCTGCAGTGGATTTTTTTTCAAAATAGATACATATTTTGATATGAGTCCCCATCCCCCCCCCCCCCCCGACCTGGGGAAATAGCGAGGGTTACAAATAGGAGCCCAATCCTACGTTTTTGGTCTTCCTTTGACTGGCTTTTTCCTTATAATAGCATGAACTTCTCTAGGGTAAGAAGAAAAAGAGACACTTGCTATTATGGGGATAAAATTCCTGCCAGTAAAAATTAGGCTTCGAAAGCAGAAACATTAGTAATTTGACATTCAGTGGATTTTTTTGTCACTCCAATACACAAGGGAAAGGGGAAAAGGCCAATCTGCCTCCTCTAATAGCTGGTGTTGGTTTAGGATGTAATGTGTTGCTCTTTTGATAGCTCTCACATGCATATAACCTGTTATCAGTCTGTTGTAATTATGATGTATCATCTTCATGATTTGCCTCTTTGCAGCCTAATATATTATGATAGCTAAAGTGAGCTGCTCTGTTTATAATTGGATGGCTGCTATTGATATGGGTAATGGATCTCTCCTGTGAAATGCAAACAGCAGCTAGATGCTCAGCATGGAGGTAAATTAAGTACCTGTGCTACCTGGGAATCAGCAGGTAGGCCTCATGACTTAGTATAGGGATGTATTTTTTCTGGCATCTCAGCACATCTCTAATTGCAATTATATTTCATGCCCACCTTGTCAGGGTTCTTCGAGGAGGGCTGTATGTATAAATCTTTTATGTACCAAAAATTAGCAGGTGACCATGCCGTGATTTTACAGAAGATCTAGGATATCGTTTACAAGAAAAAACCCCAAACATCAACACAGTCTTCCTATGGTTCCTTGAAATCCAAACTGTCTAAGGGGCAAATCTACTCATTTCACACAAAAAGAAGCTGCAAAACAGAACACTTTTAAACTTTAGAACCCTTTTCCAATCTACTGAATTGCATAATCTTCCTTATCCACACTTTTAGGAATATCATTGCTGGAAATGGCAGGATGACAATAGAGAGATTCCAATGCAGACCCTGCCAATGGTAAAATATAATCATGGTTTTATTGGTTTGTGTAAAACAAGATTTAGAATATTAGTTATATAGATCATGATATGGAATTAGCATTTACAACGGAAGGAAGTCGTCTCTTCCTAAAGAAATATGCATTATTTACATTCTGTTCCCACTTACCTGAGAGCAAGCCTACTTGAAGGCAGCAGCATTTGCTTCTAAATAGGATTCTACTGTTAAAGTAAAAAATAAAATGTTTTCAAAGCTATGACAGAGCCCTTTATAATTGAAATCTCCTTAATATCTCGTAACCTTGGGATCTTGTAATCAATAGCATTAATACATTGGTAAGGCTAGAATACTGAAAGCAGGTTTTCACACAGTACATTGATTTTTCTTTTCTCTGCGTAAACACAGAAATATAACAACAAGGAACAGAACTAGCAAAATATTGATTTTATTTCTCTTGTTTTTAGTTCAATTTAGGTTCAAGGTTGACTAGGGCAATTATATTCTGTAATTGTTTATCAGTCATCATACTTGTCGAGGACACTGATTTCCAACAAAACGCTTATTGGATTTACAGACTGCTTCTCTTTCATTGCCCTTCCTGCTCCACCTTTCACAATAAGCAAGAGGAGAAAAATTTATATCCTCTCAGTGTCCCTAAGTACTATTAAGGAGCTTGTGTTGTTCTTGCTTTTTTAAAAAAATCACCTCATGCATATATTGGCCAACGAACATAAGCCGGTTTCTTTCAACTAATCCAGTCACAGATATTGAAGAGCTAACCATCACAACCTTTCAAGGGTTAGCCCTCCTTTTTCATTCCCATTCTCTTGCCTCCTTGAAAAGACTTCTTTTTGTGTGAGAACAGAGGAATAAAATACCTCAGACCAAATAGTGTTTTTCCCTGTGATGTTAACCTTTCAGTTTAGTTTAGCTGAACCAGATCTAGCAATGTGATTAGAACAGAATGTCTACAAAACATGAATTTGCTCAGTTTGTACTTTGATTTTATTAAAGGTTACTACTGGCAATTTTTTTTAAATTGAACTCTATGTAGCTAAACATAATTTATCACTCTTCTTCAAATATGGGCAAAACTGTAATTTTCAACAGGAAATCTACTGCACTTTTCTGTTGTAGGTTACGGTAATGCTGAACTTTCATTTAGCAGTAATCACTTGAAATAACTTGCTGTGATGATGGAGAGGCACAGTTCACTAATTACAATTAAACCATGTGAACCATGTGGTTTCTGACTTCAGTAGGCTTTCAAACTTTCAAATTGCATTTGTATATGTACTATGCTCTTTAATCTTGCTTGGAATCTCTTTTTAGCTATTTTAGAAAACTTTCAAGTGGAAATTTTTCTGAAATGTATTTATTGATTGATTATTTTGACAAGTCAACTTCCTTTTAAAAAGTCCAAGAATTATAATAGCGTAATTTTAAACAATAACTAAACAATTTTAATCAGAGATTGACAGCAATTGATTATAAAAATGATCATAAAGCACTGGAGGAAAGGAAAAGTTTTTACTAAAAATATATACATTCAAATTAAGAGAATGTTAGCCAGTATAAGGACACCGTTGTAGAAGAAATTTGGGAAGAAGCACTACAAAACTGGGTGTAACCACTACAAATGTCTTTCCCTGGTCTCAGGGCGGCTCCAGACAGGACATTAATTCAGGAGCTATCGTGTTTCTTAAATACAATTGTGCCCGGGTTGAAGTCTATACACCTCTCCCCAGCATCTGCACTTTCCTGGGTGGGAGGGTCCAGTTACCTTGCCAGACTTTCCAGCAGGGCACTGGGACACTAAATAAAATCAGAAAAGCCTTTAAAATTGAAAATACAGGGTTAGTCAAAATGCATAGGCCAATAAGCCATTCAATTGAATGGCTTATTGGCCTATGCATTTTGACTAACCCTGTATCTTACCCAGCCACCATTCCCCCTTCTCCAAAGCTCTCCTGGTGCATAGAAATGATGTGCCAGGAGAAGGGCAATTTTCTTCCTCCCTCCCGTCTTCTGGCATGTCAGTTCTACATGCCAGGAGAGCTCCAGAGAAGGGGGCATGGCAACCGGGTAAGTTATTTTCTGTTTTAAAGGCTGTTCTTGGGGGGAGGGCTGTCTCAGGATTCTTGTGCTCCATCCTACAGATGTGTAGAATGGCACCAGAAGTCACGCAGCACGATCCCCAGTCCCATCTACAAAGCAGTCACAGCCGCAAAGACCCGGGTCTTCTGAAAGATCTGGATCTTCAAGCTGACAAATTATTTCAGAACAAAGAAGGATTTTCCTGCTTTGTCCAGAAGGCATTCATTTTTCCCTGAGGCATAATTTGGATGCTCCAGGGAAAAACCACTACTTCCTGAAGGGTGTGGATATATTTTCATCTGGTGTCGCGACTTTGAGAAGCCTACCTCGAGTGATTCTTCTAGAACTTTTGATAAATTCTAGCCTTCTAGTGGTATTATTTTCAGCTTCTCTGAAACAAACTGAGACTCCCTCATTCCATTTTAGGATGTTTGTATGAGAGACAGTAAATGAAAATATTTAGCTACAATTTTGAACATCACACCTTGCTAGTGCATATGTGACAGAATGTGTTACCTGTTCACTTACATTTGGCCATTCTACTTTTATTGAGCCATTTTTTATGACTGGCTGGATAAAATACTCCCTGGTAAAACATCCAGACAAAGTGATCACCCCAGATCTGGCCGCCTGGGAGTGGTGTAGGGAATCATCCAAAAGCAACCCAGCTTGGGGCACACAGAAATCAGCTTGCCTGACTCAGAGAAGGAAGGAGGAAGAAGAGTTTGCTATATTTGCAAACTGACATGGCTTGTGTGTTCCTTGAGCAACTATTCCCCCCTGTCCCCCTCCCCAAGGTTGCATCCCACAGTTTGAGAACCACTGTCCTAGGCAAATAAATATGATTACAGAAGCTATGGGTCTGGACTGCTAAACCATTTTTTTGTACATGTCACCAGTAAAGACATGTAATTCAAGCCAGGCGAAGAGACTCACCCTTCTATTATGCAGTCTCTATTCCAGTGGTTCCCAGTGTTTTGGCATACAACTCTCAGAAATCCCAGCCAGTTTACCAGTTGTTAGGATTTCTGGGAACTGAAAGTCAAAACATCTAGGGACCCACAGGTTGAGAACCATTGCTCTAGTTAGACTATATGCTGACAGGATCTGTAGCCAAGCTATCAATATACTTATACATAGTCAGTATGCCAGTAGGATATGGCCATTTGATCCAGAAGATTATTAAGTCTAATAAACTGCTTTGACCCCCCCCCCCCCCAATCTTTTGGAGGCTATGCTTTTGCTCTTCCCAGAAATATTTCAACATAGAACTACACTTGGACCTATGTTGCCAGGAATATTTTCTGTTGCCAAGTTTTTATGTTGTTTTGGAGAGTTTGAACTCAAGTTTCAAAACTATGGGGCAGAACCTGGAACATTGGGTTTGAAAATTAAATCTATAATATTAAATGTTAGAAATTTAAAAATGAATTTATTGCCATAAACACTAATGAGTGAAACCATTTAATTAGTGTTGTTAGCTGACTCATCAATCAAAGCAGTATTTGGCCAGACCATGAGATTTATGGAAAATAGCTTAGAAGTTATCACTGTTGACCTTAAGGGAGCACATTTTGTTGTTAGCTGCTTCAAAAGGATTCTTTCTGTCCTTTTAAAATTGCTTGCCTCCAACCTGATGTTTTCTCGCATGGCTCACAAAACCTGAGAATAGAGAAAGTCCAGCATTTTGGGGAACTGTCAAGTAAGAAAGGATGGAATCTCATCTTCAAACCTTCAGTTGGACACTGATTTAAATCTTTCTTTCCACCTTCACAAATATGTACACTTCACTCATTCTTCATATGCTTTGGTTGTTAAAGATTAGTGAGGGGTTTATTTTGGCCAGAGAGCACAAATTCACCACAAATACTTCAGCATGCGGATATCCACATAGATGAGTCAGTAAAAAAAGAATGGAACATTTTTAAACTGATATGGTTTGAGAATCTTCTGTTTCCCTATTCTGCCAAGATCAGAAGCACAGCAGATGTTCTGCATGCAGGAGCCAGGAATCCTAAATTCAATTCATGTTATTTCTGGTTTTAAAAATTCTGTGTCTACATAACCTCTTTAATACTTATTTCTTTGAACCTCTTAACCTTCTGTTGTCAGAGTAATGGAAATAAAGCAATGCAGTTTTTTTTTAAACAGACTCCTAGCTCTAAAATTGAACTAGATGAAGTGTTCCATGGAAGGAAACACTTCAGAGACCTAAGAATTTTTCTCTTGGGTGATCTGAGGTAAATGAGCATATTAGTTCTTTGTGGGTGTGTGCAATAAAATTGTTTCTGATTTATTGAGACCCCAAGAGGAAACTATCACAAGTTTTTCTTGGAAAAAATTCTTCAGAGGGACTTTGCCTTTATTCCACCACCACCCCACACGCACACACCCAAAACCTTAATTTTACAATTTTACTACACCATTGTATATAACAGATCTTGAGCATCTGAGGGTTTTGGTATTTTCAAGGGTACTGGACCCAAACTCCAACAGATACCAAGAACCCATTTGTATTTCTTCTCCTCAGGAAGCAGGCTTGTGCTTACAACCTCATTAGACAGGGCTTTTTCCAGTAGCATACTCTGGTTGAGCCCTAGATGATCCATGGAGCCCACTGAGTCCCATTCTATGCAGAGGAACTCCGTGCATCATCTAGAGTGGAGCCAATCTATGCCACCACCACAGCAACACGGAAGACCTCCCATGCTGTGCAGGAAGCAGTGTGGAGAAGCCACATGGTCAACATTTCCCCCAGTGAGATCAACTTCCTGTCGAGCTGGGCAATGCAGGGCATGGGGCAACAGTTCCCCCATGGTCACCAGATTCTCCATGACGCTTGGCAATTCTGGCAGCCCATGTGACAAGGTAGAAAATGTTATAGAGGGAAAAGAACCTACCTTAATCATTTCTAATGACTTAATTCTCTATAGCATAACTTTAACTTCAATATCAATTGACTAATTGAGAGAGTAGGAAAATAACTAGTAAATCTAGTGGATCAACAAATTAATTCCAAACTCTGAGGGGAAAGCTCAAACTGATGCACAGGTAGTGCCCACATATGAGTTCTAGCATTTTTGCTATTGCCAATTACTTGAATCTTTTACCTGAGATGTTGCAAATACTCTAGCTTTCTCTGCAGGTGCATGTTTTTGCACATTTGTGCTTGCATACACAGATATCTGCGTTTAGGGAATAGACACTTAAATAATATTTATGTACTTGCTTAATCAAGCATATTTTTTCACATGATGGTCAACACTGAATGTAATTTATTTCCTTTAAATTAAAAAAATAATAAACATAAAATTTAATATTTGCACACTGATCTTTTTCATTAGGGTGTGTCTGATTTAGTTTTTATTCAATGCTACTTCTTTTAAAAGGTAAGGAATGTACTCTTGGCTCAGATCACATGCACAATAACAAATTCTTGTTTTTATTTAAATTTTAATTTCTCCTGTCATTGTTACATATGTGGGGGAGTGAAGGGGTGCTTTATTTCATACTTAGACAAATACAAAATGCTATGCAGGTGATATGTTTCTGTTTCTACATTTTTGGTCATACTATATTATATTGTATATTATACGATCCAGTATTTAAGTGTCAGTATCTACCAGGTAATCTCTAAAAGTAGTACATGCTGCACAACATTTTGACTTCAATCAATTTAATTAATGCCAAGTTGTGTTAGAATGAGAAAAAGTACAGTGCCTTGATTATCGTGTATATATTTTGAACAGGTGCTCATAGATTATATCACCGGGAGGACAGTTCTTTAATGTTATCCTGTCATATGATACCAATTATTTTAAGTGTTCGTGACAGATTGTTGACACACTGTAAATGGGAGGTTGCATCTCAGCAGGTTTTACCCCTAATCCTTCTGAACTTTATAAAAAAGATAAAGGAAAGAACAATGTGCTATAAAAATATTCTCATTTATTAAGGATATAGTCTATTAAAATCAGTGGAAATTTTGCCATTAACTTTTCCGGATTTGGATAGTACTCTTAGGCCAAAATCATACTGCTAACCATGTTAGCATAGCTGTAGTGAGGAAATATAGACAAAATCTGCCAGTTTTGACCAACCAGTTTCACCAGTCAGTGTCTTAATCCTTTCAAGGCTGTTATATTCATGATCATTTCCATACCTCCATCATGTCAAGGACCAGAAGCAGATATAGAGCCCTCCCAACTATCACTGCTCTGCCCTTGGGGACAAAGGAGAAAAGGCAGTATCTGCTGGGTTTATTACCACACCACCCTGGACATGGACACACACACCCATCTCTTTTTCTTTTGTTTCATACCTTAATTAGACTGTCAGTCTGAGGTCAGGAAACTGTTTTGTTATTATTTTGCTTGCAACATGTCACATATAGCAATGGCACTTTACAAACAAACAAACAAACAAAATTACCATTGCAATTACTATTATAACTAATGTTTTAATAACCACAAACATCAGTACCTCTTTTAAAAATTAACTGATTGTTGTAGATTTTCTTGAATGTGACTAACGTTATTACTTTTGCTACTTTAACAAAGGCCCTTTATCCCAAAGGGGGAGGGGCAAATCAGCTCTATAGTGGCTGTGTGATGCACAAAGCTGACTCAGGTTAATGCAGACAATGGCTGCTTAAAGTAGCCTTGAACCACGGTAACAAAAGTCATAGATTGCTCTGAATATGGAGCATACTGTGACTTTTGGCCCATGTAAACAGATGGGTTGCTTTCGATACATGGCCATCCCATATTTCCCAGGTTTGGGCAGCCCAGGGACACAGGATGGCACTTACAATCCTCCTTCTGTTCTCATCATGGTGGTGGCCAGTCGGCATGGAATAGCTGATGGCCATCACTCATCACCTGGATTGAAATTGGCCAGGGCACAAGAATGATTGGACAAAGGAGGAGGAAAAGAAGGAAGTGATCCTTCCTCTCCCCCTTCTCTTCTTCCACATCTTGGGCGCCCTGACTGACAACACTCCAGCCAACCAGTAATGACCACTAGCCATGTCATGCCCAGAGGCTGCCACTCTGACAGAAACAGGAGGATGGCAGGGCAGCCATTCAGCAGCATTAAATTGGGGACAGTCAGCATTGCAGTCCCACATCTGCAGCAGCCTGGGAACAGATGGTTAAAATCATCATTGGATCAATCTGGAATTTGACACTAGATTGGCCCCAGGATAAATGTCTGTGTAAAATTGCCCAAAGTAACAAAATAACAACAAGCTGCTGGCCCATGGTACAATACACACAAGAGTAACAGTGTGAGGGACAGTAGAAATAGCAAGCCCTAATAGCTATACAATTTTGGTGACATATGACCTTATCACATTGGCCATCGGAATCATCATGGATTGTGGCGAATCCAGCAGTGCCCTGTAGAGGATGGCAAACCCATTGCTCCATGCCCCACATCACCCAGCTTTCCCCTTTCCTGATCCCATGGAAAAGTGTCCACCGCCTAGCTCCCCGCTCCCCTGGTCGATCCCCATGCAACACAGGAATCTTCCTGTGTTGCCACCAATTCATCTCCATTTGTGCCACAGCACCCCATCAAAAGTAGCTCTATGTCATGGGTTGGGAGCTGGTGGTCTCCGTGGAGCAAATAGATAGGAACCAGAGTATGCCACTGATTTTAGGCCATCTGATGACATTGTAAGTTGATTAATTGCTGGGCATCCAAAACTGCCAAAAAATCCAATCCAATTTATGGACATGTATGTATTTATAGGAGACACATAACCTTGCAAACTACAACTGAAACAAAATTTCTAGACTCCTGATAACTTATTTTGTCATATATGTTTTGCAGATTTCAAGATCATATGAACCCCACTGGATGGCTTTTTGTCATAAGTAGTAAAGTGTTTGAAAAGAAAAAAAGGTAAGACATGGCTTTTAGTGGTGTCTCAAGACTCATTCTGTTTAGAAACTCTGGATGATTGATAAAGAAAATACAATACATCATTTGGCTTTGTTTATACATTACTCTGTTGTAATCCCTTACTAGTCGTTGTTCTTTGTTGTCATTTGATTAATATGTAAAAAATTATCATGCCTCAACTGGAATGTCATTCCTTGAATGCCTTTAAAGAGCGGATGTAAACTAGATAAACAGTCATTCTTCTACCTTTGCAGGTTAAGGATTTGTGTATTTAATTAAATTGTATTTACCACAGCCTCTGCTACTGTCCTACACAAAAAATGTATTTAGTATGCAAGTTCAGAGCTTGTTCCTCTAGCTAGTCTGTGTTTGAACCGAATTTGCTTTGATTTAATGAATAGGTTATTATGTGTCCTATAGTAACATAGAAATGAAATTATATTGAGATGCTTCTTGGAGAGCAAGAATAAGCAAATATTGTCTAATGACCAAGATATCATAATCTAATGCCAATATATAAGACTGGTGTTACAGGAACACTGTAGCCTTGATGAACCAGTATCCCATGCCAGTTTAATAGTTCTCTGTTTTACTCTTCTTCATTTATTCTCTAATTGTCTGTCTCCTCAATACTTTTCTTCTCTGATGTTTTGTGGGCTCTACAACTCTTCTTTCCTCTTTTCCTCCCACTTCATCTTCTTTTGCTTCTACACTTCTCTGTCTTTTTTTAGTTTCTTAACATTTGATCTGGTCTCTATTTGTTCCTTCAGAAAGATAGTTATCTGTACAAATACCATTATAATGAGGCATATCAACCTTTGCATCCTCTGTTTAAAGTTGTGTGTGGTCAATTATTTGAAAATTGCAGCTACAGTGATTTTTTTCTGAGTTAGTATGTAGACATTAATAGCTAATGAATAGATCTGGATATTCCAATGTTCCTCTGAGAGGTGTATCGAAAGGTTCACAACCATCTACCTCTTGAGAAAGAGAGAAGGTTACCTTTTTTTTTTCTAACCAAACTAATCAAAGTATCGCATCTCATAAACCTGAGGAAGACACAGTTATTTTAGATCTCACAGCCATGAAGATATATTTTCCCTTATTATCAGGTGTTTCTGTGTGCTTTCTTACACAGACACACACTTTCACAGATGTTGGCAATTGTTACAGTGACTAAGCAGACCCTGCACTGCATCTCTTCTCAGCATATGTCGTCTTTCATATCATTTTGGGCCAAAAATGTTTTCTTGTACTATTTTCTAACTTTATAGTTTGAAAAATGCTTCCTATAATTCAAATACATAGGAATATAAAATCCCACAGGCTTGGTGAAGAGAATGTAACTTATGTAGGTAAATATATATACTTAGCAGGAACAATTCATCCTTACTTACTTACTTAAGCAATCCCTTGTTGTCTGAGTAGGATAGTCTTCCAGTATCAGTGTACTGGTGGTGGGTCTGTAGGTGTCAAGACCCAGGCCAGGCAGCAAAACAAACGGCACCGTAGGAGTTAAAGGAAGGTGTTTAATGTCTATTAGCAAAACAAAAGGAGTCTCTTCACTTCAGAGATGTAAACAAAGGAGGCTTGCAGTCAGCAGAAATGTAAACAAACCGGTCTCAGTCAGCCTTGGCTGACGAAAGGAAAGTCAGTCTTTAAACTAAAGCAAACAGCTTGAACTCAGCAAAAGAACATAGTCCGTTTCAAAGGCCAACAAAACAGCAAACAGCAATCCGCATGAGGAGCGGTCCAACGAAGTTTCCAGGATTAAGCAGGGGCGTTGTCAGGCAGTCCGAGGGTCAAAGCACAGAAGACTCACGAGTCAGGAACCAGCAGGGTTGTTCACACGGTCAGGTAACACGAAGCTGCAACAAGAACTCAGGGCAGGAGTTAACACAAGGCACACGGCATGCGACACTTTGAACTCTGCGATTAGTCTGTCCCCAAGCTGCTGCTTAAATCTCATCCGAATCGCTGGAGTTACTGTCAGCTGGGTCTAACTCCTCAGGTGAATCCAGGCTGCGCCATTGTTGCCAGTCAGCACTTCGAGTTCCATCCTGCAAAGAATTATCTACAACCCAATCACCATGAAACCCCTGGAATTCGTCGCTAGAGGTGGGGGCATTAAACACATCCATTACTTCCTGAACTTTAGTCCACTCCAGATCTTCCTCTTCCCTGTCGAACTCCCCACAATCTGCTACATCTCTCAGGCGTTTAGCAACAGATCCCACATCGCTATTTGAGCTGCTGGCTACTCTCTTTACACCTCTGTAATCTTCCAGCTCCATTTCCTCGCGAGTAAAACCCTCAAAATCCTCCTCATCTGTAGTCTCTAGAAACAAGTCTCTAATCCTTTTCAGCTGCCGCTGAGCTTCATCATTCTCTAAACCACGTTTCCTTCTACTACTAGTAGTAGGTGCATGAGACAAACGCTGAGTCTCAACAGTAGGTGACTGTGGAGCCCTATTCTTGATCTGCATCTTCTCCTGCAGTGAGGGCATTGGTTTCCAGGTGGAAGGCGGTCCCGGTCGGGGTTGGCTTGACACACCATCCTCTTGGCACATTTCTCTCTTTCGCCCTCCATTCATGTCTCTTCAAATTCTACAGCACCGCTGGTCACAGCTGACCTCCATCTGGAGCGCTCAAGGGCCAGGGCTTCCCAGTTCCCAGTTTGTAAGAGTTTTTAAGGTTGGCTTTGAGCCCATCTTTAAATCTCTTTTCCTGCCCACCAACGTTCCATTTTTCATTCTTGAATTCATAGTAGAGCAGCTGCTTTGGGAGACGGTGGTCAGGCATCCGGTCCAGCGGAGTTGATAGTGGAGGACCATCACTTCAATGCTGGTGGTCTTTGCTTCTTCCAGCACACTGACATTTGTTTGCTTTTCTACCTAAGGGATTTGCAGGATTTTCCGGAGGCAGCGCTGATGGAATCTTTCCAGGAGTTGCATAATTTCTGCTTAAGGCATTCAAAGTTATTTTATCTCAAAACTTTGGTAGCTTTAGCTTATCTATTTTTAACCACTTCTATACAGGTTATGATATTATTACAGTTGACCCTAAACTTTTGTGCATTTAACTTCTGGGGATCTGATTATGTGTTAGTCTGCTGATAATTAAATAATTAAAGCAGATGTAAAAAAAAGTTTAAAAACTAATAAGTCATAAATGTATCCAAGAATACCAAGCATCCCTTTCCAACCTTAGTGCCTCAGCTGGTATGGTATGGTCATTCTTATACAGTCACTTTCCTTCGCTCCAGCTACTTCAAGTGATCTCTCCCCCCCTCCCCCCCCCGGAGTATGAGCTCTGTCTGTCCCACATTAGCAGCATCAAAATGGCACTTTGCTTGGGTTCCTTAGCCTATACAGATAGAGATATAGATTGAGACATCAGTTTGAAGTTAGCATTGTAAGATATTTCTGGTCTTTCCACATTTGTGGGGGTCCTGCACCTCACCACCCATGAATGTGAAGGACCATATTTATATAACAATTTTAAAAAAGCTTCAACTGTATTATAAAACCTAAAAAGCCTAGCTTCCAACTACAAAAGTATAAATGTGGTCAAGAGCTATTATGTATTTTTTTGTATGCAATCAGCACTGATATAAGTTGAAAAATGTAGCTAAAACCTCTTCAAAGTTGTATTCTTGTCTTCCCTGTAATTATTTGTCAGTGGAAATAAGATAAGCATTTAGTATCAGGACTGTAAGAAAACAAAAGATTTATTTCCTGTGGAACAGTTAAAACATTATTGCTATTCTTTATTTCTTGAAGGAGAAGAATTGTATACTTGTGGCATTAACTGTTTGTTATTTTGGACAACCACAGAAAGGTATTTCTAACTTTATATTGCACCCCTGTACTGGAAACATCTATTACCACAGCATCACACAAGAGTCCAGAATATAAGCAAACAGTTTTAGAAATCAGAAATAATGAAAGAAGATGCATAATCCAAAAAAGGGTTAGCAATAGGTGATAACCAAACAGTAATCTAAATGTCTAATAAAGATCCTGTTTTCTGCTCTGATCTGTAAACAAAGACCTTTGTTGATCTCTGCAACTCCTGTTTTCTCCTGAGAGCCTTCTGTATCACTTATTTCTTCACCCAACTCCTTATCTAATGTTGCAGTTTCTAGCTCCTTTGATTGATCTTGAAGCCCTGTACTTTCTGAGTCAGATTTCTCAGAGAGAGAAGCATCATTCCCTTGACTTGGATCTTCATAACTTCGAGCTCCAGCCAATCCCACAGGCAATCCCGCAATCCTCTCTAAATCATCAGTGAACCCATCAGCCTCAGGACTCTCAGGCTGATCTCCAACACTTTAGTCAAGAAAATATTTTATTTCAAGATTATCAGTGGTCCAGTGAATTTGAGCAGTTTCCAGCTTGGTGCACCTCAGTTTTACAATAAGAAATACTTCATATAAGTCAGGTTTGCTTTTTTGTACAAACAGAATTTTTAAACCTCTTTCGAATCCCAAATATGAAGAATTGTGACAATGTTGATAAAAAAGCAAAGTGAAGCAAATCTTCCTCTATTTGGACTAGCCTACATGCCACTTCCTACCTTCTTCAGTGCTGCTTATATGTTTAATTAAGCCATAATTAGTGGTTATGTCTGAAAGAGAACTGTATGATCTTATTTAATATCATTTTACTAATAATGTTGATTTAAGATTCTAGTTAGTTAACCAACTATAAATGCCATTTCTCTGTAGGAAATTAGAGCTCTTTATAGGCATTATCCAATTAGTTTCATTATAAATTTTATTGTAATCAAGGCTTATTGGGGTCACATGTATGCCTTGCATATTATCTTTACATACGCACAACATCCTTTTTTTAAAATAGTGTGAAACCATTTAAAAGCCATGTAAAGCACAGGTAAACCTGTCACAATGTGTAGTATTTTATGTTCCTTTGGTCCCATGTCACCATTGATAGATGGTGTTTTTCTTTGTCTCATATTTACTGGAGAGTTAGTCTCTCTGATTTCAATAAGCTTCCAAGTAAAATTGTGTGAAATTATGTTAAATTTAGATGATGATTAGGATGATGTGATAACCTTTTCTTGTAATAGATAAGAATAAAACGACATCTTTCCGATCTGTCAAAATAGGAAAGCCTTCTGTGGGGAAAAAGATTTATCTTTCATAGTTGCAGGATAAAAATTCATCAAGGAAGGCTTTTCTACTGTTGAAAAGCTTGGCTGTTTTTACCTTCTGCTGAAGATACAGGTTGGCACAGAAAAAGTGGCAACAATAAATGCCTTGCTTTATCAGAAATGCTTTCAGAAAAAGTTGAGTAAAACAGGAACTGACTAAGGACAAGAAATCTGTAGCTATAATTGACCATACCATTCTACCCTTTCAGTTAAGGGTAAGTATTTAACTACATTGTACATGAAATCCATATTAGCAGTTGTGGGGGGAAATCATACAAGTACTGTAGCACAGAGGTTTCTTTTTTCGCCCCTTCACTGCAATTCCAACAATCATTTTCTCACAGAATTCTCTAACTCAAAGTGGGAAACTGCCAAAAGTAGGTAATTAAGTTTTAGAACATATTTATGGGGTACATCATCTGCTAATATCTTTCAAGATTTTTCTGCTACTTTTAACCAGACTATTTTCCTAAATATCATAATGTTCCACTATCAAACCATAATGAATGAGAACCAATGTAGAATAGGATAAAAGCACTGTACTGGGACTTGCACTGTCCAGGTTTATGGTTCCTATTCTTCTTTATAAAACTCTAGCCAATCTTTGGCCAACCATTCTATTGACAGAAATCAAGAGGCCTTGGAAAGCTATTGACTGTCTCCAAGTTACTTAGGACTAGCATTGCAACTGTGCATCCCTTTATTGGACTGCTTTCTTTATGTGGTTGTCTTGTCTCTAGCTATTGACGAATAAAACCAAACAATAACACCCAATCCCACAAGGTCCCACAAGGTTACCTTGTTGCAATGGGTCTCTTCCTCTTCTTGATGATATTCTGGCAGTTATGTGACAACAGGGTGCAGGATTCTCCTCCTCTCTCCATCTCCCTCCTCCCCATCACTATTCTCAAGCTGCCTGTTTTTCATTTCTTGTATATTTTATAGTTATATTTGCCTTATATTTTATTTTGCAAAGCTAGAATTGCAAAATTGTTCTAAAATAAAAATAAAATAAATTAAGGAACAGAGATACTGTGGTTACAAGAACACACAGAGACATTATTGTGGGACCATGCATTAGCAAATCAGCACAATTGTGCAATTGAAGAGAAATGCAGTATTGAAGGTGTTCAACCCAATATGTATTCTCTATCAATGATAATGCAACTACAGTGGAATAGTGAGTTCATTTGAGTTCATGGAATAACGTCCTTCGTGGATATTTATACTTCTAGAACAAAGTACTAAACCATATTGTTGTATATCTGAAATTCCATTCAAATAGCTTAATATCCAGCAATTTTGTTTGAAATGATGAAGTTATTTTGTTTAAATGTCTAGTTGGGCTATCTTTGCACAGCACCATTAGGTTCCGACATTCTGTTTAAGAAAGAGGCAAAAATATAGCAAATGTGGCTGATGCTGTTTTTTTTCCATTGTGTATCCCAGCTTTGACTTATACTGGAATGGTTTGAAACAGACTTGTAGAGCCCATTTACTATTGAATCAAGAAAGACAGAAGGAGGCATTGCAGTCATTCTTAACGTTTAATGTCATATTGAGTTGCCATCAATGTTCCTTGGTCTAATATTAAAAAATTAAAAAATGAACCAGAAATTCCAGTATGCCTTCATTGGCTGAGTTTGTACAGAAAGCATACCATCGACACTATAGCACTTTTGGTGCGGGAATAAATCATACCAATAATAATAATAATAATAATAATAATAATAATAATAGCTCTGTTTTATTTCTTATCCATCTCTCCTTGTGACTCAAGGCTGGGCACAACAACAACATAGCTAAAAATACATCATCATAAAACAGTATATAAAATACACATATTAAAACATATTTCTATGGAATACATTTATTAAAATACATAAAATAAAGATTAAAATACAGTGAACACAAAGTTTAATCATCAGGCAAGATCTGAGGAAATTGAACAATAAAAACAAGGTGAATTTGGAAGTGAGACTGAACAGATAAGAAGAGATACAAAACAGTGGGTCAGTTACAGCTGTATTTTGATAGGGTGCAATGGTACGTGCCACTTTCAGGAGAGAAAAGAGAATATTCATACTGCACAACAGGAGCCAGAATATTATTTCCCTGGTTTTATTCATATTGGATCATATAATGAAAAATAGATTAATGAAAACATACTAAAATATGTTATTACAGTAGTTGTCTTAGTAGACACTTAAAAACCTTACCAGAGCAAATGTTTTATTTCTTCAGATATTTTTCAGAAGTTGTTTTATACACTATTTGCAGAGATCCTACAAGATCCCACTGAGTGTTGGGAAGTATTCCAAAAAAATGCCTCACCACTTGAATTCCTAAGCTTTGTAAGCAAGAACCTCTTAAAGTATGAAACTGATTGCAAGCCTTTAGCTGTAGTGTGTGCAACTTGATTCCAATTTGTTTTTTAACTAAGCATTTGACATGTTACATTATGTCACATGCCGATTTAATATAAAGTGACTTTCTGTGTCCAATAGAAAGCACATTTTAAGAAGGATGCCAAGTACTGTATTATTTCCCTTGATATTAAACTGGAAAGCAACCCATTCTGTCTTGGAAAGATTATGTGCAAGTAGTAGTGTTGGATCTGCTGGTGTATTCTGGTATTTCTATTCATCTGTCTTACCCAGTTACAAAAAGTGATACTAAACTTGATGTAACCCAGGGTAACACAACCTGTTAAAGTTCTGAGATCTAACCAAAGGTTTGCCAATGTTGGTGCGGACTGCGCATACATGCACAGAGAATCTCCATTCCAGCAATTCTACTGAGTATTGTCAGATAATGATGTTACTTGTTTTTTACATTTCATTTTATAATTAACACTGGTTTTCCTTTCTCTCAAACTCTCATCCACTACCTCCACCAGTATAGTAAACATTTCTTTAATATATAAGACTTGTTTACACTGGTTGTATTCCCCGAATTGGACCAGAAGTTGAACCAGAATGTCCAAAAAATATGCAAGGACTTCTGGTCCTTAATGTGGGGGTAAAGTGGATTGTTTTGGTTTTACCCACATTAAGCAAAGCCACAAGATGTGTTGGAGTGTTGCAGCTCCATACTTCGAGTTCAGATTAGAGCACAAATGTTTCTAATCTGAACTGCTCAGTGATGCAGAGGAAAATGGATGGATCATCCCCTGTTGCCTCCTTGTTGTGGGGGTTGGTAAATGTAAGTAAACAGAAGCATTACCACTGTTTTTGAACCAAGATATACCCTGCAGGATAATAAAGAGTCACTCAGGCTTTTGTAACAAGTAACAGTATCTTTACTTCAGTTCAAAAAGCCAAACAGGGCAACAATATATACAGCAGTCTCTCTAAATTCACGCAGAGAACAGAGGGACTGAGCAGTCCTTTTAAACATTCTTTAAATTATGCTTCATGTCTTTAAAATCAGGCTTCAGAGAGTTGGCAGCCATTTTCTTCCTGGCTGTTTCCAGTCAGTGCTCTCTTCACTCTCCAAAGTGAAAGTGGCATTTAAAACTGTTTGTTTCAGCAGCAAGCCAGAGACAGCAGCCAATCAGAACTCTGGCCCCTGGCATGCTCAGCCAATCAGCTGCCGACACATTACTTTCCAGTTAACCCACCATATCATGGTGTCTCGTTTCAAATCCTCACACTTGTCACCTCGGCAAACAGTCATAGAACTCCAGAGAGCTACTGGCCAATCCTGGGCACCTTTGTTAACATCAGCCCCTTTCTTGTTCCTGGTCATGTGGGAACCTTTGCTGAAGTTCACAAAGGTGCCTTGAGCTCCATAGCATCTAGCAGTAGCAACAGGGACATCAAGGGTAAGGTAACAGTCCAGCAGGGTCAAACTGCTTTCAGGCTTGTTGAACAGTTTGGACTCTGCCCTGATGCTGCCACAGAACAGACGTGAAGAGTGTAGCCACTCCTTGGGCCTGTCCAGAGCTTTGCTATTCTGTATTGGCTGAGAATTCATCATCTATCAGAGCAACATTAAGAGGGCTCGAGTCATAAGGACCTCTGAAATTAGCTGCCAGAACATCTTCTCAGAGGCCCTTATTATGTCTCCCCTTCAAGCATCATGCATAAAAATCAGGGGACCTTGAAAGTCCTTGAAAGTAGCAGGTGGGGCCGACTGTCTGGAGAAGAAAGGAGACATTTGTAGTGAGAGAGTGGTAGAAGAAGCAGAATTTGGTGGCAAGTACTGTAAATTGCTCGGAGAATTCTGAAACTGAGCAGACGTAATGGGAGGAGCTGCAAAACATTTATGTTTTACCAAGGAAAATACCTAATATTGATATAAACACAGAGAGGATTAAAAAGTATTTTCAGTTGTCTTGTCCTTTATGAGAAAAATTCTCTCAATACTCTGATAACATGTTGAAACACCCCGGCATGAGACAACCAATGGGCAAAAAGTCAAAGTTTCCACATTTTAGGGATTTTTAAATAAAGAGTGTTTTGTGTAAAACTCTTTTCAGATGCAAAAAAAATTTAAAATGTACACAAAATGTCATTCTTACCTTCTACAAGTAGGTTTTCTAATTTTTTGTCACGATAAGAAATACAATAATTGAAGTTTTGCATCCCTAAAATCTTGTGAATTACAGATAATTTACTTTATAGCAAAAAATATGCATTTCTGCATTTAAACTTGGCTATGTATTTTGTGCAGGTAATTCCTGACAGTGCTTTTCTGCTCTATTAAAATATCAAAACTTAATCAGTCAGTTGGCAGTAAATGAAGGGAGGGGGGAAAACCAGACATCCACAGCAAAGATTAGAAATATCTCAAAGTGATTTAGGGTTCCTAGTGGGATTTCTCCCTCTTTTAACAACAAAGTGCAGTGGGAAAGAATATGCACAGCTTACTTTGTCTTCCTATTTCTTTTGATCTGAAAGAACAATCAGATAAGGGTGATTTCTGGAGACAGTTCAGAATGAACAGATTTCAGTTGCCCCCAGTGATAACCATCATTGGCAACAGGAGGTATTCCAGGTACTGTCACTAGAGCCTTCAGTGTTCAGAGGCTGAGTATTTTATCTTTTTATTTTTAAAAACTACTGCTGGGAATTCTCTTTATAGCATGCATTGGATGATGAGTATTTAGAGGAAGAATGAACCTTGAAGGGGAATAAAGACTGGGCTTCAGAGACTATCAATGAACACCAGAGAGAGAGAATAATTTAAGGGTAAGGTGGGAAATCTCATCCACACTTTGAATAAAAAGCAATCTGTGTCAAATCACAGAATAACTAATCTAGTGCTATGCAGGACAAAATACTATATTCAGGGTTTGCTTGACATTTTGAACCTCCTCTTACATTAGATGTGAAACAAGAAGATAATACGTAGATGTTTACACACATACTAGATGCAGATTGTCAAGGGTCAATGTTACCAAGACTAAGATGATTCAACAAAGAAGGATGTTGTCAGTCATCATTGAATGCTCTCACTTTCATTATAACAACAATTAACATGGCACTAGGCAGAACCCTAATTTCACTTGTCCATTATTTCTGCCGCTACTACCAATTTTACTGTTAAACACGTCTACTTCATTTCCTGTGGTCTATGCATTTTTTTCAGATAAGTTCAACTAGTAATCAAAACCAACTATAGATGAGGAGATAACTAATTACAAGCTTACTTTAACATAGGTGGGAAATTTGGTTGGCTAGGGGACTAGGGATGGAAATCGGCTGTCTTTGTGTGATACTTGATGCTATTTTATGTGATGTTTTTAATAATGTTTAAGGTTTTATCAGGGGAGGGTAAATTTTGATGTTCTATACTGTCAATGGCATTGAATTGTTGCCAACACTGTGAACCGCCCTGAGTCCCCTTCGGGGTTGAGAAGGGCAGTATACAAATACCGCAAATAAACAAATAAATAATCTTAGTTAATTTTGCTTTTCCACCCTTTAGTAAATAATCTAAATAATTTTCTTCCAGTTGTGAAAGAGGCTTCAATTTTCAAGTATACTTCAGAAGCTGAGACATAGAAAAAAGTGCAGAAATGACCTGTTGTTCAATTCCTTTTTTGACTCCAGAGATATTAAGAATTCTTAACCAGAGAGCTTTTTGGCCTCACCAAAGTACATACTCTAAGATTCCATAGGATGTTACCATGGCAGCCCCCGGTGGTTCAATGAGTAAAACCCTTGTGCCAGCAGGACTGAAGACTGACAGATCGGAGGTTCGAATCTGGGGACAGCGTGAATGAGCTCCCTCTGTCAGCTCCAGCTTCCCATGCGGAGCCTCCCACAGGGATGGTAATTCATCAAAACATCCAGGTATTCCCTGGGCAACATTCTTGCAGATGGCCAATTCTCTCACACCAGAAGCAACTTCCAGTTTCTCAAGTCGCTCCTGACATACACACACACACACACACACAAAAGTGAGATTTTAGAACTATAAATATGTAGCATGAAAGTGCTCTTTGACTCTCATTATTTTAATCCAAACATTTAGTGGTCCTCCTCATTGAGGTCTGGCAAGCATGCAAAGGAGGCACAGCTTTGCCTGCATTATATTATTAGGAATTATTAGGAATTATCACGGGGTGTCTGCGCCCTACTCCACTGGAGAAATTGCACCACCTGACATCTGCCGGGGAGTAGCAACCAATAGTGAAAGAACATCTCCAGCCCACCCCCTGTTTGGATATCAGCCAGCACGCCAACAACTTTAAACCAAGAAATAGTTTTCTAAGATCTACAGAGACACTCCCTGGAACAGCTCAGCAAGTGAGAGTCAAAAGTGGCAGGCTCAAACCCAGAACCTCAATCAATGGCTGATACCAAATGAGAGACTCCCCCCTGGGCACACAGAAAACTGGGGGACTTGGAAGGCACTGAACAGACTGCGCTCTGGCACCACAAGATGCAGAGCCAACCTTAAGAAGTGGGGCTACAAAGTGAAATCCATGACATGCGAGTGTGGAGAAGAGCAAACCACAGACCACCTACTGCAATGCAACCTGAGCCCTGCCACATGCACAGTGGAGGACCTTCTTGCAGCAACACCAGAGGCACTCCCAAGTGGCCAGCTACTGGTCAAGGGACATTTAATAGAATACCAAGTCTGCAAACTCTGTGTTTTGTTTATTTGTTTGTGTCCAGGTGACTAGGAACTGATCCAAGCTGTCTACTTGCCCCCCCCCCCCACTCGCCACTATTAGTCTTGCCCCTTCATATCTTGCCTTGTCCATCCAGAAGGACATTCTCACCCAGAGCCCCTAAGCCCATAAAGAACAGGAGCTTACCAAAAGCAAAAACAGCAGTCATCAGCATCCAAAGGAGCACCCCAAAGCCAGCGGCACAGCCTATCCCATATGCATCACCAGCAATAGTAAGCCGAAGTACAAATGGCGGCTGACACAGCTAAGGAGGATTTACATTCACCACTGCCTTTATGCTATCAAACTAGCCTCAGTACCGCCGAGTATTGATCATATAGCATCAGGCAGAAAATTATACCATATCTATATTTTCTCAGTGGGGAGAAACATCCCCCCCCCCCCGCTTTATTTTTTAAATCAAAGATTAGAAAAAGAACTAATATTTTAAATTTATTTATTTATTGGCTATGTTTATACCCCACTCTTCTCACCCATGGGACTTGCCAGAAGCTGTGTTATCATTACATTACCAAAATCTACAAATTTTCAACAAATTTCAGCAGCAAATTAAAAAATATCAACAAGTAGATCAGGGAATGGTTATCTTTCTCTGGTTTGACAGTGAAAATTGATGGCAACCCAGCTCTAAAACAAACAGAAGGTGCTTGTTTTGAAATTGCTTTTTTTTTTTTTTAGCTTGCTGCTAAATTTCAGCAGCACAGTTTAAAAGGGCTGTGGGTCACAAAAATGCCCTGGAGGGCTGTATGCAGCTCATAGATTACTTTTTCCCACCCCTGCCTTGGGTTTCATACATTGAGTAATAGGTAGATGGTCCAAGTCCCTTTCTAGATTTATAAACACGGAAGAAATGCCAAGAGAATACATAGAAGATAGCAACATTGAGAAGAGGATCTTTACAGAATACAGAATTACACATTAGATTAAGGCAGCAATATATTTCTAGGGAACAGTCAGATCTATGATCCACCACATTGTCATAAATTCCTAAGCACAGCAACAAGTGGACAGTAAAGTGTCAAGCTAGGCTGGCTCCTTTTGTGCCAGGAACAGAAACAACACTAGGCTTACCATAAGTTAGAGGAAGGCAGCCACCTCAAGTGGCAGGTAGGTAGAAGTGGTTACAATACGTAGTAAATTATAAGTATGTTAAGCTCTGTGAGCTACATAAACTACCCTGCCATCAGGTGTGTTAGAAGATAATTTCCCATTGTGACTATTGAAGTAAGGTCCAAGTGCCAGTCCAGGTGTGGGCTAAGATAAGAAGAAAGTTTTTAAGACCGAGTCAAGGGTTTTGTAGTGTTTTGTGTATTTTAAATAGGTCCTAATGGTTTTAACTATTTACTTTTAAATAGCCTAGGGTTAATTCTATTTTAGTGTTTATAGTCTTTAGATTTTAAAGTGTATGTTTTATTGATTTTAACACTGTCTGTCGCTTTGAGTCACTTGTAAGTGACATTAAAAATATAAAAATAAAAATATAAAAATAGGATACATCAAGAATACACCAAGAATCGGGAGGCATTTCTCTTAGAAGAAGGAGTAAATCACTTGGGTCAGCTGTGCTAATAACAAAGGAATTAATAATAGATGAATATTTGGCTTTCAAGCACCCATTATTTTTGTTCAAGGGGCTGGCAGAACATTTCAAAAATTTCTCTTGGTATGAATAGTTTTTTAAACAGTGGGAGTGCACAACTATTCCCTTATTTGAGCCAGGGGTGGAATTACTTTAGGTCGAAAAGAGGATGGCATATTTCCACCATATTTCACTGGAATAGTACGTACATGGGTTGCTTTGAGTTCTTTCGGGCTGTATGACCATATTCCAGTAGCATTTTATCCTGACGTTTCACCTGCATCTGTGGCAAGCTTCCTCAGAGGTTTGTTCAGAGATCTGTTGGACAGACCTCTGAACAAACCTCTGAGGAATGTGGCCACTGATGCAGGTGAAACGGCAGGAGAAAATGCTACTGGAACATGGCCATACCGCCCCCCAAAAAGCAGCCCAGTGATTCCAGCCATGAAAGCCTTCAACAGTATGTATATGCCTTGTACATATATCACAAAGTTCAAAAAGTAATTTAAAAAGCTAACCTTGTATTTTTTTTTTCTCCCTGGGAAATTAATAATAATCAGAAATCAGATTAGTTTAGCAACTAAGATGCATCACTATTGAATAATAAGTAGCAGAAATGAGATTTTTTAATGGCATTTGCCCACAGACCTGCAACCTATTCAGATTTGCTGCTGTATCTCACTGAATCATGAGCCATTATCGCAATCCAGCTGCCTACAGTATGTTCGATGCTGGAAGTGAATGAAATGTCAAGAGTTTTCAAAAAAGAGCAGTTATTCTGAGAGGCGTGATGGAGCTGTTCAAACTTGCCTTTCATTCCCAGAACCCCATACCTCAGATAAATTAAAGAAATGAGTAAGGTAGATCGGATGTGTGTTGTCGGGGGCTTTCATGGCCAGAATCAATGGGTTGCTGTGAGTTTTTCAGGCTGGATGGCCTTGTTCCAGTAGCATTCTCTCTTAATGTTTCACCTGCATCTGCGGTAAGTATCCTCAGAGGTTTTTCAGAGGTCCCTAAACAAACCTCTGAGGATGCTTGCCACAGATGCAAGTGAAGCATCAGGAGAGAATGCTACTGGAACATGGCCATGCAGCCCCAAAAACTCACAGCAATCCGAAGATCAGATAATTCACATGAGACCTAAAGATTTTGTCCCCATCAACAACTGCTCAAGTTCTCAAAATGAAACAGAAAATTGTGCTTCAATTGTTGAAGAATCCAGTCAAAATTGTATTCACAAGTTACTGAATATTCTTTTCTGTGAAAAGTTTATTTAAATTGTTGAAATTGAAAGTATTTTATTATTTATTTACTGTATTTGTATACCGCCTTTCTCAGCCAATCAGCGACTCAAGGTAGTTTCCAAGAAATCACTACACATAAAATCATAATACAGATTAAAACATTAAAACAGTACAAAACACAACAAAGGCAATAAAACAACATCATTAGCATCGCCTTATTATCAAGCATTGTCCAGTTCCATCGTCAATTCATTTGATTTCATATATATTAGCTACTCTGCATTTGTAAATGCTTGCTCAAACAACCATGTTTTAACTTGCCTCCGAAATGTTAAGAGGGAGGGAGCCAATCTGATCTCCCTAGGAAGAGTGTTCCATAGCCAGGGGGCCACCACTGAGAAGGCCCTGTCTCTTGTCCCTGCCAGACGTACTTGTGATGAAGGAGGGACCGAGAGCAGGGCCTCCCCAGACGATCTTAAAGTCCTTGATGGTTCATAAGGGGAGATGAGTTCAGAAAGGGAAGTTGGGCCAGAACTGTTTAGGGCTTTATAGGCCAAAGCCAGCACTTTGAATTGGGCCCGGTAGCAAACCAACAGCCAGTGGAGCTGGCACAACAGGGGGGTTGTATGCTCCCTGAGAGCCGCTGCAGTTAGCAACCTGGCTGCCGTTCATTGGACTAGTTGAAGCTTCCGGACCATCTTCAAAGGCAACCCCATGTAGTGTGTGTTGCAGTAGTCTGTACGGGATGTAACCAGAGCATGGACTACCGTGGCCAAGTCAGACTTCCCAAGGTCCCAAGTATTGGCAAATTTTTTGATCTATGTATTTGATACACACTAACCAGAGTTAGATTTAATCTGCCCACTAACCAGAGTTCTCTAAGCAGTGTCAAAACTATTGAAAATGTAATGTATTTTGACATAGAAAAATAGTACAACAAAACGACGGCTGAAGAAGCAGAAAATAAAGCCAAATTAAAATAGGCAGCAGAGAATAAAGCACACTTTTCTTTGTCTCTTGCTTTATTTGAAACATGACAGAACCACACATGGGTATGGGTGCTTCTGCCATGCAATTCCTGTTAAAGGTGTAGAATAATGTATCTGTTGCGAGGATGAGAATCTTGGCACCTAAGGGAATGTGCAGGTGTTGAATTCCACGTACTATGCACAGTCTTTTGTCAACACCCAGCAATATCCCACATTTAATTGCTTATATTTCTCATATATCACACCTCTGTTCTCGGCTTCATTTATAAATCATTGCAATGCTCTCTGAAGGGGTTTCATGTGTGTATGTGTGTGTTTTCCGATTTGCCAGTTCAGAGCCTGCTGTGACATAATATCTTTGTGTGAATTTCCTCTCCTGGTATCAACTGCAGTCTAGAAACACTGTATTACATAAACAGATAGGAGAAACAGGATAAAAAGACAATGAGCTTACATACAGATCAGAAGCCTTTCAGAATTCTGCAAGTGCTGATGTTACAGACACTTCTTCAAGGACATTAAAGTTCTACATTACTGAATAATGTTAATAGGGGAAGGGGAGGTACAGCTAGCTCTTGGTTAAATAGCTAAATATCCCCAAGCCTAGAAGCCTAGCCTTCTGTAATAATGATAATTGTCAGCCACCCGCCCCCCCCCCTCATGCTCTTTGCATGTTTAAAAACTTGTACCCCAAATATAAATATGCATTTATAATAAATTCCAATCTGTGTGTAGATGATAATATGTTACATTGAACGCAGTGCTCTCAAAAAGGGGATAAAGATTACAATCTATGTGTTTGGCTACTTATGCATTGATCGTATCACACAGTAGTGCACAAACTGTGATGATATAATCAGTACCATGCTGTTGCTAATACAATCTAGACTTTTGTAAATGAATTGGAAAAATTTGCCTCAGCCACAAAAATATGTATTCTCTCTGAAAACTTTTGATGACCAACCTGTTAAATAATGAGACCACAGTTGAGTTGGATTGAAATATGGGCCACTTTATTAAAATGTTCCCTATTTATTTATTTATTTATTTATGATGAGCTAATATGGGGAGGAACATAGTGCAGGAGCAGCTGGCTTCCAGAGCTGCTATTATTATAATTATTATGTTTGTTTATTCCCCATTTCTTCCCCAGCTTCCCCTGGTGAACCATCTAAGCCCCAGGGAAAAACCCCAATCTGGGTTCTAACTGTGGAGACCAAAATCCACTGATTGTGGTAATGTGAAAGTATCTAAATTAACTCAATGTATACATTACAAATACACATATCAACAAAACACAGAGCTGCCACATTCACATTAAGCAGAAACAATTGGTTCTTCTCTTGAAGTATGAAACAAAACCTTCATGTGAGTAAGAATAGTCCTTGAATGACCATAAATGTCCTATTCTTTATTGCACATGAGTAGACTCCAGTAGTCACAATAGGTATCCTATTCCCTTCGTTACACACGAGTCGACTCCAACCTGCAACCGGTTTCAACTCACAAGAGCCTTTGTCAGGTGGTTAGGTCTACAAACAACACATATCATGAATACACACATACAGTTGAACAATTTGTTACATCAAGTTTGTAAATATATATACAGGCACTCTACTTACTCATTTATCAAAAAAGGCTCATCTATTTTAAAAAAGGCTCAACTTTTGAGATAAGTGATTCACCAACAATGTTCTTGAGAGCTGGATCCTAAGGGGACATAATGGTAGTATTGCATTGTGACATGAATTATATGCCATACATAAAGAAATATAATATCTATGAAATGAAAATAATATAATACTCACAGCAAGTCTTTGTTGGTCAGTATACTCTGCAAAGCGTTTTATTCTGTAGCGAGTATAGGATTGAAATAACTCAACCCATTACTAACATAGCAAGTCCATTGGTCAGGTGATGGTGATATCATTATCAGTTATAAAAAAAGTCATATGAATTGGTGTTCTTTAACCCTTTTGGATGTTCTAACTGGCCAGCCATCTCCTGGAAACCAACCACAAACTCTTAATATAAATAATAGAAGAAGAAGAAGAAGAAGAAGAAGAAGAAGAAGAAGAAGAAGAAGAAGAAGCAGCGGTGGCAGCAGCAGCAGCACGGAATAGTATTGATATATTTCCTAGCAAAGGGTACCATGATCATTGGGGCATACTATGCTTCACTGCTGCAGAAATTGTGAGAGGTCATCAAGACCAAGAGACATTGCATGCTCAGCAAAGGTGATTGCCTTCTGTAAGACAATGCATCTGTTCACAACTCACATGTTGTTGTACACCAAGGCTGTGATGAGCATCTTTGAACCCACAAACACACCAATGTCTTTAATAGCAAGCAGTTTATTGAAGATTAATATAGCAAGTGCCAAAAAGGTAAAAGGCAATCAAAAAGGAAATAAGAGAAAGTCCAAAAAACAATCCATAAGCAATGTAAACTTATCCAGCAAAGTCCACATCAGGAGAACAGGATAGTTCCAAAATCCAATTAAACAAATCCACAGGAAATAATCCTTAAGTCCAAAAAGTTGTAAGAACAAAGTCCCTTGGAGAGTCAGGAGCAAACTTGAACAACACCAAATGCAGCAGCTTGAAATCAGGATACAACACTTACAAAGATCCCAGCATGAACATGAAACTGTAGCAAGATATTACATGAGTCTCAGCATGAAACAGAAATCATGAAGCAGGCATGGAAGCTGAACTTTGGACTCACTGAAGAGCATGCATACACAGGTCTTATATTTATTCAGAGAGCCAAGGCAAAAGCATTCTGATTCCCTTGGCAAACTTCTCTCAAACCCCTTCTTTCTCTTAATCTTGCTGAACGCTGCCTCCCTAAATCCAGGTGGCGATCATGATAGATTTGCCCTCTGCAATCAAAGATTGCCTCCTCTGCTCATTAACACATTCCTTTTGCTCTCACTATCTAACCTTGACTCTTTGGCCTTAGCCTGTTTCACATCAGACTGTCTCAAGACATCTTTGCCTTGGGAACCAGCAATCCCAGAATCCTCCTCCTTTTCACTCTGGCTAACTGCATTTTCTAGGTCATCATCTGCATTCACAAACCCTTGAGAATCAACAGAAACCTGATCATTAAAGACAAACATGGGAACCTCTGAAGGTTCCTGATCATGATCATCCTCCTGTAGCAAAGAGATCACAGGCTGAACCCCTACACATGTTGTCCAAATGAAAGCATGCTCCTGTGGCTTTGAAATTCTATCACATCCCCCTTATTCATCCAACCTCGCAACATTGGACTTCCACCTCTTTCCAACAATGAAGTTATTTTTTTGAAGGGCAAGTATCTCAGATGATGAGACTCTGAGTTCCAAAGTCACAACTTGGCTTTTGGAGCATCCTGTTGACTTCTACAAGTGAGGTATTTACAGTTGCTTAAAAAGATGGAAGTTGTGTGTGTCCCTAGGTGGCACCTATGTAAAGAAGGACTAATAACTGTGCCAAGTTTCATTGCTCTCGATCCACAGGAAGTGGGTCAGGGGAAATCTTTAATGAACACCCCTCATATATTCTAGGTATTATCCACTGTATGGTGTGCAGAGTGCTTAAGGCCTAGATGAAAAACTGTAATGCTTTAGAATACTTCTTGGATGTGGGATTATTATCCTGATACAATCTCATATATGGCTACCAAACCATCAGAGCATAGTAATACCATAATACATGGTGGAGTATTCCAGAGGTAATTAACATCTGCTTCAGTAAATAGAATCTTAAGAATTCAAAGCACTTTAGCATTTTGGCACCATGTATGGACATTTGAGTATTACAGTAGAGCTCTTACAGTGGATAGTATTGTTATGAAATATGTGTGAGACATGTCTCAAGAGAATAAAATACGCACTTATAAAGGTGTAGCGTGGCCCCTTCCATTTTATGTACAAAGAACAACATCTCAACTTACACTTGAGATATTAGCCCCATATACCTTGCTGCTCTGAATTTCCTAATTCTAAATGTGTGTCAGTGCACTGATCAAAACCTCTTCTTGTTGATATCTTTCACGATGACTGAAATACCTATGCATAGTATTTCTTCTGTATGTAAAGTTATACAGTGTTGACAGATTCTATAGCTCTTCAGTGACACGGCAGTATGAAAAATCCTTTCTTCTATAACTACCAAAGAAATTGTGGGGGTTAAATGACAGTGCTCCAACAGCTATTTGTCTGTCACAGAGAACTGTAAATTGCAGCCTGTCTCCAAGATGGTGTTTAGGCACATTCTGAGATTAATGGTTTTGCATAAACACTTTGAGCTCCAGGGTTTTTGGGGTTTTTTTTTATAGATAAGTTCTATCAGGAAGATCCATCCAATTTGAACTCAACTGAAGAGGGGTTTTCTGGTGGCGGTGGTGCTGTTTTTGTTAAAGTTGTGTATTATTGGCAAAGTTCAAATAAAAGTTTGTGGGTAACGGCTACACAAAATACCTTTAATTATTTTGAAATGGCTTTTAAAATGAGAAGTTTTCTCACTGAGTTTTAAAAACAATTTTAATGTAACACTATTGAAAGAGGTTCAAAATATAATTATAAGAATAAGATGCATGAAATGTCTCTTTGGGTAAAACTAAGGAAGACTTAGGCCCCTTCCACACAGTCATATAACCCAGAATATCAATTCAGAAAATCCCACAATATAATCATCATAATCATCTTTATTTATAACCTGCCACCATCTACCAAAGGGGCGGCTGACATGAGGCCAAGCACAAAAATAATACAACATAATTGGACACAAAACAGCAAAATACATCATAACAAAATATATATAACAACATATAAAGTAAGGATTATAAAATAGCATAGTAGAATCAAACACAAAAGGCAGGCCAGATGTATGAGGTAAAATGTTAAAATATCTGTTTTGAACTGGGTTATCTGAGCCCACACTGCCATATATCCCAGTTAAAAGCAGAAAATGTGGGATTGTATTCAGCTGTGTGGAAGGGGCCTAAGAGAAATTATCTTCCATATTCTCCCCGCTCTTGTCTTTGGTTGTAAGGCTCGTGGAGAGGTGAACTTGGGAAGAATGATTGCCTGCCCTGTAGCTATTAAAATATGCAACATAGTTTTTGTTCCTGGGTTATAAATGTCATTTCCTAATTGGGTCTATCATTAAAACATGAAAAAAAATTATTAAACTGCAAAAACTTTGTTTTTACGGGATAGATGGCAGCACATTTTGCTATAGATTTTCAATGAATATCTTATCGAGTCTTAACCAACTAAACATAGTTTTTGGCAGCCACAAAAACTAAGTTTCTGGAGTATAACCAGTACTTTCAAAGTAAGTACTACACAATTAAACAGGAATAACACTTTTAAACCAGGAACATTTTTTTTTCAATTTTTGTTACATAGTGTTATCAAACAAAGTCCCTTGATTGCTTACATTGTTCTCTGTGATTATTAGTCAAACTTAAATAATGATTGTTTGAACACTGTTTCTTCCATAATTGTATAGTCATTTATTAATTTTAAGGTATTACTACCCCATGGCTGAACCAAAGCCGGTTACAGCATATTTAACACACAATATCATCAATAAAACATAAAATGCAGAAGTTAAAACATACTAAAAGCACATATACAATAAAAAAACTTCAATTTTTTGGCTCAATAAGCTGGAATACACAAGTCTTCTTTCCAACTTGATGATGATCCTTCCTTTCCCTTCCCTTGTATGTTACAGAAAGTCAGGAAGTGTTTACCTCCAAACAGGAAGACTGGGTAGGATCTTCAGCCATGATGAAAATGTAAAGATCTTGTCTCAACTTTAGTAATTATTACTTTTCAATTTGGATATAACAACAAATTATGGTGGCAGGAAGAAGTTGTCATCTTAACCCAAGATACATCTTAGACTATGACCATCAAACCTCAATCTTAATTAATGAGAGTAAAGTAACAATGTTTACTTTCCTAAATCAGCCATTGAATAGTATAATAATATCCACAGATTGTACCATTCATGGTTTGAAAATATTTTAAACATCCAAAAAGCAAACCTGTAAGGTATTAATCCTATCAAATTTAACGGATATATTTATCCCAAATAGATTCCACGTACCACACATAGATGAAGTCACTTTCCACTTCTTTGTTCAACTTTTTAAAAACTTTACAGCTGAGTTCATATTCACTTCAAACTTTGTTGAGTCTTCATGGTTCCTATTTACCAGAAATGTAGCATGGATAATGAGTTTTCTTTAAGTAAAAATGTACATAATATGAATTGTGCATATATCAGCGTTAGCCTACATTTGCATTTGCATTCAGGCATATCCTATTGTCCAATTAAGATAGGTCAGAATTAATTCTTGTAGCTAGTTTGTAAAATCCTGCTGATTTGTAGCACATTTCCTACAATATTGTAAATATCTACTTCAAGACTGAGTCTCCCTTTCTTGATACACTCTGTTGCACACACAAATCTATACATGATAAGGGTCTTTCTCATTCACCAGTGCTCTAGAGTTCTGATAGCTGGATCTATATTAGAAATCAATCTGATTTTATATGCTGTACTTTCAAAATATGTTCCAAATGAGTTGTTTTTCATTTTCAGTATTAGTATATTGAAACCCTTCTTCTCTACTACTGATAGTTATGAAAATATGTTGGGTATATATTTACAGAAATAGCATTATCTCATCTGTAGCTATAAAAGGATAGGGATTCTCTGTTGGAGCTGGCATGTACAATATTGTAGGAAATTTGCTACAAGTCAGCAGGATTTTTTAAAAACCAGCTGCAAGCAATAAATACATTTTTGGAGGACCAAGAACATTCTTATCTGTTGCACATTCAATGTTCTTATAATGTAATGATTGTCAGAACAAATGCCATGTATAAATGCATTTCACCTATAATAATCTATATAAATAAAAATGTAATGTTCATTTGTGGGATTAACATAACTCAAAAACCACTGGATGAATTGCCAAATTTGACCACAAGACACCTACTAACCGCCAATCATGGAACTGAACCAAACGTGGCACACAGGACTCCCATGACCAACAGAAAATACTAGAAGGATCTGGTGGGCATTGACATTGAGTTTGGAAGTTGTAGTACACCTACATCCAGAGAGCACTGTGGACTCAAACAATGATGGATCTGGACCAAACTTGGCACAAATATTCCATATGCCCAACTAGGAACACAGATGGAGCTTGGGGGAAATAGACCTTGACATTTGGGAGTTGTAGTTACTGGGATTTATAGTTCACCTACAATCAAAGAGCATTCTGAACCCCACAAATGATAGAATTGGGGCAAACTTCCTACACAGAACCCCTATGACCAATAGAAAATACTTAAGGCCATCCAGTCCAACTCCCTTCACCAGGGCAAGAAAACATAATCAAATACTGTTGACCCACAAGCATAACAAAATTACATATATTAGAAAACCAACACTTTCTCATTAGTTTATTTTCCAGTTCACCAGAATGGGCCACAGCAATGTGCGGCAGGGGAAGGATAATAATAATAATAGTAATAATAATAATAATCATCATCATCATCATCATTATCTTTTTTTATGCCCCGCCACCATCTCCCCAAAGGGGACTCGGGGCAGCCAACAAAAGGCCAAGCCCTAAAGTGCAATACAGCAAAATAAAATACAAGATGCAGACAACAAAATTACATCAAAATAAAATACGTATAGCAGCCAAATAAAATAAATAAAGCAAGTTAACACACTATAAAATCGAACAGAATGGGCGGGCCAAATGGACGAGGTAAAATGATAAAACCCTGGATGAAGTAGGACAAGAAAATATGTAATTGAGGGGCGCCCAAAATGGATAAACAGTGAGGTAGGCTTTCAGTTTAGGACAGGGGAAAGTGCATCATAGGGACAACACTATAGATGGAGGAAACAGAAATGGGATGAATGGTCACTATACAGTCAAAACAGAAAGATCAACAGTAGAAATATCTCTCATCAACTTGTATCTAATCATTTGTAATTTCCAGGCTTGAGCTTGACTGTTATAATGTGTTGTACATGAAGCTATCTTGATAATGACAACACAGAAGACTTAGCTGATGCAAAATTCAATAGTCATTCTCTTTTGCAAAGTTTCTTCATGAGGATGTGTTGATTTTAACTCAGTAATGATCTTCACAGCCTCAGATGCACTTACTTTAGAACTACTTCTCTATCAAATTGTCTTGCAGTTTTTCTTGTCCAAATTGAACATTGTTCTGCACAAAACTGGGCTTATATTATTCTGGTCCCAAGGATGTGGAATTGCCTTATCATGGAACTGAAGAACTCTTTGCTTGCATTCCCAATCAGGCTGCAACATTTTTCATTTCTGAAGGGTCTTTGAGTTTTTTCCTTTACTTTTCTAGAAGTCACCCTTTATTATGTTTTCAATTTTAGTTTTCTCGGTTTTATATTATTTTAGGGGACTTATCCTTATGAGACTTTTTGAATACATCCTTTAATAAAATGAAATCAATTTTTATACTAAATCCATATGTTTCTGTTTTGACCTCCAGTGGTCCATCTACCTCTAAACCCTCACTGCCCCACTGTCCAGTATAATGAATAAACAGTAATGTTCAAATATTAACAATTGTGTTAAAATGAGCTTATTGATTTCTTATTTATTTATTTATTGAACAAGTAGTATGTGTTGTCTAGAGTTTAGATAGTTACAGAAGTATCTAAAAATTAAAAAGTAACCTTTGGAACTAAAGTTCAATTGAACTAAGGATTAAGAGTGAAGATCAGGAACACTGTCCAAATCTTGTCATACTCTTATATTAGATTTTTCCTTTATTCCTTTATTTGTGCTGTGAGCCAAAGGAAAAATCTATCAGCTTCTCAAAATAAGGACTCCATGCACAGATAAAATCTTGGCTGGATGACCAGCTTTCATGAACTGTGTCCTTCTTCAGGAACTACTGCAGAATATATGTTGATGTTGTGATTCCAATCTTCTTTCTCATCTATCTTGCCAATTCTTGTAAGTAATCAGCTTTGTGAATTTAGAAAGGCAAAGGTACTCGAAAAATAAATGTTCCTAGTGTACTATTGAAATTAAATGATAGGTAGAATTAAATGATTGCATAGAGGAATCCCAGCATCTCAACTTACTAATGAAACGTCTTGCTATCATGAATTTATGTTTCCCATTGAATAAGATAAAGACAGATATGATAATTTTGATGTAATTATTCAGTGAAAACCAAGTGTTCATGATTATTATGTGATGGCAGTTTTAAATGTGCAAACCATAACATTTTATAAAAACAAACAAATAAATGCAGTGATTATGAAGTCTCATTTTACTAGGTTTCTGGCACCTCTTTTGTCTACTATCCAAAACTATGAAAACATCTTCACTTATTCTAAATAAAAAGAGTTTTTAATACAAGATAAATTTGAAGTGCATATTATGATGGCAATGTAAGGAAATAAACATTTCTAAGATACAATATATAAAGCAACATTTTGGGAATACACAGCACTAAATCTGATTTGTTCTAATTGTACCAGCTGACACTTTCAAAAGATATTGATGGTCATAAAGGGGCAGCAAATTGTTAGTTAGTTACTTTGCCACTTCCATGTTGTTGTGCCAGAAATTAAGAGATTTTTTTTTTGTGACGCCTACCTCATGCTTCATTGTGTTTTCTTTTTCATTTAAAAATATTATTCAACTAGAAAAAAGTTAAAGCAAAAACACCTAAACTGGTATCATGCTACAGGTGTTACAAGATGCAGACACTAGAGCTCATTATGTGACCAGAAACTATTAAATTGCTGATTATGATATCAGATTATTGTCTAATTTTCTGTAATGTTAGGTAGGTCATGGTGGTGATATGTTTTATTCCCCGAATGTGACATCTCTCCATATGTTGCCATGTTCTCCACATGGGGAAAATACCTGTTAGAAAAAAGCATACATATTTCTATCATTTTCTCAGTGGCCTAGTTATCTGATTACTCAAATTTGTCTTTCTTGGCAGGTTGTTGATATGGGATCGCCACCTTAGATAGCACATTCTAAGATATGGTTGCTGTCATAGAACTGTTCTGGATATCTTTATAATATTGATGTTCAGAACCCAAATTAGAAATGTTAATGATAACTTCTAATATACCCTAGCCAGACTGAAATTTGCTATTCAGGAAACAGTCCTCTGCTTGTGGGTATTTACATCTTAAAGTTCGTTACTGATTGCTTAAATACATCTGGATATCTGCAACATAGCATTTATCCTCAAAAACTTGTAGTAGGTTTAAAGCAACCTAATTTAGGGAAGCTTTACAACAAAGTAAACATGATCTTCCAGGGTTTCAACTTCAGAGTATGTGATTTACCATTTAGGTTATCTGAACTGAGAAGTGTTGGAATTAGATTCGCAGCCAAACCACTTGAGTCACTATTGCCTTTGAACTCAACTGGAATATAACAGAACTGTTGCTTTTGTAGCTGCTCACAGTAGGTTTCCAGTACTGTCAAGCTGAACAACTTGTTTTTACCCAGTGTTCAGAAACTGGTAATATCTTCAACAATATGACAATTAAATGTGAATGTAGAGTTATTTAGCAATAACCAATTTCGATAAAATAGTGAAGAGTGGAACATCACATTGACAACAAAGATTTGCATAGTTAAAGCAATGGTATTCCCCGTAGTAACCTATGGATATGAGAGCTGGACCATAAGGAAGGCTGAGCAAAGGAAAACAGATGCTTTTGGACTGTGGTGCTGGAGGAAAATTCTGAGAGTGCCTTCAACCACAAAAATATCAAACCAGTCCATACTCCAGGAAATAAAATGGAAGGAAAAGGGAAGAGGGGCAAACCATGGGCAAGGTGGATGGTATCTTTGAAGTGACTAGCTTGACTTTGAAGGAATTGGGGGTGGCCACAGCCAACAGGGAGCTCTTGCGTAGGCTGGTCCGTGAGGTCACAAAGAGTCGGAAGTGACTGAAAGAATAAACAGCAAGAGTCATTTATCTTGTGATGCCTTAGATCAGCGGTTTTCAAAGTGTGTTCCACAGAGCCCTTGAGGATCCACAGTTACCTCCTTCCCCTCCCCCCCCCCAAGCTTTCCCTCCTCTTTCCTGATCCTCCCCCTTCTCCCTGCCTCCCCCGCCACCGAAAGCCTTTTCAACCTTCCCCCTTGCTACAAAATCTTTTTCCTCTTGGCACCATGTACCCCAAAGGCTTTTTTATCACCTTCCTTGCTGTGCAGATCCTTTCCCCCTCACTTTCCTTTCTTCCAAAACCCTATTTCCCTCCCACTGCTCAGGAGGTGCTTTGATTGTGCTTTTCTGGCCTGGTAGAAGGAGGTTGGACTGGATAGTGCCTGGGGTTGCTCCTATTCTTAGTAGTAGTAGTAGTAGTAGTAGTAGTAGTAGTAGTACAAAGGCTGGATGGCCATGTTTTGGAGGTGCTTTGACTATGCTTTTCCTGCATGGCAGAAGGGGGGACTGGATGGCTGAAATGTTGGTCAAAAGGTTTTTCCAAGCCTGATATATATACATATAATATAATATACATTACTTGGGGGTCCACAATAAACTTTTCCTTCAAAAAGGACTCCACTTCTGAAAAAGTTTGAGAACCCTTGACATAGATTGATGTTATTGGTACAGTCTTCAAAAATGAGTTAAAGAAAGAGGGGAGGCGAAGGGGATAAAAGTGTGACTTTGCCTGTATGCTTAATAGTGCTTCTCACTGCATTTATTAACTCTATTTTTCGGTCAATGCTTTATGAGAAAAGATCTGTTTCAGCAATAAGGTCGAAGTTTCTTAAGGGCATACTAGATACAACTAAAGCTGTAACTCATCCAGAATTTTAATACACTGGACCATTAGTTGCCAGGAGAAATCCCATAAGCAGGACAAATGCAAGCAAGTGCAAAAACTTCCTTCTATTTGTTTCAATCAACTTTGTCCAACAGCATCAGAGTATACTGCCTCTGGAGATTGTTGGATCTGGAAGGCCTGACTTGAGATTTGGGTGGCATGGATATCTAGTATACAATATAGTTAAAGTGAATATAATTTCAAAAACCATTTTGTGAGGTGTAGTTTGATAAGAATATGGAATAGATACAAGACCAGGTTATGTCCTACTATACCTTTATTTAATTAGTCATTTCAACAGCATTCACTATTATCCGTGGTATCATTTATCCATGACAAAACCAGAAACACATGGATGCAGGAGTCATGCTGCATTTTTCTTTTTCTCTTTGCTTTTGATTGGGGGGTTTTCTCTGCTTTTAATACATATTTGCAGGGTATTTAAAATGTATTTTAATATAAGTGTACTGCCTCTGGTGCTGGAGGTCATACATAATCATTTTTCTTTATGCAGTTGTACAATTCCCTTTTAATGCTATCCATGTTGATGTCCATAGCTATAAATAAAGGGATAGTAGGACATAACCTGGTCTTGTATCTATTCCATGTTACTAACAGGAGCGGGCGCAGGGAGCACACAACCCCCTTGTTGTTCCAGCTCCATTGGCTGCCGATCTGCTACCGGGCCCAATTCAAGGTGCTGGTGCTGGCCTACAAAGCCCTAAACGGTTCCGGCCCAAAATACCTGTCTAACCGCATCTCGGCCTATGAGCCCACAAGGACTTTGAGATCGTCTGGGGAGGCCCTTCTCTCGATCTCGCCTGCCTCACAGGCACGCCTGGCGGGGACGAGGGATAGGGCCTTCTCAGTGGTGGCCCCCCGGCTATGGAGCACCCTCCCTGTCGACATCAGACAGGCGCCCTCCCTCATGACATTCCACAAGAGACTAAAGACGTGGTTGTTTGAGAAGGCGTTTGATTAAGTGCTACGACAATTGGCAATGATGATTGGAACGGAGTATGGAAAACGAGACTGGATTGTGATTCTATGATGAGACGTCGCGAATGATTTAGTGTAATTGTAGTATTAATAGTGATGTTGTTGTTGTTGTTTGTGTAATTGCCTTATGATAAATTGTTTTTTATATGTTGTACACCGCCGTGAGTCGCCCTAGGGCTGAGAACGGCGGTCTACAAGTGCAGTAAATAAATAAATAAATAAATAACTTGTACTGTGTGAAGTCCTTCCTTTTATCTTTAATGAATCTTCCACCAGTCAATTTTAATAAATTATCCAAAATGAAGAAGGGATGGCTCCTTTCTACCTAATTTCACCAACAATGCATACTTATGTACACCTCTATTATGTTTTCCCTTTTTTTAAATTCAATAGTCCTAAATATTTTAACTTCTTCCTTTCTGGGATATGGTCCAGCCCTTTGTTCGTTTTGATTGCCTTTTTCTGCACTTAACCATTTTCTGCACCTTTACCTTTTCAGATGTCTGATACTTACTTTATTATAGCAAGAAAATGACAGTCAATTCCAATCAGAATTTATTGAGAACATTAAGAGCTGGAAGGACTTTGGCTAATCACTATAATGTCCCCAACAAATGGTAAATGAAAGCATAAGGAAATTGAGTTAGCACAAGTTAAAAGTTCACATTCTTACTGAATTATATTAGAAGACTCACAACTTAATTAAATTATCTGAAACTGCTGGTTTCACTTCTCTTATAACAGTATATTTCTATGCTAGTTTCCTGGTAGATGCAAAATAGGTGGCAGGTTTGCTCGTGTCATATAGCAATAACAGATGACTTGAATCATTTTATACTAAACGTCAAAAGAGAAATATGTGATTAAGTGATCTATTATTGCTATATGACTCAAGCAAACTTTAACTTATTAAAGACAGGTTAAATGTATTTTTATTTATATTTATTAAATTATTTTGGCCTGGAAATCAATGCCTCCCATGAGGTAGTAAATCCACCATAGGTTTTAATCTGCACAGTCATTGGGCTATCCAAAATGCTTAATCCTATGCTCCAAATGGGTTCAGTACTTCAGATACATTTTTAAAAGTCTGGATCATAATCTGGAATAGATATATACCCTATTGATATCAGGAGATTGGTTTACAATGTCAGTCTACCTTACAATGATTGTTACAACAGGTCCCTATGTAGTGCAACACGTTACGAGCAACAGTTTTACAAATATACCTTCTCCCCACTCAATGCAACTGCATTCTTAACTCCCTGATTTCAGTTGGCAGCTACCCAGTGCAAAAGATCTATTGAGGGAACCTGTTATATAGTGTATTCTATATACAAAGTGATTCTTACAATGACAAAGATTCAAGCTCCGCTATGTGCCTCGTGCTTCGTTGACAAAGATCCAAGCTGTGTGGTGCTCGGCCGTGTGCCTCATGCTCCTCTGTGTGCTTCAGGGCTGCTCCCAAGGTGGCGGGTGCGGTAACTTCCCAATAGCTCCTAACTAGTAAGTAAGCTCACCTCTCAAAGCAAAATACCAGCTGAGCAACAGCTCGTATTTGAAAAAACTTGCAAGTTGGGTTGCTTGTAAGTCAAGGTGTCACTGTATTAGCTTCAGAGAGCATAGGGAAGGGTAAACACCCCTGTGTTGTTTGTTTTGCTGTTTGTGCCCCTGTCCAGAAAATGTCACCACACTTTCTTTCCCTGTGATAATTGGATTTTGAAAAATGTGACTTGTTGTGAAAACAAGGATTGGTGATAAAGCTTCAGTGGAGACACCTTTTTCCCATTATAGCTCTTCCAGGAGTGAATTTCCCTTCCGAGGGGTAGATTTCTCTCACTCTCTATGTCTCCTACATTCTTAACTAAAAGTCATTTGTAAACCAGATGTTTGTAACTCAGAGACTACCTGTATATAAAAGAGAAGACAAAAGGATGGTAGCAGGCCCGTAGCCAGGATTTCGTTTCGGGGAGGTTCGGGGGGGGGCTGAGTCTGAGTGAAAGAGGGTCTACCCTAGCAAACCTTTTGTATCATTACTCCAATACCCCCATGCATATGGGATATATTGAGTATGGTGATCAGATCATGATATGAATAAACATAACAGTTTAAATAATGCACCAGTAAGGCCTTTTCGCGAACCACCATGAGAATTTCAGGGGGGGCTGAAGCCCCTCAAAAAGGCTACATGCCTGGATGGTAGTTATAATGTTCTCTCATTATAGTAAAACTAGATACACAATAATCTGTATTGGCTGGGTTGGGGGCCAATTCATACCACAAAATTATAGTGAATGCTACATTCCACTTAACTGCCATAGCAACATCCCATGAAATCTAGGGATTAGCCATTTAGGACGGGACATCTATTTGTTTGGTCGTGTCAGGAGCGACTTGAGAAACTGCAAGTCGCTTTTGGTGTGAGAAAATTGGCCATCGACAAGGACGTTGCCCAGGGGACGCCTGGATGAATTGATATTTTTATCATCCTTGTGGGAGGCTTCTCTCATGTCCCCACATGAGGAGCTGGAGCTGATAGAGGGAGCTCATCCGCCTCTCCCTGGATTCGAACCTGCAACCTGTTGGTCTTCAGTCCTGCCAGCACAGGGGTTTAACCCACTGCGCCACTGGGACATCTATAATTCTCAGTCAGAGAGATCTAGTATGTCACCAAACTATACAACTCAACATTCCAGAGGATAAAACCATTGCAGTTAGTGGAATGATAGCACTGTAATTGTGGATCATGAATGAACATGATAAGTGTGTGTTCAAAACTGATTCAGAATGTTTAGCACTTTTTGTATAAATTTCATGTGCATTGCAATACAAATGCTTAAAGAGTTTAACATGTGATTGAAAAATAAACCAATTCTGATAAAATTATTTTAAAATAAAAGAAGATATGCTAGCAACTCTGTTGTGTTGAGGAAAATACTTTCATGTGCATGTGTTATTAAAATAATAGGGATATGACAGATTAGTTTGGAAGTTCTTGCACATACAGACATATTTCTGCATTAAGAAAATAAACCTATTCCTTAGAAAAATGTACAAGTTGAGTATATTGCATGTGTGTATTCATTCCCAGTTCTTTAACAGTAGCATGTCTTTGTTAATGTAGCAAAGATATATGTTATCTATGATAGATATGTTAGCATGAATATCTCCATCTAATACAACAGAAATATATAATGCTCTGCCTTCATGAGACAACCAGCACAATTCCTAAACTAGCTCAAATACACCATGAGTCTGCATTGTCGCTGGGAACAGTTATCCATCATACTTTACTTCCTAAGAAATTTCAGAGTAAGCAGGAAAGCAATGCCATCCTCTTTCATCTAACATTTTAAATTTTAAATGAAGTTATTTTAGAGCCCAGCAGTCAGCAACAGAAAGCAATCTGTGGTATAAAATGTGTAATAAAATAGCTTTGCCACCTTTCTTGTCTTTTTGACCCATGCTGAAAACTGGATGCCTTCCACATAAAGTTTTATCCTGAGAACGCTTTCTTGAGGTAACCGTTAGATAGAAAAATAGATGTTGTTTTATAAAGAAGTATGGCCTCCCACAGACTTGTTTCTTGAAGGTTGTTACAAAAAAGAGAGACCTTTTTGTAACGGCTGGAGGAGAATTAAGTCTCCTATGGGATGAAATGTTCTGTCCAATCCTGTTTCACAGTAGCTTTTAGTGCGTGCCTGTACCAAAGAGAAAGGCCATTATTTGATTGTTCATTGTTGCCAACAGAAGGTTAACAATTGTCTTTAAATAATAATCATCGCCAAGGCTGTATAGAACGGTTTTCATCTGGCTTTGATCAAATGTGTAGTGTGTAACCCCAGCAGTAGTTGCTCTCTACTGCATGTTTATTGAGAAACAAACCCCACAACATTCAATAATGCTTCCTAATAAGCATGTGTATTGGATTTTAGCCTTCACTGTGATCTGTAGCTTGTGTGTTTGAAGCTCTTGAAAGTTGAATGGCTTGTATATGTATACAGGCAGTCTCATGTTGGTTTTGTGCCATTTGACTCTAATGCCTCCTTCCCAAAAAAAAAAAAAACAGATTACAAACAGTAACACTATCCATACTCACACACTACATAGCTTGCAAAAAAAAAAATTCTTAATAAACCTAAGAGGAAGAGTCAGTGAATGAGTGAGTTAATTTTTGTCAAATGTTAGAGCTGGATCTGATGCGTCACAACCTCTTGCTAAATGTCTAATTTACCTTTCAGAAAGAACATTCCATTCCTACTTTTTTTTAGTCTGCATTCCAAAAATACAGAAGAAAATATGCAAATGAAATGCTTTGGAAGCAGCTTCCTGGAAGCATATAAAATATATGACTAGGTTTATTTGTTAATGTTGGTAGGCTTTCATCATATAATTCTGCATCTTTCCTCTGAAGGCAGATAAAATCCCATAAATTCTTCAATCAAAACTGAGTGGAAGATAAAAGTCTCTGGAAATGGAAAATAACTCTGGAAGCCTGTACAGAGCCTTAATAGTATGACAAAACCTAAAGCAACTTTGAAATTGCTAGTGCAGTTTAACAGAACTGGAATTATCTGGAGAAACTTTACTTTCCAAGTTTTTTTTTAATTTGAATGAAAGTGATTAAAATTCATTGAGGTGAGAGGTGGAGCGAGAAAAGGTGAAGAAGTAAAGAAATGTATATAATATATGTGTTCCCCAATGCTTTTTAGTACTCAAAGGCACAGCATAATCCATTGTATTTTTCAGCTTTGCTGTGAAGGAGTTATCTGGTTAAACAGAGCATAGACTGTTTGTATACCTTCAGTCACAAGGCTAGATTCAGCTCAAAGCTATTCCCATTTTAAGTGCTGTAATTTGATTGAGATTAATTGTGTTACACTGGGATTAAAAACAACAACAGGGAAATACGCAGTGGTGGTTCAGATCCTAAAACAGCATGAAATTGCCTAGCTGAAAGCTTCCAACTGCTAAAAATATTTTGAAGAATGTTATTTCGATTTGCTCCTCCTATTATGGCTCACGTGAGCCTTGCTTCTAAAGGCTTTCTCCACAGCAGGTCCAACAGAGGTCAAATTACCTTTAACTCCCTTGTTTCCCTAAGCACCACAAACATACATCGTACGATTCTGGGCTCTTGCCACAGTAATGTACATGCCGTTTCTTTCTAGGACCAGAGGTAAGGTTATTGTACCATAGATACTTTATGATACATTGTTTATATTAAAGCAATAGGAAATAACATGTCATGTTTCTCATTAGTAAAGTGTAATAATGGCTTACATAAAAATGAGACAGCCTGTTTATGTTTTCTTTAGCTTCACATTTAAAAGAAAATTATTGCTATGACTGTGAGCAGACTTATGATGTATGCAAAGGAATTAATTATGCTAAAATGATCAGGCGTGCCTAAACTAGCCCGAACTATATGAAATTTTAAAGATAGAGCTGAATACCCATTCTTTAATTTTAGTAACATAATGAAAAGTATATTTTACTTTAGCTTACAAAATATGTAAATACTAATTGATATGGAGCAGTTTTCCCCACATAGCTGTTGTAAAAATCTTTTTTCTTTCTATTTATTTAATTTGGTTAAATATCCCCTACCCATTCATCAATATTTATATCATCTGCTTTTTAGTTGGAGGAGTTTTTCCAACTTTAAAATGTCTGCTACATTACATCATATTTTACCTGAGTTTAAAAAGACATGCTGTGTTTCCTTGTCACTGTAATAACAGAAAGAAATGAATGAATGAATAGTGAAATCAAGACATTTATAGTGTAAAATAATGAAATACAATGCCTTTAATAGATCTAGCTGAGTCCTCTTTTTTTACTTTGATAAAATAATTTCATTATAATAATATAAAATAACCTCTCCGCATCCACTAGAAAGAGGGAGAAGCATATGACAGGCATGACTGCAGTTCAAAAAGCAGGATTCCAGTGAATCTGACACGACTCATTATTCCATGTGTAGATTCTTTCTTCCCACCTGTCCATTGTTATATTCTTAGAGAGGCAGTGTTGTCTGAAAGCAATTACATTTACTGTTCCGTTACTTATGCCACTACGATCTATGTGATATACCACTTCTCTGTTTTTTTTAAAATTAAATCTAATTAATATTTATTTACTTATTTATTTACTATATTTCTACCCCACTCTTCTCACCCTGAGGGGAACTCAAGAGTGGCTTACAGTTTGGCCACTTCTGTGCCCCCTTTACACACCTAAGTTGATGGGTAAAAGGGGGCTGTATAAACTTAATACAATACAAGTCAAAGCACATTTAACATAAAATGCAAGACACAAATCACACAAAGCATAATAACATCCAGAAACAAGATATAAATAAATATTAAGCACTAAAACATTTAAAACCAATGACAATTATTGTGGAGACTCATCAAAAATAGTATATTTCGCTAAGCTCAGTAATCAGTCATAAACATGAGCCAGCGAGAAAAGTAAGAGAAGTCTTCACAAAATAAATAAAATAAAATAAAATCTGAAAACAAAAAAAGTCCCCACTAAAGCCCAAGAGGAACAGAGTCGAAAGTTGAGCATTGGGCTTGGCTTGGTTCCAAGCCAAGCCAAGCCCGGTTTCAGTACTAAGTTGATGGGTAAAGGGGGGCTGGTTGGTAAAATTTCCCAATACTGTCATCCTATAAGTTATCACTGACTTGAAGTAACTTCGGGCTATGGCTAGCTAGCAGTGAGGTCATGGCACAGTAACAGGAAATGGTGGCGATGGTGGAATTACTCTGCTGCACCAACCTCTCCAGATCGATGCTGGGCAGTGGGAGGGAAGGTAGAGTGTATGTTATTATATACATATAATAAGATTTTGGAGTTGGACACACATTCATACAGGGCATGTATTAAAGAAATTTGGAGACAGATCTTTTCATTTAAAGTAAGAATTCAGGGAATTCTTTTCCTTTCTTAATTGGTGCTTTGTTTCTCCTCTGTATTGATGAACAGAGTTTCTAGCAATTGCATAATAATATTACTGGTTCAATTTGTGTGATATTTATCACTACCTTGTATGTTTCACAGAGTTCAGTGAGACTTATCTCAGTGTAAGTGTGCACTGAAGTCTTAGGGATTCAATAAAGAATATGTACTATGTACCATGCTGAGGGAGTTTCAGAAGCAGGCATAACTTTTCATTTTACTTATTTTAAAAAGTGTGGAGTATAATATATATATTGTCTAAAATGTAATATAAGACCATACTATTGAAAACACGTTCTCATCTGTAAGGAGAGTGATTAGGCTGTATCTCTATTGATGATAACATTCCCAACTAACACCATCTATTTTGAAAAAACTGTATTCTCCCAGATAGTGTGTACTTGCTGTTTATCCCTTGCAAATGGTGCTGTGCTTGCACAGAAAGCAAGGCTGAGAGTACAGATCCAAGAACTGATGGCTAAACTTTCTATATTCTCTGATACCTACATTATATTTATAGCTTGGGTGCCTAACATTTGGTGCATGCATCTTCACTGGTTCCCATTCTACAAGAGTGTTGAAACAACATTCTCTGCATTAGTATGTTTCATATTGTAAAGAAACCCACATTGCCAACGGAGCACAAGCACTTTGTCCCATAATGACTTCTAAGCTTGTACAGTACCAATATGCTATGGCTGAAAACACCATATTAATATTAATGGAAAAATGGAAGTCTGAGATTTAGTGACTCTTGTTCCCTCCATGCACCTCCCTTATGTTAAATCCATTAGCAGAGATGAATGCACATTAATAAATAAAAAAAGAGCAAAATGTCTTTCCGTTCAGAAACATTAACCTGACCTTTGCTACACAGCGCCTTTCAGATGACCACTATGATGTTTGATGTTGACCTGCATACTAATGTTATCTCAAATGCAGCAACTGAGCATTCTTACTTTCCTCGTGAAATGTTTGTGATTTAAATTGTTCTGTTTTTGATGGAAAGAGTACACTAAACATACAAAAATCGTCAGGTTCTTTTCTGAATATGATAATTACTAATAGGATTCATAAAGGGGCTACCAAGTGTAATCTGTATGAAAAGTATTTCTTCATGCCATTCCAGATATGATTGAATCACTTGCTTCATCTTAAATATCAGCCATTGAACAGGTTTGGGCAACTAAAACCAATTGAACTATTCAGCCCAAATCAAAATGAAAATGCTAAATTCCAGTTCCTGAACAATAACTGAGACATATATTGTCAGTTATTAAGTGAGAAAAAAGTTCAATTAGATATTTTTCTACAGAATTACTAAACTTGTGGTCCGTATTATAATTTAGGAGTCATAACACATGTCTTGAGAAATGTTTGCCCATCTACTTGATACTGCACAACTCTGCCATAAGTTGTTTGTTCTTATATTTCATGAGAATCAGGCAAAGTCCACTTTTGCATTTGAATGTTTTGAAATATGTACAGAGAATAGCACATGCTGCGTAGCCACAGAATTCCTGTTTCTTTCTCATAATAGAATGAGAATCTCAAGACGTATGTAGAGTCCTTAAATGAAAACCACTACTGCTGGCACTATTGCTTACTTGAAGTAAAGATGGCTGTTTGCTCTGGTACTATCATACATAGGAAGAACAACAAGTAATTTTTTTGTGCTAGACATAGAAAAAGAAATATCCAAACATATGTGCCTATTTTACAACCTCTAGCACCTGTTATAGTGCATGTGTGGCCAAGGTCCTTTTGTGACTCTCCACACACACACACACACACACACATATACACACACCCTATCCCTTTTTCGCCTTTAATAATAATAAATAATAATACAGTTTATTTATATTCCGTCCTTTCCCCCTAGGAGACTCAGAGCGTTTACCTTCATAGGCAGACAGTCATATACAATGAAGACACACAAACACAAACAAATGCAAAGGCTTCTCCTTTCATTTCCAGCTTCTTGAGGCGGTGCTCATCTCTAACTCTGGGGAGGTGCTTTTCTCCATTTTCAGGCCGAGGAGCCTGCATTATCACCTATTACCTCTGGTCATGTGGACAGCAAGATTGCTTGGAACATCTCTTTGCCTTTTCCTGCCAAAGTGGTACTTATTTATCTACTCACATTTGCATGTTTCTGAACTGCAAGGTTGGCAGGATCTGGAGCTGGCAGATGGGAGCTCGACCCCATCTCGCGGATTCGAACTTTCAACCTTTAGGTCAGCAGTTCAGCCAACCTTCAGGTCAACAGTTCAGCAGCATAAGGATTTAACCCATTGTGCCACTGCAGTTCCCTTTCTCCCCAAAAGCGAGTTGCCATTCTTCAAAGCTTTCAAAATTGGCAATTCCCCTTTTAAATAAGTTACTGCTGCCCTGTACTATTTAACTCTTAAGATTAAAAATCTGTTTTTCAAAACCAAAAGTGGATTTGCAGCAATTCTTTTGCCTTTTCTCCTTCTTCTCACCCACTTCACTTTATTCTCATTTTTGTCAGTTTATGCAGCTTGAGAAGGATTACAGGGACAGAAAATTGGTTCTAGTTGCCCAAACCTGTTCTAAGCATCATGGACAAAGCCAAGGGAATGTATGGTATATTGTTGCATTGTAATGTTTGGTTGATCTCTCCACCTCCATTTTTGTGCACAATGTCCATATGTACAATAGTTGCCATTAGTTTGTGCAGCTTCTCAATATACATACAGTTGCATTAATATTTATTTTAAGGTGTTGTTCCATAGAATGAATGGACACACACCAAAGAGAGAAAAAGTTTAGAAAACAAAAGCAAAGTCTCTGATTCTGGTTCTGATTACTTCTGGTTCTGATCACTTCTGGTTCTGATTATTCTCGTTCTTGGATTTTATATTAATCTAGTTCTAGCATTATAGTTCAAAACCTTGCAGCATTTCACTTGTTTTGGGGAGTTACATTGTTGGGAAACTGAATATTCTTGTACATGACAAAAAATAAGTTACACAGCATTTCATGCATTGATTTGAAAATATTTTAAAAATGACGTCGTGTTTTCTCTAATAAAGAGAAGGGATGGAAATGGTTAGAAAATGTTGGCACTTTTCCCATGCTTTACTGAGTGCCAACCTGTGCACTGTGTGCAAATGTATGTAATATCAGCTGGGGGGGAGGAGATCAAAGCAATCTCAGACGGCTAGAATTATGACTAAAGGGTAGCTGAAGACTAAGGGTTTATCCTTTCCTTGTTGGATGTTTTTATATTGTGTGTGCCCTCATTCAACTTGTATTTTCCTCCACAGATTTTGGAAAATAACTTCGGAGAGGATTTTAGCAGAAAAATGGCCAACAAGGAAAGGGTGAACAGCTTGTTGATAGTCAGCTGTGATGGCTAATAGTGACTGAAAATTCAATATTAAACATACCAGCTTGGGCTAAATCCCATTCAATCCAACAGGGGGAAATTTCCAAGCAGACATTTTAGGGTAAATATGATATTCCAAAAATTTGTCAAGTCCCTTTTTAAAATCTGTTTAAATATTAAGAAATACTTTGCAATGTAGAGATGAAGAATGGAAGCAACAAATTCCCCCCTTCCCCTTTTCTCTCTTAGTCCTTATCTATTTTCCCTATACTTGACCATCCTTATACTTTCCATACACCCTTCCCCTATCCAAAATGGACCCTATTTCCCTCAAGATCTATCCTACCACCTATTTCCTATACTTTTCCCTCCCCTTCTTTACTTTTTTTGAGCATTGTAACTCAAAAACCTAATAAAAATACCTTATAAAATCTGTGAATTCTAGTTTATATGTTAATGACAAAAGATTTATACTTCCAAACATTTTTACAGGCTCTTACGCCATTTTGGAAGTATGAACCTTTTGTCATTAACACATAAACTAGAATTCACAGATTTTATAAATATATGACCTGGGAGTAAGTCCCACTGAACTCAAAGTAAACGTGTAATACAATAGGCTTTCTAATATCTTTTTTTTTCCCTTTCCAGACAGTATGCTAATCTTAATAACATTCAGTATGAAATATGCCACCAATTTAGAAGATCACATAATATCTTCTATTTTATGCTTCATTGTTAGGATGTCAGGCATATGTGGGGGACGACCTTCTCTGTATACCTTGACTGGCACCTGATGATGCATGTGAGCACCACATATTTGTACATCTTAAAGACAGCATTCATTGAATCGTTTTTGTATGAACTCAGCTGTTTGCTGAAACAACGGCAAAACATTAACGCCATCAAAATCAGTATTGTTGTCTTCCTACACAGGAGGAGCATTATTTTCAGAGAGAGATGAAAGATAATCCCCACCACTTGACTGTTCGTCTTTTTGCCTAATGCAGTACTTCTGCTAATAAGAAGCCACAGTTAAAAAATTAAAAATATAATTACAAATGAAAGAGCAGAATATTGTTATTATACATGTTAATCAGGGAGAACAGAGCTCTTGACTCTCTTACTTTGAACAGAGATCTCCCACTGTTTATGCAGAGCCTCCTATCTCCTCTTGAAGAAAGCCTTTGCCTTCGAGAAAGTGACTGTTGCTCTCTGTGCCTGCAGCAGTCCCTCCTGTGTTCTGTCAGAAACGCCAAGGGAGAGAGGCCCCTTCATACAACTTTGGGGAAGCAGACGCTCTTGAAGCTTGTTCCTTGCTGTTAAGGACTCATTAGGCATTATACTACAATTAGGGCAATACTTATGTGAGCATATAATGGTAATTGACTAGCTAATAATCTGTATTAATGGAAATAGAAAAGAGTCTTTCCTTTGATCGCTGAGTGGTTTCTGTTAATCCAGAATATTTATTGCAATTTATAACCTTTTCCTCTCTCTCCTCCATTTCGTCTTGCCCTTTTGTTCTCTAAATGTTCCCAAGCCCTTAATTCTGATTTCTGATGGCAAATCTTGCCCTACTGCAATACAATTTCTCAGTGGGGAATATGGCTCTCTAGTACCAGGAAAAATAATGAACTGAGTGATGTTGGATACTGCATGCCAGAGATGCCCACAAAAAGTTCAACCTTCTCAATAAAATAAGCATTCCTTCCACCAGCAGAATTAAAAACATCTTGTCCATTGCCAAACTAACCTCTCTGATCTATAATTCTAATATTTTCAATATGATTTGTATTTAAATGTTTATGCATATTTCAAATATAATTTTTGAAGTGAAATTATAATGAATTTTCAAGAAATTTCCTTATTTTCGACCATGCTGTGAACCGCCCTGAGTCCCCTTTAGAGTTGAGAAGGGCAGTATACAAATACTGCAAATAAATAAATAAATAATGCTGAGATGACCATTAATCTGAGTGGTCAAGAAAGTCTAGTAGCAAGTTTCCTGGTTAGCTGAGCACCTTTGGCTTTTCTTTCTTGAGACCTTTTTTCTGATGTGTATATATTCTGTGCAATTTTTTTCAAATGGTACATATCAAAGCCTAATGAGTATACTTCTTCCGATGTTGATGTTGTGGAAAAGCAACATCAGGAACGATCAGTGAAAATGAATCACGTTTTAAGACTAATTAGACTATGCTCTTTAATTTATCATTTTGGAAATCATTTCAGCATGTTTAAGTTTGTTGGGTTGCATACAATACTGGTTTGTGACTGGGATGCTAAACTTGGTGTGTATAGTTCACTTTTAACTACAATTTATTGTTGTGTTTCATTGGTTATTTTCATTTTAACTGAGACATTTTCTGTTAATTTTTGTAAGTTATTGTTTTATATTACTTGGTGCTGCTCATGGTTTTGGGCAAATTCTTGTTGTATTTTATATGTTCTGTGTTGCACTTTTGTTGCCTTGAAGGATTTAAAGTTCTTGTATTATTATTATTATTATTATTATTATTATTATTATTATTATTATTAGAAACACAATAAGATGAGTCCACAGCAGACAAGATCACTCTGTTGGCTGTTTTATTGGATCACATGTTGGACACTTCCCAAGTGTCTAGGACTGTATGATGTATCGGCGAATAATGTGTGCAGATCCCAGTAAGGTGGGATGATGATGATGATGATGATGATTATTATTATTATTATTATTAGACCTTATAAAAATAGTTTTGCTATCCACAAAAATACTCATAGTAGCTTCCTCTGCTGAACGTACTGTTCCTATACACTACACACTTTAGTCGACAAATGTACAATTAAAAATAGGATCAAAAATAAATTAAAACTCAGTTCCCAATATACAGAGAAATAGAAGATAGGCAGATAGATAGATAGATAGATAGATAGATAGATAGACAGACAGACAGACAGACAGACAGAACAGTCTTTATGCAATAAACTGTAAAAACAATAAAAGTATTTATGTATCATCACAGGTTAAATTATTTCAGGGAATTACATAATAAATATGGCAATATGTGACTTCCAATAACATTATTTGTTATTTTACAAGTGTTTATTAATAGTATATGGTGTACAGCTAATTACAATAGCAAAGAGACTGCTTCCAATGAAAAATACACATTTTAGTTTGCATTCTCAGATGATCTTTTTATAAATTAAAAAAAGAAACTGAAAATGGATAAAGGACTATTTCAGATGAACAGCTCTGTATATAGGAAATGGGTAGTGCTTGAAAATAGGTTCAGTAGTGCTTGAAAATAGGTCCACATGATGTATATCTTCTTATAATAAAACAGCCATGAAGGAAAAGTCAGCACATTGTTTTAGTAGAATTTTACAAGTGAAGAAGGAAGATGATTATTATTTTGTTTTGTTTTTTTGTTTCATTGATAAGCACAAGACTTCTGACACCGATTTTCCTCCTTGTGCCCTTTGTTATTTCGTTCTTCATTTCTTTTCATTCTTAAATATCTGAATTGGAAAAGAGAAGAATAAGTGACATCATAGCCATCATTGAAAAGCTGAAGCAATGTCATAAAGAAGATGTAACCATCTTCTTTTCTGATACTGCAAACACAAACCAATGGATGCAGATTAAGAGAAGAGATTTCACCAAACATTGGAAAGAACATGCTTATTGTGAAAGCTGTCTGATAGTGGACTATATTGCATTGAAATGTGGTGGTCTTTAAACGGACAGTGGATGTGTCTATTTTGAGGTCTTTTAATTTTGCATACCTGCATGGTTGGACTAGGTGGCTCCTGTGGCTACTTCCAGATCTTAAGTTCCTATGACTCTATCACAGCCCAACAACAACTAACATTTACTTGGTGTCTTGGTTTTCAGGTCTGGGGCTATTTGGGGTGCGGATTCAGAATATTGGATTGGTTAGATTGCATCAGCTCTAGTTTCAAAGATATGGCTATCTACAGGCAAGCAGATGAAAACTGGTATATGGCATATGTTCTGTATCTCAAACACTATAACCAATAGGGAAAAACTGGTGCCATTTTTGGAATCAGCAGATTAAATATACCAAGAAACAGGTGTAACGTTTGAGGCACTTAAATATGTGTTGGCCAGTGTTTCTGTTGCATACGGCATAGGTCTAAATAATTTTATATTTATATAAGATATGCAGTCTTATATAAGATATGCAGAGGGATGATCTCACAGGAATCTTCTTAAACTAGTATAAAAAGGAATTGAGAATACAATCCTATAGTCAGTTTCCTGAGAGTAATTGAATTAATTATTCTCAGCTCAAATTGGATTAAAGCTTGACTTGTTTTGAACAGCCTGGTGAGAATTTATGGAAGACAACAGATGGAGGGAAATCATGAAAGGGAAGGGGAAAGGTTGGGTTTATCAGCAGAAGAGAAGTTGTATGACAATACGTTTATAAGTGTTAACTCAAAAATACCTTTTTAGATGTCCCAATCGAGCCAAAAAAGTTTAAAACTATCTTACTTTCTTTACACATTTCATTTCATTTTAAAAGAGCGAAACAGATGCTACATTTAGTATCGCTTTTGTACTTCAGAACTCCCAACAGGAGGCAGAAGAGTAGCATCCCATAGGAGATAATTTAGGCAAGCAATATGCAACAGAAGAAATGTCAGGGAGACGGTGACCTCAAAGTAAGCATGAATCTATGTGAGGAAAGAATAAGCCATTCAAGCACTATAAGTCTCCTCTATGAAAAATAGTGGATTTCTTGCTATCCTGTTGCTTACTTTACCCCTGATGTATGCAACAGAGGCAGTGTTGTGGTGGTGGTGGTGGTGTGTCCAAGTCATTTCTGATGTATGGCTACCCTAAAGTGAATCTAACATGTGGTTTTCTGGGGCTACATTTGTGTGATTCATTCAAGGTCACCCAGTGAATTTCCGTAGCTGAGTGGGGAATCAAACATGGTCTCCAGAGCTATATTTCAATTCTCAAACCACGATACCATGAAGGCTCTTTGATGGACGGCTGGTTGCATTTGTGACATGGCGGACTTTTAAAAGGATGAGGGAGGGTCCTTCCACACAGCCATATAACCCAGAATATCAATGCAGGAAATCCCACATAATCTGCTTTGAACAGGAACATATGGCAGTGTGGACTCAAATATCCCAGTTCAAAGCAGATATTGTGGTATTTTCTGCCTTGATATTCTGGGTTATATGGCTATGTGGAAGGGCCCAGAGAGACTGGGGCTAAAATACTATATGAACATACCTGCTAGTAAGTACATCCAATCCAGTGGACTTTACTTCTGAGTAAGCATATTGATTGATTTATTTTATATTTTGCTATTTTCTTGGAGTGAGATCCTATATATATATATATATATATATATATATATATATATACAGAGAGAGAGAGAGAGAGAGAGAGAGAGAGACATTCCGAGAGCCCCTGGTGGCACAGCCAGTTAAACTGCTGAGCGCTGAACTTGCTGACCGAAAGATTGGTGGTTCGAATCCAGGGAGTGGGGTGAGCTCTCACTGTTAGGCCCAGTTTCTCCCAATCTAGCAGTTCGAAAACATGCTAGCCACATTACCTTGGGTGTGTCTACGGACAATGCCGGCTCTTCAGCTCAGAAATGCAGGTAAACACCACCACCCCAAAGGTGGACATAACTAGACTTAATGTCAGGGGAAACCTTTACCTTTTTATATGCCTTCCTCCATGAAATGTAATGCTGAAACAGTTCTAACTGCAATTCTAATCACATACCTTTATTTAAAGTATTAAATGTTTTTAAGTTTTCAATTCCATTAGATTTGTCCCAGGAATATTTAGACAAAAAAGGATGTATAAAATAAAATTAACGTCCTGTTTATTATTCCAGACTAAACACACACCCAGGTTATCTTGTCTTGTCACAATTGTAAGTAAGAACAAGTGTGCTTCTCTATAGGAATAATTGCAATGATGGACAAATAAAGGGTTAATTTAAAACATGAAGTAGAGTGTTTAATGAAGGAATTTAAGAGCAGATAAGAAATACAGCATCCCACATATTCTTCCATAATTGTACAGTCCTCCAGAGATAATGGATATCATTATCAACGGCGCCTGTCCTAGGAAACTTGGCAAGGTTATGATTGTTTGTTACAGCTTTGGTTATATTAACATGCACATTAATATTTATAAATATTTGATGTCATGTTAATTTTTCATATAAGATGATTTATGTAATGTTACTGTGCTCTGTTAGAGGGCATTTAGTATAGGCTTCAAAAGGGAACTGGATTGATGCATGTTCTTTAAGGGGACTTGACCGTATATTACTATTACATACACACAATGAATCATTCTAGGAAAAAGTGATTCAAAAATAAATTACCCGAATTGTGGAAAAGCTCTATTAACATTTTAAATAAAACATAATAAAGAAGATCACTAAAGTATTTCACATCTCTTATTAACTAGCAGGCATTTCTTGTCAAATAGAGCAGAATTTACTGAAAGTTTGTGTCTAAATAATGTATTCTACCACTTTATGCCCATCTTTTCTTTGGTGCCCACTCTAAATTAATTATGATAGAGGGTGGATAATTCCTATTATGGGATTATACATAAATACAGAAGGAAGGTTGCTTGTGATTTCAAGTGAATTGCATTTCTTTTTGTCTTTTGTAAGCAATACAAGTATAAGTCCCAAAAAGAGTAGTAAGACTAATCAACACTATATGGCCCCATGAACTTGACAGTGTCACCAGTGTCACAGGCTTACATCATGATAAATATCCTTACATCATGATAAATATCTTTTTCATTTGAGTTTTAAATATACCATAAGGTATAAATCTAAAGAAAATTAATCCAACTTGTGTGACTGCTTTCAATGAAGTGAGCCATATGTTTTGTATGTCTCTGTATGTGTGTGATTACTGTTCAAATTACTGATATACTGTAATGTAATAATAGTGTTTGGGGAAAGCATACTGCAATAAGCAAATTTGCTAACCCCACAGCCTGCAAAGCATGAACAATTTTTGGGTAGTAACTGTCATACCAAGTTTTGCCCTAACTATTGCACCTCCCAGATTATAACTTCTAGAGAGGAAAAATTCATTGAATTTTGTTAAGGAATTATTACTTGTTGATATGAGCCATTTACACTCCCAACCAATTAATTATATCTTAATCTGGGTGGTTCCTCTATGTCCCAGAGCTTCTCTTAGTTTGCAATTCTGTTTACTGGATATGTTCCTAAATCAGTGACCTAGTTCACTAACAGCTTTGTCATCACTGCCATGGTCGAAGAGTTATTCTGAAATATTAAAGGTTTGTCTACACCAGGTGCAGGGAATCTCTAGTCCATAGGCTGAGTCTGATCATCCTTCAAGCTGCTTTAGAGCAGTGGTTCTCAACCTGTGGGTCCCCAGATGTTTTGCCCTTCAACTCCCAGAAATCCTAACAACTGGTAAGCTGGTTGGGATTTCTGGGAGTTGTAGGCCAAAACACCTGGGGACTCACAGGTCAAGAACCACTGGCTTAGAGTGTCTTCACACCCCCACCCAAGAACCATGAAAAGGCTCCTGTGGCATCCACAAAGCTTGTCTCATGCTGAATTGATCCAACATATTTTTTTTTCTTACTGTTTGGAGAAATGCGCTGAACTGCAGCAGCCCATCAGATGAGAATCAGCAATGGAGCTCCCTTTCCAACTCGAAAACAAAAAGAGGAAAGCAAAAGAGGAAGGAAAAAGTTTATTTTCCTGAGAGCATCATGTCTGGTCCCTTTATCCAAATAATCCAGAGGTGGCACTGTTTACACAAGTACTTTGCATGTTCCTCTCAGATTTCTGTTCTGCAGAGTCCATACCACTGATCAGCTGCAGCACATTTTAGCACCAATTTCAGTCTTTCTCTTGACTTTTTAGCACATGTTTTCCTTGTAAATGCACATTGCAGCACACATTAGGGATGTGCATTTTCACAGATTTCACAGGGAAGCATAGCCCCCCCCCCCCGCCTTAAAATTAAAAGAAAATTTACCAGGATGCCATGACACCTCTCCAGCAGGTCTCCTGACACATAGAAATGACATGTCAGGAAGTGAGGAGCAGGAACGATTTGCCCCCCCCCCCCCATCTCCTGATGTGTCATTTCTACAGGAGGCCTGCTGGAGAGGTATCATGGTGGCCTGGTAAGTTTTTTTATTATTTTAAGGCTTGGGGAAGTGGGTTGGGGTGACCCTATGCCTGGAGAGAGATTGGAGAGGGGGTGCCCTCTTCAGTTCTTCAGGCTTTTGGAAGCCCAAAGAACTGAGATGGGTGGTTCCTCTATGTCCCAGACAAGTAATATTTTCTGGTTACTTTCAGTAATATCTTATGAGCATTTAGGGTGGAAGTCTCCACATTAGACTCAGGCTGGGTCTAATGGTGTATGAAATGAATTCAGGACAAAGCAAGATTTACTTTCTTTCTCCCAAATTAATTCTCTTTTACCAGAGGCATCGTTTGGACCCCTCCAGTAAAAGTCTGACAGGGCCCACATTTTGGGCCCTGTCTAGAAAGGTCCTGCATTCATAGCCCTTCCCAGTGTAAAGGCAACGGAAGTCTGTTTGCTACACTTCTCTCTAAAATGCTCCAGGAGGAGAAATTATGGCAGTTACTTTCAGTGATTGCTCATTAATAAACCAAACCCTCTTCATGCTAAGTGAAATATGATGTGATGATGCCCCTGCTTTTTCTGATGCAGGATGGATCACAACTTAGAAAAAACAAGTTTCAAATCATAGGCTAAATCCAAAGTTAGTCTTACCTCCAATAAATATATTGAACTCAACAGGATGTTTGTTAGTTTGTGGTTAACAAGTCCCATTTGTTTTAATTGATTTTTTTTTAGATAAGAATAATGTTTGGTTTAGGCCAGTATGATTACTTGTAGGTATGTGGTGGTTTCAACACCGGACTATACATTTGGAGACCAGGTTTTTAATCATCACTCAGTCATGGGAAATCATTGAGCAAGTCAAACCCTTTCAGCTTTGGAGGTGGAGAATGGTAGCCTCCCTCTGAGAGAAAAAATGCACACAACATTTACTTATAACAAATTGCTAATTTTTTCATAGAATAACATTTCAAAAATGACATGTACACAAGTAATATTTTCTGGTTACTTTCAGAAATATCTTATGAGCATTTAGGGTGGAAGTCTCCATGTTTTATACCATATCCTTGCTTTTCCCCAAAGTAACAAAAAGTAGCTATGCAGAAATTATTATAAGAAGCTACTAAACAAGGTTAGTGTTTACTTTCTGGAATTTGTAACAAATTACACAATTTATCAAAAATTATTTTCAAAGCTTTTGGATAAAATTCAGTCTGAAATCTGTGAAGAACTATTCTGATTATAGTTTATTTCCTCGGGTTTCATTTTAAACCAGTCTTGTTCAATAAGGTCTGCTTTAGCCATAGGAATGGAATGTCCCTGGGGTTCTCTAAGTCTAGTATCATGACTTAGGATACACATGCATAAATCCAATTATTTGTTCTAACTAGAATTGACCAGCTGAATCAATGGGAACTTGATAAATCAACAGTGATGAAACTTCTATTGAGTCAATTAGTTTATTCTTGTTTGCACTAACAATTGGATTTAGATCACAGTATCAGAAATGGCTAGGGATGTCACTTTTGCAGAGTGAGAAGTTTTTGTTTGTGTATTTGTGTTTGTTTTTGCCTTTGTTTTTGTTTTCTTCTGCAACTTAAAGAATACACTATATTCCAACGTGTATCCAGCCCTAGACTTCAGGAATAACGTATTATTTATGCTTGTATCAGCCTCTTAATTTCAGAGGCAACTATGGGACTTCTTGAAGGAGATCAGCTTTCAAACCATTTGAGCAGAATGAATATGTATTAGAAGTAAAATGAAAATAGTTTTTTTCTCATGTATTCACTGGTGCGAAAAGAGAGAGATGGCAGGTTTATGGGATGGATCCCCTCTGAATGATGTGTCTAGTGGGCATCTGTATAATAACATGTACCACATCCAGACTTATTTGGCTTGGCCTGTCTTGTTGTCTGTGAGTGTAGACCTCCCTGGATAATGCCTTTCTCAATTACCCTATATTTTATTTAAGAAACTCAAAGCACACAAGCTTTACGAACTTTGCTCACTGCTGAAGGATTAAATAAAATGGAATTATACTATTGTTATTCAGTTTTGCCTTTTCTGGTAGCATTTTTTTAAAAAAAGTTGAGACTTCATACAGTTTGCCAGGTTAAGGACTTCACACTTCATAGGACTAGTTTCCTTGGGGAGGATATATCCAAGACAATCTGTGACAATAAGCATAACTTCCTGCACAATGCAGTATGACTAAAATGACGGCATGGAACAGTAGGCCTTCTCTGTGGGAAACATCCATGTGGGCACCAAATATTGGAAATCCATGCCATTATTGCAAGTGACAAAATAGAGTAAAATTCTGGTATTAATAGTAAAAGACTTAGCAATAGTTTACAAACAGCACAGACTTACATTATGAAATATTAAGGAGAAGGAGAGATAAGTACATATTATTTATTTATTTACATACTGCTTTTCTCACCCTTAGGGGGACTCAAAGCGGTTTACAACATAGTCAATGGCAAAGATTCAGTGCCTCACATCCATATAAAAACATTACAAGTCTAAAAGCAATCACATATTAACATAAATTAAATCATTAAAAACTATACAAACCACCAGCATAACAATCAAACATTAAAACATTAAGCATTAAAACATTTATACATTGCATCGATCCCATGGTTTCCTTTAGCAGTTTGCATATTGGCGTCCTTCATCGAATGCCTGCTTACAAAGCCAAGTTTTGAGCTGTTTCTTGAATGCTAGAAGTGAGGCAGTTGATCGAATATCACTAGGGAGGGAGTGCCACAGCTAAGGGGCCACCACTGAGAAGACCCCGTCTCTCGTCCCCACAAATTGCACCTTAGATGGTGGTGGGACCTAGAGCAGGACCTCCCCAGCCGATCTTAATGCTCTAACTGGTTCATAAAGGGAGATGGAGCAGAACTGTTCAGGGCTTTATAGGCTGAAGCCAGCACTATTATAACTATCCCATATTATAACTGTCTCAATTATTTGATTACATACTGCATTCACCTTGTAGTTCTCATCAGATAACCAAGTATACCAAGTTTCTATTGTAGTGAGAACAGAAAGAGGACTTAGCAGGAAGTGAGGAAGCCTAAATGCAAGTACAATTCCTTCCTAGCTTACATTCATATTACCTTCTTTTACCATCAACATGTCGAAGTAAGTAGTTTAGAGATGACTGGTTAGGATCCATGTTAAATGGCTTTGTCTCCTACAGTTAGTCATTGTCAGCCACATTTCTCAAAGCTGTGGTTCTTAGCTTTGATTATGTTATGGATTTTAACTGTGAATTTTCAAAACCATTTATATTTAATTTTGTTTTAATGTTTGCATATATTTAGATTTTTTTAATGTATTGAAATACTTTGAGTCCCCTTGTGGAGAGAAAAAGCAGAGTATTAATAATAATAATAATAATAATAATAATAATAATAATAATAATATCTTGACTATCAAAAGAAGCAGGAGATTATCTGGGACCCACTGGAGAAAGCAGTTTAAGACTAGCATCATGTTGATGACATAGGAGCTCCTGGCGGTGCAATGGATTAAATCCTTGTGCCAGCAGGACTACTGACCAAAAGGTTGGCTGTTTGAATCCAGGGAGCAGGATGAGCTCCTGTCTGTCAGCTCCAGCTTCTCATGTGGGGACATGAGAGAAACCTCTCACAGAATGGTAAAACATCATGGCATTTCTTGGGCAACGTCCTTGCAGATGGCCAATTTTCTCACATCAGAAGCAACTTGCAGTTTCTCAAGCCGTTCTTGACAAAAAAAAATGTTGATGATATACGCCACACAATTATTATTGTTGTTGTTATGTTAAGACATCTTACTGTTGATAGCATTTTTGCAAAATGTTCCAAAAGTTATATTATTCCACTGCAGTTTACTTAATAAGGAAAATAATAAGTATTCCTAAAACTTTGGTCAGTTCTCTATACCAACTACATTCTCTGTAATTCCTTGAAAAACTTTAAAAATATCAAATAGAATATACAGCAGGTAAACCTAATGAACTTTTATACTTTAGAAGCACAAAAAGTATGGCAAATATTATCATTAATTTATTAAGTAGCGAGTAGTGTAAAGACACGTTGGCTTTTGCTGCAACCCTTTCACACATCACAGTTATAGCACTATGATTCCAATTCAACTGGCATGATTGCATCCTATGGAATCCTGGGTTTTGTAGTTTCGTGAGGTATTCTAAATTTCCCTCCATCAGCTGCAGATAATAGCATTCCAAAAGGGTATTGTTATGGCATTTAAAGGGGAATCATATAGCACTATATTTCAGCTCCTGTTTTCCAGTAGTTTGTATAATGAGCAGCCGGTAACTTTCACCAGTCATCATGACACATGTTTTTAATTTATAACAGCTCCATCATTTCCTATTTTCCACACAAACTAGTTGTGTATGATGAGACAGACTAACGTTTTTCAAACTTTTATGTGGGAACAGAGAGAGCTAGAGCAAAGAGGCAATTCACGTTTTTTGTTGCAATTCATTTTCCCTCATAGAAGCAAAATATTGCATTCCTGTGCATAGCATAATATGCATAACTGTCTTGGCATCCATGATCAGGCAAGTTTCTGAAAGTATGTTCATGATCACAGAAACTGCAGTAGTTGTACTTCATAAATTTACATTTCATAATATTATATGGCACCTGTAAATGCAGCTTTTCTACATGAGAAAAGGTAAAGATAACATTGTGATTGCTTTGTGCTTCTATGGATGATGTTTGCTGAGTGAAAAGCCAAAAGAGCAGAAACTGTACTTCACTTGTGTAAAGGCTGATAAGAATGTTTCCCCTCCGTCATGGAGCCTTTTCTATCTCCACATTACTATGCAAAACAAAAACGGACAAAATACTCTGCTTATTTGCTCAATAAAATATTTAGCACAAATTAAATACAATGAAGTCTTTTTGGATGGGATTAGATTTTCAGGAAAATAACACCCCCAAATTCCACTTAAGTTCATTAATTTGAATTCTAATTGTTATGTACAGTCATTTGGGAAAACATTACTTTATTAAAGTAATATTTAAGCAATCAAGTAATCTTCAGTTAAGTGAACTCCTTCATTGCCAGTATTTATGCTATGATTCCTTTATATCCAACCCACAAACCCACACAAGCATAACCCCATTACTACTCCTGAACAGAGTAAACCCATTGAGTCAATGGGATTTACATGTGTGTGGATTATCATTCAGCAATTGTTTCAGTAGATCTACTTGTTACATATATAATTTTAATGAGAAATGTTAACTTGCAGTTATAACGAATGATAAACTGTTGGTCTTTGCTCTATTATTTTCAGCATCAAATATAGTAAAACACACCTCCATGTGTACACTTGAATTAATTCCATAGTAATTGTAGTGCTGATTTACGTTTATACTGGGTTGTTGTAGGTTTTTCCGGGCTATATGGCCATGTTCTGGAGGCAATTTTTCTCCTTGTAGGTTTTTCCGGGCTATATGGCCATGTTCTGGAGGCAATTTTTCTCCTGTAGGTTTTTCCGGGCTATATGGCCATGTTCTGGAGGCAATTCTTCTCCTAGGAGAAAAATTGCCTCCAGAACATGGCCATATAGCCCGGAAAAACCTACAACAACCCAGTGATTCCAGTCATGAAAGCCTTTGACAATACATTTATACTTCTGATACGTACAGCAATTTAACTTCACAATTTAATAATGAAAAGTGTATCTTACTACTTTTTTAAAAAAGAAGAAGAAAAACTGCAATAAAGGAATATAAATATGAGATTAAATTTAAGAGGATTTGGAGCATCATGAAGAATTCCCTCTTATCCATAAAGCTTGGCAAAAACTTTTTACTGCACATTGACATTGCGCATAATAATTGCTATACTGTTTCACTTCCTAAAATGTCATGACAGATATTTTAAAAATCCTACATACCATGCAAGCATTTGGGCTGGTAAACAGAGAAATTACTAAGATGACAACACATGAACTGTTGCATGAAACTGTTGTGGCAAGTAGGTTAATTGTCACTCAATATGTCAAAGTGACTGTGTAATAATTCTTACACAGTTTATTCCACTGATCTGACTCATGCTTTGGAACAACTTAGAAAAATTAGTCTCATTGGTCAGTGGGATGAGCCATCAACAAAAAAAAAAAGATAAATGACAACATAGCCAGCTTGGACATGAATTCACTAAATCTGAACTCTGGGCATGATAGGACTTGTCTATAACAAGACATCTTTTGGCTATAAGTCATAAAAACATTGAGTAGAGAGCCATCCAATCCAATGTCCTGCTGTGTAGAAATATATCTCATACAATCAAAGCACTCCTGACACATGGCCATCTAGTCTCTGTCAAAAACCTTCCAAAGAAAGAGACTCCACCACACTCTGAGATAGCATATTTCACTGTCAAACAGCTCTGTCAGGAAATTCTCCCTCATGTTTGGGTAAAATCAACTGAGTAAAGGACATTCAGCAGGTCACTGAGAAGGCTCTTTGAATTGCATGCCTAATTATGGTATGGAAAGGATAATGCCAACAAAGATTTTAATAGGCATCCCATAAGAGCTAGTCTCTTAGTGATGTGGAAAAGCTGTAAGGAAGGGATGGAACAAAAACAAATCCTTTATGGTTGTGTCTTTTGGAAGCAATATATAACAAGGAATTGAAAACTGATAGAGAACATCTAAGTAGAGAAAAAGAACATTGAAAATTAAAAGGGAAATAAAAGTTAGGGATAAATGATTGGTTTCATCGTTACCAATTACATGACATATTTAGGAAAGACAATAAAATTGGGTCCTCTAAAAGAAAATCGGAGTTGGAGAATATTTTAGAGAAAGAAAATAAAGGATTATTTCTAGATTATACAAATACATTCTAGAGTATAATCTGGAAGATAATCAAATAAAAAAGTGATGATCTCATGGGTCAGAGATTTGGGGAAATATAGATTTGGAAAATTGGGAATACTTATGGGAAAAAAGGATTTACATTTTCAATAGCTGGTTTAATTGTACAAAACATGTATAAAAAGTTTTATAGAAGTTAGATAACTCCTGGATTAATGGTCAAAATAGATAAAACCCAATGGAGGGAATGTTAGAGATGCAAAATGCAGAAGGCATTTAAAACTTTTTTGGAAAAAGGTGACTAAATAAACAAATAGAATGATTACTAAAAAGGTTAAGAAAAACCCAGAAATGTGCCTATTGCATTTGTTTCATGAGAAAATTGGTAAAGAAGATGTAGAAATTTTCTAATATAGTTTTTTGGCAGCAAGAATTAGAATAGCAAAATCTTGGAAAGGTGGGGGGCGGGGAGAGAGAAAGAACTACTTATTAAGAACTGGAGAAGAAAACTAGTAGAGTATATCCAAATGGCCAAGCTCTCCAATGGTAATAATGAGAGGAAATAATGAAGATTTTGCTAGAAAAAGAGACGTGCATTTGGATACTTGAAAAGGAAGAAAAAATAGACTTTAAAATTGCTGCATGTACAATTTCTTAATGTAATGATAAGGATACGTTTTTATTAGATACTAGTTCCATACTGAGTGGTGTTGAAAGTCCCTGGGTGGTGGCTCACAGGTGGAGGAAGTGGGGGAGGTGGGTTTGGGGAAACAATATTTGTATTTTGAATTCTATATATTGTATGTTACTTTCACATAACACAATAAAAATTATATTACAAAAAAGAGAAGGCTCTTTAGCCCCTAACCATGCTTGCTGTTCAGCTGTACAAGTTGTATCCCATAATGTAATATCCTATCCATATACTTGGCTGATTTCCAATTGGTTTAGAAAGAGCCGGTGTTGCTTGCTGGTAAGAGAAACAATGTTATTTGCATTAACACAGGTCTTTCTATAGTTCTTACTTTGGTACCTTTCCAGTACAAAATAATAAGTGCACTATGGAGATAAAAGTGACTGGTTTGATTTCTACGGCTTCACTATAAGGGCATCGTTTTATTATGCCAGAGAGATTCCTGATTGCCAAGTTTTGGCAGCTTTCCATTCTCAATATTGTATTAGTAGTGAAAATTGTTTAAATAATAGGTTATGAGACACTGGGCATTTCTTTTAGCAGCTTTCTTGCTGTTATTATCTCAATATGTTTAGTATTTTGTTCTGATCTATTGCGAGAGCACTTTGCATCATTTGTACTTGGTTCATCTCACACAGCTGCATCATTTGTTCGCTGCCATAGTAAAGTACTTCAACTAGAAATTTAAGCCATAAGATCAGGAGGTTTGAGAATCATATTTACAAACTGAAAACTATAGGGACTCAATAAGTTTCTGTTTTTCTCAATTGAAGTTAACAAACAATATAAACTGATGCACAGCAACTGAAAATAATTTCCCTGATGCTCCCTCCTTCAACAATGCAGCAAGTATTTGTATTTGTACTATCAGTGACTTATCAACACTAATCCCATTGGGATCAGAGCTTCTTCTCCTTCCTCTCTAATTTACTTATATTTTCTACAGGGACTACTCTATTCTGTTAGGTCTTGTTCTCACAGGCATTTAAGCAGCTCTTACGTTATCTCAAGACAAGAACTGACTCTAGCATTTAGTTGAGCTTATAGACATACCACTTTCAGTATAGTAGTGCTTTCAGCTTCTTCATAGCTTGCAATGTGCACAAAGATCTCTATTGCTTTTCTACAGTGGCAGTAAATTCACTTCTGCCAAGAATAACCACTTCTTCACCTAGTTAATAGTTTGATTTCTACCCATCAAGACCTCTCAGATTAAGCTCAGTCTTAGGTAGGATGCAATTTCTATTTGCATAAATGTATACATATTTGCATTAAAAATGAACAGCATGTCACCACAGGAAGTATGGGCAGGTGGATTCTGGGAGTTGTGTACATAGTTATATTTTTAGACTTTGGAAATCAAGGAGCAGTAGGAAGTCATAGGGAGGATGGAGCAAGCTTGTTTTCTGCTGCCCTGGAGACTAGGACGTGGAACAATGGCTTCAAACTACAAGAAAGGAGATTCCATCTGAACATTAGGAAGAACTTCCTGACTGTGTGTCCTGTTTTGCTCTTTAAAACAGCCTCAATACAAAATTGAAAGTAAAAGAAAAATGCTTTATTCCAGGAAACAAAATTAGCAAATGCAATTGAAAAAACAAACAAACAAGGAAGTCTTACTATAGACACCAATGAAAGTCTTTTGCAAAAGTCCCAGCAAAATCAGCAGACAATAAGGCACAGATCATGAAGTCCTTAACACAAAGCAGGTTCCGGTAGTAACAGAGTTGTTGTTAGCAGTAAAAAGTGAACTTCTCCTACTTCTGATTTATATCTCATGCAGGAGGACTTAGGGAGTCACCCAATTAGCTCATCAATCTTTTAGCAGCTAATCAAGCTGACCACCGCCTGTTCTCTGACTCCCTCCATCTTTCTAAAAAAAGTAGGCACCTGGAAAGCCTCATTGTTGGATTCTTCTTCCTCTCCCTCCAAGACCTGAGCACTTCCCTGCTCCCCTTCCTCTTCTGACGATGAGAAATCCCCAACACTGTGAGAGCTGTTCGACAGTGGAACTCTCTGTCTCTGTTCTTTGAAGGCTTTTAAATAGAGGCTGGATGGTCATCTGTTGGGGGTGCCTTGAATGCAATTACTGCTTCTTGGCAGGGGGTTGGACTGAATGGCCCACAAGGTCTCTTCCAACTCTGTGATTCTATAAAAGCAGAAAGCACACATTTTCCAATGTTAGTTGCTACCTTTTCCTTTTTTTTCCTCTTTAGGGAAGCCCTTAGTTCAGTACAGCTGAAAAAATTCATCTCACTTTTGATAAAAATTTATCAAAATATATGCATGTTCTCATATGTGAGATGAGGAAAAAATGAAATTCAAAAAGTTTGGTCATAGCAGAAAGTAAAATTGATAGGACCTCATCAGATACAGTCTTCTCTCTTTTTCTCTGTGCTGCTGAAATGGAATCCCGTGGAGACCATCACATGACATAAGGCCATTTCCAGTGTTGCCTGTGGAACTGTGTTGCGGCAGTGCAAAGAAATGGAGAAAAGACTGCACTTTCAGGAGTCATGTGCTACCCAAAACCCAATGGGAGAAGCCAGAGAAAAGCCAGGTAGAACTGGAGAAGGACATGGGATGGTTGCCATTCTGGAACACAGTAAGGCACAAGACCTGATGGTAAGGAACAAAAGAAGACAGTTCTCTCTGCTTTTTGCTGCTTTTCCCCATTTTCATGTGATGAGGTCCATAGATTGTCGATCCAGGCTCAGAGCATTCTGTGCTATTCTGAAGAGTGACTTTAATTTTTTGTTTGTGAATTCAGCCACTTGAACTAAGATTTCCACTTCTTTTTTACTGTGAATCTTCTCAGTTTTAACACTCAAATTGCAGGCATATATATGATGGTTGTTTCCTTCTTGGGAGTCTCTGTACTCACTGAATTGACTTATTGAAGAGAAGGGAGGACTTGTGTCAGTTTGTTTGTTTGTTTGTTTTTTATAATTTTCACAGATATCATCTTTGGGTTGAAAAGAACTAGAGATGTGAAATGTTGAGTGTGGGGAAAAAACAAAAACTGGCACATCTTCCCATCTATATACATTTCCTAGAAATCTTGTGAATAAGACACCAGAAATACCAATTAAACCGCTCTTTATTTTTGCTGCTTATACTTTATAGTGGGGTTTTTTTTGTAGGTTATGTGTTGTTTTTCTTCTACAACAGTCATTAAAGAAAGAAGGTTGTCACTTGCACAGTGAATTTGATTAATGAGCATGGTCTTACAAAAAAGGAGGAGTTGCAGAAGTGCTTATTATGAAATGTTTCTACATTGAAGAAGAAGTTGAGAGAGAGAACATCATTCACAGAGTTCTGATAGAATAGAAAGTAGAACTGTCACATTTCAATTTACATTCTAATATCTAATACAATAGCATTAATGGAAAGAAAAGTTAGTCCTTTCCATTATGTATGTTTAATATATTTTTAGTGTACAGGCATTCCTCGAAAACTGGTTTGACTTATCCACAGGTCAATGTGAATACTGTATCTTAACTTATTTAAAAAAGAACCATCCCCTTTTCTGATTAGAGTAGTCAAAAGCAAACATTTAGTCCTTCCTGAAAGAACATAAAGGATGCACCAATTCACTCCACTATCTCTGTTGTGGCAATAGTTCTGGCCTATTTGAATGCCTGGGCAAAGAAAGGATGGCAGCAGTCAGGGGTAGGGTAGCTAGCCCACTGAAACATCATGGTGCTTTCCATGACTTGAAGACATGGCTCTTCAACCAAGCCTTTGAGAATGTTTAGCCCCTAGTTGTCCTACGTAGTAGTCACACATCCTACACTTTATCCCTTGCCCTCTCTCCATTATTGCAGCTGGTACTTATATTATTCCAATGTTTACAACCTGATCATGGTGCCAGTAATTTACCGCCACAGTTAGAGGATCGCAGCTTGATTGAGTCTGAGTTGATGCTTTTATATGTGTATGTGTTTTATTTTATTGTATATTATGTTGTGTTCACTTTTATGTTTCTTTTTAGGCACTTTGTGCCACCTATAAGTCGCCTCGAGTCCCTTCAGGGAGATGGTAGTGGGGTATATAAATAAAGTTATTATTATTACTATTTTCCCTCTGTGTGGAATGATCCTAGACTTATCCAGGGACCATATCAAAATCCATAATTTTGCATCCAAAACTTGCCCTCAACTTATACATGAAGTCAACTTATACATGCATATCATAGTTAACATTTCAGCTGAACCGACATAATACAACTTTGTTAAGACATTTTGCCATAATTTAGGCTGCTGTCTAATTTGGCATTCATTCATACAGACTCTGCTTCTATAAAATAGAAAAACCTCATTGGGGATCTTAAAAACTGACTCAAATGTAAGCACTGAATAATGTACCTGCCATTCACCTATTTGTTTGCTCTTCCTCTTCTTATCTAAATCTGTTATATGTTTCTCTGAGTGCAGAAAAATGTACAGGGTTCTAAATCTTAATGTGTACATAACAGGGTACCCATTGGGGGAGTAGTAATGCCATTATATTGACAAAAAGAATGTGGACTGATTACACCAGTCTATCTGTATATTTGAATGATGTCATTCAATATGGAGCTTCCATTAATAAAACCCATTAAAATCTTATTAACTACCTTGGAATAAGAAATGGTATTTAGAGATTCAGGTCCAGATTCTGCTGACCACATTCACATATATTTTCCTGCCATGCAATTAAGGCTGTGTGGAAAGACTCTCCATTAAAGAAAATCAGAAAGAAAGCATGTCTGGGATAAAAAATGACTGTGGGATTATCTACACTGATGGAAAAATTGTACTCAACTCATTACCACCATGATTTAGATACACAATATTCTTGATTATGCGCTTGAAATGCAGTTATTTGGGGTAGCTGGGGAGCTTTAATTTAAAACCTGACTTTTACCCCAAAGTTTTCCTTAAAATCTGGATCTTTTGGGGTATGGCTATCCCTCTAAGACATCATCACATATCTATAGAGTTGCAGGAAGGAATTAGTATTGGGCGGAAAAGGTTGGTGGGAGGTGACCCGGGCAGGTGGTAACCTGATCATTCCCACCAGGTAATGTTTTTCCCTAGTTTGATTGTTAAATTTTAAGTTTGCTGGTGTGATTGGCCTTTTTGTTTCATTTAAGAAGATATGTGTGTGCATACTTTCAAATCCAGTATATCAGTATTAGCAGCCCCACTTAATACGATGGCCAAAGCCCTTGTGAACCATGGGAGGGGAAAAGGCAGACATATTTATATTTGCTTGCATTGTGGAGGGAAAATGGAGCAGCCATAGTCGTATGGTCGATAATAATGTGAAAGACTGCAGATGGGGATTGCTCCCTTACACCAGAATGAGCTCTGCAGGGGAAATGTGTGTCCAGTTATGGTATCCTCACCACAATGTATATGATGTGTGTGCTGTTAACTGGATCACAGAGGTCCAGGAAAATGTTATGTGAAACTTTTTTCCCATCAATGTAGACACACTCCTTGTGTCTAGACTGGAAGAATATGAAAAACATATTGGATTAAATTAGGATTTACTTTAAAATATTTAGAGCATATCAATATATACATTTATCCTTGAGCATTTACTTGTGCTATGCCCACTAATTTAGCTTTTTGGAGACCGCTACTAGGGTTGCAAGCATCTGAGAAACATCAAAGGTCTTCCACTAATAAAGACATTAAAATCTAATCTAAGAAATGTTTCTTATCTAAAATGTTAGATATAAGGGAGGGGAGAATTCTTACACTACACTATTTTTCAGACTTCTAAAAGCCGAGCCCATTCTCAAACTAATGAAACAAATGTACAATATTATGCTTATGCACATCACTCATCAGCCCAAATATATATTTGACCAATTCTGGTGTCCGATGGAATGATCTGGGTGTCCACACTCTTGTTGGAGTGACTGAGTCTGAGAGTGCCAAATCACTTTTCTGTGCCAGGTACACAGTACTGAATTTGTGCCAGAACTCACCAGGAATCTCAGCCTTGGCAACTCTTTTGATTGCAGTCAGCTCAGGAATGAAAAATAGGAAGAGATGAAAGTGCTCCTAAACAGGTCAAACTGCATCTCTTTCATGGAGTAACTGGCATGACATCCCACTCATAAAGTATAGGGGAATGTGTGTGTGTGTTTCTTTTTCTAATGAAATGTAAGCTTCAGCACCTCTTTCTCTATAAATTAAAATACTGGTGGTATTTCACTTCCAAGGGGCACCTTACATGTGAAATAGTCACAGAAGACCCAGGATCTTTCCCCCCATATTACACATCATGTGTTTGTTTATTCATGTATTCATTCATTGGATTTATCCTCATTTATCCCAGAATGGGATTCAAGGTGGCTTGAAAGTATTTCTTTGGGTAGGCTAAGGCAATATTTTCACAAAATGATGCAACAACTGTAAAAATTGTTAGTTCTGAAGTATAATTAAAAACATTTGCATGTTACTTTTGAAATACAGGGGTTATACAGTCATTTGAGGGGATTTGTTTAAATGTTGCCCAGTTTACTACTTTCAAGTATATTTTTGTAAGAAGAAATTAAGTGCAAAGTGTGTTGCTCTCAAATAACGAACAATGGCAAACATGTTTCTTTCAGTAGAAATAATGAGTACTCAGATTCTACTATATACAATGGCACAATAAAATACTGCCACTTATATAAAACGGTAGAATTAAGGGTTTTGTTTTCTTTAGAACATTCAATTTGAATTTTGAACCTAGGAATGCATGAGTTTTGCAGTCTTGTATTCAACCTGAAAACATTTGGGGGTGAATTCAAAAAAGCAGACCTTGGATGTGCCAAACACTGTGCTCATGCGTAGGCCTGGTGTAGTCTCCTTCCAATTCACAGACTTTCTCTACCACTCATTTCGTGTTGTTCCCCATTTTATATAAGACACATTTTTGTTTTTGTGTTCCAGCCATTTTGTTAAATTGGGTTTATACTTACTACTAAGTTTGGGCCCATCCACACAGTACCTTTATCCCAGGAGCTCCCGGTTCAAAATGATGGGTGGTCAAATGATGTTACCTGAAAACATGGAAGGAATAGCTATAAAGTGCAAAAAATACAGATTTTCAGTTGTGGGAATATCCTGGTTCTGTCTGGAAAATGCGATTATTTAAATCTCTGTATGTCCCTACACTCGGAAAATACAGGATTTTTTATGTTGGTTTGTTCCCAGGTTATACATGTTGGTTCCTGATTGTATGTATCCTAAAAGCATGGCAACAGTTGACTAGCGAGCAAAAACTTTATCCTGGCAAAAGAAACTTCATCCTCCACACTTTAAAGGAAATTTATGACACGAACAAAGGTTTTGCCATGTAATCAACTTTCCCATGTTTTTTATGATAAAAGCAATGAGGGACAGACATTTGTAACCCAGGAACATCACCCATTTGTTCCCAGGCACAAGTACACAAACAAACCTGTCTGGACAGATGGCCATGCAGTCTTTGAATAATAATAATAACAACGAAGTTCTGTTCCTGGCTTGAAAGTTCCTGTTTAATAGCAAAGTCCTGACTTCGAAAGTAGTGGTCCCTACTTCACAAATTTTGCTTGTGTGTCACAAACTTCATTAAACATCTGGAGGATGAAATTTCTCTCGCCAAGACAAAGTTTTTGCCCTCTAGTCAACTTTCGCCATCTTTTCAGGATGACCTGGGAACAAAACCCATACGAACCATGCACATATTGACTACTGCGCATTGAAAGTTTTTATTTAAAAAGCCAACATTTCCAGCATGCATCCTGGGGTGGTTATCTTGTGGGCTTCAAAATCCCAAATTATGCAAGTCTGGACAGGCAGAAATCCCTAAGCAGGCATGCAGTCGGGGGGGGGGGGGCTTGGGGGGCTTCAGCCCCCCCCCCCCAAATTCTCATGGTGGTTCACGAGAAGGCCTTATTGGTGCATTATTTAAACTGTTATATTTATTCATATCATGATCTGATCATCATACTCAATATATCCCATAAGCATGGGGGTATTGGGGTAATGATACAAAAGGTTTGCTAGGGTAGACCCTCTTTCGCTCAGACTCAGCCCCCCCCCCCGAATCAAACTCAGCCCCCCCCGAATCAAATTCAGCCCCTCCCCCCCCCCCCCCCCCCGAATCAAAATCCTGGCTACGGGCCTGTCCCTAAGGTTTTTTGTCCCTTGTGGAAAACCTGCAATTTGGTGCTGTCAGTTTAAGAGTTTGATTTTAATCAACAGTTTCCATCATGGCATTTTTACTTATGATCAAGTCTTGCTACTGCAGTACAAAACTATTACACCATGAAGGCATACCGAACAAAGCCTCTTTTTTACAGTCTTTTAATTCCATCCCAGACTCTCTTTTTCTCTTTTATCTGTCTAGTGGCATTGGCATTGGGAGGATGTTAAATAGGAGATAGAGAGACACAGATTTTTGGTATGGTTGCAGCAGCATTTCTGCAATAATTATGTCATACAGCTTGAGCTGAAAAAGAATGGGATTCTCCTCTAACAAATCCAGCTGTAGCTGGATGTGCCTGTTACAAAAGGCAAGCTAAACAGTACCTGAAAGCAGAAAAAAATTGGAGCCTTCAAGAACAGCAAATCAGAAGTAAAAAAGGAGAGCAGGTGAGTGTGCTTCACTATCTCTTCTACAGTGGTTCCCAACCATTGGTCTTCCAGATGTTTTGGACTTCAACTCCCATAAATCCCAACTGTTAGGAATTGTGGGAGCTGAAATCCATAACATCTAGAGGACCAATGTCTCCTAACAAACTGGAACTTATAAGAGTGGTGAAAGAAAACAGATCTTTAAGATGATTTTTGGAAGATTTTGTGTGATTTGCAGAAAGTTGTGTAAAACTTACATTATTTTTTCTTCTTCATTTCACAGGTATGTATTGTTAGTTTTGAAAAAGGTATTCTTCTATTTTTTGTAATGAAGAACTTATCCTATTCTTTCCGTGCTATTTCCAAATCTGGTAATATTTTTCTGTTTAAGAAATAATGCCCAAGAATATCTACTTCATTAAATGAGGTATATCTATGCTTATCTTATTATGCAACTTTATTCACTGAAGGATTCCATAATATATTACAAAAAATACATTAATACAATAGATGGAATGATAGGTATGAAAATTATGTTTTGAAATCCTACATGTAATACAAAAATTATTATTACTCAAATGTGCACTTAGAGAGAAAATGACACTATTCAGTTTCTTCTGTAATACTTGATGTCATTTAAACTTATCCATGTGTCATATGTCACATATGATTTTATGATTTTAGGCTTCTGAAAGCATAGCTGAAGGATGCAGCAGCATGGCTAAATGTGCCTTGCAGATTCCTACTGGCTTGTTTCTGCAATGCCTATACTTTTTTTTTTAAGCTGCATAGATGCACTCCAATAATTAATAGTAAACGGGGCAGGGAGAATTTTTTAATGGTCCCCTTCTTGAGATCTTGTGTTAAAAAAGGAAAGTTCCCATGAGTGAAGTATAAGTTAGCTTTTTTCAAGAAAAAGAAAAGGCATGAATTACATTTTTCTTCTTGTCCTTTAAATGAATAGCGCATAGTTTGGGTGAAATTATCAGGCAATTGCATGCCTTTTATGCAGATAATGCTATTTGATGAAAGCGGTGTTTTGATCTGCTAAGGATAATACAGATCCAGGGTTGGATTCATTGGTAAGAGTAAAGCTGTCTTCTGTGATAACTTCATCTCAGCATGAGGTCAGACGGAGAAAACTGGGATGGGGGATTAAAAAATGACACAGTCGGAGCAGTATTCAGTTCCCTGCTGTGCTCCTGGCTGCACACTATAGCTTATGTTTCTGATCTGTTATGGTATTGTCTGCTTTTCTCTCCCAGAGCAGAAAGAGATTGCTTAAAACTTTTCTTTTTTTCAGCTAGAGGGATTAGTTCAGTGCAGCTTTTTTAATTAAAGAAACTGTATCTTTTTCAAGGCAATTTAAGGCTGCAGTAGAAGGCCATCAGCATTCATAACTTACTACTATTAACTATAACAAAGAGTTGTTATACCTTTTAAATTTTAAAATTGGAACCAATCAGTGAAATTTTAGGGTGCATAATTGCTCCTTCCCCAAAATAAGTAGCACTGAATGAATTATTGTCTAGGACTAGCAGCTTCCAGTATGGCACATTCCATTTAGCTAAGCTTCCTTTATTAAACCCCCAAGATAATAGTAAAGGGTTTTAATTGCGTAAATAAGTGGAAATAATTCTGAACGCTTTCCCTCTTTGTTCAGAATTTTCAAGAATGAGTCTTCCATTAATAAAATGTACTACTCTATACATACAAAATCATTCCTTGCTCAGGAAATATAAATTTGAGATGAAATTGCAGTTCAGTTTTGCTTAGGTATAATAGATGGAAACCTCAAATATTTCAAATAAGGCCCATATGGTGATCACTTTACAAAGCATACAGGGATGGTGCTTGGGTTGCAACATACACATCTCCTGCTAAATTCCATGTCAGATCAATTAGAAACAGTTCTCCTGGACAGACAGGAACAGAGTGTGTTGCAGCTAGACTGACAAGGAATAGACTTGAAAGAAGCAACTCCAAGTTCTACCTATTTTATAAACAGATTTTTTTTAATTGTCAACAATATTTTATTCATATTTCACTAGCTACTAAAACATTTTTATGCACAACAACAAAAACAACCAGGAAAATAATTGAATTATATCAGCCTTTCAAACCAGACCTTTCATTACATTGTTTTGTTGGATTCAACAAGTTGGAAGTTGAACTTGACACAGTTTTTGTATTCTGTACTTCAGTTTCCTGGGAGTTAATCGTCAGTTGTGATGAGGATTAGGTGTTTCTCCTAAAACATGTTGTAGCCAAAGAAGAAGTGTAACTTTAAATCTACACTACAAACGCACAGAAATCCAATTTAATGCAGTGGAACATGCATTATAGAACACCTTGTATGCAGTTCTATGAATGAATCCTAGTTATAATGACCCTTATTTGTTTACTCTGAAAAATAAGAGTGAAGAAATAATTAGTTTATGTAGTAATTAATTGACTGATTCATATATTACCATATTTACTAAAGTCTAGTGCACCATCTATTGTAATGGTTTTAATGTTTATGTATGTTTATAATTTATTGTATGTTGTGGCACTGAATGTTTGCCGTCAGGGCCATAGCCGGGGGGGGGGGGAGGTTAAGGGTTCAACCCCCGCAAGGGTCGTCCTCCCCCCCCCCCCCCGAAACCTGGTTTACTCGTGATTTTTAACTGGTTAACCAATTTATGAGTAAACAAGGTTTCTTTTTTAACCTGGCACATTTCATGGCAGGATTGAACTTTTAACTCCCCTCCTGGCAGGCATGTATCCAGGGGGGAGGGCTTGGGGGGCTTCACAACGCCCCCAAAATTCTCATGGTGGTCAGCGAGAAGGCCTTACTGGTACATTATTTAAACTGTTATGTTATTCATATCATGATCTAATCACCATGCTCAATATATCCCATTTGCATGGGGGTATTGGGGTAACGATACAAAAGGTTTGCTAGGGCAGACCCTATTTCACTCAGACTCAGCCCCCCTGAACCAAACTCAGCCCCCCCCCCCCCCCGAAACAAAATCCTGGCTACAGGCCTGCCTCCTGGGCTATAGCCCTGTTTGCCATATATATGTTTTGCTTTGTCATGAGTTCCCTGTGGGGTAAGAAGGGTAGAATATAAATGTTTTAAATAAATAATGCACACTTCAAAAACTGAATCTGCCATCTAATGTAATGTGTCCCTTCCCAGCTGGGTGCCAGGGGAAGTAATGCCCTTTCACTTGCAGCCTTGGCTTGGGGCAAGGGGAGGCTGCTTCTCCTTCACCTCTCATCTGAGAGGTTAGGGACAAGCTGGCTTGGGGGGGGGGGTGGATGTTTCTCCTTTGCCTCCCAGAGAGGTGAAGCTGGCAAAGAAGGGAGTGAAGGGGCTTTTCTTGTTCGCCTCTCAACTGAGGGGCAAATGAGAAGCTTACTGGAAGTAGTGCCTCCCACCCCACCAGCTTCGACTTTGTGGAGGGGCTCAGCTTCCCAACTGGCCTTCTTCATTGCAGTCTCTCAGGTCACTCCTGACACGACAAAAAATGGCCTTAATGAGGGCACTTGGAAAGCTTCTGCTCCTACATCAGGCCAAGGCTGGCAAGTTTACTAGTTTCAGACAGACAGCTAGGCATAGGCAAGGTTTAGGCGCATGATCATAATGCGCCATTGAATGTCATGTCCATCCCCCATTTTGCTAAACCAAAAAAGATGTTCATTACATTTGAGCAAATATGGTATTATCTATATTGAACTAACTAAAATGGCATGCATAATAATTAATGCAGCACTTTTCTTCTTAGCCTTAAAAAGACATTGTAGCACTTTCCTTCTCATTGTATGGATAGTGAATCGGGCTGGCCAAGAAGAATATATCCAAACTGTCCCTCCCCACCTTATGCACTTAATAAGGCACAGCTGAAGCCCTCCTTGCTCCTCTTCTTTTTCCTAGCATTTCCTCACAAATTCACAGGGTCCACTTGTTTGCTTCTTGTTCTCCACTCATTCCTATCGGCTGCATCTCTCATTGTGAGTCTTACATCAGCCATGTCACATTTCAAACAACTGAGCCAGCGGGTTTTAAGTCTGCCGCATGGCCTGGCACCTGCAACTTCCATATTCAGCGCTGTTTTTTTATCCACGGAACCCTCATCACTTCATTGCACGTATCCAAATGATCTCAGATAGGATTCCTTCATCTTATCAGTAATTGGAGCAACTCCAAAGAAGGGGTGCACTGTATCATTTAGAATCCTGTCCTTCAGGGTAACACCCATTAACCACCTGAACACCCCCATTTCCATAGTGTGCAGAGTTTGCTTGATGGCCTTAGTGGTCAGCCAGCACTCAGTGGCATATAGAATGACTGGTCTCACCATTGTCCTGTAGATTTTTGATTTTAGGCAAATTGGGATCTCCTTATCACACATTACAGCTGCCGTTGCTCTCTATTTCATCTATGCGGCATTTACATGCCTGTGAGCATCTGACAGTACATTGCTGGCGGTGGTGATCTTTGAGCCGAGATATTTAAAGCTGGTCACTTTGTTGAGGTCAGTGCTGTTGATATTGATAGAGCAATTCTCTACCATTGGTCCACATTCCATGTACTCAGTTTTTGAGATGTTGAGCCATAGTCCAAAATATTGCAAATGATTTTTCCACACTTGTAGTTGTCTGAAACTCTACCCACAAACTCAACAGTTAACATTACATCATCGACATACAGTAGCATCCAAGGATGCAGTTTCTGAATGTCTCTAGTGACAGAGTCGATCCTTGATGGACTCTGACTCGAACAGGGAAGGGTTCGCTGATTCCTGCCGTGCACCTTACCACACTTGTCAGATTTGCATACAGCATCTTCGTCCATCGTATGTATTCTTACATCATATGTCCATTGTATGCTCTCCTGGCACTAGAAGTGAAAAATAATAACCACACACATTGATCCTCCACTCCAGTGATGAAAATATCCAATGAAGTGGTGCTGCTCACTGGATTCCCAGCCCTAGAAGTATTGACAAATGAAGTGGGCTATATCTGGTCTTCCCAACACTGGTCATGTTGCTCAGATACATGTATCCAGAAAAGGCAGGGGGTGCTGTATTGCCACCTCTGCGTTTACAAAGGAAAGGCACCCATCTGCAAACAAAGGAGGAGGAGAATTGCATACTGACTCTTGTGGTGTAGTGGAAGCAACTCCCCTCTCAAATGAGATAGAGGTAGCCATCAGCTATGGCCAGAGACTGGGCAGAGCAACAACAGCTTCTCACCAGAATAGCAGGAATCTTGCTAACAAGCAAAACAATCTGGTTGCACAATATATCATATTTACTCAATTCTAGTGCACCATCAAATCTAATGCACACCTTAATATTCAAAACCCTGAAACCCCAAAAAATATTTATCATACTATGCAAATCTAATGCATACCCCAATTTAGTAAAAAAAAAGGTGAGCATTGGAATCAAATAAATACGGTAGTATAATTGTAAATGTTTAGATAGTTTGTATTGTCCCATTCACTGCATTAACCAAGACTACTGTATATGAGTTGCCATGGGGAAATCTCAATAAGTATTTAAAGTGTCTTCATAAATATATTTCCCCCTTGCACTGAAGGTTGGGCAGGAAAGGGGTTGCAGTATTTCATGTGAAAAGATGCTTTAACATTTCACATACTGGGAATCTGCTGCTGAGCATGGTTTCCCAATTTAAAAATCTTCCAAAATGGAACACATGATCATGCTCATTGTGCTCCCCCAATTAGCTATACATCTCTAGGAAAAAATACCACGAGCATTTTTTTTTGCCACCCTATATGCCAGTAATGGTTCACAACCACTATAAAACATAGTGACCTTGCCCAACAAAACCCACCCCCAAATCCCCCCAAACCAAAAAACGTGCCACTTGGACTCAATATAGCTTGCTTATTTATTCATACACGCAAGCACATTCACACTCTGCCCTTCAAAGTTACATTGCAGGTTGATGTGCAATAGAAGTGGACAGAAAGTAATACAGAAACTGGAGGGCATGATTTTGCAGCACCCCATCAGCCGTAAGCTGCCCCACTCCCAGTGTTCACAATGACCCAAACCCGCCAAAGAACATGGAGGTTTTGACCCCATGACACCTCTAAAAACAATCACATAGCCTTTTAAAAAAGAAAAAAATCCAACCTTTTAAACAAAGCCAAAATCAGTCCAGAATTGGCTGAGCATGTAACTGGAAGTGACATGACATCATTTCCTGTTATGTCAGATATGCCAGTGTTGCTCTCAAGAGGGGTGAAAAATGGCACTGCAATGTCTGCAGTTGGCCACCCGTGGTGTGCAGCAATCTGGAGGGAAAGTACTTCTAAAATTAACAGAATATAACAGCACTAGCACTAACGGTTATGATAAAAGACAGCATATAAAAACTACAAGTCAGTCCATTTATAATGTGCAGGTAAATAACCTAATGCTAGGAGGAGTCTAATATTCTTTCCAGTTAAAGTATTTCAAAGTTGGGATGCCACCACTAAGGAAACCCTAAACCTCCATGTATGATCTTAAAATATCTTCTGGAGCACAATGCATTTTAAAGGATAGTTTTAATAGGGGCGTGAAGAAGAATTCTTGTTGAATTACACATTGTTTCTAAGACATCCTGTTGAGAGTTGGTTGGCCCCAGCAAGGTCTCACCTCCAGAATAGGAATGAAACAATAAGTACATTTTTTAAAAAACAAAACAAAGTTTGCTCAATTTGTGCAGAATTGCCTTTTCCCTTTAGAAGCACCATTTTGCAGGTGAGGAAAAATGTATCTGTTTTTCATTTTCACGTGTGAGCACAGAGATAATCCCTACAGCCCTTCTTTGGCGACAGTATAAGCTAGTATATTTGAGGATGCCCTTGAAAATGGTTTGAAAACAGTAGATGATATCAAGTTCTGCTACTGGCTTATTAATGGACAACATCTAATAAAATATATTACACTTATTCTGAGATATCCATTAGTTACAATTTGTTTTCAGAGGCAATTTTAAGGTGTTGATTTCGGTCTTTGAAGTCTTACATACTCTTGATTCCAAATATCTCACACAGCTGAATAAAATTCAACATTATCTGCATTGAACTGGGATATATGGAAGTGTGGACTCAGATATTCCAGTTCAAAGCAGAGATTGTGGGTTTTTCTGCCTTGATATTCCAGATTATATGGCTGTATGGAAGGGCCCTAGTGCAATCATGAACAACTTCTTTAGGTTAAGGAGAACTCGTTGCTGTTACCTTTGTAATGATTGGGGATGGAGAGACACATACACACACACTATTGCCACTGTGGTTGCAACCTGTGTAGTCCTCCTTCTACATTGCCACAACTCAAAGAGCTATGCAGACATTGTTCAGTGCAACGACAACACAGCACTCTTCCACAGAGCCATATAACCCAGAATATCAAGGCACAGACATGTAGCGGGGGGGGGGGGGGGGCTTCAGGGGCTTCAGCCCCCCCCCCCCCGAAATTCTCATGGTGGTCCGCCAGAAGGCCTTACTGGTACATTATTTCATGATCTGATCAGCATGCTCAATATATCCCATATGCATGGGGGTATTGGGGTAACAATACAAAAGGTTTGCTAGGTTAGACCTTCTTTCACTCAGACACAGCCCCCCCCCCCCAAATCAAACTCACCCCCCCCCCCGGAATAAAAATCCTGGCTACGGGCCTGTCAAGGCAGAAAATCCCACAATATTTGTGTGGAAGAGACCAGAGCTGCTATGATATAAAGTTCAAGAGAATGGAGAAGGGAATCAATGGGAGGGAACCCCTGGTTTTGGTGGAATGATTTTGTCAGGAGGGCAATCCAGCAAGGGACGAAAAATGGCTACATGGGGGACACATATGTTCAAGGAAGCTATAATGAAATACTGTGCTGGGCAGTGATAAATAGCATATTAAACTGTATCAAATATTTATTTTATTTAATAAGTAAATAAAATCAACCACATTAACTTCAGCAGCAATTTGGCTTAAAGATCCAAATCTTCTCTAAATAAGAATGCCTTTTCCTGCTGATGGAAATATCATAATAGTCTAGCTTCACAGAGAATGGAGTTCCAGAAATCTGGGAGAAGCCACCAAAGAGATCATGTTTTGTGTTTTTTCCGAACATGCTCCTGATGGTTCCTTTTAAAAAAAAAAGATGTTATCTCAAGGATCTTACATGTATTCTTTCACATAGACTTGCTGGAATCAAAGATCAGTAGCTAGATTGGTAGTTGTCAAGAAGGGAATCACATGTTCCCTGTAACTCAGTGGTTCCCAACCTATTTTTGACCAGGGACCACTTGACCAGAGACCACTTTGACCAGGCACCACTCTCCAACAGTAGTACCAAAAGGGTTACAAATATGTTTTTGGTCAACTTTAATTTTAGTTTGGTTATTTGGGGTGTTGATTCAGAAAACTGCATTGAATAGACCGCATCAGCTCTAATTTTTGATACAGCACATGTGCCATCCAATAATCGGCATCTGCTCACCCACAGAAAACCACATTTAATGAGCCTTGGCACTATAAGAAGGCTTCTTGAGACTAGTCACTCTAGTTGCAACGATGTAGAAACGGTGAGGCCACAGACAATATTTTAATTCTTGAGGACCACTGGTGATCCACGGACCTCAGGTTGGGAACCACTGCTGTAATTGTTCCTTCTCAACACTGAAGTCTGCATTCTGGACTGGCTCAGGTTTCTGAGCACTTGAAAAGGTAGCAAGCTATAGCATTTATTAGTGTGGTTCAGAGTTTCTCAAACTGTGCTTTTCCAGAAGCTTTGGACTTCAGCTCCCACAATTCCTAACAGCTGATAGGATGGCTGGGATTTCTGGGAGCTGAAGTTCAAAATGCTTTGAGAAATAGTTTGAGAAACACTGGTGTAGTTGAAAAAGGTATTAAATAAAGCATGTGCTTAAGACTCAATCTGACTCTCTAGAAACAGGTGCAATTAATCATTAGTCTTGACTGTTGAAACACACCCATTAACACAGAAATGTGGCATCTATGTTTGGGCCTGAATCCAGACATTACCCAAGTTGCATATTATTCCACCTGACACAGGTTGGATCCCTGTTCCCTGATCTGTAAAGTGACCGAGAGTACTAGTAGCCTCTACTCTGAATTATGCTTCAGAACACCTCTTTTTTCCACTTTATAAAATTGGAAATACCTAGAATTCTCTTCCATCAGGAGCATGTGGCCTCAGAACTGTAAAAGTCTCCCTGTGGCCCTTTTGTGAAGGGTTGTTTTTTTTCGTATCAGGAGCAACTTGAGAAACTGCTAGTCGATTCTGCATTGGATAGACCGCGTCAGCTCTAATTTTTGATACAGCACATGTGCCATCCAATAATCGGCATCTGCTCAGCCACAGAAAACCACATTTAATGAGCCTCAGCACTATAAGAGGGTTTTGCGAGACCAGTCGCTCTTGTTGCAACGATGTAGAAATGGTGAGGCCGCAGACCATATTTTAATTCTTGAAGACCACTGAGAGAATTGGCTGTCTGCAAGGACATTGCCCAGGAGGATGTCCAGATGTTTTGCCATCCTGTGGGAGGCTTCTCTTATGTCCCCACATGGGAATCTGGAGCTGACAGACGGGAGCTCACCCCGCTCCCCAGAATCGAACCGCCGACCTTTTGGTCAGCAGTTCAGCCAGCACAAGGGTTTAACCAATTGCGCCACTGGGAGCTCCTTTGTGAAGGTAGGCAAATGTGAGTATTATACCAGATACCTAGGCACTAGCTAGAGCTTTTATTGTAGCTTTGTGTAGTTTTCAAACTACTTGTTTTTAATTCAGATTACGTTTTTATTTGTAGTTTTGTAGGCTCTCTTATGAATATTTTATGAAGAAGTGATCCAGAAATTTGTTTAACCAAATAAGTACATAAAGGTGACATGTCTACCAATCACAAAAGTATTTGTGATTATGTATCAAACCTAGCAAGTTTTCTCAGCTGGCAATCTAGTGGCAGAGACATATGGGAGCAGGTGGAACATGGGGATTATTTCTCCCTTCTAAGCTATATATGTAGACTCAGTAAACTTGGTTCTTTTATGAGTCCATGGTAAAGAGGGTCAACGACTGGGTGAAACTAAAGTACCTTGCTTTCACCAGAGGTCAGCCTCATCTAGAGCACTGGTTTATGCAGTGGAACACAAACTAATGTAGCAGAAAAACATGACCCCCATTTAAAGGTTGATTTGTATGATAATCAGAATATCCAGTGGCTCAAGAATGGGTGCATGTAGGAACAATAGTTTGCCTTAATTAAGGTAATTAAGACATTTTATTTTTCACTTGTAGACAGCTATTTAATTTTATGACTTTGTCCAGGTTATTTATTTATTGTGTCAGAAGCGAGTTGAGGGTACACTTGTAATGCATTTAAAAACACAAAGTTTAAAACTTGGCATTATACTAAATGTCCGTTGACCAGGAGCTGGCCACTTGGAGTGCCTCAGGTATCGCTATCAGAAGATCCTCCATTGTGCATGTGGCAGGGCTTAGGTTGCATTGTAGTAAGTCGTCTGTAGTTTACTTTTTTCCACACTCACGTGTCGTGGACTTCACTTTGTGGCACCATTTCTTAAGGTTGGCTCTGCATCTTGTGGTGCCAGAGCACAGTCTGTTCATTGCCTTCCAAGTTGCCCAGTCTTCTGTGTGCCGTGGAAGGAATCTCACATTTGGTATCAGCCATGGATTGAGGTTCTGGGTTTCAGCCTGCCACTTTTGGACTCTTGCTTGCTGATGTTTTCATGTGAGTACATCTTGTTTAGGTTAAATCGGGTTATTATTTTTTTTTTTTGGTACAAAACTACCATAATTTAAATGCCAAGTGAATGAAATACCTCCAAGTGTTCTGGCAGCTTTCAGTGTAAGGCTGTTTGTTACTGTAAACGTTGACAATCCTTGCTAACAATGCAGTAAGGTGAATATTCCAGCAGAGTGAAATCTACACATGTAATTCTTGACCTCAGAAGTTTAAAAAAATCCCATTCACTAATGCATCCAATTTACTAATGAGTTACTAACACTCCACTGCAGAATGCAGCTTAGCTGAAGTGTTTGGATTTAAACCGATTTATCGATTTAATTGGCTTAAATCCTAGTACTTTCCTGAAGCTGTGGATCAGCCTGCTTTGTTAGCCGAGGGGTTATCAGTTGGTCTGTATTTTGTATAAACATTCCTTTCTGTTAAAGTTCAGCTGCCCAGCCCTCCAGAGGAAAGTGGAAAGGAGGAATGTTTTCAGGTTGTTCTCCTAAGAGAGATATAAAGGACAATTAGTAAATGGAGGGAGGTTATCTTTGGAAGGCCTTAGAGAAACTTGACACCATCCAGATCCCCTGGAATGCTTTCAGATAAGCAGGGCAAACATGCCCCAAAGGCAAGGGCTAAAGGGGAGGCCCAGAAAATGACCCCACTCGGCTGTGTTTTCGAAAGGAAGTCCGAAACAGCTGTTCAGCCTGACCCAGATCAGGAGGAAAAAGAAGAACAAATGGGAGCCCTAACTGTCAGCTTTGTGCTCAGCCAATCAGATTGGGAGAAGCACTCAAACAACCCCCCCCCCCCCAAGACTCAGCTTTTGGCTGCTGCAGCTCCTTGTTCCTCCTTCCAATTATGGCCCCTCTTTATCCTCTTTCAGTTCCATCTAGGCAATCTCTTATCTAACTGTCCTCAACCACATCTGGGCTGCTCAACCCCCCAAAGCAAACATTAGTGGTTAGAAACTATTTCCACTGATGCCATTTGACAAGTGATTTTTATATTATTGTGTGTGTGTGTGTTTGGTAAGTGCTTGAGTAACCATTTTAAAAAGCCGTTTTGCTGTAAGTTTTCAGGCAATATGGCTGTGTTCCAGAAGCATTCTCTCCTGACGTTTTGCCCACATCTATGGCAGGCATCCTCAGAGGTTGTGAGGTTTGTTTGAAACTAGGCAAGTGGGGTTTATATATCTGTGGAATAATGTCCAGGGTGGGAAAAAGAATTCTTTTCTGTTGGAGGCAAATGTGAATGTTGCAATTGGCCACCTTGATTAACCTTGCAGCTTCAAAGCCTGGCTGCTTCCTGCCTGGGGGAATCCTTTTATTATTATTTACTCCATTTATATACTGCTTTTCTCAGCCCTCGGGCGACTCAAAGCGGTTTATAGTAGCAAAAATTCATAAAACAATTAAAACAATTAAAAAACATGGCATCAATATACAATCATACAAAGTCAATACAACATAACTCATAGCGTCTCTTAATTAAAATCAAAATCCAATCTCGCCATCCAGTTGTTACATGTTCCAATATTTGTTATAATGCTTTTTTCAAATGCTTGCTCGAACAACCAGGTCTTAACCTTCCTAAGAAATGCTAGCAAAGAAGGGGCCAATCTAATGTCTTTGGGAAGGGCGTTCCATAGCTGAGGGGCCACAACTGAGAAGGCCCTATCTCTTGTCTCCGCCAAATGTATTTGTGACACAGGTGGGATCGAGAGCAGGGCCTCCCCAGACGATCTTAACATCCTAGCTGGTTTATAGGAGGAGATACGTTCTGACAGGTAAGTTGGGCCAGAACTGTTTAAGGCTTTATAGGCTAAAGCCAGCACTTTGAATTGTGCCTGGTAGCAAACTGGCAGCCAGTGGAGCTTGCATAACAAGACAAGACAGAGGTCCTCCTGGTCGATCGTAAACCTGATCGGGGTATAGGGTGGCAACCTGTGTTGGACGGGGTTACACTTCCCCTGAAACCACAGATCCGCAGTCTGGGAGTCCTCTTGGACTCATCGCTTACACTTGAGGCTCAGGCGTCGGCGGTGTCTGGGAGGGCTTTCGCACAATTAAGACTCATGCACCAACTGTGACCGTACCTCGCGAAGACTGATTTGGCCGGAGTGGTCCATGCCTTGGTCACCTCTAGGTTGGATTACTGCAATGCGCTCTACGTGGTCAACCCTCCTGTTCAAGGAGCTCCACTGGCTGCCGTTTATTTTCCGAGCCCAATTTAAGGTGCAGGTGCTTACCTACAAAGCCCTGAATGGTTTGGGACCAGCCTACCTGCATGACCGCGTCTACGAACCCACGCGTTCACTACGTTCATCTGGAGAGGCCCTGCTTGTGATCCCGCCTGCATCGCAAGCACGTTTGGTGGGGACACGAGACAGGGCCTTTTCCGTGCTGCCCCCCCCCCCCCCCGCCGCCGCCTCTGGAACACCCTCCCCAAAGATCTTAGACAGGCCCCTACATTGGCAGTCTTCAGAAAGAACTTGAAGACCTGGCTATTCCGATGTGCCTTTCCCGATTAGGAAATCTCCAATACCAAGTCCCAGAAGCACTTTATTAGAATTAAGATCACCGCACACTGCACACTGCACTTGCCCTATAACCCTTACATATCACCTGTCACATCAGCACTTTTAATCCTGTACCCTTTACTCTGGCCCGGCCCAGTTTTATTGTGTTCTGATGTATTGTTTATTGCTTGTTGTTTTGTTGTTTTAATACTGCTTTAATTGTTTTAATTTGCTTTAGGTGTATTGTTATGTTGTGTATTGAGGCCTTGGCCTTTGTAAGCCGCATCGAGTCCTTTGGGAGATGCTAGCGGGGTACAAATAAAGTTTAATAATAATAATAATAATAATAATAATAACAGAGGAGTTGTATTATCAAAGGCTTTCATGGCCGGAATCCATGGGTTGAGGATGCTTGCCATAGATGCAGGCGAAACGTCAGGAGAAAAATTGCCTCCAGAACATGGCCATATTGCCCGGAAAAACCTACAACAACCCAACAGAGGAGTTGTATGCTCCCTGAGAGCCGCTCCTTTTAGTAACCTGGCTGCCATGCATTGGACCATTTGAAGCTTCTGGACAGTCTTGAAAGGCAATCCCTGTTGGGAGGTTTTAGCTGGCCCTGACTATTTCCTGTCTGAAATTCCCCTGTCACCTGCATGTTGCTCTTTATTTCCTGTCCTGATTTTAGACTACACAGAGAAGCCATTGAAATCCTCAAGCATGTGGACAATTTCAACACAAAGGAGGAAACCACGATAATGAACAAAATCTGTCTACTAGTATTTAAAACAGCTCTAAAATCAGGACAGTAAGAGCCTTTCCACACAGCTCCACAGCCCAGAATATCAAGGCAGAAAATCCCATAATATCTGCCTTGAACTGGGTTATTTGAATCCACAATCTGATAATGTGGGATTTTCTGCCTTGATATTCTGGGATGTGGAAGGCTTCCTAAGTAAAGAACAACTCTTGGAAATAAACTCAAAGACCGGACAGAGGGAGGAAGGAAAGCTGATGTGCAAACTGGTTTCATCACGCAACATGTTATCATCGCCATCCCAAAGTTAAGGCAATGGTGGGGAAGGGGAAAAAAAGGGACTTGCATTGTAGGAAGCCAGCCTATAATAAGGACCTCATTCCACTAGAGCAGTGTTTTTCAACCTGGGGGTCGGGACCCCTGGGGGGTCGCGAGAGGGGTTTCAGAGGGGTCGCCAAAGACCAACAGAAAACACATATTTCTGATAGTCTTAGGAACTCTTTTGCCAGAGAAGGCTGAAGATCTCTTCACCTGTCCTTCTCTTCCTTTTTGGTGTTAGTGAACTACAACTCCCAGAATGCAAAAACAGCCTTCCCAACCACACCAGTATTCAGTGTTAGCCATGTAGGTAGTGTGCCAAGCTAGGTGCAGATACATTGTAGGCTGGGTCCAGAGTGCTCTTTAATTGTACATGAGCTATAAATCCCAGTAACTACAACTACCAAATGTCAAGGTATATTTTTCCCAAACTTTGCCAGTGTCCACATTTGGGCATATTGAGTACTGGTGTCAAGTTAGGTCCAGATCCATCATTGTTTGCATCCACAGTGCTCTCTGGATATAGGTGAACTACAACTCCACAACTCAAGGTCAATGGCCACCAAACCCTTCCAGTATTTTCTGTTGGTCATGAGAGTTCTGTGTGCCAAGTTTGGTTCAATTCCATAGTTGGTGGAGTTCAGAATACCTTTTGGTTATAGGTGAACTATAAATCCCAGCAACTACAACTCCCAAATGACAAAATCAACCCCTACCCCAGTCTCACCAGTATTCAAATCTGGGTATATCAGGTATTTGTGTCAATTTTGGTCCATTGGGTGAAAATACACCTTACATATGAGATATTTACATTGTGATTTATAACAGTAAGAAAATTACAGTTATGAAGTAGCAACAAAAATAATGTTATGGTTGGGGGTCACCTCAACATGAGGAACTGTATTAAGGGGTTGTGGCATTAGGAAGGTTGAGCCCCCGGTGGCGATGTGCCTGCAGGACTGGACCGACAGGTCGCAGGTTCGAATCCGGGAGAGTGTGGATGAGCTCCCTCTGTCAGCTCCAGGTCCCCATGCGGGGACATGAGAGAAGCCTCCCACAAGGATGGTAAAACATCAAAACATCTGGGCGTCCCCTGAGTAACGTCCTTGCAGGCGGCCAATTCCCTCACACCAGAAGTGACTTGCAGTTTCTCAAGTTGCTCCTGACATTACAAAACTTTTTAGGAAGGTTGGCAGCCACTGCACTAGAGCTTGGATCCACTTTAAATCGACTCTAGGAAGGGGGCTTTAAACAGTTCAGCCGGACATGTTCTGGGCCTCACCAAACTACAAACCCCAGAATTCTGCAGGAGGCAGAAACCGGATTCAAATTGGATTCATTGTCAAGTGTGTTGATGCGTCGGAGGCGTTCCTTTGCAGAGCTGCGCTTATTGCGCCTACACAGACTCACAGCAAGCGGCTTCGAAGCGGGTTTGCCCTGGATCACTGCTCTTCCCGGTCCAGAGGCTGCGGGCGCTTCCCCTTTAAGAGAAGGGAGCTTTGCAAAGCCGCTCGCGCCTGCAAAGTAGCCACAAACAATCCCCATCCCGGAGCCACGCCAGCGCGTGCTTGCTTTCCTCCTTCCGCGGCCCGGGAAAGTTGCAAGTTGTCCTTCTCTTCCCAAGGACTTGAGCCTGTGTGTCCGAAGGGTTTGGGAGGGCAGAAAAGGGGCAGCGAGGAAGTCAGAAGGAGAAAGCGGGAGGAAGGGATCAAAGGGAAGGAGAAGAAGAAGAAAAAAAAAGCCCCAGTTGCGGCAGGTGAAGGGACTGACTTGGGCGGCTCATCAAAGCGCCCTTTCAAGCGCCTCCTTGGCTCCGAGGAAAAGCCCTGCCTTCCCCGGGGAAAAGCAAGCCTTAGATGTCTGAGATTGGGGCCGGGAAAGAGGGGGAGGAACGGGGAGGCGCGGCTGTCTCTCGCACACGCTCTCATACAACAGGTCCAGTGGGAGCCTTCGCACCATCAGCACCCAAAGTTTGCGAGAGGAGTGTGCGGAAAAGTCCAGGGAAGCCGGGGTAACTTTGGCTGCCGCCTTCCCTTCTTGCTCTGGGTAGGAAAGGCTTCTTTCGGAAAGCCTCTCGAAGGGGCTGGCTTTCCAAGTTTGGAGGCTCGAGGACGGAGTTTAGCGGAGGGTAATTACGCCTTAGCCTTTAAGCTAATTTGAAGTGCGTCGAGTCACGTTCCCCCCCAATCTGATCGGGAGACGATCCGAAGAGATCTTTGCCCAGAGACTGTCGCCGGACGTGACTGAACTGTAATGTGGGCTGTGGTAAAAGTCTCTCTAGCCCAGGTATGGGCAAGGCCAAGTCTGGAGCCGAATGTGCCCCCATTGGGCCTTTCTCGCAGGCCCTTCTCTCTCACCATCCTATCGTTCCTTCCTTCCTTCCTTCCATCCTTCCTTCCCTTACTCCCCTTTTCTCCCTCCATCCCTTCCCTTTTGCCCTTCCTTCCCTCTTTCCTCCCCCCTCTCCTTCCTTCTTTCTCCCTTCCTTCCCTCCCTCCATTCCCTTCCACCACGCCTTCCTTCTATCCTTCTCTTCCTCCCTCCCTTCTTTTTCCCCTCCTCCTTCTCACCCTCCATTCCTTCTTTTTCCCCTCCCTTTCATTCTTCCATCTTTCTTTCGCCCTCCTTCCTCCTCTTCTCTTCCTCCCTCCCTTCTCTTTTTCCTTCCTTCTTCCCTCCCTCCCTTACTCTTTTTCCCTCCCTTTCGTTCTTCCATCCCTCTTTCGCCCTCCTTCCTCCTCTCGCTTTCTCTTTTCTTTCTTTCGTCCTTCCTTCCCTCCTTTAGGTCTTTCCTTCCTTCTCCCTACCTTCCACCTTCCTTTCCTTCTCTTCCTCCCTCCCTTTCCTTCCTCCTTCCCTCCCTCCCTTACGTTTTTCCCCTCCCTTTCATTCTTCCATCCCTCTTTTGCCCTCCTTCCTCCTCTCGCTTTCTCTTTTCTTCCTTCCTTCCTTCCTTCCCTCCTTTAGGTCTTTTCTTCCTTCTCCCTACCTTTCACCTTCCCTTACTTCCCTCTCTTCTCTGTTTCCTTCCTCCTTTCCTCCCTTCCTTACTCCCTCTTTCTCCCTCCTACCTTCCCTTTCATTCTTCCATCCCTCTTTCGCCCTCCTTCCCCTTCTCGCTTTCTCTTTCTTTCTTTCTTTCTTCCTTCCTTCCCTCCCTTTGGCCTTTCCTTCCTTCTCCCTACCTTCCTTCCTTCCCTTCTACCTTCCCTTCTACCTTCCCTTTTTTCTCTTCCTCCCTCCCTTCTCTTTTTCCTTCCTCCTTACTCCCTCTTTCTCCCTCCCTTCCCCTTCATTCTTCCATCGCTCTTTCGCCCTCCTTCCCCCTCTCTTTCTCTTTCCTTCCTTCCCTCCTACCCTCCCTCTCCCCCTTTGGTCTTTACTTCTTTCTCCTTACCTCCCTCACTTCCTTTCCACCCACCCTCCCTCCCTTCTCTTTTTCCTTCCTCCTTACCTCCCTCCCTCCCTTTTTCACCTTCCTTCCTTTCTTATTTTCCTTTGGTCTTTCCATCTTTCTCCCTTTCTTTCCACCCTCCATTCCTCCCTCCCTTCTTTCTCGTTTTTTCTTCCTCCCTTCCTCCTGGAGGGTGTTTAGCTGTATGGCAATGTAGAGAGGGAGCGTGAGAACCATGTGACAAGATTTTAAAGGGTGCCCCATTGCGGAGGAGAAGGAGGACTAGGAAGGTGGCGGGGGGGGGGGGGGGGCTGACTTTCTGCTACTCTAGAGACCAGGACACAAAGGAGCAGTGGTTTCGAATAGCAGGGAAAGAGATTCGACTGAAAAGATTAGGAAGAACTTCCTGGAGAGCAGCCTAGGCTGCCTGGGAGTGTGGTGAAATCTCCTTCTCTGGAGGCTTTTCCGCAGAGGCTGTCTATCGGGAGTGCTTTGGTTGTGCCTTCTTGCATGGGAGGGGGTTGGACTGGATGGCCCTTGGGAGTCTCTTCCAACTCTAGGATTGTATATTAAGAGTAGGCAATAGGGGGGTATCGTGGATACACTTTTTTCTCTCCCGTCCACCATCCCTTCCTAACCAAGAGCAACCCCTTTGGGGTTTTCTTTCTGCCTCCGAAAGAGAAGAGGAGGAAAGGGCAGGGAGGGGGCTTGGGTAGAACCCCACAACCCCCAAATTAGGAAGTTTGCCTAGGCCTGATCTCGCCTGCTGGCACCCCATTTGGCGGTTCTTCCCCAGCCAGTCCACCTGCCCGGGCTGCTCGTAAACTTTTTTATTTGGTCGAGCCAGACGGGAAAAGCAACGTGTTTCGGCGCTCAAAGGGCAAGGAGACGGAGAGCCTCCCGGATGCCTTCGCCTTCGAGGTGTCGGTGAAAGCAAACAGCAGGATGGGACCCCGGGGCAAGGCAGCCTGGCTCCTGCCCCATAAAAACAGAAAGGAATGAGGGGTTGGGGAGGGGGGGGGGATCCAGGCATTGGCATGTGCTCTCCAGGCTTGTAAAATTGCCCTAATGTGTCCTCCCTCCCTCTTTCCTTCATCCCGATTTCTTTTTGATGTGCATATTCATCTCCTTTCCATCTACTTGCAAGTGGCTCCTTCTTTATGTTCTCAGGCCGGAATCACTGGGTTGCTGCGAGTTTTCCGGGCTGTATGGCCATGCTCAAGTATTCTCTCCTGACGTTTCGCCCACACCATTCCTAACAGCCTCAGTCCCTTTCTTTTTCCAAGAGTTCTTTTTTCCCCCTGTCAGGAGCGACTTGAGAAACTGCAAGTCGCTCCTGGTGTGAGAGAATGGGCCGCCTGCAAGGATGTTGCCCAAAGGACGCCTGGATGCTTTACCAACCTGTGGGAGGCTTCTCTCATGTCCTCGCATGAGAAGCTGGAGCTGACAGACGGGAGCTCTCCCTGCTCCCCGGATTCGAGCCATTCGACCTTTCCATCAGCATCCCTGGCAGCACAAGAGAATTGGCAGTCTGTTGCCCAGAGGACTCAAGGATGCTTTGCTATCCTGTGGGAGGCTTCCCTCATGTTCCCGCATGAGAAGCTGGAGCTGACAGATGGAGCTCCCCCTACTCCCCAGATTCGAACCACCCGACCTTTCCATCAGAAGTTCTGCTGGCACAAAAGTTTAACCCATTGCACCACCGGGGGCTCCTATTTCCCAGAGTGGACTTTGGGCAAACAAAGGTCTGGTGCAACAGCAAAGATGGGGAACTTTCTGGCCTTTATCCCAAGGAAGCCCCCAAGTGCCCCTTATGAATTGGGAAGCAAAGGCCAAGAGCTGTGGCTGGATCAACACTGCCCTATATCCCAGGATCTGAAACCAGATTATCTGATTTGAACTGGGTTATATGAGTCTCCACTGCCAGATAATCTGGGATCAGATCCTGGGATATAGAACAAGGTGGAAGGGGCTGAGATTTCATTATCAAGTGTTGCAAGAAGTATATATACAGTAAATGAGGAAAAGGAGGTGGGTGTAGACTAGGGGCCCTTCCTTACAGCCCTATACCTATACCCCAGAATATCAAAGCAGGAAACCCCACAATATCTGCTTTGAACTGGGTTATCTGAGTCCACTCTGCCATATATCCCAGCTCAAAGCAGATAAAGTGGGATTTTATTTAGCTGTGTGGAAGGGGCCATAGGAGAGAAAACATAGGCTTGATCTTCACTGCCAAATAATGCAGTTTGAACTTCATCATCGTATACTAAGTGTAGAGCAATAAAACGCAGTCCAATGCAATTATTATGTGGATCTATACCAGGTATGGGCAAACCCAGGCCTGGGGCTGGATGCAGCCTCTTGGGCTCTTTTCCCAGGCCCTCCTCTCTCACACCATCCCATGCTTGCTTGCTTCCTTCCTTCCTTCCTTCCTTCCTTCTCTGCTTCCTTCCTTCCTTCCTTCCTTCCTTCCTTCCTTCCCTTCCACCCTGTCATCCTTCCTTCCTTTTTGTCTTTCCTTCCTTCTCTTTCCCCCTTCCCTCCCGCTCTCCATTCCTTTACTCCCTATAATTCTTTTTCCTTTCTTCCCTTTTGTCTTTCCTCTCCTCCCTCCTTCCTTCCCTTCCACCTTCCCTCCCTCCTTGCCCCTCTCTTTCTCCTTCCTTCCTTCCTTGTTGTCTCTCCTTCTTTCCCTCTTTCTCCTTCCCTCCCTCCTTCCCTTCCACCTTTTCCTCCCTCCTTCCATCTTCCCTCGCTCCTTTCCTCTCTCTCCTTCTTTCCCTCTTTCCTTCCTCCCCTCTTTCTCCCTCCCTCCTTCCCTTCCACCTTTTCCTCCCTCCTTCCCTCTTCCCTCGCTCCTTTCCTCTCTCTCCTTCTTTCCCTCTTTCCTCCCTCCCCTCTTTCTCCCTCCCTCCTTCCCTTCCACCTTTTCCTCCTTCCTTCCCTCTTCCCCCCTCCCTCTTTCCTCCCTCCCCTCTTTCTTCTTCCCTCCTTCCTTCCTTTCCACCTTTTCCTCCTTCCTTCCCCCTTCCCTCCCTCCTTGCCCCTCTCTTTTTCTCCTTCCTTCTTTCCCTGTTGTCTTTCCTTCTTTCCTCCCTCACCTCTTTCTCCTTCCCTCCCTCCTTCCCCTCTACCTTTTCCTCCTTCCTTCCCTTTTCCCTCCCTCTCTCTTTCCTTCTTTCCCTCTTTCCTCTAGAGGGAAGGAAGGAGGAAAAGGTGGAAGGAAGGAGGGAAGAAGAAAGAGGGGGGCTCTTTCTTCTTCCCTCCCTTCCACCTTTTCCTCCTTCCCTCTTCCCTCACTCCTTACCCCTCTTGTTCTCCTTCCTTCCTTCCGTTTTTAACCCTGTCTTTTCTTCCTTCTCTCTTTCCTCCCTCCACTCCACCCTTCCCTTCTGCCACCCTTCTCTTCCACCCTTCCTCTTTTTCTTTCTTTCCCTTTTGTCTTTCCTTCCTTCTCTCTTTCCTTCCTCTCTCCCTTCCCTCCCTCCATTCCTTTCCTCCTTTCCTTCTCTTCCTCCCTTTCTTGCTTCCTTTTATTTTTCCTTCCTCCTTTCTTCCTGGGGGATGTTTAGCTGGGAGAAGAGAAGGTAGAAGGGGAACATGAGAAACCTGTTTCAAGATTTCAAAGGGCGTTCCATTGAGGAGGAGGGAGAGGAAGGGACTTCATGCTGCTCTAGAGACCAGATACTTCATCACACTAGAGGGGGGGAAATCCGCTTAAAATCTGGTTTCTGTCTGCTGCAGAATTATGGGGTTTGTAGTTTAGTGATGCTATTAAAGACTCCTCCTTAAACTACAAACCCCAGAATTCTGCAGGAGGCAGAAACCGGATTTAAAGTGGATTCATTCTTTAGTGTGGGGCAATGGTTTCAAATGTCAGGGAAAGAGATTCCACTGAAAAGATTAGGAAGAACTTCCTGATAGTAAGAGCTGTTGGAGAGTGGCATAGGCTGCCTCTGAGAGTGGTGGAGTCTCCTTCTCTGGAGGCTTTTCCGGGAGTGCTTTGATTGTGCCTTCTTGCATGGCAGGGGGTTGGACTGGATGGCTCTTGGGGAGTCTCTTCCAGCTCTAGGATCCTATATCAGGAGTAGGCAAAACGGAGTGTAATGGATACACTTTTCCTCTCCCATCCACCATCGCATCCTGACCAAGGCCAACCCTTTTGGGATCCAATGGCCTCCCCTCTTTCCTTGTCAGGAGCGACTTGAGAAACTGCAAGTAGCTTCTGGTGTGAGTAGAACCAGGCTATTTTACTGCCCGTCTTGAGGAAGAAGTCAAGTTTGGCTTGAAAAGTGGCGACTTCTTTCAATGCAAGAGAGTTGGAGAGCAGGTTGATTGATCCTCCTGGACTTTCCCTCGACTGCGCCACAGAAAGTGCCTCACTTCATAGATTCATAGAGCTGGAAAAGACTCCATGGGCTATCTAACCCAACCCCTTGCCATGCAGGAAAAGCACAATCAAAGCAGCCCCGACAGATGACCATCCAGCCTATGTTTAAAAGCCTCCAAAGAAAGGAGCTTCCAGCAGAGAAAGAGGGAACTCCCACATTGAAACTGCTAGGCCATTCAATGCTAATCAAGGTGACCAGTTGCAACATTCATGCCTATCTCAAACAGACAAGAGTTCTTTCTCCCACCCTGGACATTCCACAGATACATAAACGCAATTTTCCTAGTTTCCACAACCTCTGAGGATGCCTGCCATAAATGCAGGCGAAACGTCAGGAGAGAATGCTTCTGGAACATGGCCACACATCCCGGAACACCCACAACAACCCAGTGATTTCGGCCACGAAAGCCTTCGGCAATACAATGAAAGCTCAAGTCAAAGTCCCAGCTGATGGAGCCCTAGAGCCAAATCTTGTCCTTCTGAGCACCCTTCCAGACAGGCCCTATATCCCAAGATCTGATCATAGGTTCTGTGCCTCTGAGCACCCTCGCAGACAGGCCCTTTATCCCTGGATCCGATCCCAGGTTTTCTGCTTTAAACCGGATTACATGAATCCACACTGCCAGATAATCCGGGATAGACAGAAATCCTGGGATTAGATCCTGGGATATAGGACCTGTCTGGAAGGGTGCTCAGGCCCTTTATCCTTGGATCCGACCTCAGGTTTTCTGTTTTAAACTGGATTATATGAATCCACACTGCCAGATAATCCGGGATAGACAGAAATCCTGGGATTAGATCCTGGGATATAGGACCTGTCTGGAAGGGTGCTCAGGGCCTTTATCCTTGGATCCCCAAGTTTTCTGTTTTAAACCGGATTACATATGTCCACACTACCAGATAATCTGGGATAAAAGGAAAACCTTGGATCAGATACTGGGAAATAGGGTCTTTCTGGAAGTGTGCTAAGGTCCTTTATCCCAGGACCTAATTCCAGGTTTTTGCTTTAAACCGGATTATATGTATCCACACTGACAGATAATCCGGGATAAACAGAAGACCTGGGATCAGATCCCGGCCCTGTCAGGAATGAACAGGAAATAGCACTCCTAGACCCGCTTTCCTTTTGACTCCATGGGAAGCCTTCCCTTGGCACGGAAAAAAAACCCAACCCGAAACTAAACTTAAAGCGAGGGACCATTTGGGCGCAACGGAGGAGCCTTCCCCTCCCTTGGGAAACTACAAAGAAGGACGACTTGAAGGGTTTGATCAAAGAGGCATTTCCCCTCCGCCAACAAAAAAAAATTAAAAAGAATCCTCGATGGATATAAGAGCACCCTTCTTCTTCTGCTGCTGCTGCTGCTGCTGCTGTTGGTGGTGGTGCCGCCTCGCGAGCCCCGCTAAGTTCATTAGCCGCCGCAATCAGGCAACGGGGGCCGCGCGCGGAAAAGGAAAAGAGAGCGAGAGAGAGCCCTTCATCAGCGGGGCGAAGGCTGACCCTTCAATCACGGCGCGCGCTCGGAGCAGAGGCGCTGATTGGGCGCAGCGTGGGAGCCTCGCGCCCGGCCTTCGCCGGCACAGCGCGCGCGCCGGGTTTGGGTAGGCGAAGGAGGGGAAGGGGGGGGGGGGTAACGGAGGTGGTTCAGTCCAGCCTCCTAAAGCAAAAGCAGGGGCACTTGGAGCCCGAAGGGGAAGAGAAAGAGAGAGAGAGAGACCCCTCCTACCTACCTAAACATAGAAGCAGACTCGTCCATTCTGAGGCGCTTGGGTTGAAGTGTGTTTCTCTCTCTCTCTTTCTCCCCCCCCCCCTCATTCAATGGTAGGCTCCACTCTCCCCCCCTTTTTTTATATTTCTGGAAGGAGCTGCTTCTGCTGCTGTTGCCGCGCTCAGCGTTCACTCTCTCTTCTCTTTCCTTTGCCCCCCCTTTTCTTTCCACAATTTAGACCCTCCCTCCTTCCTCTAGAGAGAGAGAGAGAGAGCCAAATTAGTCATCCCCTCAAGCGAGGAAAAGGAGCAGCAGTGAAAACTCCTCAAGGCTTGCCTCTCTTTCTCTCTTTCCCAGGGCAGAACTTGCAACTCTTCTTCCCCCCCCCCCCTCTTCCTCCTCTTCTCTCACACCCCTCCTCCCGCTTTCCTTCCTTCCTTTCCTTCTTCCCCCCTCCCTTTTTGGGCTAAGTCTGATGCTGCTGCTGCTCTTCTAAGCTGACTGAGGAAGGAGGAGGAAGAGGAGGATGAGGATGAGGGAAGCCCGCGCGGGGTAAGTGGATTTGTCTCGCGCTTGTAGCTGGTCCTAGCGCCCGCGCCTCCTCGTAACTCTTTTGCTTTTTCCTTTCTCTCCCCCAAATCCCCGGGTAAAGGTCGCAGCATCTTTTGCTTTTGCCTTTTCCTCTTCCCCTCCTTTCTCTTTCTCTCTCCCCAAAATCCCCGAGTAAAGGTCGCAGCATCTTTTCCCTCTCCTTTTGAATGCTCCCCTTTGCCAGGGAAAGCTCTTTATCTCCGCCACAGGGAAGAAGACAGAGAGAAAGAGGAAGAGAAAGAGAGAACTTGGAAGCCAAGAAGGGGAGAGGGAAGCGTCCCTTCTCTTTCCCTTCTTTGCCTCCTTGCTCTTGTCTCTTTTTCAATCTCTCTCTCTCTCTCTCTCTCTCTCTTGAGTGCCTTGCCCTGAATAGAGTGGGTTTCTCAGGCTCTGGAAAAGCAACTTGAGGAAGGGCATCTCTCTTGAGCAGGCAATGGGCAAACTTGGGCCATCCATGTGTTTTGGAGTCCAACCCCCACCATTCCTAACAGCCTCAGGCCCTTTCCTTTTCCCTCCAAATGTTTTGGACTCCAACTCCCACCATTCCTAACAGCCTCGGACCCTTTCCTTTTCCCTCCAAATGTTTTGGACTCCAACTCCCACCATTCCTAACAGCCTCGGACCCTTTCCTTTTCCCTCCAGATGTTTTGGAGTCCAACTCCCACCATTCCTAACAGCTTCAGGCCCTTTCCTTTTCCCTCCAAATGTTTTGGACTCCAACTCCCACCATTCCTAACAGCCTTGGACCCTTTCCTTTTCCCTCCAGATGTTTTGGAGTCCAACCCCCACCATTCCTAACAGCTTCAGGCCCTTTCCTTTCCCCTCCAAATGTTTTGGACTCCAACTCCCACCATTCCTAACAGCCCCGGCCCTTTCCTTTCCCCTCCAAGTGTTTTGGACTGCAGCTCCCACTATTCCTAACAGCCTCAGGCCCTTTCCCTCCAAATGTTCTTTTTCCCCTCGTCCTCCTCTTCTCTCACACCCCTCCTCCCTCTTTCCTTCCTTCCTTTCCTTCTTGACTCCAACTCCCACCATTCCTAACAGCCTCAGGCCCTTTTATTTTCTCTCCAAATGTTTTGGACTCCAACTCCCACCATTCCTAATAGTTTCAGGCCCTTTCCTTTCCCTTCCAGGCGTTTAGGACTCCGACTCCCACCTTTCCTAACACACTCAAGCCCTTTCCTTTTCCCTCCAGGTGTTTTGGACTCCAACTCCCACCATTCCTAACAGCCTCAGACTCCTTCCTTAAGCGGCTGAGGGGGAAAGGAAAGGGCCTGAGGCTGTTAGGAATGGTGGGAGTTGGAGTCCAAAACGCCTGGAGGGCCCAAGTTTGCCAATGCCTGCTCTTTAGCCTCAACTTGATCCAGCAACTCTTTTGAGTGGATGGGGAGACTGGGAAACTCCTCTCTTGACTTACCTGCTGCTCTTCTGCGTCCTTTTCCTTTCTGAGGACAAGCCTCTCAGGATGACCTTCTCAGGTGCATCGATAAGGGCATGATGACTTCTCTCAAAACACCCGCCTCCCTGGCGAGCAAAAGTCCAGCCTTCTTCTGTTGGACCTGATGCTGTAGAGAGGTTGAAAGCATAGGACAGCTCCTAGTACTCACAGACACACTACCATCACTGCCATTTGTCCAGACCTTTCACTGTGTCAACTGCAGGACTGTGAAAGCCTTGCCTTTGCTTTGATCGACTTCCGAGATGGTTTCTTATCTGCCCTGTGATCTCTGTAGATGCAATTGTCTTTTTTCATAGGCACTGTACTCTCCTTACCTCTTGACAATGTATTTCTTTGTCAGACGTTTGTAGGCAGAGTAGAATTTGCTGGGTGGTCTGTTTGTGTGTTCTGGAAGTGAAGCGTTGTGACTTTGCAAACACATAGTGATGTCCTTAAGCTTAAGAAACTGCCAGTAAAGGGGACAAAATGAAATTTGCACTTGTTTCTTGGAAGAGAAAATATTGGCCTTATGAAACCCAATGTAGTGTAGGAGACACTGCATGTTTGTTTGTTTTGTTGGTAGTATATGTTGTTTTTCTGTCGCGTTTTTTCAACGTCATCTAAACTTTAGTAACCTAATCATAACTTTAATAGAAATGCAAATGGCACAACTTCTTGCATAATAAATGCCTGATGCATGCAAAATCCCAGTGATGCAATTGTATTGTGATTTGCATTGTTAAAACAGTATGTATAAAGACTTAGTATGTGTTTTAAGATAGCCGGTTTGCGATATGCTTTCCTTCGACACATATTGTCGAATCTGACACTCACTTATGTTTAACTAAACTGAAACTTTTCAATAAGGTCATAAAAGATATGTGCCTTAGGATGTTTCTTTTCTGGTTAAAAATAGTAATGTTCAGGACATACATTCTAGTTTTAATAACTACGAAGTAATACATAATAATTGCATATCCTAACAGTGTTTTGAGTTAATAGTTATTCATTTTCTTAAGTAAAGTCTATATATATGTTGAATGCAATGTCAAAGAAAGATATCACTGTATGAATTATCAGGTACATAAAGATTAAATCAGTCCTACATAACTTAATGGCTTGGATAATGTTAAAATATTTTTTCAGCGGTAAGGGTCAACACAGTTTAGTTTCTCAAGTCCTGAAATAAACAAAAATGATTGGATTTCAGACGTGATTCATAAGAAATTAGGCTTCTTATGCTCTGTATGCGGCAGATTCAGTGTAACTTCTGCAAATGAGAAAACATAAAGCCACATTTGTACTGTGTATAATATTCACAAAGAAGTGAAGCAAGGAAGAATTTTCGTATCTGTGAGGAAACAGAAAAATCATTCATTCCAGTACATATTAGAAGATAATGATTAGTCCCTAGTTATATATGTCCAGTCCCTAGGTCGCTACATAGTACACAGTTTTGCACTTCATCCACTGCCCTAGCCCCATGGTATGCTATTTGAACTATCTTTTGCCCAGCCCTTATATAGCTTGGTCATACCCATCTTAGAAATCTGGTCACTGATTTATGTTGAACGTGGTCTGATAGGTCTAACGCAATCTGATTTATTCTGTTATGTTTAGTGTGTTTTTATCTTGGTAGGTGTATTTCATGATGTTCCTATTTTATTGTGTTTTATTTTATGGATTGTTTTGCTTTTATGTTTTATGGACATTTGGTCCCACATGTAAGCTGCCCCAAGTCCCTTCGGGTGATGGTGGCAGGGTATAAAAATAAAGCTGTTATTATTATTATTATTATTATTATTATACTTCCTTTCAGTGAAATGACTTCTTTTTGTGGTTGAATAGGATAATTAGAAGTTGTTCGGAGGGATGATGTGAATCTCTTGTAAAAAAAAAAAGTCATCTATAGGTCAGGGACGATATTGCAGTCATGATGTGGATAGCAAGACATTTGTATTCCAGTTAAGGTCTTTGATGCAAATAATAGTTGTGTCTTCAAGACCGATAGAAGAACACACCAGGACAATGTGATGTTAAAAAAATGTCCAAATGTTACAAGTTTTAAGAATTATTTATGAAAAATCTCTTCGCTAGCAAGAGTAGTGTCACCCCTGGTGGAATTAAAGATACGATCTTAAGAAAATATTAGAAAATGTGTAAACTAAAAATTAGTAGCCTTTGAGAAGCTTATGTTTGGTGCCCAATTGCTGTGTGTTCCAAGACATTGCTAGTGTTAGTGTATCACTCCTCTTGATTTCACTGGTTTTGGGAGTACATCCCACAAACAGTGAAAATCCCAGTTCAAGGGGAATCAGGCCTAATATACAAGTAAAACAAAAGAGGATTGTATTTCCTGAATTTATCACTAGCATTTAAATAAAGATTACTTAAAAATATAAGAAAATATTCATTCTTTAAAGCACTCACTATCACATTGACTTGAAAAGAATTACTGTTGATAGAGTTAGAAAGCTTTCAAAACTTTGCAACAACTAAACTCATAAATGAATAATTTTTGAGAATTCTTGCAATATATTTTATTAAATCTAACCTTTTGGAATTCTAACAGATGAGCAACTGTATGTACAGCTATAATTAACATTTGTATAGTAAACAGATGGTTTTAATCAACCTCTACTAAAGCTAATACTTGTCCTTTAACCTGTTTGTTAGTACAAGGTTTGTTGTTTTAGCAGGTATGGTTATATTAAGATTCTTAACATTTGGAGAGCAAAGCAGAAAACTTCTGCTACTTGATGATGTTGAATTTGGCTGAAGAAAGCCTTATGTCATGTGCATATGTAATAAGATGAAATATCCTTTTCCAAATAACTCTTGAACTGAAAAAAAATCTTCTAACATAGAGGTTGAAAATGGCAAATCATATGCTACTGTTTTGTAAAGGCAGTGTTATGTTAAGTTATCCAAACACTTCAATATTCATATTTTTCTAACCTTTGGATAATTTTCTGTTAAGTAAGATAATGCAATTTCCAGTTGCCAATTTTAAAGAAGCCTGGGTTTGAAAGTTGAAATGCTTTACATTTTTTCAATGTAGAAATAGGCTGGTCCCCCTCCTTTGTTCTGAAACTGATAACTGGATTATGTCTTATAAAACCTGATTTATTTTATATTTTCTTCATACCAGGCATTACTGTTATGAAGATTTCCTTGTAATTGAGATTAATGTTTCCAAGCAAAAGGAGTGGTTTGGAGAGCTGCATTCATTTTGAGTGCTGTTCTAATCAACTTTACATAAAGCATTTCACAATGTATCAGTCTGCATCCAAACCTGCCTTATTACGTAGAATTAGCTTGTAGGTGATTGATAGCAAGCTGGCTCCATCTTGAGAAGTCATTTGTTTCAAAATAAGTGTTAGGTATTCTAAAAATTTTGGAGTTCTAGGTCACACCACACTGACCTTAATGAAGCCTGAATGAAGCTTCATAATAAAACTGGACAGGGAAGAAATTTCATTTTGGAAAAGAAAATGCACACGTTTATCCTATGCTTGTGCTTAATCTACATGTCAGAGATAGATATGTACCTTCCCCTTAACCAAAAACATTGAGGATACAAGCAACTGATTATAACTTCTAAAATGTGTTTGTAGTTGTTTTAAAAAGGTATTGTTCCAAAAACAAGATTAAAAATATCTAATATCAGTCAGAATCACCTATCCTATTTCAGCTGATAGATATTCTAGCAGTACATTGTATGGTAATAGAAATCACCCTGGGAATGAAAAGTAATGGAAGTATTTCTTTATCCTTTTCTAAAAACAGTAAGGAGAGTGGATGCTTTCACTCCTGCTGTGAAATTTGCATATTTTCTCTCCTGACTCTGTTTCTATCTCAGCTCTGTCAGCATTTTGCTCTAGACAAAAAGTAAATATTCACTTTTTATCATGGATGGGATACCTGTATCCAGTTCCCTAAAACACCAGGAGAGACTGAATACCATAACCTTCTGGAATAAAGCAGAAAGATAGAATAATGTAATTCTAAATGAAATAAATGAGCTATTTGCATCCCCTTAAATAGGCCATTTCTTTCCTGAGAGATCTTTGTTATATGACATTACTTACATTATATCTTAAATATGTTGATGTGTAATTTGCAGTTAGAAGAGTATCATTTTCAAAATGTTTTATTTCTCATCAAGTGAATTACAGTTTTCAGATGTGTAGTTATTTTCACGTAGCTCAAAAATATGATAAACTTGTAAAATGACTGCTGAGTATCCCTATTATTATTATTTTTTTTAAAAAAAGTATCTGTCACTTTTATGGAAAAGAGGTAGTATGTTTCATAGATCTGTGGCTTTGCTTTCTTTTTCCACCGATGACATGTTTATATTTTTTACATTGTAATGACGTAGCTCTGCTTGACTCCCTTATGAGTTCATAGGCTGTGTATGAAATTATTTAGAGTGTTTTGAGTGACTAAGTCATCAGTATTGCACGCACACACACACACACACACACACAAATATCAGAATAAATCCCTAATCTTAAAATAATTCACTACCAAAATGTTAAATAAATAGAAGAACTCTTCCTTCTGTTTCCTGTGTTAGAGAACGCAATGGCCAGAGGTGAGGAATATTTGTTATTATTATGTATAAATGCTGACACAAAGTCAGCAGAAAAAGACAGGCTGATAGCACTGCCTGGAATATTGTGGGTTTTAGTGGCATAATTTGGATAATTAGTGCTAATATACTATTTGTTTATGGGAATTAAGAAAATTAGCTGTTAATTTGAGAGCTGAGAAGTAAAACAAACAAACATAGATTGAAGTACAAGTCATTGAAAACACTTAGTTATATCATGCTTATTTGATCACATCCCGTCTTATTGATGCAAGAAGGGTGAGATGAATGCACATAGCCTCAAAGTTTTCTCTAAAAAGGAAGAAAGAATGAATAAAGAAAAAATGATGCTGTATGTCACTGAAATGCCAATTTTATTACAGTAACTTAGTTTTCATTTCCATGAAACAAAAACATTGTGTGCAAATGTGCCTTCTGATGGTAAACAATATTAGTATGTCTTGTTTCTGATATGATATAACAATACACTAAATTATTTTTTAAAATACTCTTTTTAAAGCCGAATATATTGTTTGGGCCTTATTAAAAATCTACACAAGAGATCACTGTGTTGTGTGTGTTTCTCATTCTCTTTTATAATGGGAATCAATTTGGCTGTGAGTTACAAACATGCATTCTGTTTTTTTCTCAGTCTAATTTTGATCTGGAAATATATCATTTATGTTGATATAAGTCATATTGACTATAACAAAGAATACACGTCCCACTGAATCCATTTATGGAAATGGCGTTGTTGCCACTGGAGTATTTTGAAAATTATATTCTAAGACTCTTTTGAGAGTAAAAGCTTTTAAAAATATGTACAATTTTTTTTAAATCTCATTTTCTTTGATATCTACACGTTTGCTTCAAAATATAAATGAGCAGTGTAATGTCTAAAAAAACTGCTCTGAGTACTGTAAGGTATTTAACTTTAAATTGTTTCATTCAAAACAAAAAAATATTTGATCTAACACCGGAGGAAGAAACATGTTTCGATATGACACATTATGTATATTTAAACACTCCAGCAAAACATGTATTCATCTCTTTAAAGGATTACTTTATCTGTGAATAGTAGGTGAGACATAAATTTGTATCCTAATGCTGAAATCCTACTCATAGTTTTTTTTAAAAAAACAAACAAACCTCCAATTGAAATTAATGCATTTAAATCTGCTTGGAGGCTTGCAAGAAAGCTCCATCAGAAATGAAAGGACACCCAGTAATGGCTGCAAAGTTTTAAGGACAACTCAAGAATGCTTACCTATGTGTAGAATTACAGTACATGCATTTGATGTGGGTGTAGGTTACAGTTGGGCAGGCTGTTAATAATATTTTTTCAAAGTCCTTTAGATGACTTGTTTCAGATTTGCTTCCCCCATAAAGAGGGATTTTTTTTAAATATAGCACATTATGGATCAGAAAATAAAAATAAAATATCTACGAAAGCTACAGTAGTTTCCTCTGAATTTTTATTCTTCTGATGATAATTACTTTGGGCTTAAAACTGATAACTTTAGTGGTTCTTAGTGTGATCTGTGATCCATGAAGTGCTTGATTGAATTTAGTCATACAGCCATTTGGTGTTTTTAGACAAGCTGCTATCTTTAAGCTTCACACCCACTTGTAGTGTGGGAATAATCATGTCAGCCTTTTAAACAGAACTGGTACAAAGATTACTGGCAGGAAAGTGCCAAAGTCACCAGCAAGACAGAATTTAGAAAATAGTAACAAGTAGAAAATTAATAGTTGTCTCTCCCCTCATCTTATAGTTTCTAAAATATTTTGCTCATTGTTATGTAAACACAAAATATTACAAGATGAATTTGAAAACTCTGATAGGGGAAAATGTTGCTTTTTATACAAATTAATGAGAGCCTTTAGGCTGAAAACTAATCCCAGCAATATAGATACCAAATAGTACTTTTGAGGGTAAAAGTAATAGAAATGTGTACTGATTTATAAATGCGGTTGGATACATTTTATTTATGAAAGTTTACAAATCCTGGTTAATCTACCAGTAAACGTATGGTATTTATTTAAACAGACAGAATTCTGAAGTTTATAATCAAGTAACAGTAGTTTTAAAATATTGGAACATGCCACTAATTTCTCAAAATGTCAAATGGTTACTTTAATTGTCTACAAATCAGTATATGTTAAAAGCCTATACTAGCTGATATATAACAGTATGAACTATTGTAAGACTGAATCATTAGTTTATGTCATCTAAAAATTGGGAACTCAACAGTTAACTTTGGAGAAGTGTAAATATGACACTAGGCATGTTTTCTCTACCTCCCTTATTCACCATTCTTACTCACTGTCTCCAGAATTAAAGTCCAGTAGAATTACTCTTTTTCTGGGCAATTATTTAGGCGAAGAGGTGGTTGTTAACTTGAGGAATAATTGGACGAAGCAACAGAGTTTACTATATTGTACTTGTTTTAACATAGACACATGCTATTGCAATTAATACCAACTTGTTTTTATAAATGAGACATGCAGCAATTATTCCTGTTCATTATAAGTCATTCATAGCACCGCTATTCTTTTCCAAGCTATAAAACCAAAATACAGCACTGCACAACCAATGTTCATACTCTTACTTCACTTCATGATCATCTATCTGTGCTTTTTTTAAATACTGAAAACCTATTAAGGGTTGCTTAGTTGTTGCAGTGAAACCTGAAAGATTGGTTCCTTTTTATAAATAACTTTTCAACATTAATGTAATAGGAAGTCATCTACTTGATTGACTGAACTGAGAAGAAAAGCAATTCCTATGCCTCCGTACGACTATACCGTTCTTTCCCAGTTTAGCAGGGGTTTTTTTTATGTCAGTATCTTCTGAATTCTAACTAGAAATAAAAGTTAGCATTGTCAATCTAGTAATGTTTTGTTTTAGGACTGGTACAGCAATTGCATGTAAGAGATGCACATGTATTGTTTGATTTTGGGTGGGGAGCTTGAGAAGGAGGAGACAGTGTTGAGGCTCTATTGTTGTGACTAGCCAATCACGTTGTGAGCAACCTGCTGTTGCCTCTTGGTTCATAAGCAAGCAAGTAAGCTCACACCTTAGGAAAAGTGGGACTATCAGAAATGATGTACCCTTCACCCCAGTTTGACTCCTTTTGATCAAGGAATTCTGAAGCAGTTCTGAAATCTGAGAAGTTACACTGTTAAGATTTCAGGTGAGACTTCTGGTTTTGATTTTCTTCCATGCTTAATCGGTTAACAAATCAGGATTTGTGTTTGTTAGCACCTTTAGCATTGCATTCTTCCTCTAGTTTATATTGAGCTAGATTTAACTGGATATGGATCAGAAAATGGGAGACAAGATTCAGATCTTGTCAGGTTCAGATCTGTGTTTTTACAATTTTTTTAAAAAAATGAATTCTCATAGCTACAATACAGTTGCATAATCTGCACTATATAATTGGATTTTCTCATATAGTTAGTGGAGAAATGCAATAATATTTTAGTTTCAATAATGGCATGAGGAATTGGGTGTTTATGAAGTACTAATTAAAATCTTGGTGGTTAATAGCTTTAAGGATATCACATATTTACTTTTTAAAAGGCATTCATTTTTGTGTATACACATGAATTTAAGGCTCAATCTTATACTTGATTACCCAGAAATAAATTGCATTTGTTCATTGGAGTTATTGCCAAGTGAGTGTTCATAGGAACTGAATATTCAATAAGTTTAATACTGTTTCTTACAGGCTTTAGCCTACTTGAATTTGTCACTTATGTTTAGTACTCTTAACAGGATACTATAGTATATGCATGTATGTATTGTGAGATTTTGTTAAATGTCTAGCTTTCAAAAGCCTTTAAACTGGTGGAACAGGTAACCCCCCCACCCCAGTATTCCATTTAATAGATTTTTTATATTAAAAATGTTTCAGAATCAAAGGTGCTTAGTAAAAAACAAGAACAGTATAGAATTTACTGTTTAAAGGAAGTGCATGTGTTTTTCATTGCAAATAAAGAGGTGCAGTGAATTTTATGAAAGTAGATTAAGTGTGAATTTGACAGTGTTGTTGTGTGGGAGTTGTCCAAATACCTTTCTGACATTGCCTGATGACTATGAACTAAATGTGACAAAAATAAAAGTGGTATCAAGCAATATGTCATTTAAAACGGTTTTTAAACCTATAAAACAAATCACTTTTTCCTTGAAACTTTTAAACTTCAATAGGCAAACTATAATTAATGTCTTAGTACATAAATTGGAGTTCTGTTCTCAGTTACGGGATTGCCTCATTAATTTCAGTGGGACTATGCAAAGGACAAGGATGTACACAAAGTTTATGTTAGCTAGTTGACATGCGCTAAGAATCTTTATTTTCAGAAAGTTAATATTTCATAGATCAGAAACTTACTTGGATGCCTCCCCATCCAAGTGTTCCAAAAGTTTATTTGCTTTTGAGTATGCACACTTCAAAATGGTTATATAGTTTTTGGAGGGATGTAAAACATATATGTTAGGGTTTATGTGATGCAATTGAGCACATTTTAGGGAATAAAATTAATTTATTTTTGATATTGACAGAAACTGAACACACTGTCCAAAATAAAACACAACAGAATAATTGATATTTAGCAAATATTAAAATGTCAAATTTTAATTGAATAATGGGACAATATTAACAGTGCTTCAAAAGGCTATGTATGCATCGTTGACCCTCCTTATTTGTATTTTTTTTTTTTTTAGAAAAGCGCTGTTGAGCTTTCAAAGTTTTGGTTGTACTTGAAAACATTTTAATAGTAAAGATAGCACACAAATGTTTATAGGACAATATCTGCTCTGGAGAATGTCATGTGTGATTGAAGGTGTGGTTCATCATATTTAAAAGAAACTTGAATAAGTGAAGTACAGATTTTAGCACAGCCTGATGTCATAATATTTATTATTTGTCAAATTACAAGTGAGTTATATTTGTAGAATGATTTTGCTCTACTGAGTGTATTCAGATTTGTCAAAGACACATGTTTTGATGCTGATTCTGTATTGTAAAATTACAGTTTGCAAATAACTTTAGCAGGACAACAGTGATATGGCAGGTTTGGTTTTTTCCTGTGTTAAGGGAGAATGGTTTTTTGGGGGGTTTTATGCTCGTATGTTTAGGTTTATGTAGTAGAATTTTTGTGTAGCATCAATAATATTTTAGAGGATATTCAATAGGGGTGGGATACCTTGAGGATAAACTGAGATCCTTTGATGAAAACATGCATTATGATGACGGAGCAATGACATGATGCAATCCTGAGCTTGTTGTTTTGAATTTTAATTATACTGATTCTAATAGGGCCCACTACATAGTTAAAATGCTTAAGATTGCAAAGTGGGTTTTTTTTTTTGTAGCACATGTCTTTAGTAAGTATTATTTAAAACTTTGCAGTAGACCACTGGGCGATTCTATAGCCCTTTTATCCAGAGCCTGAGGACCACCTGCCTTTACTTCACTATTTGCTTCAGCAGCCATGATCTTTAGGCTGCCTTAGTGCAATAGGTGTTGAATGCATCTTCTCATCACAAAATTGCTGTTATTGTTCATATGTGCATCTAAGTAATTAGTAGGTATGCTCTCAACTTACATTATTGTACTGTGGTTTGAAAAGTTCAATGATGTTACAGAGAATTATTGATTTAAGAACAGCTTTTGTCATTAGGAATGGGAGTTTCAGAAACACGACTAGTGATGCACTATTACGGTTGCACTTTTAAGATGGAAATGGCCTAGGAAATGTTCATGTATTTAAAATTGTAAGCATTTATGAATGTATAGTGCCTTCAATAAAATATTGTAGAGTACATTCTACAAGAAAACATTTGGATTTAACTGCACTACGAGCAGTGTTACTTCTTTTAGTTGTCTATGTGGAATCTTCCACAGATACTCAATGTTTGTAGATTTGTGTCACCTGAAATTGTGAATGAGAAATTCAACTACGCTGTGCAAAATGATTTCAGGTATAGTATAGTTTTGCATACTAATAAAAAAGTACTTACTCTACCATGCATCAGAATTAAATAGTCACCTCAAAATAAGATGGTCAGGTCAGCAGCTGTTTTGAGCTTTTGTTAGTTACTTAATTTAATATCATTAACATAGATCCAATCTAAAAATCAGTGGAGAAAAACAGTACACTGTCTAAGTTGATTTCATTTTCCTAACTGATGGCCTCTCTGGGAACCAGTCAACCATTACATATATTCTAGAACTAGATGTCTGTACTACCTGCAGTATTAGACATACCACTATCACATGGATACTTTTACATTTTGGGATTCTTTCCCCCTTACAAACCATTGTAGAATCATAGTTGGAAGAGACCTCGTGCGCCATCCAGTCCAACCTCCGGCCAAGAAGCAAGAAAATTGCATTCAAAGCACCCCTGACAGATGGCCATCCAGCCTCTGTTTAAAAGCTTCCAAAGAAGGAACCTCCATCACACTCAGGGGCAGAGAGTTCCATTTCTGAACAGCTCTCACAGTTAGGAAGTTCTTCCTAATATTCAGGTGGAATCTCCTTTTCTGTAGCTTGAAGCCATTTTTCCGCACCCTATTGTCCAGGGCAGCAGAAAACAAGCTTGCTCCCTCTTCCCTGTGTCTTCCCCTCACATATTTATACATAGCCATCATGTTTCCTCTCAGCCTTCTCTTTTGCCGCTCCTCATAGGGCTTGTTCTCCAGATCCTTGATCACTTTAGTTGCCCTCCTCTGGGCACATTCCAGTTTGTCAACATCTCCCTTCAATTGCAGTGCTCAGAATTACACACAGCAATCCAGGTGTGGTATGACCAAGTCAGAATAGAGAGGCAGCATGACCTTCCTGGATGTAATGTGTCAGGTTTGGTTGGTATGCAGTTAGACAGGACCATAAGCAAAATATCACGTTCCTGTCTTTCAATTTACTGGTAGTTTTGTACCTCTGAAAGGAAGCAGTTTATTCTTTTCTGTATTTATACACCACCGTTCAAAGTTACCATTTTACTTTAGAACATGTGTCACCAGTAACATAGATATTACTTCTAAAGATATCTTATCTTCTGAAAACCACAACAATATTTGGTCATGTCTGTTTGAAAGTAGAAATAAAACAAAATGTAGGCATCTCTGGTGCTTCTGTCAATGCCCGAATGTGTAAAATTAACAGCAGGTTTCTCTTTATTGAATTTTGTCATTGTGCACTTATTTCCTCCCCAGCCTATCTCCGGGGTTCTGATGACATAGCCACCGTGTGGAGAGTTCTTGAAATAGCCTTGATGTGTTTTGTGCACCATGCAACTAAGAGTTTCTGAAGATCTTCTCATAATATGATTTGGCCTCATGAACATACCCCTGACAAACATTCCCTAGATCATAATAAAAGAGCAATTATAGTGAATTAATTAGGAATAATTAAAATAGTACCACAAACAAGAAATAAAGCAGAAAGATCTGAATTTGCTACCAAGAGGACATAATATAGCATCTGGGAAGTTTTTCTAGAAAGAATGTTTAGAATCAGAGTTTCTGATTCTAACAATGGCTGTGGTATTGGTCCAGTTTACCTTGGGAAAACCGAGGCCCCATCTACGCTGACCACTTAGGTTGATTTGGAACCGGCTTGGAAGAAACCAGTTTCATTTGCGGATGATTACATTGAGTTCTAAGGAACAGGTTTGAAACCAAGATGGTAGTTACATTTATCATGAAATATGGCCTCAAGCCACCTGAAGGATTTTTTTCATTTACCAGAGAGATTTGCTTCAGAGGTATACCAGGTTTTTTTAAAAAAGGGAAGATGCCACTTAGCAACAGAGGTGGTCAATTACTCCTCCCAGGGGATAGGTTAGCAACCTGTTGCCCAACCACTTGGGGTGTTGAAGTGTTTTTCCGTAGCTTTCCATCCGCGTGGAAGTGCTCCAGCATGGGTTGGTGTCTACAAAGCCTTTTGCATTCTGTGAAGCTATTTTACATTGCAATGTGGTTTACATTTGCTACTTACTGATGCGCATTAGGGGGATAATTCTGTGTTTTCCTCCTACTTCGCTTAAAGCATTGTATTGGCCTTAATTTGCAATGCAGCATGCTTTGGCAGTGCGTTTTGTAACTGCTGAAGTTTCAGATCATGTAGATGTGCCCTAAGAATCTTCAAGACCTAGCTAAATATTCATCTGGGAAAAGGAACCTGAATTTAGGTCACAATGTGTTTATGGCTTTACCTCTAGAAAAAGGTGTGTCCATTCCACACTCATGGTTCACTGTCTCCCCCTTGGTTTTGTGTCTGCAAATGCATTAGCTTTCTAGGTTATTACTTCTTTATGTGTTATTTATTCCTTCATCACAATGTGGGGTTGTTGTTTTTTGCAAGAGACTGGATCCAGTTCCAGGTATATGCCCACCTGAGGACTGTTGAGTTGGCTCACTTCCAGGTGATGAGAAATCATATAGTAGTTTATGCACAAGTGGGATTTCATGGACCCCTTCCAGTAGCCAGGCTCAGAGATTTTAGCTTTATCAGGCTACCTGACGTTTGGATCAATTGCACCAGTGGCTAAATCTCTACAGTTGTAATTAATAAAGGAGTAGTTCAGTGATGGCGAACCTTTTAAACACCAAGTGGCCAAACCAGGGGGGGGCACTCGGGGGGACAAGCTGGGGCAAGCGGGGGAGAGTGGAGGTGGGTGAGCGAGGGGCAGAATGACTGGTAAGTGAGAGATAAGGGTGAGGAAGCAAGCAGGAGGGGTGGGTGAACAGGTGAGCGGGAGAATGAGTGAGTGCCAGTAGAGAAAGCGCTGTGTTCCCTTCTGGCACATGTGCCATAGGTTCATCATTACTGGTGTAATAGAATAAAAATAAAATTTGATTTATAACCCACCCTCTGTCCCCGAAGAGACTCAGGCGGTTTATACATACAAAAGGCAAATATTTGATGCCAAATACAATCATAAAAGCAGAAGCAAATATACATTAAAACATAAGACGATTAAGCATTTCCCCCCACTAGCCCTAGTTTTTGAGATACAGAACATATGCCATATATCAGTCATCATTTGCTCGCCTATAGAAAATTATGATAATCACATCTAAGAAACTAAAGCTGATGCGGTCTATCCAAATATTAACACCCCAAATATCCACAAGAACAGAACTAAAAACTAAGACACAGAGAAAACCCTTTTTGTGTTGTAAATGGTACAATAGTAAAGTTGTTTAATACAAAGTTCATGAAAGACTAACAAGCATGTTTTAAGTAAGATAACACAAAAATGACCCAAACCAATCATTGTGGGCAATATAGTTCCCCTCACTTTGGTGAAGAGGTCAAGGTGCTTGCTGTTTTCTTTCTAAATCTTGCATGTCATTGGTGATTGATAAAAAATTCACACTTATACTTTCATTTTTCTGTTATAAATTTTGTATTATTCTAGAAAAATACCATTTAAAATATGAATATGGATTAAAATCTTCAATTATAAATAATTTTACTCAACATGTATTATTATTTAATATATCTGTGTAGATATTTGTAAACAATCAAATTCCAATATTATTAACAACAATATATATAGCGAAGAATATATAGATATTCTGTTTCACATCTGCAGGCTTAGGATAACTGTATTTTATATCCTTACATAGTTATTGCTCACTTTTAAAAATAGATGGTAACATTGAGTGATTAATGGCAGATTATTAAAAGAATGAAAAGTTGAAATAAATTGCTGGGTTCTCATTTTATGATAATGTTAATGCTGTAAAATGAATTTTGCCATAGGGCAACCTTGGTACCAAGTGCTGTGTATTGCATACTCCAGCACTGTGTGGAAAGGATGGGAAAATGATTTAATAGGTCATGCCGGTGTGTGTACGTACACATATGCATGTATGTAAACCAAATTTGATTACTGTTGAAGTCCAATTGAAAATATACCAATGTAATATTATGTATTCCTTTCTCAATCTTAAAAGAATCGACTGAGGAGTGATTTAGTTCAGTGTTTAGTTCAGAAGTGATCATTCTGATACTCATAGAGAGGAAGGCTATAAATAGAATATGAACATGATTCTATCCTTGTGTTTAGGGATTCAGTTGTTTCATTCTTGTAAGTGAAGATGACTAATTTCCCCATTTTTCTTCTGGTGTGGAATAAAACAAAGATTTCAGTCCAGTTCTCTCCAGATGGACTGCATGCATGTGGAAATAATTTTTTAGAAACCATTTCTCATAAATATAGATATGGGACCTCTACATAACAATATGAATTTATGGTCATCATTTGCACATGCAAATGACAAGCAGAAATCCACATTTTGTCCACACACTACTGGGTACAGTAAAATTTTGTCGTGTGTACAAGAAATGTGTTAAAGAAATTTTTTTAGGCAAACCTTCCAGAAACTTACATGGTTTTATTTGATAAACCATGCAAAACATGATTTTTTGCACAAAATAAAGATGGTTTCTCCCAGAATCAAAAATCACCCCCCCCCCCAAATCCTCTAATTCAGTGTTTCTCACCCTGTGGGTCCCCAGATGTTTAGGCATTCAACTCCCAGAAATCCTAACAGCTGGTAACCTGGCTGGGATTTCTGGGAGTTGTAGACCAAAACACCTGGGGACCCACAGGTTGAGAACCACTGCCTAATTTTACATAACACCAACACTTCAAACTAGGTTCAAAGCACCTGAATGGGCCAGGTTTCTAAATGTCTCACTCTGGGGTACCTTAAGGAGATTCAAACTGGGAATGGTGGATGCACAAATGCCCTCCAAATTAAATCAGTCCCATGACAAGCTGCCTAATAGACAGCACTGTACTATAGAATTACGGTTTGACATTTAAACAAGAGTATGTATGCAGTAAAATCAAGGATATGAAGATAAGAAGGTGCTCCAGCATCATCTGAAATGCCAAACCTGGTGGAACAGTTTTATGCTTCCAGTGACAGGGAATTTATCTGTCTGACATAAGCTTAGTGAGCCTGTAACCAAAACTGGCCACTGTATCTCTTACATCCTGGAAATTCCTGACATGACAGGAAAGCCCACAAAGTTGCAGGGATTCTTATGGATAAGACAACCAGTGTACCAAAGCCACAAAGCAGTGTGTTGTGTTTCTACCTACTTTGCAGAACACAAATAGGAATCTACTGATTAAGGACCCATTTTTCTATCTACATACTAATTGACCATGTCAAAGCACTCTGAAAGGTTAGTGTGATAAAACCTACCTTTGTGGAAGCCAAAGGAAGCCTACAAAGTAGACTATCAAGTAAAAGCCACTGAAATTTAAACTAGTTGATGCAATTCCTTTCTTCTATGTTTTTACCGAAGTTAAATTCACGTAAAAGAAAGAAAAGAATTAGAATTAGAAGAAAAAGAATTAGAAGAAAAGAATTGCACCAACTAGTTAAAATTTCAATGACCAATTTAATCCTCCCCCTCTCTGAAAGAAATCTGACTAAAATACAGTACAGAAAAAAAGAAGTTGCCTTCCTTGGCCTGGGGCAATTATTAAGTGGGTCCTTTGCTCATGTTTCCACCAAAAATACTTAATATCATGGCAGAACAGGGAAACATTATCTCATCAGTATATCAAAATATGTGTGGATTCATATGGGAGAGTGTGATTGTTTAGATTTGTTTAAATCTATAAAAGTCTGTATAAGTCATAATCAACAGAACTTTACAATGTGTTGGGAAGTGCACTGCAAGCTCATGAAACCATGTGAACAACATGGCTTCTACAAAGGTAGGTTTCCTATTCTGCCTTTTAAAGTTTCCAGGTTCTGATGTATTCTCAGAATTATGCATTTTTAATTGAAAATTGTTGAATATTGCAGTGGTGTAATTGGACTGTAGAACAGTTAATGATCTCTTGGAATGACAGAACTGGAAAACCAAAAGCCCAGGGGAGTGGGGGCGTTTGAAAAAAAGCCCATCACCTTCAATTACTACCTTCTAACATTGTCAGAGTTGTAATTTCTGATTCCAACAACTTTTAGTCCAGGATAGGATATGGGATCATAGGATGCTACAGATTGTTTCTAGTTCAAGGTATGATATTTACTGATCAGCATTACTGAAATCAGATGGAGGGGACAACAGTGTGTGTATATTTAACTGTGTATATAAAAGCGTATTCGGCTGGTATAGTTTTCCTTTCAGCACTGAGAGCGACTGAAGGTATTGCACTTCTGCTAAAAGTATTAGAAATATATCCTCCTATATCAGATTTCATTTTGTGAAAGTAAACAGGATGGCTTATTCTTAATATTGCTATATCAGAAACCAGAAACAGAACCCAATGTCTAGTATCCATTCGTAAATATGTGCTTCATCACATTCTTTTTTGTAAAGACCTTTGGACTAAATATGGCTAGAAATAGGATATTTTATGTGCATTTAGAGAACCTGTAAAAGTAGAAAGAATAAACTTATTATGATCAACAGATCAGATAAAAAAGTAGATAACTTATGTACAAGTAGATAACTCTGTCATTCTGTGTATATTTAATAATAATAATAATAATAATAATAATACTTTATTTGTATTCCGCGCTCTCAGTTTTTCTATTTGAAAAAGATATCCAGTATTTTCCTATGTGTATCATCAAATATATTTAGTACATAATACTATATTTAAGTCAAAATAAAGCCACGAAGAAATTATAATATTGTGTTGTATCCCAAAATCTAGCATTTGGATGAGAAAGTGCATAATGTTTCTATGGAAATTTTTATGCTGCTTTATTTATTTATACAGTTATAAAATAGAATGTAATAGATAAAATTTGATCAGATTATATATTGCAATTTTCTGATAGTATTCCTCCTTTATGTATAAAGAATAGTTCAATAAAATATTTTATAGAACCATTTAATGCCATCTTCTAATAACTTTCCTTGTGCAATAGGTAGGTTCTGTTTTATTTCTACATCTGTATATTCCTTAATATTTTTTTAAAAATCTAGGGGGAAAGCTAAATGCTGCATCTTTGACCTTTCTGTTTACCGGTGATCTAATGAGACATCTCTGCTGTAATAACAACTTCCAGCATTTCTTGCACTAGTTCTTGCTAACAGCACCAACACTGTCCATTGGGGGCTAAGAATATTTAATCCTTTAACGCTGACATATACAACACATAGTCATGTCAGCTACAGCTGTTTCCAAACATCAGTAACAAAATTATAGACAGGTTTTGAAGCTTCCGTGGTGGAAATGAATACATCTGAGGATTCAACTTGCTGACAGTGTTTATGTAATTTAATCTTACCATCTGGAAGAAAGTAAACATTTTTTAGAAAATTAAAGTTAAGGAAATAAACCCCATGTGGTTTTTAAATTTAGTTAAGTTCATTAAAATGTTCAATTCCATGTTCAATGTGGCTATATTGAAGATTCTTATTCAAATGCCATGGGGATATCAACTCCTTTGTTCAAAATGCTTTTGAAAACCTTAGTTGAGATTTTTTGGGGGGTCTTAGAGCAAAAACTTACTATACTTTTTGTTGCAATGCTTTAATTGTGTTCTAAATTATATTTGGGTCTTAGGGATACAGTCTTCCATAGCTTATGAGTTCCTAGCTTTTAATAATACCAATGCTGTTCAAGTGTTTGTCACTGTAAGGACAAACAGTCATGTATGTAGACATTAAGGTCACAATCCAATATACAGTAAGTGTGTTTATGTGCAAAATTCCACTTATATTGCAATCTTGTGCAAGTCTGATTTGATGCAGGTAGCACTCAACAGGCCTTAATTATAATCTTGGCATGAATTGCCAAGATTAGAAAGACAGCAGCTTTTTTTTTAAAGGCAATTTTGGTTTTTGAAAAGCATCAGATTTTACAAGTACTTAATACTAAAACACATGGAGGAACTTATGTGAAATATAGTGGGGCCACTGTTCTCTGTAGTATCCACAACTTTTTTTTGTTTCTCAGTGCTTGTTAAAAGAAATTATTCAAAATCTACATTTCAGCATCTTTAATTGAAATTCAGAGTCTGGATCATTCATTGGATCCAGTTTTGTGAAGTTGGGGTGTCTCTTGCACGTCCCTAACAATTTTTTTGCAACTATTTGTACTTTTTCAGACCTTGCTGTGAATTATTATTGGTCTGTTAAATTTTGTGTATATTTTAACTGCTTGTTGTAAAATTTTAATCTTAAGTAAAAAAATGAATATATTGAAATGTTGCTGTTAAGAGTCAATTTTTTTAAGTTGCTATAAGCTGTTTTGAGCATAGTTGCATAGTGTAAGGGTGGCATGCAAGTACAGATGAAGTGGATAACTAAGAGTGGTATTAAGTAATTTTTAGATGCCCCAAGCAGGATCCCAAACTTTGTGGTACCCAATTCCTGTGAAACCTATATCGGTTAAAAAAGTGGATCTGCTACAGCTCTTAAAGGTATAGGTGTCTGTGGGGAGAAAAAGGTGTTAAATGATTATAAAGAAAAGGGGACCATGTGGATGCAGGTTGTGCAATCCTGCGTAACATGTTAAATATCAGAAAACCCAACCTTCTCTTTACAGTTTATAAAGCATTTTTGAAAGGAATGCTTCTGAATGGGAAATTAGCAGTGTCCATGCAGGCTGCTGAACCCTTTCATGACTACCACACAATTTGCATAATGAGTAAATAATTTGCATAATATGCAAATGTAGCTGTAAGGATTTTGAGAATTAGAATATGGCAGCTGAGATAGAGAAGGAGAGAGAGAGGTAGAGAGACTGACAGACTGCTGAGACTGTGCTCAGAGTGTGAAGGAGAGATAGGAAATGAGAAGGCTGAATGAGCACTGGCAGAAAGATGAAAAAGACAGGAAAGAAAAAGAGTGAAGGAGAATAGAAGCTGGTACACGCTGAATAAGCCCAATGATCGATATGAGAGAGAGAGTACTGAAAAAAGGAGCTGAGATAAGACACCGAACTAGGGATGGAAAATATTTGAAAATATTCACAAAAAGATTGAAAATTTTTAATGTGGCTGATTTATGTAAAAAAATAACTTTCTGCACAGGAAATATTTTTCGCAAAGGAAATAATATTTCTGTATAGTAATATTGTATTAAAATTGTTTTCTGTGCAAAACAACCCAATGTAAATTTTTCACAAATTATGTCTCAAATAGTTTTCATGGTTTTCAAAGATTTTCTCACAGTGGGGAAAAATTACTAAAATTACTCATTGCTTTCTTTGAAAATAAGCACCAGAGTAAGCATATACATGTTGAGTTTTAAATTTGGCAGAGCTGGGTATTTTCAGCTGTTCATTGCTGAATATAATCATAGCAAGATGTTGGAACTTCTTGATACTTTTTGTGTAACATTGTTGCTGGGAAATATCTGGGGGAAAGCTCAATCTAACTAGATTAGAGTCTATATACCATCAATTTTGGTATTTACAGAAATCCTAACTCCATACATTTTAAACAGTTGTAGCCCCTTCCAAATTTTATAGAATCTTAAACTGAACTATTTTTGCATCATATTAAAAAAAACCTAGGTATAATTTTAAATACCATTGTCAGCACATGCATCACATATTTCAATATGATAGAAAAATGTTCCCCTCTGGTGTTCACTTCCTAGTACAGAATGAGATCCTGAATTCTGTTCTACAGAAGAGATCTTTCTGGTTATAGAAAAGACTGATCTAGTGAAATGGAGACAGATAATCTATTTACCCTCCTTTCTGCGGTCTCCTATATGATTTCCATGATCTTCAAGATAATCTCCTAACATTTTGAGTTTGGCAAGGAGATGCAGAATACCGAGAATAATCCGAAAATCAGGTCCTTTTTGCCAGTGGGAACATCAGGTTCCTACCGTGATCCTAAACTTAATTTCAATGTTTCAAAAGTATTACAGGTTGAATTAAGCAATTATTTAAGCCATGATAAAACAGTTTGCTTATTCCAGAGTGATTCAGATCCACAGTAGTTCAGAGCCAGTCAGTAAATTAGGAATTCAAGTGGGAATATTATTCCTATTAACAAAGTGTTGAATTTTTGGCATCTAATCCAGAATTTTACAAAGTCAGTTAATTAATATGTAATTCAAAAGATACAGTTATTGTCGGCTTATTCAACCTGTAGTAACAGGTATAAATCCTAACATCTTGAGGTTGTATCAGAGATATCCTGAAGATGTTGAGGGTGTCTCTGAGGTAATAGTAGCAAGCAATATATTGCTGATAATTCTAGCAAAATAGTAAAAAAAAAAACCCATCTCTCATTTTCTTTCAAGAAATAAAAAGGTCAGATGTTTCTAGCCATAGATTTTTAAGGGAAAATGTTTTTACTAAAAGAGAAGTGATATGCTTTGTGTACCAGCTGATTGTGAAGTTCACAAACTGTTAAATATTGTGGTTTGATTCTTAGCAGTGTGCATTTCAGCAGCTTTTTAAAGCTTAAGTGATGCACAAATCTTGCCAAGTCTTAACTTTATGAACCTGACCTAGACAGCTTGTCTGAAATAAATACACAGACCAATAGGTTTTTAAACATTTATAGTTGTGCCCTGTGTTAAATGAAAACACCATGTTTAATGTTGATGCAATAAAAATTAATTAGTTATAAGTCAGGTTTTGCTTCAGTTGTAATTAGTTTACTGCATAATTATTTTGTCTAATAGCAAACTGAGATCTGCAAGCATTTGATCTTATCCCAAGTTTTAAAAATAACACCTCTTTTTGATTTATGCCATCAGGGGCTGTAAAAAGTCGTACTAGTCAACCATATTACAAACATGGTAATTTTAAGAGGCTGAAAGAGCATTTACGTTGATGTCATCCTCATACCATATTAAACTATCATGGAAAAATGTTTTATAGTGGTCATGTTTTCCGTGCTTGATTAGAAAACAAGGAATTGATGAATCCTCTGGCTTCATATTTTAAGAAAGAATATTTATGGTTGTATACATGCTACAAAAGTATCTTCAAAAACAACACAAAACACATAGAACGCTTCCAAATACACATTGCTATTTATTTTATAAACAACTGTTTAGATAAACAACTTACATCTTTAGGACTGTAAAATAATCCACCCAAGTTCTTCTACCAAATTGTTGGTCTACAAATAGACCAAATATGAAAATTCTAGAGTTAGTTTTTGGGCTGCTTTTTATTTTTGAATTATACATGCATGTGTGAAAGAGGTTGTTACAAGATATAAAATTTCAGGTACTACATTTCTCCACTACACCTTATATTTATAAAGTTAGAGGTATTTCATTTTCCTATGTTATTACAGGGCCTCCTCATCATTGACCATAACACTGTGTTGATAGACATTTGGACCAGTTCTATTGGTGCTTTCTACCCAGTTGTTACCAGATGAACATAATGGTGTGAAATCAGTTTCTCAAGTCGCTCCTGACACACAAAAAAAGTATGGGAAGCAGACAGTCCTCCACATAGAGCTATTAGTAGTACCAAAAATGAGTAGCACCACAGATTCATATCCCATCTTTCAACTCCAAATATCATGGTGTATATGAGTATTTATTTATTTATTTGTGGTATTGGTATACCACCCTTCCCCAACCCCGAAGGGGACTCAGGGCAGTTCACAGTGTTGGGAACAATTGAATGCCATTGATAAAAAACAGTTTAAAACATCAAAATTGACCCTTTATTTCTGCCAAAATTTTATCCTATCCTTGTTAAATTAGGTTTTCTCAAGGACACATATGTACTGTATTTAACCTACATTCACCTTCCTCTCTAAACATTGTTTTAAGCTAGGCACAATCAACAAAATGTTAATAGAATTGCATGAGCAAAACTAAATTATAAGAGAAATGTAATTTTCAGGAAAATATATTCCAGACTAAATTTACAGAGGATTGGCCATTTTTGTGGCTGTTCTATTTACACTGTGAAACTTTATGCTCATAGATTAATAAGCAGTGTAGAAATAATGATAACAATTATTATGTTTTTTATACCCTGCTTTATCTCTTCTGAAGGGGACTCAAAGTGGCTTATATTCAAAGTATTATCACACAATTTAAAACATACAAATATTCAAACATTAAAAGAGAATTTCCTGGAGGATGGACTGGTTGGATCTTCTCGCAGTCCAGTGCTGAGAGTGCCTTGGACTGCGAGAAGATCCAACCAGTCCATCCTCCAGGAAATAAAGCCCGACTGCTCACTGGAGGGAAAGATACTAGAGACAAAGTTGAAGTACTTTGGCCACATCATGAGGAGACAGGAAAGCCTGGAGAAGACAATTATGCTGGGGAAAGTGGAAGGCAAAAGGAAGAGGGGCCGACCAAGGGCAAGATGGATGGATGGCATCCTTGAATTGACTGGACTGACCTTGAAGGAGCTGGGGGTGGTAACGGCCGACAGGGAGCTCTGGCGTAGGCTGGTCCATGAGGTCACGAAGAGTCGGAGACGACTGAACGAATGAACAACAACAACAACAAAAAAAAAAGAGAATTAAACATAACAGTATTAGAAATATTTTTTGTCAGTATGAATTAGTAAATACACAATGAAACAAAAATCAGTGGGAGGCATTTGAGCATAGTGGGGCTTATCTCTGTGTAAATATGTATGATTGAGATGAAAATCATTAAAAAGAGGATGTGTGGGCCTTTGGTGTCTAAACAATTTCTAAAAGGGTACAGCAAATATTTGTGTGGGTGGTATGAGTAGGTTTAGTGACAGGGCTGTTTGCTTGGTTATTTGTTTTGTTTATTGATAACTTTGATTCAGAAGGTAGTTGGAAGTTTTTACAAGCAGGAGTTCCAACAGTTTTTAGAGATGGATTTACATTTTCAGAATATTTTTGAGGAAATAGCTTAGATTATTTTACTCCTTTGTTTCTCCACATTGTGGCAGATGCTGACGTTTACTTTACCCTTATTTCTGTTATGGTCGAATTTTAGTTGGTAGTAGTGAGTCCTTCCAGCTTTGTGATTCTTGATATTAATTACTTGCTGGTCCCAGCCACCAGCAGAGGCCAAACAAGAACATATGGAACCCAGTCCATTAGGCTGTGCATAGGATGATCTCAGTAGCTATTTTAGATTGCAATTTTAATGATATTCATATTATATTTTATATTGTGTCATGTTGTGCTAGTCAAAGTCCCTAGGCTGGTGTTGGCCTATTAACAATCAGTTGTCAATCCACAGAGGTGTCCAGAAAAGAAAGAAATAGTTTTAGATGAGGGAAAGAAATATGGTACCAATCCCTGACACACTGGAAAAAAATAGTGCCCCCCCCCGGCACAGTTCGCCTGTTTGTAGGGGCCCCTCTACATAGCCCTATATCACAGAATATTAAGGCAGAAAATCCCACATTATCTGCTTTGAACTGGACTATGTGGCAGTGTGGACTCAGATAATCCAGTTCAAAACAGATATTGTGGGATTTTGTGCCTTGATATTCTGGGATATAGGGCTGTATGGAAGGGCCCTAGGTCATCTAGAACTTGCTGTAAACTGTGGAAATGAAGTAGAGAAGTAAAAGCCATGATAATACCAGAATATTCGAGTCTGTATGTGTTTGTATAAACTTGGTTTTTTGTTTTTGTGTCAGAAAGATTAGAGGAATCCTTGCCCTTCAGTATTCTTTTGATCCTGTTCCAGACATGGGGCCTCATATTGCAAATTTGAAGAAGAAAATCCCTTTGTGTCTAGGTGAGCACTTCTTTAGAATTGCATTAAATATTTCAAGCAATTACTGCCAAGTCATTTAAAGAATTAAAGCAATGTTTTAAAAGTAAGTTGCTTCACTAATGTCTTCGAAGAAGGTTCATACTTCAAAACTAGAACACTGTTTACAAGTTTATTAATTTCAGGGCTGTTGTCAGCAGGAAGCATATTTTACCCTAGGTAGTTTTACAAATTTGGCAGCTGGGTGATGGATCTTCTAAGTAGGATATTACTGTAGGACAACAGATCTGTGATGATTATGCAGTCAACTGCTTTGAAGATGTAATATCCAATGTGAGCTCTGATGAATAAATGTGAAATGGGAAATATGCTCGCTGTGGGATATCACTTGTGATAATGGACTGTTGCAGCCTTCCAAAACAGAAGGAGACGGTGATGACATGGAAGTGTGTTTAGATGGATGAATTGTTCTATCTAGGCAAAGATTCCTAGCATTGTTCTATTGAAGTGTGAAAGTCACTTAAAGAGAAAAGATTTCTAGGCAAGGTTATAAAGGAGACCGGAATTGTGAAATATAGAGATGGACTTCCTGGAAGCTAGGAATCTATACTTTTGTGTCACATTATTTTATTTTATTTTATTTTATTGTTTGTTTGAAAGACTACAAGTACAGTATGAGCCCCATGTCAAAGGAAGCAATACAGCACTTATCCACAATTTTATTTTTTCTAGCTATACTTTTCTTGGTACCTCCATCGTTTATCTAATTGAAAAGTAATAATTCATTATTATCCATAGATTTACAAATCCATATAAAGTCTGCGGATATGGGGGCCATGCTGTCTTTGATAAGAACCAAAGATTTTCTTATTAAGAGATGCTTTGTGTGTGCCTCATTGAAATCCAGCCATTGCATTTATTTTTTGAATTTCTTTCAAAATGTTTTTTAAAACCCAGAAAGTCAAAAAGAGAGCAGATATTAGAAATAGACTTTCATTGTCAATAGACAATGAAAATCAAAACAAAACAAATGGTACAGAGACAAAATAAAGATGAGAGAAGATGAAGAAAAATAATACCACTTTTTTCATGCTTACCATACTTATTCAGTTATGCCAACTGTGTCTTATAACCATTTTATTGGTTGCCAGAAAAGCAGACAGGAACCGTTTTCTTAGAAATACACTGTGCGTGGAGCAGTGAAGACCTGCAGTGCCATTTAGATCAAACTTTATCCTTAATTATTTTTCAGACCACTTATTTGCACAAATGACAGGAATTTTCAAATGGCATTTATACATTTCTCAAATTGCATGGCATTTATATCTCAAACTTTTAAGGCCAGAGTTGCTTTATTAGGGTTTTTTTTTTATTTTAGTGAATGTGAAATTCAAGAGGCTAGAGATCAAGGATACAAGAAATGCCAATACATTTCAGAACTGTGTCTAAGAGCATTTTCTCCCCTGCTGACCTTTTAATATACTTTATCCTGAGAGTACAATAGACATAGCTTTGAGATGTGTTGTGACTTTGAGTGGTTTATTTTTTTATCAGTTCATAATTGAAACGAGCATTTTAAAAGATGTTAGGCACAGAATTCAAAATAAAGTCTTGAATTTAGTTTATGTTTAGTGTCATTCTGGTCTTACAGACCTTTTACGTATTCTCTTGGTGGTCTTTTAAAATGCAGGTGTTCAGAATTGTCTCCATCCTACTCCAAAAGCACCCCAGGCCTTGGATTAATACATGAGAGCTGCTTTTTACTTAGGTCTTCCTATTTACATAATGCCTCTTCGTGGAATGTACAACGAAATTAAACCAGATTCTTAGCTACGTAGTCAGTGGTGCATAGTACTGTTTTTCCACAGAATTAAATTTTGAAATTGCCTTTCCTCATTTGAGGTTGAGAAAAAACTGTTAAAGACATGTGTGAATTTGTGTTGTGTATATGTATAGAACTAGCATTTAACTATCTTTGCCAATATTAGAGTAAAAGCACGTGAGACAACAAAGTTGGTTTGAGAGTTGTGGTTAGAAAATGTGAGTACAGAATTGTATTGGAAATTCAGCCATATGTAATATGTACAAGTTGTAGAGCACAGCCTTCAAACATAACATTATCGGGTATTACATTCTTTAATATTCTGTAATCACAATATCATAGTAAAGGCCATGTTTTTGTGGTAAGTTTTGTGGATAAGTTGCTATGTCCAGTTATACATTAAAATGTTGATAGATAAAAAGCTGACTTTTTACAGTGTTTGAACTATTATAATAAAATAATCCTTTACATTTAATGTACAATTATTTTGTCCTTTATATTCTTATATGGGTTGGGTTGGTTCTTCTATAATATGAAGATGTATTTTATCTGAATAAAATATTATCACATGAGTCCACTAAATCCAGTAGCAAAGCTGCCATTTACACTAGTAACAAAAAAATGACACTAGTGGTATTTTTATCCTAACTATAAATGGCTTTTAAGTAATATCGAAAATATGTAACAGTGTTTGAGATTAAAAGCATTAAAAATGACCAAAAAAATCATTTATTTCACTTAATTGTTTCATAGTGAATATTTACATAATGCTTCTTATTTAAAATGCCCCCTAATGTTGATATTCCTTACTGAAAAAAGAAAGTGCTAAAGCACAAAAGAAATACATAAGTGTTTATACATTTTTCTATAAATATTATAATGCCAATTCCATTATAAAAGAATACAACTGTTTGTGTTTGTGGATTTCTGAAAAGTAAGTAACTTAATATAGGTTGTATGGATTCTGTTTGGTATAAATACGAATTAGCCCCATGATGGTTATACAACATGTTCAGCACATCTGGGCAGTAGAGACTCCCTCCCACCTCGGTGGTGATTGAGCTGAGGGCTCCAGTCAGGCCCAGTCTGGAGCGTGGATTAGTGTAGAAGGGCCCAGTATTCTTGATATGCTGATGTCTGTCAACATGTACACTTTAAAATTAATTAAATTTGACCCTGCCATAACTACCATGATTCATGGTGCTTTGGAAATTGTTGGGGAACTTCAGCGAGTCCAGAATATTGTGGCAAGCCTATTTACAAGGAACATTTAATTTTCTGTTGCAAAAGCTTTACCGTCTACCTATTTGCTGTTTACGACCTATAAAATTCCTGCAACTTAGCTCCAGACACTCTGAAAGGCCACGTTTCCCTATATGAACATTTAAAATCCTTGCCCGAGGGCTGTCCCTCAGTCATAGGCACATTTAGTGTCGTCTTGGTGGCTACTCCTACCCAGAGGGTATATTGTCACCTCCCTTAACTTTTTGCTGATATTCAAATACCTTTTTATTTAAGCTATGTCTGTTAACCAGATGTTGTAAAAGATCTTTTAACAGAGTGTACTGTACTTTGTTCTCATTACATTTGAAACAGTTTCAGATTAAACTATTTTAAATTGGATAGGTTATTTAATTGTTTCTGAAACATTATAAAATGTTTGTGGCTTTATGGATCATTTATGAGGAGAAAAATGGGAATATTTCTGTTTTGGACTTTGGTTTGAAGTGAACACAAACACTGATGTCAAAAAATAATGGAAAGAAAAAGAGTTTGGAAGGATGTGGATATAAACTGGGTTTGTCATGTCTCGACTAGATCTGCCTGGTTTTATCTCCTTTTAACTGCTTTGATTCTTAAAGTGAAATTACAATTACATCATAATTTGTATTGACTTTAAACAGCTTAGGTCTGTATGGGGGCTCGGAAACCAAGGTCTGAAAGGACAGTCTTACAACTAGGAAGGCACATATTAAACAATCTACACATACCCTAGCATGGATATGAGTAGTTTGCTGACCATTCATGGACAATACATAGAAATCTTTAAAACAATAACAATTGAGGGGAAGCTTAGATGTTGCATCTCTAGGTGTAGGTATCCTCCACTCTGATAATTTTTGCAATGAGGAGACTTTCTGCCCTATAGTGCCAGGTGTTTGTTTATAAAGCTTTGAAATGGGCATCCGTATACCTGTCTTAGGCCCTAATGACTTCCCAAATGTAAGGAAAAGTTTTAGAAAAATGATTAAGAACTTGCATGAAGTATAAATTAACCTGGGAATAATCTTAGAAAAAGAGTGTACTTTTGATCACCTTTTATTTTGGGTGATAAGTAATTGGATCTTAAGGAATATAAAAGATTGGACTTCCTGACAGATAGAGAATGAGTTCTTTTGCTTATAAATATTGGCAGAGAGCCTTCATTTGCATCAATAGTTACAATGATGTAGCCCCATTGTCACTAATTCTGCTGATGGCATCTCCCCAAAACCTACCTCTTAAGCCAGGCATCACTCCAACCAAAGCATTCCATTTGATGGGTGCCTGATGTCCTACAGATTGCAGATCTGAGGAATGATGGTTGAAGTGCTCTCCCAATTCAGGGGTGCATTGAAATAGGCAGCCAGAGAGACCCCATGAGGTCCCACTATAGCTGCTTGTTTTATTCATCCCATAACTGAAAGAACACAGCAGTTGTTTTTCCCCAGCACCCCAATCTCCTTTACCTTGGAGCCTCTCAGTTGGGATGAATTCTGCCTGAAGTGAAAGGTTTTGGGATAATTTTCAATGACAGTGAATATGAATCCCCAAAGTAACAAGAATGCAAATCTGATTCATAATCTTGTACACAACGAAAGAATTGTAATGATGGTATATTTCTTCCATAGGTTTTATTGAAGGCATTCATTTTTAAAAAACTGAAGTAAATGTATAGAATTTTTTTTCTTGAATGAAGAAATAAAGTATTTTTAAAAGATGCCTAAACATTCAGGCTATTTTTTTCCAGCAGAAATCTCAAACCAAATCTAATGCTGAAGTCAGAAACACTTTAGTATTTCTCATAAGAAAAACATTTGCTAAATTATTAGGGATGAAAATTGATTCAGTTCTAAGATTTCAGGGTTGTCAGAAGTACTGCAAAGCGATAATGAATTAGGAGATCTTTTTGATAAGAAGCATGTTAGTGTGCTCTATCTCCTTTTTAACAATTTTGAGGGATGCTGATTATTTTATGTAGATTATGAGTATTAAAACATTGCAAAATGTATAATGTGGACAATATGCATGGGCCCACAGTGAGAATTATGGGGAGAAAGCAAAATGAATGTTAATATTTTTTAAATCTCTATAACAGCATTCAAAGCAAACAAGTATCAATTCACTGGACATAGAGTGCATACAATAAACCTACCTTTTTAGTACGTCTTGAGATCTTCATAATAGACAATAAACAGAATCTCAGACAAATGATATTTTGGATATTCACAAAAATAAGTGCCAATGTTTTTCTGATTTGATGGGCAGGATTCAGTCCATTTTATGTCCCCTGTCCCCCAGGAAACAACAACAAGGCAGTCTCTTTCTGTATCTAATCTACACAGCCCAGTGATGCAGGCAGATACTGCCACCCAAAAGCTTTTTTGGGCTCACATTGCAGCCTAATAGGGATGCCCTGAATCACTCCCCGTGTTGCTGCTAATTACTGCAGTGACAACGTGACCTAACTGCTTCTAGGAAGGGTCCCTCTTCCCCCTTCTGTGTCTTGCAACTCGTGAAGGAGGCTGGAAGGAGGGAAAGGGGGGGGGGTTCAATTAATGGGGAGCAGGCAGATGGAGACAGCCATCTCACATTCCCAGGCCCCTGAGCCCAGGGAGCACTGTATGGCTGTTGGCACATTCAGTTCTGCATAGGTATCTGGACTGTCATAACTGAGGCAAAGGTCCAAATCCTGGTGCAGGATTAGGGCTTTCCCCTGATTTATTTTAACCCAGCGTAAAGCCACAGTAAGCAGCTTTCCCCAGAATGATCTGGATCAATCTGTGTGTGTTTTGTGGCCTCCTGCTGATCCAACCACACACCAACTTAGATGGTCAGCGTAGCTGTGCCCTTTCTTTCTCTCATTAATATATTTAGAAATTCTTGGAAGAAGAAAACCATTTTGCCTCATTCTGTGTGATTAAAAGACAAAAGGGATATGAAATAGCTTCTTTTCTGACCTTAATAACTTTCTATAATACTATAACCATAATGGGCACATGCAGCTCATTCCTTCTTTTCTCTATTTTTCAAACACTTCATACATCCCATGGCTCAACTGTCCTGAAAAACTATAAAAGAGAGGTATGTGCCAGGCTGTACTAAGGAGCTTTCAAAACATTTCGAAGGATAGCCGTATACAGTTAGAGCGTTTCCAAATATGTAGGAGTTGCCATTGGTCCTACACCACTTCCATCTGATGAACTGCTCAACTACTGAACTTCATTATTAAAAGTCATGAGCCAGTTTCTTTTATGTCTTTAGCTCAGCTAAGTACCATGAAGAGGAGAAATTCGTTTTCCCCCTAAAGAGATCTTAGAATTTACCTCATTTTAATGTAAACTGGGCACTGAGCAAAATAATTGAACTAGCTATGCTGATATTGGCCCCTTCTACATTGTCATATAATCCAGATTATCAAAGCAAAAATCCACATTATCTGCTTTGAACTTGATTATTTGGGTATTCACTGCCAGATAATCTGGGATAAACAGATAATCTGACTGCCAATCAACTCTGCCATATAAAATCCAGATTATCTGGTTTGGTCTGGATTATATAGTACTGTAGACAAATGTAATCCAGTTTGAAACAGATAATCTGGATTTTATATGGCAGTGTAAATGGCGCCTGGGATCAGATCCTGACATATAGGGCAATGTAGAAGGGGTCTAATACTTTTGTGTTGCTTCCACTCTTAGGTAAAGTTTTCTGTTTCATCCAGATTCCGGATAAATCAGAAATGGACAAAGTATGTCCCTACTGATTTTGTCTCAATAAATAGCAACTTATTTGCAATTACTTTTTAAAATCCAAGGCATAACTATAACACATTATAACTGTAACTTAACAGGAGTCAATGTCCATTAATTTATTTTTAGGCAACTGTAACTTTTAAGTACTTTTACAAGGGCATGGCCACGTTAAATAATGAAGGAGAAATATGGTATAGTTGTACTGAATTGTACTGCATTCCATTGGTACATTTCTAATCTACTGTATAGAGTTTTACAGTTCATAAATCAGCCATTTGAATTATTCTCAGGTACAAGCCACTGTTGCACCACTGGAATTCTACAGTCTCTTTAACCATCTTTGGCTAACCATCTTCACACACAGCTCCATACAAAGCTCATTAGATGTATCCAAATGGGATATAACTAAGGAATATGCCATTGTGACAGGATCAGGTTTCTCGTGGCATAGATGCAGTTGACACATTAATTTTCACTGAGAAAATGCACTCCTAGCCACCATTGAGACCTTATATTTCTTATTCAAAACTCATTCCAAGAGTACAGCCAAACTTCACACATGCGTCTTCAGGGTGAGTATAACCTCTTTAGCACAGGTTGCTAATCCTGATATATCTTTTCACAGGCCAAGCACTTAAGCTTCAGTTTGTTCAAACTGTTCAAACTGAAGTCCATTATTGCCAAAAAATTCAAGTTTAGAATCAAAACAACTTCTTTGGATTTAAAATGGAAAGGGTGAATAGAGTTAATTGGAATGGAAAGGGTGAATTTAGTTAGTATACTAGTTAAACATGGTTCATACTGCTGCTTCATGCTTCTACATTCACATGTTGAGTGAAGACTAGGTAGATGGACCAATGAATGGACATGAATGTAGGGCAGTTTTTTTTTACTTTAATTACAGCATGTAACAAAATTTGAAAATGAATCTGTTCCTGGTTTGAAAGTGTTATTTCCTGTTTAATTGTGCAGTACTTAGTTTGTAATTTTCCTTAACGAAAATGTGCCATTTTTAACCTGTTAATGGTCAGACTACAAATAGGATTTTGCAGTTTAATAAATCTTTCCCATGTTTTTATGATAGAACCAATTGGAAAATGACATTGATAACCCAGGAACAAAAATTATGTTACATAGTATTATCATCTGATTTTACAATATCTAGGTTTGCTAAAAATGGGGGCATGTGAACCATAACAATTGATGTGTAAATGCCTTGCTGCACTGAACACACGTGCAGGAATGCAATGTATTATGTACTGTGAAACAGTTTTCAACTACAGTGAAGCTTATTACTAAGGACCTTATCACACGAGAGCATGGCTCTATTTTAAATCTGGTTTCTGCCTCCTGTAGAATTTTGGGGCTTGTAGTTTAGGGAGAGACTTTTAAACAGCTCAGACAGACAGGTCTTAGTCTTCACTTAACTACAAACCCCAGAATTTGACAGGAGGCAGAAACCAGATTTAAACTGGATCCATGTTCTCTGTGTGATGAGACAGTAAAATAGTCACTGACTGTGTAGTTGAACACAGCAATTAAATGGTATAAAATCCCATTATTTTTGCTTTCCAAAATACAACAAATATTTCTTTACTTTTCCAGAATAGCTGTGAACTCTCTGTAGCCTCTTACCAGTTGAATTCGTTGTGAGTTCATTTAGAATTGCCGTTAAACTCATACACGATTAAAAGAATGGCCCTAGAAGGGCCTTGGCCTTGCACTATCCCTAGTTCCCATTCTCCTTCAATGACCCAAATTTGGAAAGTTTTGCTTCCATTTTAAAAAATAGAGCATAGTTTAACAAATATCTGAAAACAGATAAATTATGAATGGTTTGAACTATGGTTTACTAAAACAAGCCAAGTTCAAGTCATGGTTCATAAGCTTAATTTATTTTAATAAACCAGTCTATTAACTAACACTAAGTAGCACTATATCAGTGCTACTTGATGGTAGCTCATAGACTGACATTGGTCCAAAAGCCAAATCCCTGATGAGTTTCCAGGAACAAAAAAGAAAGAAAGAATTGTAGCCAATGTGCACAGATATGTACTAGAACCAGCACATTGGTGGGAGGAGGGGGTGGGAAACACCAATTCCTGACATTAGATAGTCTCAGCTGCATTGATCTAGATTACCCAGAGTTTTGGATAAATTTATTTGAGCAAATGTATAACTGGAAACTATTGATCTCATGGCTACACTGAAGGAAATGATCATATCACAATAAGCCATATTATCCTAATAGCACTGTTCAAATATATGCATGGATAGAACCCTTGATGTCAAACAGTGAACTTCTGTTGAGTTTAATGGATCAGCATTATTGGGATGGACAGAGATCTATGGGCTCTGATCTGCATGTATGGATCTTTAGCCTTGCAAGCATAATTCCCTTCATATATCAGTTGTATATATTCTTTATACTATATTATAGACTAGTTGAGATATGTTGTTGAACTGTTGTTGTTTTTTTGCTTAGGCTTAGACACCCCCTCTCTTCCTGTACAATAATTGAGTCCATACATTTTTGCTACTGTTAACCACAATAATAATAATAATAATAATAATAATAATAAACTTCACTTGTATTCCGCACCATTCTCCCGATGAGACTTGGAGTGGCTTATAACACAATAATAGTGCAAACCATAAAAAATAATTATTAAGATAAACAACAAAATTAAATTTAATGAAAATAATATAAAAATCAAACAACATATTACATCGATACAACATCATCATTCATAAGTGAAAGTAAACATTGGTGATGTTATACAATTCTGATGTTATATAACCACGATTCTTCTATGTAGTTTCTGTGACTCACACATATGGGTTATTCTAAATCTGCCCAGGGATCTTTAAATGTTTCTAGAGCTACATTTTGGTTGTAACCCTGCCCCTTTGCCTGCCTGTATATAAACTCACTATGTAGGACACAGTATATATACATTTTGCCCTGTGGCTAATCCTGAAGTGTAGGCAGTCATTGCAACTGTTCCTGTAGTCATGTTCCCAAGGAGATTCTTGTACTGGATTGTACGTTTTTAAAAAAAGTTATGGTAATTTTATTCTCCAATCAGAAACAGATCTTTTTTAAACCTATTGTGTTTCAGTATGTTACGTAGACCGAGCCACTCTAAATTTGTTTCTATTATAATAACAGTTTACAAAAATGTATTGTTTCTGAGAAAATATAACAAACTATCACAAACTATTGTGAGGATGGGGCCTAGAGTCAGAGGGGAAAAAGAAGATGGGGGGGCATGGAAAAGGGGTAGCAGATAGAAGAATCAAACTGTTCTGGCAGATTGGGGAGAGAGCTGTTGCTCTACTGCACCATTGATTGTGAATGCACACAACTGACATTACCACATGATAACAATTCAGTAGCACTGCCAGGAGCTATATATTTATTTCTATGAGATTATTTAACAGAGATGAATTTCATATGACTGGAATAAAAGGGAAGTATTTAGCAGAGTTTATACACTATTCCCCTTACCCACAAATCTGTACCTGTTTGATAAACAGTGTTCTGAATGTGCAGGCAAAGAATATGTCAGAGTGATAATAATGTGTGCAACTTTGATTAAATAGTTTGTTAAACACTGTATTCAGATTGATGAGTGTTTCTCAACTTCAACATCACCTATTATGTGTTGAAGTAAATTAAAGCTGGAAAACCTTTGTTAGTCTTGTGATGCTCAAACTGACATCCAATTCCCCCAGACAATAGGTACAAGTCTGCAAGCTGCTCTAATTCTTTCCAGTCTTTACATTTATTGATTCTTTTGTAGACCTGTTTCATCCAATCTATTACAAGTGGCACCAGTTAAAAGTGTGAAGTTTATCACATTTGACCTGAGGTGCATGAAAAACAATGGGTTCCTAGCATATGTTCCACCAAACCCGGGGTTATTTTTTTTAATTACAGCAGTTTTTTAAAAACAATCTACGGATTTGAGACAGTTTGAAGTGTTGTCTTTATTGCAGACTGACGTGTTAATTTTTTGGGTTAATTTAATCCTTTGTGTTAAAAAAACTTTTGAAAATCTGTTTCCGATGTGAACTTAATTCAGCCAGCATTTGTTTCCGTAGGCTCTAAATGTTTTATCAGTTTAGTTGGTTTTTATACTGTAGTCAACTTTGATTTAAAGCTTATTTTGCCATGTCTTTGAAATGCTATTTTGCATATTTAACAGAACTACTAAAACAGACAGTGTTTGTGAGCATGAGTGAAATATCTTTAGGTTGAAAAAATTCCCTTTCCATGTTAACAAGAGAATTCTACCAAAAAGGTTTCCATTTATAATATCTGTTCAAATGGATCAGTAGAATAGGCTTATTGGAATTAACTTAATATAACAATTTTATTATCTACAATTCTTCAGTATTATGCCTTTTCTGCATATCCTGGACTGTAAAACATACCATATAAATAATTGATAATAAACAAACAAATCCTACTTTTGCCTCTCTCTGTTCTTCCTTGAATTTAAGGCTTTGAAGATTGGTAAATAATTTATGGGACTATTAGAGTAGACGAATCAAACAGTATCCTTGATCCTAGTTGTTTTGTGTCCTTGTCGTTTCTGAGGAGAATTTTTAAGTGATCTTTCTGATTGGTAGGTAAACAAGATGATGGAGAAAACAGAATGATGTGTTGTAGAATATATTTTAGATACTAAAAATATATTTATTTCATAATGAACTATGAGCTAATTTCTATGTATATCTACATATTTATAAATCTATATTTTATAGAATTATTGGATCATTTAAAATGTCTGTAAGTTTTATTTTGTTTTTGTTTGTTTTTTAAAATGTGCAAGTAAATTTTGAAGTTATGTAAGACTTAAGTGTATGATACAAATTTTAACTACGTAAACTTTTTACTGTCTGAAACTCCTGAAGGCAAATGATTAAACTTGTTTCTTGCACTCATAAATATATACAGACTGTCTGAAAACCAAATCTTGCTGAAGTCTTAACAGAGTTATAATATTAATATTAAAATGTAATCTAATGTGGAAATAAAGTTTTAAAACTCTAGAACATTTACTTTTTATTTGGCTATAATAGGATATCTTTATTCCTCTTTTTCTTACATATAACTAGAAAAGCTAGCACTACTCAACTAAGTGTGGGTGTGGTACAAGTGAGATACAACTTGCCATTAGATTATTGCACTTAAGAATTTAATTGGGGAACATTCATTTGCGCAAAAGCCAACTTGAGTATTCCTTATCTGGAAATTTAAATGCCCCCAAATCCTAATGTATTCATACAGGCCCAAACCAGGACTTGTCTCAGTTTTACCAGTGGTGCCTAAATGATGCCTCCAGTAAACCAAATTAATTTGGAGCAAACCAGGATTTCATGGTTAATTCCGAATTAATTAAAACTTGGTAAAATCCGGATCTTGTGGTAAGATCCGAGTCTTGCCATGTGTGGGTCCTGTATGGATTGAATCCGGAGACAGCAACATGTGATTTCTCGACCCAATTCACAAGCCTTCTCAGATTGTCAGCATCTGGGAGCCCAAAAAACACCCCCTTTCCATAAACCCCAAATATACTAAAAAGTAAATAAAATTTACCTGGCTTCCATTACGTTCCTCCTTATGCCCTCCTGGCATGATGAAATGACCCACCAGGAGACTGAGGGGCTGAGGAGGCCCCCCCTTCTCCTGGTGCATCATATCAGCGTGCCAGGAGAGCACAAGGAGAAACATAATGGCCACCAGGTAAGTTTATTTACTTTTTAGGGGGAAATTCGGAGGGCTTTGGGGTGGATGCATGCCATCCCAATTGTAATTGGGATCGCATATAGCCACCCCCTTCCCCCTAGGAAAGTCCAGGGATTCTGGGCTGGAATAAGCACTCAAATCTGTGCCAAACAGGTATCTTAAACCAGTTTTAGTGCAGATTTGCGGCCTATCTGGAAATGTCTTTAGTTGATGTAGTGACAGCTTTTCTTTTAGACTATCTAGTGTTGTTATGTTGAGAACCTATGTAAAAGCTGTGCACATTTTGTAAACTTTGGGTATATGTACAGAAAACTTCAGAATTTTGCAAAACATTGTTTTTACACAGGAATTAGTATTTACTGTGCAAAATACATGTTTTCTGCACAGGGATTTTCATCAGTGATGTTCTGAAACATGAAATATAATTGAAAATTGGGCTGAGACCCTTGTATTCTCATGGGCCAAGGAGAACATTGCAAAATATATTCAAATAAGTGGTGGATTATGGAAATTTACTGTAAAATTGAAATGACTTAGAAGTGATTCACATCTCTTTCGAGTCTCTGCCCCCATCATGTTAATTTAATTTTAAAAAATAATTTAATTTATGTTAATTTAATTTAAAAAAATAAAATGCTAGATCTTGAGATTACATTTTTACACAGTACTGTATATACTTGAGTATAAAAAGGTAAAGGTTGTCCCCTGACATTAAGTCCAGTCATGTCTGACTCTGGGGTGTGGTGCTCATCTCCATTTCTAAGCCGAAGAGCCAGCGTTGTCCATAGACACCTCCAAGGTCATGTGGCCAGCATGACCGCATGGAGTGCCGTTACCTTCCCGCTGGAGCGGTACCTATTGATCTACTCACATTTGCATGTTTTCGAACTGCTAGGTTGGCAGAAGCTAAGGCTGACAGCGGAAGCTCACGCCGCTCCCTGGAATTGAACCTGTGACCTTTTGGTCCAACAAGCTCAGCAGCTCAGTGCTTTAACCCACTGCGCCACCGGGGGGGGCATACTTGAGTATAAGCCGACCTGATATAAGCCGAGGCACCTAATGTTAACACAAAAACTGGGAAAATGGATTGACTCGAGTATAAGCCGAGGGTGGAAAATGTGGCAGCTACTGGTAAATATCAAAATAAAAATAGATACCAATAAAATTACATTAATTAAGGCATTAGTAGGTTAAATGTTTTTGAATATTTATATAAAACTGTAATTTAAGATAAGACTGTCCAACTCTGATTAAACCATTATTCTAACCTTCTTCAAAGTCAATGTGCTTATGTATCCTTCCAGTAATAATAGAGAGTAAAATAGTAAATGTTATAATAATAATAATAATATGGAAATGTAATAATAACAATAATAATAGAATAAAATTATAAATGTAATAATAATAGAGTAACATAATAAATGTAATAATAACAATAATCAATCAAGTAAAATAATAAATATAATAACAATAATAAATAGAGTAACATGTAATAATAATAAAAAGAGTAAAATAATAAATGTAATAATCACATAATAATAATAATAATAATAATAATAATAATAATAATAATGATAACAACAACAGAGTACAATAATAAATAACCTTGACTTGAGTATAAGCTGAAGGGGGCTTTTTCAGCCTTAAAAAGGGCTTATACCCGAATATATATGGTAGTTTCATTTTCACTGTCTTTTGCTCTTTTCTATGCATTAGTTGCATGTAGTCATATCATTTTCTGAAATCCTTTGCCTTATTTCTAATTTCAAAAGTGCTCTGCAAGCAATAATTTAATATTCATGCCAAGAGTGTTCTGTCTGTTCTCTATCAACCTATTTGGTATAAACCAAGAAGGAAAGGTAGGATATAGTGCATGGAAGAGATTGGCTCTATTGGTTTTTGGCTCTGACTCTGAACATTCCTGGCTTTAGCTCTTGACAATTACCTGCAGAGGAAAATAGCTCACAATAGAAAAAAGGGTGTCTATCACTGTATAACTCTTTTTCAAAACATTATTTTTTAAGAATGCCTATCATAGGCACTTTTTAAGACTATAATTTTCCCAACGTGGGAATTTGAAGCCCAGAAGCCTATTCTCTTGGGATTGGACTACAAGCTCATTCAAAATCTTGGCTTAGTGATATAATTCCTATCTCAAGTGTCAATAAACTTGCAAGAGAAAGAGATATTGTACCCACAGAAATATCATATGGCAGTAATTTTCAGAACACATACCTGTATTTGTAGTGTAGCAAATTTGTGGCAGAAACTGATGATTATGGTCATACTGTTGTTTTGAAAGGGACCATTTGAAGTAGTGCAGAGCACTAGAATCAGAAAATTACAATTCAACCTCAAAGCAGTGTCTAAACATAGGAACATAAGACCAGTGGTCCATCTGTGTCAAGTCTTAAGTGGTAGCAGCACTCCATGATATCAGTATTTAAGAGGTCTGACTGTGCATACCTTCCAAATTCAAACAATATTGAGTGTATTCAGTAACCAGAAGTATGCAAGACGGTATCATTGTCAGCAAACAATTGGCAACGTAAAAACTAAATAAAAAAAACAATTAAGGTAGCCTTCAAAGAACTGTCCAAACTACATGAAAGTCCAATTTAGGATATTCAAATTAGTCTATTTCTGGCTTACGTTACTTTTGCATGAATTTGTTTGCAAGGACCTCATCACACTTACTAAAATAAGCTCCTTAGGATGCTTCAAGAGTTCTTAAGAGATGGAGCCACACGCTAGCCATCACATGATGTCCTTGGACACTTCCACCCAAACATGGATGTCTTCTACCCTGTTTGGGTGACATTTTCTGTGATTAAAAAAAGGACAACTTTCATAATACTTTCTTTCAAAATATGTGTTTAAATACTTTGGATATCTTTTGTGCTGGGACCTGGCAGTAAATTTTACTTATTGTAATGATGCGAGCCAAATTGTCTTCTCCTTACTCCCGTTTCTCCTGAGTCTCTTTGGCATAGAGATTATCTTTGCCACATCTGCTGCAAGATGTGGTGGCCAGTGCTTAGAGTGAAAGTGTGAGCTTGATAAAAGAAAGACAGATGGATTAGTGACAGAGCTTAGAAAAGAATAATTGTTTGATTTTCAACCCCAAAATCAGCAAGTCAGTATCGTAACTAAAGTAGCTGTGTACAAAGGTAACATGTTTATAGTTGCTAAGATGCTCACAAAGCGACTTCCAAGAAATAAATATAATTAGTCTTTCTGTATTAGGAAAATTATTGATCTGATCCAGAATAGAATTATAATAGGGATTGTGTTTTGATAAATTATCAAATATATATGGACAAAGCTTGTTCTTTCTGGAAAAAAAACCTTTTGCACAAAAGTGAGTTGATGCAGGAATCATCAAGACCTAATCCAAGTGTTACTGCCAGTGGAGGCTGTTAGTCTCTGGGATTCATTATTCCTCTGGACCTGCCTGGAGTATAGTACTCCGCACTTTGAGTAGCTTCCATCATGGCATCCAATCTTCACTGGTTACAGATGTTAGTCTTTCAAATTTTGTTAAGTGAAAAGGTGTGCACAGTAGATAGTTTTTCCTTCATTCAAGCATCACAAAGATCTAAAGAGTAAACATTTCAAACTTGTATCAATGTAATGTCTTTATCAAGCCAACCAAAAGAATTAACATGTGTGCAAATGTTTTAGAATTCCAAATGTTACAAAAGTTCAGTGAGTTGCAAGATCTTTAAATCTAATACTTGCTTATAAAATAACAGCACACTCAGTATTCCTTTAGCTTTATTGCAAATTACAAAAAGCTTCACAATTACTGCAGTTTCATACTTTCAGTTCATGGGCTCTGGCTCAGCAGCAACAACAACAGAAAAATAAAACATTAATTTTAAAAATTAAAAAAGAAAAGGAAGTAAAAATATTTTTTACAAATGATGGATTTCTGAAGATTTGTTCAAATGATACAACTCTTAAATACAATGTACCATTTTTGGTTACTGCTATTTGAAAAGAAGATAAATCGAAACTGTATACAGACATTGTAATGAAAGGTATACATATCTTTATTCAAGTTAGTATATATTTACATATGAATAGCAATAATTTTACATTTATCCAGAAATGTGCAGCTCATTTTTAATAATATATTTATTTTCTTGCTATAAAATTACTCCCTCCTCCTCGGATCCATAATGTGCACACAGCCTTTCTTAGAGGAAGAAATAGATATCATTCATCTTTTAATACAATACTTGAGCTTATCAGAAACCACAGTGAAAAGAAATATTACTCCACTACCAATATTAGGTGTTCCAAAACATACGAGAAAAGGGAAGTAATGACTGCTGATTCTATATCCCAGTATCCTTCAGATCGGTTTAACTAGATATCTTCTCCATGCAACACTTAAACCTCAAAGAGCTTTTAATAAAATGAATCTAAATGTAGGGAAGTATAGTTGGGGCTATCAGAAGCTGATCTTCCCACCTCACAATGTACCTTCTATCACCAGACTCCCTAAAATGCTACTTAAATGAATTTGCTAGAGCATATTTTGCTGGAGCCTTGTAAAAAAACAATTTTCAACCACACAGAGAACTTGATATCTTGGCGTTTTGTTGTTTCTTGTTTCCTTGAATATATAGGATGCCCCAATGTAAATGATAATGCTTTTCAATTTGGAACAGTGATTAAATGATTGACTGCTATGGTCTAGTCTGAGAGCCTATAGACAGATTCATTTACCTATGGACACATTTTAGGACAATAAATTGTTATTGCTTCTAATGTAAAATGTGAAGTTAAATTTGATATTTTGTGTGATCTTTCTTTTCCATTTCTTCAGTGGCCAGTATTTTGCCTTGACTAAGGCAATGAGAAATGTCATGAAAATCTGATTGGATTTTGCTGTATCCAAAAGCAATTTACTCATTTAAAAAAGTAATATGCATAGACTACAAGGGAGTACATAATCTTTGTAATCGTTTTTTGTTCCAATCTTTGTTTCACAGTAGATTTAAACTACAGTAGTCCTAATGTTCCTAGAAATAAAACAAAACGTATTGATCCTTTTGGAATAATGAAGCTGGACTCTTTTCATCAGCTATTAGTACTGTGAATGGTACTGTTAATAGCTGCCATCATGACCAGTATTCACCATTACTAACAACTATAGTGTTTCTTTTTATCATTATGAAATTATGATTAGAATGTATTGGATATTTTTTTAGAATAATGAAGCTAGACCCTTTCACATAAGCTATTGGTACTGCTAATAAGTGCCATCTCTGCCATTGTTCACTATCACTAACAGATATAGTGTTTGTTTGTTTCTTTTTTTATTATTATGAAATTATAATTATAATTACAAATAAACAATTATACAGATTGATATAAATTCTGGGGATCTATTTACATGCTCAGACCTTGAACCGCAGCATCAGCGGAAGCATACTCTAGAATATCCATCCCTCCTGGATGGTTACCCTTAGCATGTCAGCATGGAGCACCAGATACCTCCTGGCTGTCTTCTGGCACGTTTCCTGACACCAGCAAAGGTGTCTGTGCAATCTGGGAAAAAAGGTGGTCCCACTCCATTCCCTGGATTATTTGTTTGCCTTTGCTTGTGATAGCAAAGGTGCCCAACGATGACCACAACCTCTTCAGAACTCTGACTAATTGCTGTGGCTACAAATGGCAACAAGGGTAAGTTCCCTATGCTGTAGAATTTAGGGGAAAGAGGATGGTAGAATTGGCTCATGTGAACAATGGACTGATTTGAATTAGGAATTAGTTTTGGGGAAACTCCAAAGCAGACCGGTTTTATCCCGAATTACTGGTCTCTGGAAATTATGTGGACTTACACCACATCCAGTTTGTAAATTAAGCAGTGGACTATGGAGACGTTTCTACATTTGGACCATTGCAAAACTGATTGCCTACATAGTTGCTAGTATTCCTTCCCCAGACAGTCATCTCAGATAAACCTGTTTTCTATGCAAGTGTTGGAAGAAGATAAAAATAATAAAAGAGCCAAATATCTCTTTGCAAGATGTTTATATTATCAATAGCATTATAGATAATCTACATACCCCTTCAGTCGTTCCACTTTGCCACATCAGTCACTGTTGAAGGTCAAAAACCTATGCAAGCCAGCACTATGAAGTAAGTAATAAATTCTCTTCAAAGTACTCTGATGCACAAAATTTGCTATGCTGAACACCCAGCCTTCCACTCTTGTTATTGATGGGAGATGAAATCCATGTAATGGATCTAGTTTATGACATTGTTAAGATATAGTCTGGTTCTATAAACACTTCCCATTTTCACACTTCAAAACCATTTTGGAAAGGCAATATGCTGGGTTTAAAAGGATGGCAGTCACTAGGTTATACAGAATAGCCATGTGCAGTTTTTTGCAGATGGCATCCCACTGACTTTTCCACAATTTGTTGTATTACAACTTGGTATTGAAATGAATTTAATTGCCACTATTACCACGTGATGCACACAAGATACTCAATAATACTGTAAAGCTGCATTTTTTTTTACTGTGACACAAACGTTCACAAAAGCAATGTGTCACTGGTTGTTTGCATATGATTCCCCTAAATAAGCTTCAAGACACCACTTCCAGAAGTTATGTAAGTTGTTGAATGGAGTCTGCCTGTATATAGTTGAATTGTTATTTGATCCAGATTAAATATACCTGTTTCTTGAAGGTCCCAGTGTTTGGTTGAAAGCATTTCTAAATAATAGCATTATGAAGGTTTTTTTTTTTTTTTTAGGATTGTGTTATAAAATAAAACTCTGGAGCATTACTAAAGTCATTACTGTAAATGTATAAGAAAATGCTTTAGCTACAGTCTCTCTAAAGAATGCTACTCACTAAGCGTAAATGAGACATGAGCTAGACATGGAACTCAAATTTTTTGGTATGTATATTGTGGCATTGAATTTTGCCAAATTGTAAGCTGCTCCCTTGGGGTGAGATAGAGTGGGATGGAAAATTAACTATAGTAAAAATAATAATAAATAAAGGCCAGTAATAATTTGTAAGAAGCAGGAGAGGAGGCATCTTAAATGGCATAGCTGTCGGGGGCAATCATTAACTGGATGCCCCACAAAGTTGGGTTTGATGGCAGAGTAGTGAGAAAAATGCTATTCCTGAAATAAATCACTATCAAAGTCCATTTGGAGTTTGCATAAAAGCATGTGGGAGACACAACAAATGTGTGAGAAAAATTTCTCTGACCTGATTAAACAAAATTTCAATTTATTGACAGCAAGATGATGGGGTCAAATGCAGAGGAATTCTAGAGATAACCTGTTTCAATCTGCAAGTATCCTAGACAGAAGTGGAGGTTTATCCTCCTTCAGAATAATGTCCCAAAACACAGCCATAGTAACACTGAGTGGTTAAAATGCCATACTCCAATGAAAGCTGAAGTCCCAATCTTTCTGAGAATCTTTCTTGACCTGTAAATTGCTCTTCACCCATATATCTTGACAGAACTGGAATAATTTTATCTAGGAAAAAAATGCCGAAATCACAGGATTCTGAAGTGCAGAGTTGATACCCAAGAAAAATTGAACTCGTAATTGCTGGTAAATCACTCCATGTATTAATTATAAGGGGTAAATACATACAAAACAAATGCCACTTAATTTGGGGGGGGGGTAGGGGTTTTTTGTAATCACAATAAAATACTTTAAGTGTCTTACATCCATCAAGAATGCTTCTGTATAGCCCTATATGCTTTAATTCCTTTGTTTAATATTATGTGTCACAATGAGAAAAGAAGATAAATTTTGCTGATGAAAAGAATGGATAAATGCCAGAAAAATCTGTTCACTGATTGAAGAACCAGGAATATACAGCCACCCCTCTATAAACATGGATTCTGTATCCACTGATTCAACCATCCAGTTTGAACTCTCTTTCCTCCCAAGCAAAGCTTGACATGTCATTTTACATAAGGGATACCATTTTACTATACCATTGTATATAATGGAAATTGAGCATCCATGGATTTTGGTATCCATGGGGGCTTCTGGAACCAAACTCCAGCAGATACCAAAGCACATTGTAGCTGGAAATCATTTTACTTCACTTTGTTCTCTTGGCATGACATCGACAGTTGTATTTTCTTTGTATTGAATGACAAATGGAAAAATATTTTTTCCCTTTGGTATTGAAGATCACTATCTTTGAGAGTTTCAAGTCAGGAAGTCTCTTGGAATATCCACCAATATACTGTCCCTTTTCTGGGTATGCTGTTCAAATAGCCAGGAGGCAGATAATTGTATTTCTGCTTGTTCTTTGTGTTCCATCTTATCAGTGTATGTAAGTAAAAATCTTGGAAATCTGTTTGCTAAATCATGTGGTAAATAGTGTTGCTGATGACTGAAAAGTTGCTGTTGAACTGCTGTTGTTAAGCACTTATTACAGGAATCCAACCAGGCAAATTAAGAAACCTGTGTGTTTGCTTGTTATTTCAAGACTTTTATGCTTGGCTTCTGAAGAACCTCTTACAGGACCTCATGACCTAAAAAAAGCTTGCTGTTCCTTAGTCAGGGATTGCCTTGTGAAATCTGAATCACTGACCTGGCAACAATGAAAATGATTACCTCCAAGGGAGAGTTTAGCTTTTGTTATTCTTTAATGCACCATGTTTGAATGTCTACTATTAAAAATGTATGTATAAAATGACTATACATGCCATTTTATAACAGAGCATTAATAGATAGAGTTAAAAGTGATTTTTTTCTTTAATCTGCAGATTAAAGAATGTATTTAATATTTGATAGCAAATGGTTATTAACTGCTTCCTCATTTGTAGTGGAGGAGATTTGCACAGAATGAAGTTGCTATTTTTTCTATACCTGACTGTTCTAATAAATGTATATAAACATATTGTCTGAAATCTGTGAAGACTAAATTATTGAAGAATTGCAGCAATACAAGTATGTCATTATTTTCTAAACACCCAGTGTTAAAGCCTATACAGTTATGGAAATGGAGAGATAGAAAAATGTTTTGAATTTACAGTCAACTATTTAGTCCTGTGTCTGTTTTAATAATATATTATTTAATGCATTATTTGTCTTTAGACATTTGCAGAATTTAAAAAAAATGAAATTACCACAGCAGGACAGGCAAGATCTGGGGGAAGAGTAAATAAAAAAATGAAGGTACTACGTAAGGGTGAAGTATAGAGAAATAAATAAGTGAGCTCTATTGCATGTGTGACATTTTAAAACAAAACAATATGACACTTTCAAAACAAGAGCATATGAATGTTTTAGAAATCACTTACCTCTTCACTTTTTTCATTTAATTTTGGGAGTGGCATTGAAGGAAATACTGGAAAACACCAGGTTTTTCATGTTACTTGTACATCTCTTACAGATTTCACCAATTACTAGTACAGTATGCTACTTATGGCCCTTCCAGACAGGCCCTGTATCCTAGAATCTGAACCCAGGTTTTCTGTTTATCCCAGATTATATTGCAGCGGGGACTCGCGTTATCCAGTTTAAAGCAGAAGACCTGGGATCAGATTCTGGGATCTAGGGCCTGTCTGGCAGGGCCCTAGCTTCCTTTTCTTATTTATGATGAATATGAAAATCATGGTCATAATCATTTTTCATTAGAATGAGAAACTCTGTTTTTGTTAGTATACTAATCATAAAGAAAATTTTTGATTCCATATATGTTTATTTTGTGTTACTTTGCCTTTTAATATCATTTTCCCCTGGTATTATAAGTGGGGTACTTCTCCAAATACAAAGTGTTGTCCCTGAAAAGTTGTTGATGATATTTCATGTTTGTCAGAAAATGTTTCCTTTTAACTTTTCAACTGTTTAGTTTAAAAGTCTATTACAGTCTTATATGCTCCACAGTACAAGGCATTGTCCTCGCTTTATCTGTGGATGTACTCTTCCTGTTTATTATTTTTGACATATAATTTATGTGAAGCTATATTTTCTTATTTGCAAAAGAGCTCTGAGACACCTAACAGAAAACGTCCTGAGGATGATCTTTGAAATCAGCTTAAACAATGACATCAGTGTCGGGTCAAAAAACAGGTTATATTAAATTTTTTGATTATTCTAGCTGCAAGGAGGGAGTAAACTGGTTTAAATGAACATAAAAACAAAACCACAGGTACTGGTCACTAAAAAGTCACTATATATATATTTTAAAATAATTTTATTGATCAAAATATATACTTACATTCACAGGCTACGTTACAGAAACATATTATCTTCAGATTTAATGGGATGATAAAGATGTCATACCTCCTCATAATATAAGGAATGTGCTTATCTCAGAGATGTGTTCCAGAAAATGTAAAAATACAAATCAAGAATCTTATTGCCCATTGTGTCTGAGGAGGATAGAGACTAGTTTGCTGCCTGCAACTATAAGTGTGTTCAATGCACTGAAAATGTCTAGGTGGATAAATCGTATCAGGCGTTGTTCACTATCTCAGCAGGTGAATGAAACATCATCTAGTTCTTTGGGGTGTGCCATGTACAGTTGCTGTTGTTCCTAGAATAGTAATTATAATGCTCTAGTCTTTGCATTTGGTGCCCTCTTGCTTCTGACACAATACCCCCCCCCCCCTTAAAGCTGCTGAATTCAAATTCTGTCTTGTTAGATTTTAACTTGGTCTTAAAATATAATAATCAAAAGTCTAAAACCCAGTCATAATAAAAACAGTGTTTATATCACTTCAAATTCTATGTGACATAGTGATTTATAAAAATAGATAAGAGTGGGTTATACGATATAGATACAACTACCCCTGTGCCGGCAGGACTAAAGACCGACAGGTCACAGGTTTGAATCCGGGGAGAGGCGGATGAGCTCCCTCTATCAGCTCCAGCTTCTCATGTGGGAACATGAGAGAAACCTCCCACAAGGATGATAAAACATCAAATCATCCGGGCGTCCCCTGGGCAACGTCCTTGCAGACAGCCAATTCTGACACGACAAAAAAAACACAACTCTTTTAAATGTATAGTTTATAGTATAGTTTACTATCAGTTTATTAAATATAGTCTACAAGAAATTGGTAAAAGGAAAGGGTTTTTGTTATTATGCATAACAGATGGGTGAGAATTTAGCAGTTTCCCCACCACCACAACCATATTTACAAATGTTCTGAAGTGTTGCAGAGGAATTATCCTGTGAGGTGAGGTGGGGTGGGATGGGAGAAATACGGGTTTTTGTGATGCACTGGGAATATATTCTGTGCAGAAAGCCTCAAAATCCCACTGATATATGTTTCTTCATAAACCATTCCCTTCACTGCACTTTGGGATGGGGAGGAAGCAGCACATGAATTTCAATGTACTTCCAAATTGAGGAGAAAAAGTATCACAATCATTCATCCTTGCATACAAAGACAAAAGTAGTTAAGAATTTACATCCTTGCACAAAACTGCCATTTGTATTAACTCTTATGAATTAGCCATGTGGTCTTTTTCAGAATGATACAGAGGACAGATCCATTCACTCAAGCGTTATTCTCTGTTCTAACTGACAAGGCAGGAGTCTGATGTCTTTCCATTGTGATTGTTGCGGCTCTTTCTCTTCCTAGTAAGTTTTTATTGTTCTGCCCTGCCAACCAGATGTGAATTCCCTTCCCTTGGTCTATATTGAGAGAATAAAAATAGATGAAAAACAAAATAAGAGCAAAAGTACCAAGGAACCAAGAGAAATCAGTGGGCTGGCTTTGCCTTCAGGGGTTGAAAAGTGGCAGACTGCTAGAAAATCGAAGGATGATTCTGCTCCCCTGATGGTTGATCAGCAAATTGGGAGGTAGGGGGAGACTTTCTAGTACTCAGGTGACTTTCTAGCACTCTAGTACTCAGGTGACTTTCTAGTACTCAGGTGACTATAGTTAAGTGATCTCTAATGAGGACGAAAGCTCAATATTAAGGAATGTTTTCTAGACTTCAAGCAAAAGTGACTAAGAAAACCTAACCATGCACCATGATTAGAAAATAGGAGAGACAAGTAAGCCATGATAGGAGCTAAGGTAGTAGAAACATATTCTTGAAAGTCAAAATAGGTGAAAAAAAGGGATCAAAGCCATAAGACTCCTTTACTTTGACACTTACAGTTGGAGAAAGACACTGCAACAGAGGTCTAATCTCCCAAGTATTGCTTTGGTCACAATATTGAATTGAGATTCAGAGGTGGGGTGGCAGACTGTGAACACATGCAGAAACTCAAAACCCGAAAATGTATGGATTTATGGTAAACCTTGAAAATAGGCGCTTAGCACCTACAATCTTATTAACACATTTTGGAGCCTTATTCAATACCTGTCTCTCCATTTCACAAGAAAGAGAAGAGATGATGAAACAGGAGGTAAAACATTTAATGTTATTGAGGTCTGCAGATGTTATGCTATTAAGCAAAATGATGGGGCATTCTAGTCTCATTGATCCAGTTAGATCCTTGGCAGATACCATGACAGAAGTATACAAAACTATCTTATATTATGCCAGCTGGCAATGGGAAACAGAACTTCATTCCAGCCTCTGTCTTCCTTTCTGGAAAAGAACCTGAGACAGTGGTTAAAGGACTCCAATGTGGGAAAGGAAATTTCCTTTGACAATCCAACACAAACTTCATATAACTGTCATACAAATCTCAAACGATGGGGGTGCATTACAGTGGCCAGGCAGCTCTGGGTTTTTGGTCCACCTGGAACTGAAGGAAGTTCAATTAGCCATGCTGAGATTTGTCCAAACTTGCACAGACAATATGACAGTAAAAGCATGCATATACAACCAGGGAGAACTGCATTTGCTTCCTCTTGTGGTAGAGGCGTTCAAACGGGCTGATGATAACCTTCTGTCTATCTCAACTATAAATCTGAAGTGTACATTGACTGTACAGGTGGATTATCTGAGTAAGAGTGGTCTCTGAACCATAAAGTATTTCAGCAATTGACCTAATCATTAGGACCATTCTAAAATGGATTTATTTGCTTCTGACAAAAAAAGATTCTAAATTAAAAATATTTTATTTGATCGATGGAAACGAAGAAGCAGAAGCCTTTGATGCTTTGGCAGATTCTTGGCTAAGGGACTGTCCTTATGCTTCCCTCCCCCCAATTCCAATTATGTAGAGAGTTCTGTTCAAGATTTAAGAAGAAAAGGATTTAGTGATGCTAATAGCTTTGCATTGGCCAAGAAGTCCATGGTTTCCTTGCTGGTGCAAATGTCGGTAGGGCCACATATTCTGTTAGGGCCCAGTGCTTCATCCCAATCCAAACTGGATGAATCTGACTGCATGGGTGTTGAATGGAAAATCGCTTCAGGGTTATATAACAGGCATAGTGGACATTATGTTGGCTCCTGGGAGAAAGTCAATACAAAGAAGATGTGGTTTCACTAGGAGTATATTTAGAAATTGGTGTAGGAATCACACAGAACAAAGAGAAAGGACACAGGTGAAGCATGTTGAATAATTTTTATGTCATGATGAGACATGTTTTTCACATTGGCAGAAATCTTAAAGATTGTTGAAAATGCATTGGCTTCACAACCTCATATTAACAAAATTTAAAGGGTGCAATGATAGAATCATATCCAACAGTCCATTGGTTCCATTCTTGGGACTTGTACTTATTAAATACACTCACTAAACCTCCTTTTGAGCCAAGGCTTCTCTGAAGTCACTGTTAAAGTGGCATTTACTGCAGTAATAACATCAGCCAAGAGTGTTTTGGAATTGGCAGATCAATTTGTGCTCCTACATTTATATAAAATTTAGCACGATTGGTTTATCTTAATACTGGTTCTGTCTTCTCTGCCAAAATGCCTTTGTAAGTGAGGGGTAAGTGAAGCAATTTACTTACCTAACTTTTGTCCACATACAAAGCCATTCATTAGAATACATTAGATGTGGAACACTCAGTGAAGTTATACCTAAAGATAACATTACAGATTAGGGGTACTGAAGCTCTGTTTGTCTCTTTCCACCCAAAGACTAAGCTACAAGGATTTGAAAATAGTGATTATGCCAAGAAACTGAGGCCACAAAATATCTGGCTGAAATCCACCACTAGATCACTGGCAACAAGTGTGGCATATGCACTTTTGGCATCTTTGGAAGATATCTGTCATGGAAGAAACCAACACATTTATTTTTAAAGTGTTATAAAATGGTGAGATACAATTCTGTGTAATCAGCATATGAAAGAACTGTGCTGCAGGCTGCAGAGGCATAGGATATTGGGTGGCTTGAGTAGGTTCTATGACTTAATAGATTGCTTGTCCATGCCAACCCAAGAATGAGAGGTTGGGACTTATCATAGATGATCATTTAGGATAGCAGGAGGAGCAATATCCCCCCCCCCCCCCCAAATTAATCTGGTTGTTTAGTTGGGTTCAGTCAGTTTAGGGCTGTACAGTCATCCCTCCACATTTGTGGGTCTTAGGGCTGCAATACCATGCAAAAATAAATAAAATGTCAATATCTTTAGTTCCTTGGAACCATATGTAACACACAAACACAAAGGTAGGGGCTGCCGATTTAAACAGTCACAGATTAAAATGTATAAGACACAATACATTTGAATTCACAGAATGTCAGCCTCCCACTCCTGTCTTCGATGTGGAGAGATTCCTTCACACAGCTAAAGCGGGCAGCTTGTAGTGCTTGCCACTGTCTCTACTGATGCACTAAGCCATTTTTAATATGGACTTGGAAGCCTCACCTTGCCTCTGCAGTCTCTCATTCTCATGAAACTTGTAGAGAGGTTGCAGATGTGAGGTAAGACTTTTAGCCACCTATTAAAAATGGCATAGGGCATCATCATATAATCCTCAAATAATCAAATCTTTAATCAAATCTTTAATGGTTACATGTGCAAATGTGGAGGGATTACAGTATAATTGAACTGTCTAGGAAGGACTGAGTTGTAATGGTCACAACAGAAAGAACTTTGATTCCTGTTTAATTGGTAAGTACATGGGTGCTACTTACCAATGAAGTACCCATGAGTAAGTAGATTGAGTTGTTGTAGGTTTTTCGGGCTGTATGGCCATATCTAGAAGCATTCTCTCCTGATGTGAGTAGATTGCTTTTCCTACCATTCTAGAATGATCATACATGGTAAGTACCAACCTCTCAATTTCTCTGATCTTTTTTCCAACTTATTATTCATGTTTGTATCTTAGTTATTTATCTCCTTCTGAAAAAAAAAACATATTCACAGCAGGGGCTTAAAAACAAGATACTGACTTATTCCATGCTGAACTCAAGCACGCCGTTAGCCAACCTTTTTACAGTGGGCCAGCTCTAGCTGAGAAGGCAACACAGCAAGATGCAGTCATCTAGGTCATTGCTGGTTTCACTTTTTAAAAGAAGTCGTACCAAACATTGTTGAACATTTTAGCTAATAGAAATACAGAATCCATGCATCTGACACAAATGAGGGTCACTTTGCATCAAAACATTTTCTGCTGAGTGCCTTATGCAAAAGGTTTTATACCCTGACATGCATTCTGGAGAAAGAGGAAGAGCAGTAAAGACTAAGACTTTTTATATAGACTGTGACCTGGGTAATGGCAGTCGTCTGGGAAAATTATATATATATAGTTCTAATTTTGAATCACTTAATAAAAACAGTTAAAATAAATTAATAGTTAATAAATAATTCCAACATTGTATGCTTCTAATCTGGATCCAGCCCATAATATTTATATAGGACCACATTTTTCAACCCTATTTAACTCCCCCCCCCCCCCCGACACACACCGTTTCTTTCTTTTGCTGAAAAGGGCACACTCTCTCCAGCATCCTCACATAGGTTTTGCACTGTGGACTTGAATCTGCAATCTTTTGAATAATATATTTTCTAGCTAAAGGTGAAATGCTAGCAAATTACATCTCTAACAGTAACAAAACAGAGGAGAATCCCCTTTACCAGAGAGATAAGATGGATTTTTGACCAGAGAGATGTTACAGCTTTGGTTGTATGTTAGGGACAGTATGGCATGTGTAATTTTATTTCCCATTCTTTTTCTAATTATGCCCAACATAGATTTTCCCCTTGTGATACAATAACCACACATTTTCTTCAAGCTATCTACAATGGCCCCAAGATCCCTTTCTTGCTCGTTTTCTGCCAAAACCTTTTAATGTATATGTTCTGTTGGGTTTTTTTTTTTTTGCCCCAATATGCATCATTTAAACTTATTTAAACTTAAACTTTGAATTACTATTCCTCTGTTTGGAATTACTCTTTCCATGTTTGGGAAGTTCTTTTTGAGCTCTTACCTATTTGTTCTTAATATTCTAAATAATGTTGTGTCAAAGTGGTTGCATCAGTTTAATCCTTGCATTCTCTACACCTTGGACTTTATAAGATACATATGTTTTACATTATCTTTTTAGAGTATTTTGTCTGCAGAGCTATATATATTAACATATCTCTTCAACTTTTACTTTTCAAGCCATTCATTAAAAGAGTGGATGTATTAGGTGACCACATAGCCATATTTTAATATATTAATAGCCTGATATTTCCTAGACATAGATCACACAGAGCAACATTGACCATAAATTGTAGTCGAAGACATCCCCCATAACACAGTTGACAGGGTCCTGAAAAATCTCATCGCAACTATCTGGAAGCTGCTCTTGAAGCTAGAGTGGAATTCAATACCCAAATTATTGAAGCTATGCAGAATGGTTCAACATCATGGTCCATGATATCAAAAGCTGAGATCAAGAAGAACAAAGTTGTACTTCCACATCACTCTGTCTATAAAGGTTAACCATTACTAATTCTGTCCCAAATTCAGGTCTGAACTCAGATTGAAATGGGCCTGCTATAACAAAAAAAGTACTTGCACTTGCTCAACACTTCCAACAACCTACCCCTTCCCAAGGAGTATTTTCAGTCAAAAAATAGTAATCATTATATTTTCAACTGAAAGGTAATGATCAAGAGCCATGGAATCCAGGAATTATCAACACTACACTGCTTTAAAGTCAACTGACACCACTCTTCCAGGTAAAACAAACAAACAAACAAAACCCAGTGCACTCTTGTGTCCATAACAAATCAGCCACAATGGCCAGGAAACAAAAGCACATGGATGGAAATACTGCTGCAAGCATTATCTCCGTGTGTTCAAGCTTTATCAACAGAAATGGATCCAAGACAACTGGGCTAATTACAACATAGGGGACCTAGTTGGATTTGCCACAAAACCAGCTTCAGGGACACTCTAGAGATAAGCAATTTTAACCTCTAATTGCTTATTTAAAAGGTCACAGCAGGCCTCTAAAGAATCCAAGCTGAGGAGGTATTAATGATCTCTACACCACTTTGAGGAACTCTGCTGGGTAGCTACTTGAAGATGCAATGGAAGCAGCAAATGTAGCCAAATAATTGTCTTGACTGTGGACTCTAATGTGTTTCGTCAGTTACTGCCATTTTCACTCTACTTGTTTGGCTTGTTTCTTACTCGTAGTACTCTGGAACATGAAGGAACTGAGTCTCAAGTAACATAATGTGAGGAAAGGCACTCAGTAACAATTATGCAGGCTGTGCTTCATGCCTCACTATTCAAAATGGCAGGATCACCAACATAATGCATTTGACATTTCTCTGAAGCATTCAATAATTGTCTTTTGATCTTTGGAGTGAACCATCCAAATTGATCCCTCACAATGCAGATTGAAACTGTTACCAGATCTATGCAAATCTGTCTGACCATGAGATGGCTTGGATCTCTTTCCTGCAGTTTGATGATTATAGCCCCTTCTACACAGCAAAATAAAATTCAGATTATGTGCTTTGAACTGGATTATATGCCAATGGGCCCATCTAGACATGGCCCATAATGCGAAAGCTCCCATGGTTCTACCGGAGACGTCCAAACAATGTCTCCAATAAAACTACATTAATTTGAGACAAAGCAGGAAAACCCTGCTTTGTCCTGAATTAATTTGATCCTCCATTAGACCTTGGCCTTCCTGAAAGACCCAGATCTGGAGTATGGACCCTGTTGGGACTGACCCCCAGGTAGTGCTACTTCCACATCCAAAGGTCTGTCCACACAGCCCAATTCGCTTCTTCAGGCCTCATGGGCCCAGAGAAGTGAAGAGGGAACCCACTCCCTCCCCAAATCACCCCCTAAAACCATTAGGTCTCTCTGCATGCTTCCTGGAATGTACCAATGTAGAACTGGGGGGGGGGGATAAATTTCTCCTCCCCCCCCCCAGTCCTGGCAAAACATTGGTACGTTCCAGGAAGAATACAGAGAGGAATAATGGTAGCCCAATAAGTTTTTCTTTTATTTTAAACGGGTTTTTTTGGGGGGGGTTGGGTTGTCCCCATTGTAGGGCTGTTGTTACCGTGCTACAACGGGGACAACGCATGGAAAAACCTGCTTCTTTTGGGTGTCCGTGCAGACAGCAACATGGAAAAAATGGGTTACTTTAACCCACTTTTTCCCACTACAAATTGCTGTCCGGAAGCAGCCAGTGTAGACTCATATAATCCAGTTCAAAGGAGATAATGTGGATTATTACTTTGATAATCCAGATTATATGGCAGTGTAGGAGGGTCCTATGTATTTTACAGCTTGTGACAAGATTAAATTAGTTGCTCTGTGAGTTAGCCAACAATATCCTGAAATTGCCTCCTGGGCTGCTGTGGAGATAAATCCAGAGCTCATTCACAAGAGGCAATTTAACAGGATTATTGAACTCTTCCAAATTTATTTTTTTGTGTGTTTCTTTATCTTCTTACTAGAGAGTACTTCAGAGTGAAGTCACTCAATAATCTCTCTTACAGAAGATACTGGACAGCAAATTCATTGATATACCAGAGCACCCTCAATGTGTCTATTTTGCCTTAGTATCAAGCACGATCTTCCCCAAGCCAAAGTTGGAGAGTTTTCCTAGTGAAAGTGAGATGCAGATTCTGTGGTACTAAATACTAAATCCCACCCTTATTCTCCAGCCTGTGTTGGTGTAACACTGAGTACAGGGGAAGTCAAAGGTGCATTACATCAACTGATCTGCCCAGTTCTCAAAAGTGTGTGCTAGTAATACAGGCACACATTCATTAAATCATGAACAAGCACAGCTCTCTCATGAATTCACCCAGGAGAGAGAAGGAATACTGTCAGGCTATTTCTTTAAACCAACTTTATTCTGTTTTTCTCCCAACACAAAGCAACTTGATTTTTGTGTGGATGTCCAATGTGATACCAGTGGTTTAGGAGAATCAAGAGAGAAATGGTGCTTAATTTTTTTATCTCCATATTTTTTTCTTCACATCTCATTATGATCTTACCTTGCCTACTTGCTCTTATCTCACATGGGGACAGCATATCCCAGTACTCCTAAGTGAAGGTAAAGTGCTGGCACACCCAGATACCCGACCCCCTTTTGCAACCCTGTCACATAAATACTAAAGCCATCAACATGTAAATGTTTCACCCACTTCTAGTAAGCATAAAAGAATCAGTTGTCCTTGATGTGTTTTCTCAGCTTGCCATGGGGAACATAGTAGAGGAGAAGCTCAGCTCTTGATACTGACAAAAAGTCTTCTGTTTGTAAAGGAGACATGTTTACAGCACAGCTTCAAGGCAGGAAGGGCAGACCAAGTTGAAAAGTTCCACCCATCATGATGGTTACTTCTACATGAATAAAGTTGCTTCCTTGGACAATCCTGTGCCATTGTCCTGCTGTTCTATTTCACTCTTTCATTCAAGGCTTCTTGTTTGTCGTATGAGATAGAATTCAATAGAAGGTTAATGTACCAGTTAAAGTTCCTCAATGTCAACTTTTTCAAATAAGGTGAAACATTAATCTTGTAGGAGTATTGAGCCTCTTTCTTTTATTGGTTTTAAGTCAGCACTTGGATTTTACTTGTTTGTAATTTTTTGATATTTTGTGAAACATTTTCCCATTATTATGACTTTACAAAAAATATTTAGAATATATTACGACCTTCGGATCTCCAGGACTGGAATCTGTGGTTTCATTTATCCACATTTGACAAAATATTTTCTATATTTTGCCGTGTCAATAGGGTTTGCTATTATCTGCAGTTTTGTATATCCATTCAAAATCTAGGAATGTATCCCCTTGGATAAGGCAGCCGTGCTTATTTAAGTGTCTGTATATTGTAAAGTTACTCATATATTTATTTTTACTTCTTTTTAGCTTCTGAAATTTCTTCTGTTGCACTAAAAATAATCTTGTAGTTCCATTGTGAATTCATTTCTCTTCCTCTGCAGCTAGTTTCATATAGTACCACATTATTTTCAGAGCTCAAAGATTTGCTTGAGTTAAAGGTGCTGAGACAAGTTTCATATGCTGAATTGGGCAGTCTTAGTAGGAACATACAGTGCCCAAGGAATGTCTGGAAGGGGACATGAGACTTAATATATGAATTTCATGTTACAGAAATAAATTAGTTTTTTTTCCTAATATGCAAGTCCAAAAACAGCTGAGAGGCTAAAGATGAAATAGCTTCTGAAGATAACGGAAGTGCCCATGAGATACTGTCATTTATCATGATTGTGGGAATAGAACTGTTCTAAAGAATAACACCCATCAGTATCCTTTGAGAAAATGGGCCCAGTGTAGTGAAAATGGTGTTCTAGTAACTAGAGCTGTCACTGGTTCAGCAGTGTTATAAATGATATTCTCGTGATGCTTAATAAAGGACAAGGTGAGAAATTAGTTCAGTTGACACTTCCAGAACAAATGCCATTAAACCTGCAATACTGCCTTTGTGTGAGAACAAATGCACTCAGCCATATGAGAGACTGAATAGGTGATTTTTGAGGTTCTTCAATAAAAATAAATAGCGGAGCTTACATAATTTACGAATAACATGGTTCAGGGACAGATCTACAGTAACATTACATTTTTCTAATATTTAAGTCCAAAAAATTGGGATTAACAAGGTTTAGTGAAAGATGACACAATAACTCTGAGAATTGTATGGATGCTGATTTGTAGGTTATGAGCAGCATAGTGGTGCTTGAAGCAAGGGTAGCTAAACAAACACTGAGGTTTTGCTTCATAATTTGTTCAGTGTTTTCCAAATGTAGGCAAATTTGAGTTTTGGTTTTTTTGGTGGTTTTTTTTTAGTAATTTCTCTCCCAACAAACTTGAGAAACAAATAAAAAACAAAGTATGGATTCATGCTGTTTGTTGTGAGACCATAAATGAGATCAGGAGGCACCTATATGTGGATGACTTGATTACTAAACCAAAAAGTTAAGCTCTGTGGCTTGTTTAGTTGCTTCCTCTACAAGCAGGAATGAATAAGTAAGACACTAGTGTGCATTCCTGCATGACAAGTCAAGGTTCCTGAAGTTCCTTAGCCACGTCTGCAATGCCACCCTCTCTTCCTCCTCCTCCTCCTCCTCCTCCTCCTCCTCCTCCTCCTCCTCCTCCTCCTAGGAAAGCAGAAATACTCAGCAATGAATTAGATGATCAATTCATTGCAGCAGGTGGTCAGTGGTTTGCTCTTCTTCACACTTGCATGTTGTGGGTTCCACTTTGTAGCCCCATTTCTTAAGATTGGCTCTGCACCTCGTGGTGCCAGAGCGCAGTCTGTTCAGCACCTTCCAAGCTGCCCAGTTTTCTGTGTGCCCAGCGGGGAGTCTCTCATTTGGTATCATCCATTGATTGAGGTTCTGGGTTTGAGCCTGCCACTTTTGGACTCTCGCTTGCTGGGGTATTACAGCAAGTGTCTCTGTAGATCTTAGAAAACAATTTCTTGATTTAAGTCGTTGACGTGTTGGCTGATACCCAAACAGGGGGTGGGCTGGAGATGTCACTGACTTAGTCCTTTCACTATTGGCTGCTACTTCCCGGCGGATGTCGAGTGGTGCAATACCGGCTAGACAGTGTAATTTCTCCAGTGGTGTAGGGCGCAGACACCCCATGATAATGTGGCATGTCTCATTAAGAGCACATCCACTGTTTTAGCGTGGTGAGATGTGTTCCACACCGGGCATGCATACTCAGCAGTGGTGTAGCATAGCGCAAGGGCAGATGTTTTCACTGTGTCTAGTTGTGATCCCCAGGTTGTGCCAGTCTTTTGTATGATATTGTTTCTAGCACCCACCCAGGTGGGTCAAGAAGGAGAATGAAAAGGGGTGGAGGGGGTATCAGGGAGGCATAAAATGACTGTAAAAACGAACTTTATCAGAAGCTGTGTTAACTGAAACATGCCTATATCTCAAAATGGCAACAATGCTGTGCACTTACTCCTGCTTTGGGCTCTTTTGATTTAGTTCAGTAAAATGGATTTTAATGTCCACATTCAATGTGTTGTTATCCTTTATCTATACACTTCAATTTTATTATACTTTGTCATTTTCACATTTTCCCTGAAAATGCTTTAGATAGTAAAGTTGTTTAATATCACATTGTTTTGTTTGTGAAACAAATATGCTATGTAATATTTTATAACATAAATAATTTTCTTCCAAGCTACACTTGTAATACATATAGTTATAAAGTAGAAGAATGTTACTTATTTTAAGAATTATAGATAGCTTATATTTCATTTTGGTATTTTTCATATACAACTTGTATGCTTTAATTGTTTCCATATTTCTCCCATCTGAAGTATATGCCAATGTTTCAAGTTTTTAAAAGCAATTTATCATGAACAAATTTAACTTAGTGAGAGCGAGTGTGGTGTAGCGGTTTGAGTGTTCAGCAGTGGAAACCCACTTGGTGACTTTGGGTAAGTTACACTCAGCCTCAGGAAGACATTGGCAAACCCTTTGTGAAAAATCTTGCCAAGAAAATTACATGATAGTTAATCTTAGAAACATCAAACATTATAAATTATTTGAAGACACACAACATTATTTTTGTTTCTGATTCAAATATAATTTTAAAACATTTTTCTTGGTTGTTCTTCCTGAACACACGAGTCTATGCCACTCATATTACTGAAGTAGTCTGCTTACCTCTTCTCATATCAGATGTTTTACCTTGACAGTGTGCTTTCTTTCACCTGCACACCTGACAAACAATTTACATATATGCATTGCCTTTAGACCAGCACCAGATGTGAGGTCCACTGCAAGATTAGATTGACATCTTGACTGGACTCTGTTTGATCACTACTTTTATACTTAATTTCTGCAACTTTAAAGACAGGGAGGCTTCTGTTTAATTTATTATTTCTTCCCTTGGCTTTTATCATTAGCATTTTATTCTGTCCTTTTTAACATTTTCTTTGCATTACTTTATTCTAGTTTGAGAGTTTAAGAACTGAGCATACTCCAGTGTGTTTGGAGGGCAGTGAAAAATCAATTTACATTTCAGATACATAATATATAAGGTAATTGGCCTCATGTTTCATATTTGCTGATCAAGCATTGACCCTTTAATGCAACCTCTGTCAAATATTACAGTGGGTTAGGAGTAGATGACACAAAACTTAATAATAGCTAATAGTTTTAAGGAATATTGTTCCAGCAAGATTAGGCAGAATGGTGTTTTGCAAGCACAGCTGTCACTCATCTAGCAGATCTTGTTTTTAATATGCCTAAACAGCTCTGTCTGCACTTAAATGAATTTACATAACTTACTATAAACTATTTTGGAAGCAATGTCTTAAAATTTTGTAATTAATATTGTAACAGCTCATTCTAGAGCAGCAATTATTGGATTGTATGAAAGTAATATGACAAAGGAAATAGAAGATCACTCATGGGATTTACAGTTGCATTCAGTCTTAGTGGCATACCAAGTCTGATGATCAAAATATTCAGTCTCATATATATTGACTGTTGAACTGCTCAGGGTCTTGACAGCTGGATCATTTACTGACCTTTTTTTCCATATAATCTCTTCAGGGATCAGAGCACTGCCATACTGAGCATTTTCCAAATGCGCAAGGACTGTACTGGAGACAGTCTCCGTTTAGATTGATGGCTAGATTGATAGTATGAAGCATGGGAGGTTCAGGCTCCTTACTAGTTTGAAATCATCTGACAGCAGACGTATTTGCTTATAAATTGAAAAACTAAATAATAATAAATAGCAAACAGCAGAGTATCTGTTTACCAAAACGATTGATAACAGTGATTCAAAATATTTTTTTTCTCTTAATATGAAGATGACTGGTAGTAGAGTAACCATTTACAGTGCTACTCAACAATCATGTAATTTATTTTGGGACTAATAATCTGTAACTTTTCGCCTATCTTTCTTTTGAGATATGACTGCTGTATGTATGTTTGTCTCATTTGGGATATATTCCCCAGTTAAAAAACCTGTCCACTAGACAGTTCACACTCAAATGTCTGAGTGAACAGAGATTTTCACCAGCCAAAAAAGAGTGGCAATTTATGTTTCTGTGGCATGATTTCCAAAAGTTTGGGATAGCAACCAAGAAGGCTCTTATGTCCTCAGCAAATGTGCCTGTAATTGTTGTTGGAAAGGATATTGAGAAAGGATCTTAAAACTTGGGGAGGCTCATCTGACTGTGTATATGTTCCAGATTTCTTTCTTAAAACCTTTTCTGTATGAAATTGCGCTATCTAAATTTAAACGCTCTCTAGATTTTAATTTTCATGGCTTCAAAGCATCAGAACTTTCACAAATTGTAATTTTTTTATTTTTATGTATACTAATTTGCAAGTATCCTTTTGAAATGACAAGCAAGACATTTAAAAAAATTATATCCTTCATTTTTTTCAGCAGGGGACCCAAGGTGACTTGCAAAAAGGCTAAAACAAAGATAACAACCCTGATAATAAAATGGCTAAAACATAATTGACACAAACCATGTCATTATATTAAAATGCTATGAAATTTTAAAGTGTTTAAAATAATTAAAAGCATAACAATAAAGTTTTTTTTAAAAAAAATCAACACACCACATATTACTGTAAGCAAAGTTATATACAACTATAGAAAATCGCCTTCTAAGTGTATCTTAGTGGAATGTCCATCTTCCATACATTCCTGGGTTCCAATTATCAATTCTCTACATGTATTAACCTTATAAAAAGGCTTCCTTGAATCCAAAGGAGTTGTGAGTCTGACTGCATCCAACATTGACTGGATTTTCTGGTTCTGTTACTGAAGTCCACATATTGGCAATGAGCCTAGGAAGCCTGTATAGGAATGAGCCTGTATAGGAAGCCTAGACATATGTTATCATGTTCCACTTTCAGTATGTGCAAAGCTGACCTGGATCAGACCAAATACCTTTCAACGTACTTTTTCTTGCAGTGGATGATCTTTATTCTGGAGGTATCATGAAGCTATTGTGACTAATATCTACTAAATATATCTACACTCTTTGAAAGCCTGGTCATTCAACAAAGCAAATAAGGCCAATAGTCTGGCATTGTGTTCTTGTGGGGATTGCTTTGTATGATTAATAATGGCTATGTTAGTAAACACAAAGATATTGTTCTGTTAGTCTGGATCAATATGCAAAGGTATCTTGAAGCACCTTTGGGACTTGAGAAAAAGACGTTGGTGTCATAAGCTTTTGTGGCCTTAAGTGTACTTCATCAGATGCCTTAGAAGTCATCAAATCGTACTTCATTGACAAATTGTTTGTATTTCTTTGCTAAGATGTCTATTTTTAATATCAGTGCCACTATGCACATAGCTATACCAGATGTACATTACCATTTTTTTTATGATCTAGGAACACCAGAGATTATATATTTATAAGGGTATTGAATGCAACTCCAGTGGTCCAAAAATAGTGGGTCTGACTTTGAATTGTCTCTTGCTTTTTGTTTAAATGATCAGTAAATGCAGAATTATAAGGTCATATCATAAGTAGGATTTCTATTCACAAGGCCTGCTCCTTGTTTCTGGTCTTCAGAGTGAAGGGTAAGAATCTCAGTGTGAAAGCACTATCTTGAAAAGTGTGTATGTGTGTGTGTATCAAAAAACCCTTGTGTTTTTTATTTTAATGTCATACTTTGTCCAACAGCAGTGTACACTTAGATGCATTGTGCTTAATGACATCATCAGGATCTCTCCTTGTGACATCATCCTTATAACCTCATGAGGTCCTGTTGCTTGTGATATCACGGGTCTTGTCTCTAGGTTTTGGGCCATGAATCTCAGAGCATGTGGCATAGTTTTGACCTTGCAGCCTTAATTGTAAAATTGTAAAATATAGCCAAAACAGAATGCTGTGCTATAGGGATAAAAATACCTTATTGTGGAGTTTAGAGTGGATTCCCAGTATCATCCATGCTTTGATCCCAACAGAGTATTTTATTTTTTTTGCTTTCACTTCCTTCCTGAATTTTCTATAGATGCAATATATGCTATGTATCTACAAGGAAGGGAATATCAACTCATGTAAAACCATATATTTACTGCTATTTATAATTTAGAGATCATTAATAGTTTCAGGAAGATCAGAGATAGATCAATCCAGAAACTGTTTTCTGCCCATCCAGTTAAGAAAAATAGAGAGAAGTTAGGCCAAAAGTATCCAATTTACCCTGTCTTACTGAATTAAGAAAATTATTATCTGACTAGGTTCAGAAAACAGAATTTCAATCAGAATTCCAAAAGATTATGAACTACTCACACTTAGACAATAATCTTGACAGTTCATAAAAACATATTTGTCAGTTTACTAGCTTGGAAATGTTGCCATAATTGACATGCACAATGCTCCTTGATTTCTAACCTAGAGCAATGTCTGGATTGTCAAGAAAAAGAATAATATTGCTGGTAGATAGAAATCAAAAACAAATAACTGAAAACATCATTCTTTTGGTTTACCTCTTTGGTATCCACTCATTTTGTTTGTATACATTGAATGTGCTGCCATTCAAAATGTTGCAGATTAAATTATGTAGCTCCTATAGGAGAAAGAGGTAATGACATTTGGAAAAGAAACAGTGTTAGGCAGTAATACAATTCGGGCTATGTTAATCAATTTACAAACAAGGATTCTCTTTAACATCTAACAGTTTATAGCTTGTTTACAATTTTTGATAGAAAATTGTGTAGAAAAAGTTTTTTGTTTTCTTTCTCAGTTATTTTTTTCATTGAGTCATTTCTAATTTGTTCATTTTGATTCATTCCAATCATAGTTAACCCTCTTGCCTGAGTCACTCAGAAGTCTTTGTAACAATGAAAAGCTTCTATTAACCCACATTGGTGATTTCTTAGAGATTATACATGTAAACCACCAAAATAAAATTATTTTTCAGAGATTTTGCCCTTGTAAATCTAATTAATTATTTTGTGAGATGGCATGAGTATTGATCAAATATCAGAAATGAATGGCACAAACTAAACTAAAGATATTTATAACCAAGTCACTGAAAATGTCATCAGAACTGTTGGAAGTAGCCTTTTATATGAATTTTCAATCAAGAAAACGAATAGGAAAATACCTCACAGGAAAGTGAAACAGTGAAGCAGTGTTCATTAAATTAATTATACTGATTGCTTTTCAACAGATTTAATTCTGGTCTTCCCACTGGGCTTAACCAACTTCATTTGCTGGATATGCCTTGGATCTCAGGGAAGGGAACACCACCAGCTATGGGAATAGAATAGATATTTCTCCACTAGAGAAAGCAGGACAAAAAAGTGTGAACAGAAAAGGCCACTTCAGCATCCAGTGAAACTTTCTCCTCCTCTAAACTTTGTAATATTGATGTGCCCATGTGTAAATACTGTAAAGACAGAATTGATTTTGTCATGCAGTATGAGAATTAGGATAGGTCTCACTAAATCTATTTTATTTTAGGAATCATTTAGTAATCTCAGAAATGGTCCTGCACTAAAGAAGTTGTGCGTATTAATGTAAAAACTCATCAAAGTTTTTTTAAGATACTGAAGGAATAAAATATTTTGTTCCTCCCATTGATAACCCCCCCCCCCCCCCACAGGGGACCATATTTTGAATCCAACAATGATTCATGAGTGTGCTTGTTTACTCTTTCCAATGCTAGTTATTTTTCCAGCTTGGTAAAGTTAGCATAGATGCTTCTTTTAGCATCTCAGCTCTTTACTGTTCTTAGGTTGAATTTGACTTAAATCCAATTGTAAGTAATTGAGTTGCATGGCAGTGATAGAGCTTGGATGCCTTAATGCAGTTGATTTTGTAGTCAATAGGTTAAATATTTATTTATTTAATTATTTATTTCCTATATTTTTTCCCCTCCCTTCTCACCCCCGGTGGGAGGAGGCTCAGAATTCATCACCATCATAAAACATTCAACAAATATATTAAAATCATTAAAACAGTTAATTAAAAACAATTGATTAAACACGCCAGTTAAAAACCAAATCCAAGTCTGGAATAGCCTTTCTCTGAGAAAGGAACTAATTATGGGCCAGGTTGTGGCAAGGTGAAACTAAAAATCTTTGGCAATTTAGATTTCTCTGCAAAATTTGCATGTTGTTCCTTTATTCAGAAAATAACATTTTCTGTACAGTCTTTTTGTAGAAAAAAAAGTATTTTGCACAGAAACCTTTTTTTTTTGTTAAAGTGCTACTTGAGAAGAAAATTCTGCAATTGGCTACTTATTCAATGCAAAATTCGTAGTGATGTGGGAGGGAGAAGGTGAAGGGTGGAATTGCTTCCATCCCTCACCCCCCACTTATCAATCTTTCCTTCACTTTGGCTAACAGTGGATGTAATGAGTGATAACCACCACTAGTTTCATGCCCAGTACTTTGGCTGTCAGTGGAAAGCAGGGAAGGGGAAATCTAACCTTCCCTGGAAGGTAGTCCACAACATGGGAACACCTACCAAGAAAATTCTCCTCCTCTATTCACCAAATGTGACTATGGTTGTGGTGAGAGTGAGAAAAAGCTGTCCCCTGACACATATTAAAATATGGTCAAATAGGGAAATAGGCCTTTCAGATACTCTGGATCTAAGCCATATAAGGCATTAGAGGTATAAGTAGCCTGGAAATGGAATTGTAGCTGATGGAGCTGTTGCAACAAAGGAGTTAATGTGCTCATTGTTACTATATACTAGGGGAGGATTCATTTTAAAGATATGGCTATGTTGGTCTGAAATATCAGGATTCTTGTAGCACCTTAGATATTAACTGAGAGGGAAAATGGAGTTGGTAGCATAAGCTTTCATAAATTAAGGACACATTTACGCTGACCACTTCATATGGGATGAAAGTGGCAGAGGAGGAAGCATTTTGAATGTGCACCTGATCACATGTCAAGATCAGGAATCAGGTTGAGACCTGAGTGGTACTTATATGCACAGGAGAGGTAAGCTCTGTTCCAATTCCAGGATCTGCAGTATCTGTGGCTACATGTCTCTCAAGGATTCAAGGGTTTTCAACCCCCCCCCCCCCCACCGTAATTATTGTACATCATCATAAGCGATCCCTCATGTCCGAGTATGGTTGTCTTCCAGAAGTAGAGTCTTGGCGGTGGGTGCATAAGTGATTTCTATATTGAAGGTACTCCTGACAAGGGTTTGCTTGACATCCCTTCCTCTTGATACGTTTATCACTTTCATCCTATTTTGGAGTATCTCCCAATTTTGCTTATCCCGATTTAAGACCTCTAATTCACATTCCTGTGGATATTTGCACCATGAGTCATTTAAACACTGTGTTTTCAAGCTGCCTTCAATTCACATCAATTGAGCAGTAGGTAGGCCCATATAAATGGGCCCATAGTCTACTGCCTCTGATACTTCCTCAGTTGCATTTTTCAGTTGTATCTACAACTGAGGAATGCAACTGAGGAAGTTCAGAGGCAGTAGACTATGGTCCCATCTATATGAGCCACATATGCCAGAGTGATAAAGAGTGCTATGCTCTGGATCAGCACCACAGGAGTCTGCACAATGGCCAGGGGTGGAAGCTTTGCCCAGTATTCCCTGTGTTATGGTTGTGCACTGGACAGAAGCAACTAAACAGAAGAAGAAAGCTGCCAGTGTTAATGGACCCTTATTCTATTAAAGATCTTTTTATATAATGAAGGAATAAGGAGCAGCCTTACAATAGACTTGATGGGTATTCCTTCTTTTCTCCATGTTCAAGATAATCAACTGAGGCATTCCCCATAGTTGATCAATGGCCCAGTAGTTTCTGGGATATTGTTGTGCACCAGACAGAAGCAGCTGAATCGAAGAAGCAGCTTGCCATTTCATGAAAGTATTTTAGTTCATACTTAATGTTCTACCAGTATAATGTAAAACTTAAAAGCTACCTCTGCTATGTGTTGTCGAAGGCTTTCATGACCGGAATCACTAGGTTGCTGTGAGTTTTCCGGGCTGTATGGCCATGTTCCAAAAGCATTCTCTCCTACCTTGTCTAATTTTATTTTTGCTTGTCCATTCATTTGTTCCTAATGAAAAACCTACACATGAATCATCAATGGAACTTGTCATCATACAAAAGTTTCTTAACACTTGTTTCACTTTTATGTTTAGGTATTTTTGTCACTTTTGAAGCAATTTTTCTGTATTTTTAAATCTTATCTTCATTTAGTATAATGAGATGGAACTGTAATTCTTAGCCTCCTGTACTCTTCATTTCCTTCTCAAATTTTCTTTCTGAAAAATTAGATCACTTTTATACTTTGGTTGATTTACATTATCAGTATTCCGAGTGAGAAATGAAATTCTAAAATTAAAAATGAACTGTTGAGCTCTAAGGCTGTTTGAAAGCTAGAAAAAATAAATAAAAGAGCTAGTAATGGATTTCACAACAAAAATTCTAGTTTTTGAAGACCAAATCACTGCACTTTCATATTCCTAACTCTTCTTTTTTGTCCATATACCATCAGTCCTCTTTCCACCTGTATAAAATGAGCAACTGGATTAGTTTAGATCAGTTACGCTGTCTTGAAGAAGCTTGAGGGGGAATTGGAAACGCATCCACTATATCTCTTGTGTAAATTAGGTTTTTGATCGTTTTGATGAGAGATAATTGCTTAAACATGACAGTTAATTTGTGTTTTGTATTCCTCCATAGAAACTTCAGAGAAATTGTGTTATCCTGGATATTGCTGACTTTATGTTAAATTTTCTTGACTTCATACTACTAGAGGCACTTTTTATCTCAAATTTAAGTTCAGCCTTCATGTTTTATAGTGTCCTCTAATACTGCAAGCTTTAATATATAATTTTCCAAATTTTAAAAAATAATCTGAGCAATAAATAATTTGGGCTTGATCCAATTTCAATACTTATTATATCATAGGATTTAAAATTGGCTATACATTGCCCAATACGTGTGCTTTACATTTGCACTGTAATATCTTTTAAAAATTGAAAACATACAAACGATTTTCTTTCTTTTTATAAGTGGTTTGTAGGCCTATTTTTAAAAAGAATATAAGTAATGTATTTGTATTAACTGTTTGGTTCCAAGCCTAATAGTTATTCAATTTAGTTGTCTTGAAAATTACCACAACATTGATTAGAACCATTACAAGTTGTGAGCTAGGTTACTTTTTGAATTTAGCTAATCTGAAGCCAAAATACTATGACTCCCATATTCTAATAATTAAAACAAAGTTTTAATACAACACATCGACTGAATTTATATAAATGTAGATTCTTTCAGAATATACCTATCGAATTAAACAGATATTTTTGTTTAAAGAAAATAAAATTCCTAATTTAATTTTCAGTGCAAAGTATGCTAGTGCAGCACCAGTTGGCTCAGCTTTGTGTTAAAATTAAGCGCATGCATTCTGCCAAAAACCCCTCACATTATTGTACCTTGTTTTTTTGTAGCTTTAAAATTTTTGGAATACTTTATATATAGACACATACTGCTTCCTGAGAGACAGACTCCTGCAAATCTGTCTCCATTTACTCTTGCTAAAACTGAATCAGTACAATTGATAAGAAATGTCAGACAACAATGTGCCTGGTTAAACAAACCATCTGCTTGTTTCATAACATTAACATTTATGCTTAGTACATTACAAGAACTGTGTTTGGGGTGCTGGGTAGTGTTTGTTGTTAGGCTGTGAATAAATTATAATATGCACTATTTCAAAATTAACAGTGTTATGTCTTCCGTTTTTGTTTTCATCCAGTTTTGAGTGTGAAGTCCTTATTCTCATTCTTCTACAGCACAACAAACTTTTTACATATTCTTTTATTGTCATATGTGTGCATAATTGGAGTTTCCTTCCCTGGAGGTTTTTAAACAGAGGTTAGATGTCCATCTGTTGGGATGCTATTATTGTGTTCCTGCATGGCATAGTTTTTCTACTTTGAGTACCCAGTTTTCTGTTAAAAGAAGTAATGCCTAGGAACACATCTGATTTGTTAATGGAAGTATCATTATTTCTGTCTAACAGTGAAGCTCTGTCTGCTCTGGCTGGCTGTGCTTCTCCAAGGTCTCAAGCAGAGATGCCTAAATTCTTTCAAGTGGAAATGCTTCAGAGAGAATTGAGCTACTGTGATTGGTGGCTTAACATCAAAAATTGACCAACAGCAAACACAGTTTTTGAGAACCCCTTTTCCAGCACCCCAGATGTGTACCATGTGTACCATCCTGTGTCTTATTACTTGTATCCGGGAAGCACCCCTGTCAATAAGAGCCTGGTGGTGGACACTTAAATATTGGCATTTGTAAATATATTTTCTCCATTTCCAAACCTATGTTATACAAAACACGTAGGGAATAGAAGTAGATGAAAGCTAGTAGAACTTTGCAGGTTTACAATACTTAGTAAAAATCATGGCTAGGGTTTGGGTTCCATGGGAAAAATGTCTTCTGAAGGGTTCCATGACCAAAAAAGTTTGGGAACCACTGCCCTAATTCAACATCTATTTTATGTGTGTAATCAGCACTTTTTCAGCAAACATTTACATGAGCTATATACTGGTAATTCATATAAGGTTTAAGATTCACAAGTTCAAGAATTATTTTCTTGATTTTCCTTAAGTTACAACTGCATTACATTAGACTGTTCCCTCACATGGTACATATAAAAGCAATAGCAGGAATAGAAATTCTCTGGCTGTCTGGTTTTTTTCTCCCCTCCAAATCTGGGTAATTAGTTATCTTACCAGGTTTGAATGGTTTTAGGATTTAGTGTGATAAAGCCATAATAATGGTTTTTGTAACATTTTAAATACAAGTTTCTTCAAAATGTTAATTAAGCTCAGGAAAGAATACCGACTGTTGGTTTAAAGAATAGAAATCTGTATGTGGGTTGTTTGGACAAGTGTGCAAGTACTCATATGCAAAAGGGTTTAACAAATACTTAATTATTCTTTTAATGAAAACATCTTGCTACATGGAATGCAAGCTATTGCTGATGTATGATGTCATGTGATATTTTCAAGCAGCAAAGATCCAGCAATTTAAACAATTTTAAAAGCTAAATATATCACCACCTGCAATGAGGTTTTCACATCTGCTTTATTCTTGGCTATTAAAATGTGGAAATGTCCTTTGTGTTAAATGCAATTTAATGATTTCAATCTAAGGAACATTTTAAATACTTTAAGCTATAAAGGTTTTGTCCTTTTTATATTACAGTATCAAGCAACTAAATATTTTGCTAAGAATGACATGGACGCACCAGTGACATGAAAATCAGATTCAATTCATTGATTACATAGCCATCTGTGTTGCAAACAGAAACAATGGCAGGACAGTTCCTTTCAATCCAGGAGTGAATGTAATATGGTAGTGTAATTCAAGATAAATATATATTATATAGCTTTATTGATATTCCAGATATGATTATGATTACCTTCATTTAACCTAGAGGTGTGTAACCCTTTTCCTAGCCTTAGCAATAATGCTGTTAGTGACAACCATGTCACCCCATCCTCTCTTCACCAAGGACCTCATCACACAAAAGAGTAGGAAAGTGTTTGCGTCCACTTTTAATCCCGTTGCTGCCTCCTGGAGAATTTTGAGGTTCATAGTTTAGGGGAGGGGCCTTTAACATGCTCAGCCAGAGAGGTCCTGGGTTTCACTAAACTACAAACTCCATAAATATGCAGGAGGCAGCCACAGGATTTCAAGCTAAACATGCCCAGTTCCTTCAACTCTCCTCATATGTTTTTCAGCTTATTTCTTATCATTCCCATTGGTCTTCTATGAACATCCTCCAATTGGTCTATATCCTTCTTAAAAATGGGCTCCTCAGAATTCAGTGCAGTAATCCAGCTGAGGTCTGACCAGAGCAGAATATAATGGATCTATTACTACTCTCGACTTGGAAGCTATGCTTCTTTTAATGCAGACTAAAACAGCATTCACTGGCTCATGTTCAATTTATGCTGTCTCGTGTTTATTTTATGATCACCAATAATCTCAAGATCGTTTTCTCACATAGAGCTGCTGATTCAAGTATTCTCTCACCCTGTCATTATTATTTTTATTTATACCCCACTTTTTCTCTCCACAAGGAAACACCCTATACTTCTGCATTTGGTTTTTGTGGTCTAAATGTAGAATTTTGCATATGTCTCTGTTGAATTTCATGTTATTAATTTCAGTTCAGTTGTCTAGTTTATCGAATTCGTTTTGAATTCTGTTCCAATCTCCCAGTATTATCTGAAATATTTAGAATATCTTCCACTATGATAGTGATCCCTACCAGTTTTGTATAATCCTCAAATTCGATAAGGATTGGGCTCAGAGAAGGGCAGGAAGAATTGTATGAAGTATAATGAACAAATATATGAGAAAGGTTTGAATGAGCTGGGTATGTTCAGATTGTGAAGAATGTAATTGTAGTTTTTAAATACCTCAAGGGCTTTCACAAAAAGGAGGGAGCATGCATGTCTAATTGCCTAGAGATGTGGTAGGATCAGAAAGCGGTTGGATAGCTACCTGCTGGGAATGCTTTTCTTGGATTGAACTGTGTATAGAACAGAAGGCTGAATTCGGTGATCCATGAGTACCCTTCCCACTCTGTGATTCTGTGGTGTGCATATATAGTGCTGTTGATTCACCATATAGAAATCCTGACATCTTTTTAAGTAGTTACAATGCCATAAACTACATTTGATGACCTCACAATTGTTTTGAATTCCCATTTATTACTGAAACATCACTGCCATGACCACACATACATCTAAAACCCACTTTAAAAGTCAGGCAGCGATGCTGAGCTTTGTACTGAGTTTTGTGTAATTTGGGAGCAGGATACTATAAAGTATGAACATCTATCCCATTTCCCATCAGCTAACTATGGTGTGACGAGACATTGCAACAATACCCTTGGGAGTACTGCTTCTTTCTGGTTGTTGCACCATAGCATACTGACAGGAGGGAATTAATGTTTTATACATCAGCACCCTGCTTGTCCATGCCACAAAGCCCCTTCATTCAGTACTACTGCCTGACCTTTATGCGGCATTAAGATGATCAGATTGGGAAATGAGGAATAGCTGTGACACTGTAGCTATATGTCCCATGCAGGATCTCAGTCTACCTGCAGGAAATCTGCTGACCGGAAGGTTGGCAGTTCGAAGCCATGAGTTGGGGTGAGCTCCCAACTGTCAGTCCTAGCTTCTGCCAAACCAGCAGTTCGAAAGCATGCAATGCGAGTAGATCAATAGATATCACCTCGACGGGAAGGTAAAAGGGTTCCCTATGCAGATATGTAGACGTGCCGGCAACACAATTGGAGATGTCTATGGGCAACAGGTTCCTCAGCGTGGAAAAATGGAAAAAGAGCACCTCCCCATGGCTGGAGTTGAGCATTGCCTCCAGACGCCGGAGATGGAAAAAGGGGAAGGCCTTTACCTTTGTCTGTGTTATATGTCGTTGTTTACTATGTGTAAAAGGCATTGAATGCTTCACTCATATGTGTATACTGTAATCAGCTCTGAGTCAGTACAGGGAGATAAAGCGGAATATAAATTAAGTGTGTTGTTGTTGTTGTTGTTGTTTACAGTGCATTGCATTGCATATCTTAGCAAGGGAAGCTCCTTTTGAACTGACATGTAAGAGTAAAATGTGTTAAAATGTATTCAAATGGCATCAGGATAATTAATGCGCCATTTTCCCCCATATAGTCTATATCAAATTGGAAAACAAGTTGGAAGCACATACATTATCATTTTGGAGACTTTGCAACTTTTAGCCTCAGGATTTCTCTTTCACATGTTCCGGTGATATTTTTACATTTCATAATTCTTGGGATTGAATTTCTTTCTCTGTTGACAGTTTATTAGTGTGTTGGAGTGTTGTGTGGTTTCCAGGCTGTATGGCCGTGTTCGAGCAGCATTTTCTCCTGATGTTTTGCCTGCAACTGTGGCTGGCATCTTCCGAGGACCACCCAACACTCCGATGATTTTGGTCACAAAAACTTTTGACAATATATTAGTGAGTTGTTTTTGGAATTTTAAAAACTATCATAGTGACCTAATTTTACTTGCTTTCTTGGGTGTTTTGTTTGAGATGCAATTTTGGAGCTAAATGCTGTTCTGTTTTTAAGTATATGGAATAGATCTTTCACAGATCTAAAGGTGAATTTGTGTCCTGAAGATGCAATCTTATCCTGAATAAACTCAGAATATAATCAAGGTTCACTTAGATAAGTCGTTTTAAAATTATTTCACAATCTTTAGGACACTTTTTAGGGCTGTTGGAAAGACTGAAATTTGGTTTTAAATGAGGACAGCATGAATAATTTTGCTTCCTTTTGAAATGAGAAATAGTTACTTGATCGGGTTTCTTGATGAAATAAAGCAACTAACTGTCCATTAATTTTTATACAAAGTGACAAATTAAGCTTTGTCTAAAAAGTTGACAGTTTTATATCCGCTTGTAAATACATCAGCTTACAAACATGGAAGTCTCATAACTTTTAATTTGGAGTTGTTAAGCTCGTCAGACTCCAGTTACTTATAAATTATCTGCAGTGCATTCAAATGAAAGAGAAATGGCCCTGGAAAATATCTGAGAGAGTTGGAAGGAAATCTTTTGGTCTCTGTTAGGTTGAAAATTTCAATTTATTACTGGTAATTAAGCATTTGAGTGGCTGTAAATGGTACTAAACGTTTTACAAGTTAATATAGATTTGTAAGTTACAGAGAGGTAACAGAATACTTCTGTAATAAACTATCAAATTAACTACAAAAACAAAATTTAAAAATCTTCAAAATACGTAATTTAGAGTACATTGCTTTTGATTCTACATTTTTAACCCATCCTTATGTTTAATAGACATTTTGTTAAACATGACAGCTTGATGTACAAGCTATTTATAAAAAAATCTTACTTCTTGCCAAATTAGGTTCAGAAATCCTTAGAACTGAAGAACTAACAACCCTTCAGCTGAGTTTCATTGTAGATTCCCTTTCAGAAAGATAGCACTGATATTCATAGATTTGATTTGATATTTATAACTGGTGCTTTAGGTTGGTTTCATCATGCACCAACTTCATTTATTGAAATTTTCAATATTGTGCCAATTGTATAGTGTACAGTTTATTGTTTGGTTTTTGCTTACTTGAAAATAAATGTGAAGGTCTTCGGTTTGGATCAGGAGAAGAAAAAGATCTTTACCTATTTGATATATTATTCCATACATTCAGAGATATTAGATGGAACACTAACAATTTAAAACAATTCCAAATCAACCCTAACATTTCAAAATAGTTCAAAATAGGAAGAATAACATTTTATTTTTTCTTTCACCCTGTGTCTTTGCCTCTCCTGTCACTTACAGCAATAGTATAGTGTTGGCTCCCTTCATAGCATTTCCAGGTTCTTTGCTCTCCCTGCCCAGAAGAAAGTAGTGTTGCTTTTGGTTGGATCTAGAATTTGTATCTCTGTGTTCTTAATGTGGGTCTAAAGCCCAGAGAGCTCTCTGGGGTGAGTTCCTATTTATTTCTTTTTATGTTGTGAAATTGAAATAATGTTTCTTTGCAGTGGTAAAAGATTATTTGAAATTGTGAAAAACTTCACCACCTAAATATACCTTAAAAGCACCGGATCCTGTCTGATCTTGGAAACTAAGCTGGCTCAACCGTAGTTAGTACTGTGATGGGAGACTGACAACTAATGGCAGGTGCTGTAGGCTATATTCCAAAAGAAGGAACTGGCAAAACCACTTCTGAGTATACTTTGCTTTAAAAAATTCATGGGGTTGCCACAAGTCAACAGGCAACTCAAAGATGTGCATAGGATTTTACAAATCATTGCTACCACTCCCATTACACTCATTCAGTTAAAGGCATTATACCATTATCACGTTTAGTGGATTGTATGTTGTTAATATATGTAATATCTATTTCACAAGAGGATTGATATGGTGACAGAGTCACATTGCAGTCCAAAACTGCAGAGGACAGTCATTTATTTCAGAAGTAATTCCTTATAGTTCTAAGACTCAAATTAGTTCATTCCAATTAAGGTTACCCTTTTAAAGCAGAAAAAATGTGTGTTTCTTAAAGGTAATTAGTGCTATTACTGGGAGTACACACAGTGGATGGCTTATCCAAAATCAGGGCCTACAACTACTGGGCAAAACTGATGGCCATGGAAAATGATAGACTCCCAAAACTGTGCCTGTTAGAGCAGATAGAAAATCAACATCAGACCTCTTGGTTAGTTCTCCTGACAAAATACATTAGGAGCTGTGGACTTCCGACTCGGTGTCCGAATCTCTTAGAAGAGTTAGACCCAAAAATAGTTGCTCAACGAGTATTGGATATAGAAGGCCAAAAAGACATCGCTACCCTCAGTAAAGCTGGCTCACTGAAATGGTTAGGCCGCTTTAAACATACCTTCCAAACAGCTCGATATCCAAAAACAGAAATGCCTAAACACCTTAGGAGGGTATTTACCAGAGCTCATTTTGAACAGCTGGATACAATGGACAAGCACGGAAGGTTTAATCAAGTCCCATACAACGAACGATTTTGTATTTGTGGAGCACCAGAGGTGGAGGATATCACACATGTATTGTTCAACTGTGAGCTGTATAAGAAAGAGAGAGACCATTGCCTTGGACCATACATTATTCAAAAAACACACTGGGACCCATATATTAAAACCTCATTTTTGTTGGCCGGCCAGAACCCTAAAATAACACACAAAACAGCCCTTTTTCTATTCAAAGCAACACAGCTGAGAATTGCACATTTAGAATCAATTGGGGTAAACTGTGGAGGTGACGCAGACATTTGACCTGAACGAGATCTTGTTAACAGCTTGTTTATTTTAACTTCTTTTATACCGAGGGTTGTATTTTGTATGTATGACTATGTATGACTATGTGTTAATTGTGTTATGTGTTAAATGCTTTGATACGGCCAATAGGCCAATCAATAAAACGTATCGGTTTCAATTAGTGCTATTAATTTTAGTTACTTAAAAAAATCTTAATATGACTATCTGCTGGCCTTCAAATCATTTCTGGTATATCAAAACCCCGAGATGCCTATGATGGGGTTTTCTTTGCATGATTTCCTCAAAGTGTGTTAGTCTTTGCCTTATTTCGAGGTTGGGGACACATAATGTGGTACAGTATGCGACACATGGTCCCACAGTCCGACCATGCTGAAATTAGTTTAAGCACAGCTGAGTATGGGGCAGGATTCCAACTCACCCCAGCACCTCAACCCCCCACCATCTCCTCTCAGTGAGAAAATCTCCACTTACCAGAGCTCCCTGCTTTTAACTTCATCTTTTGTCGTCATTGAGTAGGCAAAGCAGCTTGGGATGAATAAGCCCCCTCCTCTTCTTTTCTCCCAAGCTGCTTGGCTAACACAATGACAAGACAGGAAGTAAAGAACCAGGAGCTCCAATAAGTGGGATTTTTCGTTATTGCAAGAGGGGGGAAGGGAATTGGGGTGCTGGGGGACTGAAAGACACTGCCCTCCCACCTCTCCGAGCTGCCTGAGCCAGGGAGCATGCGGTGACTGTGAGGACATGATCCTGGATCTTGTAATGGCATTCAATTTGGCTGTTCCTGCTGCCCCCAAACAGGGGGAGATCTGAATCCTGGAGCAGGATTCAGATCTTCCCTGGTGTTTTTTTAAACCTATGGTGTAGTTGTACTAAGTGGCTTACCCTGGGTTAAATTACATTAGCCTATGAGTCCCCCTTCAGAGGGAGAAGGGCAGGGTATAAATATAGCAAATGAATAATTAAAAATACATTATTGTAAATGCATCCTAAGAGATTGTGACTTGCCTATGGTAGGTTTCAATGGCTGACTGGGAATTCCAGCTCTAATCCCCAGAACTGTAGTTTAATGCTCAAACTGCTATACCACTCTAGCTCTTTCAACTACCCTTATAATGTTACAAAACCATAGATCTGTCAATTTAGCAATCAACTTGGAAATCAACGGAATTGGCAAAGGAAAAGTAATATCTTGATGCATATTGCAAAAAGCTTTAAATTAGCCTCTAGAACAGGGGTACCAAACTAAGGCCCAGGGGCCGGATATGGCCCTCCAAGGTAATTTGTTAAAATTGTTTTTCATTTTAATTATTGTATTGTTTTTAAGTGTTTTTTGCACTACAAATAAGATATGTGCAGTATACTTAGGAATTCATTCATGTATTTTTCAAATTATAATCCGGCCCTCCAACAGTTTGAAAGACTGTGACCTGGCCCTCTGTTTAAAAAGTTGGAAGACCCCTGCTCTAGAAGGTAAAAGAGTCCCCTGATGGCGCAGCAAGTTAAACCACTGAGCTGCTGAACTTGCTGTCTGAAAGGTTGGCAGTTCGAATCCAGGGAGCGGGGTGAACTTCCGCTGTTAGGCCCAGCTTCTGCCAATCTAGCAGTTTGAAAAAATGCAAATGTGAGTAGATCAATAGGTTCTGCCTTGGGGGGAAGGTAAGTTCACTCCATGCAATCATGCTGGCCACATGACCTAAGAGGTGTCTATGGGCAACGCCGGCTGTTCGGCTTAGGAATGGAGATGAGCACCCCCCCCCCCCCCCCAAGATTCAGACACAACTGGACTTAATGTCAGGGAAAACCTTTACCTTTTCTTTTCAGAAGATTTTTTTTTGTAGGGAAGGCTTGCTTGGCCCTGTTGTTTCATTTCACATGTGTTAGTGTTGGTTTTAAATATTTTGAACTGAACTTCCTTTGTCTGTTCTTGGAATCTGTCCCTATTCATTCCATGTTACTCTGCCTCTGCTATAAAATTCTCGGTTAGCGAAGTAATCCCCAAATGCCTACAAACTCTTAAAAATGAAGTGTACCTGTACTCTTTATTCTCTGTGTTTACCAAATGACTACTCTTCTAATACAGCTTGAATGCTGAGAATTATAAGAGAAAAGTACTGTCTTCTCCATTCATCCCCTGAAGGTTTGCTATGGTGAATGTTAACATCCATTCAGAATTAAACTTTTTGGCTTTTTCTTTCTCTGAAGACTAGAGAGAGTCTGTTTGTAAATAAGTGAACAGAACAAAATCATGTAACAAAAGGCTAATGTTATCAAGCACAGTCATGTTGCAGGTTCTGAGAGTTTGTATTGCAAAAGTCTTTTTCTTGGAAAATTATTTCCCTGCAGTAGCATCATACTGATACATACACAATTTCTGACTTCATTTAGGATATTGCCAGTATATTTTTATCACAGTTGTAATATGTACTGAAAATCTGTGATTTCATTGTTATGAGTACTGGTAGCCACTCCACACAGAGAGATTGCAGCCATTTTATACATAGTTACTATACCAGGCTAACTATTTTACACATAGTTAACCTGGCCCTTTGCCAGTACCTGCATAGTCCTCTTCTTTCCCCAATTAAAAGTGGCTTGTCATTCGACTAAAGTATTTTATCTTCTGTACATAGAGGTAGTGCAGTCAGCAAACTGTGTTCTTTTACAAGGAATTTATTGATTTCAAATCTTCCAATCAATTTTGCAAATTATGCATTCATAACGTTGAGGGTCAAATCATGTACAAAAATATGTATGTATGTATGTATGTATGTATGTGTGTATACACATACATATCTGTTTGTGTGTGTGTGTGTATTCTTACCCACGCACACAACATACAGAGAACAAGAGAAACTCTAGAACAAAAACTCCATACTTAGAAAGTGTGGCACACATATAATAAATCCGAAATCTCTGTGAATTTTTTCCAAGCACATTAAAACAATACCCCTATTTATAATTAAACTGTAAATCATATCTGAGCAATCCAGCTGCTATCAAACTATAGTTGCCAGTTTCACTGTGTATTATCAGTGCAGGATATAGTGTAGTTCATGCATAATTTGACCTACATAACTTATAACTTTGATTTTAGACATGGGAAGAATCAGAATTAACCTAAGATTGTTTTTTGCCCTTTACAAAAAAGAAAGTAATGAACATCCTATTCTGCTTGCTCTTCATTTCATGCCATAGAACTGTTCTATTGATATATGCAATATATTAAAGATAAATGCTCCAAATAATCAAGTCAATTTTAAATAATCTTATTTTTATTACACCAAGATGCAAGTAATAGAAGTCATCATCTGACGAATCATTTCTCATGAAGTGTAACAACAATCTACTAAATAAGGATTGAACCTCAGCTTCATATGTAGCTAGAATTACATATTACTCTTATCCTTCTCCATCTTAGTGAGTAGAATATCACTTCAACACCACTATGTTTCTATGTTTTGGTAGTACAACAGTGGCTAGACAAAATTCTAAATATTTGAATGGGCAGCATTTTCTGTCGTGTATTTTATTAAATTGCAAGATATTACATGTGATTAATATAACTGCAATATACATTGTAATATTACAAAATTATCTATGTGCTTATGGATATAGAATTTTGTCATATTTACAACTTAAGCAGCTTGATTTAATAGGAACAGATAATTCCACTTTGTTTCTCCCAAATCCTTTCAATTCAAAATCAAATGAATTACTGTATTTACTTGAATCTAATACACATTTTTGGCTTAATTGTTTTGCCATAATTGAGATGTGCATTAGATTGGATGGCACATTACAATCATGTGCTAAAGGTGCCTTTGCCCCTCCATCAGGCTGAGACTAGCAAACTTGCTAGCCTCTGCCTGATGATGGAGCAGGGGCTTCCCTGTGGAATGCTAGATATTGCATGTTCCAATGCTTATAGTGAAGGGGTTTCATCTAAAGAAGAATGCAGGGTCAAGGGAAATCTGTCCCTTGGTCATTTTCATTAGATGTTCATTTTATGCTGAACAACACTGTTTAGTCCCCTACTTGAAAGTAACATTAAAGGGCCATACAAAAGAACCTATTTTGAATGTCAACTTCTACAAATCACAGCCAGCATATCACTTTGTTAGAGTAAGTTAAGAGAATGGAAATTGTAGTACAAAATGTATGGTGAGCAAAGTTTCTTAATTAAAATTTCATTCAGTTGTATTTTTAAAATGATGTGCTTATTAGTACATGGTTTAATTATTGTTAACAATTGCAGTACAGATTTTCCACTGCTGATTTTCTTGTCTCCTGTCTGACAGTAGGTTTGGGATTTAACAAAGAATGTATTGATTCCAAGATAATAGCAGGTGTGATTCTGACAGATTTCTTCCTGGGGGGAAATGCTTCAGTAATAAAGTAATACCGAGATACTTTGGGTACACACTGGTGCTTAAATCTTCATTTTAGATACTATTTGGATTGTTGCAATCCTGTCTGAAAATTTCCAATTTAAATGTTTACTTTTATTACTGAAAGCATAATACAAATTTAAATGTTCCATAATTCCTACATTATGCTCATAAAGCAAAAACTGCTGAGGATGTAGCTAGATTTTTGATAAATATCTGAGTACTTCTAAAAGTGGAAGCCTTCTGAGGGCCCAACCAGACAGCCCCTTAGAAGCAAGAGTTCTCGCTTCTTCAAGGAGGGGGGGGCGGCGTCCAGATGACATCCAACAGAAAAGAGATTGCATTCATCGCAAACTAGGAAAACCCTGGTTTGTAGCAAATTAATTAGATAGCCCATTAAACACATGCCTTTCTGAAAGACCAGAATCTAAGCTATGCCCCTATGTGGACAGGCCCACGGGGAGTCCTGGGACTTCCCTGCGGCCTAATCAAAACACCCATCCTACACCAGAAGGTGCGAAATTGCCCCCACTTCCTCCCAAAATGGGGGGAAACAGTCAAAATAACTTATTGTAAAAATCCAGGGGGGAGGCAGGAGCCATTTACCATTTACCCCCCCCCCCCCCCCCGGTTGGGTTTTCATGTGTAATGGTACATCTCAGGCACTGTGCTATGAAGCCTAATGCAGGCTGGTAAGTAATTATGACTGTCCCCCCCCCCATTTTAAAAGGGTTTTGGGAGGGGGAGGGGGCTGTTTCCCTGTTCTTTCGGGAGGTACCGGGAGGACATGTAGATAGTGCCCACAGGAAGCGCAGGCTTTTGGGGCAGTGTGTGAACCACAGTCCTGCCCAATCCAGGTTTGAAGCAGGCTTTACCACTGATTGGAACCACCCTGGATTTGATTAATCTTCAGGTAGCATACAATTGTGCATGAGATCTATATTAATATCTTCAATGTAGTTATACTGTTTCCTGCATCTTGTTCTTATAATTGGCTGATGTCAGCAGGAAAAAAGCATACCCAAGTGATATTGTTTAATGACCTTTTTGCATACAAACTGATAAATAAAAATGAGGCATAAAGTCAATTGGCCTGTTTTAAAGAAGCAACTGAAAAACAACTATTAGACATGGTGTAATTGTACTTCAAAAATGAGTTCCCCAGAATTCACACGAATCAGTTCTTGAATTTTCCAGAACAGATCTAAATATACAGACATGTATAAATCAATCTCGTGCATAAGTTGAGGGTAGAGGGAGCTAGTACTTCCTTTAGGTTCTCCCGGAATGGACTAAGCGCTTGTCTTTTGCCACTAACAGAAGATAATGGTTCTTTAAAAAAGAAAGAAGAATTAAGTTACAGTACACCCATTAACTCTTGGATAAGTTGACTAGGTTATTTCAGTTTATTTTTTAACTAAAATTTCTAGATTCTAGATTTAGTTGTGATCAACTACCAGCTTCCATTCCTCTTTTGCTGAAGGTACCTGCAACCCATTCATGCCCTTAATCATTGTTCTTGCTGAAAGTGCAGATTCCCATGGTTCCTTTAGATCAGTGGTTCTCAACCTGTGGGTCCCCAGATGTTTTGGCCTTCCACTCCCAGAAACCGCAACAGCTGGTAAACTGGCTGGGAGTTGTCGACCAAAACACCTGGGGACCCACAGGTTGAGAACCACTGTTTTAAATCAATTTACCCCTTTCTAAATCAGCATCCTGATCTTAAGAGCTTCCCATGGATGGGTGGATGGAAAGAGAGGGGGGGGGGGTAGTTGCCAGCTGCATTTTGAAAGGAAGATGCAGTTTGATCACAGGTTTCTTCCAGACACTGCTGGTGATTTTATCAATTTGATTGCAAAGTTTAAAAATCCTTCATAAACAATCTTTATGTAGCTATAGGCTAAAAAAACATCTGGCTTTGTCTATTACTGGGACTTTTCTTCTCGTTGGTGGCTTAGCTGTTGGGTTTAACTGCTCACTTGACAACTTTTGCAACACCGGAGGAATTCTCTCTGATGAAGGGCTTCTAATGCTACCCATTAAAACAGGAAAAGATGGACCAATAAAACATCAGAAGTATTGGAAGCCAGTGTCGTCTGGGTATCCTGTAAAATTCTCTGTTTGATGGAGAGTGATTTCAGAATGTAGAAGCATCTCATCTTTAGGGAGCAGCTATATAGGTATATATTGGTAAAATGTATACACAGCAGAATAAAACAGAAACCTGTCTTAATACCTTGTATTGTTTACCTATATAAAAATGGTATCTGACTTATGTGTCTGAATGCCAAGAATATGAGAGAGCTGTATGTTAAACACACACACACACACACACATATACAGCCATGTAGTATAAAGAAGAAGAAGACAGTATAAAGGTAATATAACAAACATGAAACAAATCTGAAAATTTACAAGGATCTTTCTTATTTGGTCTTTCTATATATTGTGTGTGTGTGTGTGTGTGTGTATGCTAGTGCAGTCAGTCAATCAGTATAATAAGTATTTACATTGGGTTGTTGTGAGTTTTCTGGACTGTGTGGCCATGTTCTCCTGACGTTTTGCCTTTATCTATGGCAGGTTTAAACCACTGCGCCACCGGGTTTTTTTTCCATAAACTACATTAGTTTCATATATTTGCTGTCTTGAATGCAACTGAACCTTATCCAGTGAATCCTGCAAAAACTGAGATACTCTGGCCCAGCCAGCCGCCAGAATTAATCCAGTCTCTACCTGATTTCTATGGGGAAGTTCTGGTTCCATCTTCCACTGTTAAAAGCCTTGGGGTTGTGTTGGACTCATCACTGACGATGGAGGCCCAGATCACTGCCATAAGTAAGCAGGCCTTTTTTCATCTTCGCCAGTCAAGGAAATTGGCATCCTACCTTTCGGTAGAAGCATTTGCAACGGTAATCCATGCAACAGTCACCACTAGGTTGGACTATTGCAATGCCTTATATGCTGGCCTTCCGAAGTCAACAACTCAGAAGATACGGAGGGTCCAAAATGCGGCGGCCAGGCTGCTAGTGGGATCATCTATAAGATCCCATATTACACCGATTCTACAACAACTGTATTGGCTACCAATAGAACATCGGATCTTTTACAAGATACTGATCCTGACATTTAGAGCTCAAAATGGCCAAGGACCTTTATATCTTAGGGACCGTCTCATTCCTTTTTCCCATCAGTGGTTACCTCGATCCACCCAAGAAAATATCCTATACATACCAGGCCCTAGGGAGGTACACCTGGAAGCTACAAGGCGTAGAGCTTTTTCGACCTGTGCTCCAATTCTGTGGGACTCATTGCCTCCATATATTAGAGCAATGTCGGAGTTGCGACCTTTTGTAAAGGCGCTCAAGACTTGGCTGTTTGGTTGTGCATTTAAGTAAAGTGATCAGATCTAATTTGCCAAATAGTCACTGTTGCATGTTTTTATGTTGAATGTTTTTATATTGTGTAAATGCTATTTTAAATTGTAAGTCGCTCGGAGCACCTTGGTGGAGAGCGACTTATTAAGAAATAAAGTGAAGGTTTCCTTAGGCGTTGTGAGGTCTGTTGGAAATTAGGAAGAGAGGGTTTATATATTTATATATCTGTGGAATGTCCAGGGTGGGAGAAAGAACTCTTGTTTGTTTGGGGCAAGTGTGAAAGCCTTCGACAATACAGTGTTTACATTGTTTTTCTTTTTTTTTTTAATCCTTCAAATCATTATACATAGTACATAAAACAGCATGCCTGCAATCTGGTATGACTATTCCAGGTGTGCACCTTTTTTAAGTATTGCATTAGCTGAGTATAATACATATGCTTTCTTAGAAACCTAGCATGTATAATTTTTAAAATGCAAGTATTTATTTTCTAGACTTGAAGGAAAAGTGTGAATAGGTTTTTTTCCCCCATCTGGACAGACCTATACAGTTTCTGTACATTGTTTATTTTGTGTGTTGATGAGAATCTGTTTATTCTATAGGACTGACATTGCGTTCATAGGAAAAGGAATAGCAGGGTGCAGTTTGAATACTGCCTATTATTCTGGTTAATTTTCCATCCCAAAATGAAAAGTTGAATGACAGGAGGCTGCAGCTTTTTTTCTTTGAATGCTGAAAAGGGCTTTTTCATGAAGCTTAGTTTCTGGTAACCAGGTGATTGCAGTGTTAATATTTACTTTAATGTACCATATGTAAGTCATGCTCTTGCCATAAAGCCAGACAGTATTCTATTGATAAAATGCGCGGACAAACATCTGTCCCTTTTCCCCACAGTGAAATAGCGCCCTATTATGATTTAATTATTTGTCATAGCTTGGAAAATCTGAATGCTGACACTGTGTTTCTAACCACTAAAAGCTGTCCTCTTATTGTGTCCTTACTTCCCATATGTTAAGCTAAATAGACTAACTGCTGTTATGAACCTGTCAGGGAATGTATGTCAAACACTAGGGGTATCATACAATCAGACTGGTGTCAGGGTGGAAAAGTCAGTGGCTGCGAGGGTGGAGGAGATTGACCTTGTTCTCTCAACATTGCCTTTACACTGAATGGAACAGATGAGATTCTGAATTATTCACAACAGTGAAAGCTTATAATTGTTAGCATTGGTGGCAGCAACAAAATATAGAAGCACATTTTGTTGTTGTTGTTGTCAGAATGCCTCACCCAGTAACAATTCAGAGGCTTTCCCTCACATCTTTGAGATTTTATACTCAATCCCTTCCCCTACCCCCACCCAATTTTATAGATAGTTTCTCCCACATTTGGTTCATGTAAAGGAATCTGGGTTAAAAAGGGTATTTTTGAAGGATTTGTTATCTCACAGGTAATTTTTTCAGGATAAGGTTCAGTTGCATTCAAGACAGCAAATATATGAAACTAATGTAGTTTATGGAATTTTTTTTAAAGTTAATAGCTTATTTACCTGAATGCATACCTTCCTATGATCCTTCTAGACATTTAAGATTGTCTGGGGAGGCCCTGCTCTCGATCCCATCTGCCTCACAGGCACGTCTGGCAAGGACGAGGGACAGGGCTTTCTCAGTGGTGGCCCCTTGGCTATGGAACTCCCTGCCTAGGGATATTAGATCAGCCCCCTCCCTCCTGACTTTTCGGAAAAGGGTGAAAATGTGGCTCTTTGAGCAGGCATTTGAAACTTCAGCGTGATCAAATAAACACAATCTGGAATATGAATACGGAATAGCTAAAGACGATGTAAATGGAAAAGGAATTGGATTGAAGACACTGTTTTTATAGACTTTTATAGTTTTTTTATAGTTGTTATGGTTTTTATATATATTTAGGTTGTGATTTAAATTGTTTTAACTGACTTACGTATGTTTTTATATACGACATCTAATTGTTGCCGGTTTGTATGCTGCCCTGAGTCACCTTCAAGCTGGAATGAGCGGGATAAAAATGATGTAAACAAACAAACAAACAAACAAACACTTTTGCTTCATTCATGTAATACTTCCTTTTTAGTATGTATATCTGAAGAGAATATTATCATAATAAGGAAATATTAGGAGCCAGCATGGCCAATTGGTTTGAACATTGCATTGTGACATTAGAGACTAAAGTTTGAATCTCTGCTTGGCCAGGAAAACTAACCAGGTGACCTTTGGCAAATCGCAGTCTGTCACCCTAAAAGAAAGGCAAAAGCAAATCCCTTCTGAATAAATCTTGCCAAGAATTCCCCATGATAGGTTCACTTTAGGGTCACTATAAGTTGGAAATAACTTGAAGACACACAACAACTAGGTTTTCCCGCTATCATCCCACTGTTATGATATAACTCAAGTGTAAGCTTCCACCATAAACCTTAAACACATCCACTTTTTTTTCAAAGGTTCATTATTGGACCTATTTCCAGAGGATGGTCTTCCATCCAGGAAGGCGCAGATTATTAAATTAAATAATTAAATTCCATTAAATTACATTATTAAATTCCAGTCATCTATAGAGAGTACTGAAAGAAGAAAGCACAAAAGCTGGGTTGCAGCTAAACATTAAAAAAAAAAAAACCAAGATTATGGCAACAAATTATGGCCAGGAAATCAGAAGACGCTTACTTCTTGGGAGGAGAGCAATGTCCAATCTCGATAAAATAGTAAAGAGTAGAGACATCACACTGGCAACAAAGATCCGCATAGTCAAAGCTATGGTATTCCCTGTAGTAACCTATGGATGTGAGAGCTGGACCTTAAGGAAGGCTGAGCGAAGGAAGATAGATGCTTTTGAACTGTGGTGTTGGAGGAAAGTTCTGAGAGTGCCTTGGACTGCGAGAAGATCCAACCAGTCCATCCTCCAGGAAATAAAGCCCGACTGCTCATTGGAGGGAAGGATACTAGAGACAAAGTTGAAGTACTTTGGCCACATCATGAGGAGACAGCAAAGCCTAGAGAAGACAATTATGCAGGGGAAAGTGGAAGGTAAAAGGAAGAGGGGCTGACCAAGGGCAAGATGGATGGATGGCATCCTTAAAGTGACTGGACTGACCTTGAAGGAGCTGGGGGTGGTGATGGCTGACAGGGAGCTCTGGCGTGGGCTGGTCCATGAGGTCACGAAGAGTCGGAGACGACTGAACGAATGAACAACAACAAATAGAGAGTACGGGAACCATTTGGTGAAATCATTAGAAAATGTTTGGTTTCTTGCATGGGTTGTTTTATTACTACAGTTAGGAGTGCAGCAGGTTAGGGCAGCTATTTATAGGTGGAACAAAGGAATTAGAATTGGTGGCGACCACAAACTGAGGCATGCTATTTAGCAGATCAGTTCTCCCAGTGTGTCTTGTTTACGACCAATATTCTCTCAATGCATTTCCCCCCATTTGCTGTCTTTCACATACTCCCCACCTCTGTCTTGTTGGCACTGCATGTCATTGTAACACAGACACTTGTTCCCTCACACAGTCTCAAACAGACTTTACCTCCTTTCATATATCATTCAACACTCTTGCACTCTCTCAAACTCATGCATGCATGCATACTTTAGCTGTCCCTAGATGTCTTTTTCAGCTATTTCATTTTTAAATGACAAAAGGTAAAACTGTCTGCTGAATCCACAAGGTTATGAGGCGAAACCTTTGAGATTTGAACCACAAATGTTTGTGTGTGAGAGAGGACAGATCTGGATGGGTACTCTGTGTATGCTTACAGGCTTTCCTGTTGGGAATATTAAGGCAAAAGGGACCAGCCAGGGAATAGGAGTTTAGACAGAGAAGAATGAAGAGAAGCACAGCTGTCCCAAGATAACCAAACTTATTATGATTGCTCTCCTACTCACTGATGCAGCCCCTCACTCAATTCTTTTACACACATAGATATACACATACAGAAAAGCCATGTGAGATTGGGTGATGAGTAATAAGAAATTATGACAATCAAATATTTTGTATCTTCCTACCCAGGAGTTACTTAAATATGGGAATGGGTGGAGTGCTCATAAAAAACAGAAGCAGAAAATGGGTCAGTCTAAAAATTAGAAGGCGAAAAGTGGGTCAGCCTCAAAACTCTCTTTGCCGATTCTGTATAAAAATTCAGTACATCAGGCCTGCACATTGAACACAGTTTCATTTATACATGAAGAGCTTTGAATACCATATAATTGCTCTGAAAGATCTAGAAAATGCCTAAAGAAAGGTTCTCTAGGCCTCCAGTACAATTCTATGGTCAACTTCTTCCAGAAGTTCAGCTGAAAGTTGAACATAGAATTGCATTGGGTGGCTAGACAGAATACTTCTCTAGAGATTTTCTAGTACCTCCCAAGCTTCAGCCAGAATCCCATGACATCATTCATTTCAGGTATGAAAAATAGTAAAGGTAAAGGTTTCCCTTTGATATTAAGTCTAGTCATGTCCTACTCTGGGGGTGGTGTTTCTAAGCTGTTTCTAAGCTGAAGATCTGGAGTTGTGTGTAGACATTTCTAAGGTCATGTGGCCAGCATGACTGCATGGAGCGTCGTTACTTTCCTGCTGGAGACCTATTGATCTACTCACATTTGCATGTTTTCAGACTGCGTAGTTGGCAGAAGCTGGGGCTAACGGCGAGAGCTCACCCTGCTCCCTGGAGTTGAACCACCAACTTTTCGGTCAGCAAGTTCAGCAGCTCAGCGGTTTAACCCGCTGTGCCACTGGGGGCTCCAAGAAAAATAGGGTTCCATATTATGTGAAAATTGTATTACACAAAGGGATCTGGAACTGATCCCTTTTGTTATACCTGGGCCTACTGTATTGTTGTGTACCATAGTAGTAACCACAGGATGTTGAGAGGCCTTGAAATCAAGGATAGGGTCCCATTCTGTTCATTTGTGGTGGGACTGTGCAAGTAAATTGAGGAAAATAGGATATATTATATGATAATGAACAGTAAAAGACAAATTAGAATGTTGGAATTATGGCTGTTGCTCCAGGATTTCTGAGGAAATAAAATTACTGCCTGAAGTTGGGGATTTACTTTTCAGTAGTCAAGTTTAAAAAAATAATAATAATTTGATTTTCAAAAAAAATATCTTATTTTCTGCCTGGGGCTGCCTTGTATATTACTTTGATTACTTTGTTTTAAAAAATAGAGAATGTTGGGCAATGCTTAACAATGAAGAAAGAGATCCTTTCTTGAGATGTCTTTTTAAAAATTGGAGAATTTCCATTAACTTCATTATAAGCAGGAAAAAAATCAGACATAGAGGATACTCCTCACTTACTCTTCTCTTTCTATTGCCTTTGCTTCTTGAGAAGAGGAAGAGAGAACAGAACTTCTGGCTTAATTAGGTAGGAGGAGACATTAAGCTCTTGGGACAAATCCTGTACTGCATTCCACAGATGGTGGCACCTTGTACCACATTATACTGTCCATGATTATTTTCTAGCTTTTATATAGAATTTTCCTATTGTTGCCTAAAACTAGTGCTAGTAATATGTTTGTTTGCATTTTGGTACAATTCCTTTGTATTTAGCCCCACTGAAATGTGGTCTTCAAGAACGTCTTGAAAATTGAATTCAGTCCTTAGAATGAATTCCAATCTTGTTTAAATGTAATTTATTTCTAGTAAAGTAGGAAAGTTAGTGTATCTTTCAGATGTCATGGAAATTTCCATGACAGGCAAACTTTGCTAATCTGACAGGTTTATATAAACTAACTAAAAGAGCTTTTAATACAGTTCTTTTTTACTACGACCAAGGGCAAGATGGATGGATGGCATCCTTGAAATGACTGGATTGACCTTGAAGGAGCTGGGGGTGGTGACGGCCAACAGGGAGCTCTGACGTGGGCTGGTCCATGAGGTCACGAAGAGTCGGAAATGACTGAACAAATGAACAACAACAAAGTCTTTATGATTTTTATCTTTTGTCCATTTAATTTAGTTCTCTTTGATGGCTTTAATTTTTGGATAGTTTAACTTCATTTTAGATACACATTTTTGTGTTTCTACTTCGCCATTGTGTGAACTTTTATTTGTGGTTATTTTAATATTTCCCAGAAATACTGCAGGATAGAAATGAACAAACAACAAGAACATTTACCCCAACCAGTGGATTTGCACACACATGGGAGAAAACTTTCTGTACAGAAGTAATATATGTAGGGAATATATGTGTAGTGGAATTGGGGACTTGCTGAGAAGTATGCTTGCTTCTGGTTGAAGTATCGTCAATGTATAGGATTCACTATGATCCATAGTTCCAGGTATCGGGGTTGGGGGGTGGGGGGGAAGGTATCTTGGAACGCATCCCCTGCGAATATGGAGGTTATACTGTACTCAGAAAGGCGCATATGCATGTGGAGATAAATAAAAAGAAGGATGAAAAAGACTGCTCAGAACATCTTTCAGTTATTTTGTATCTTCACAAAAAGTTTAAATTATTCAAATAACATTGAAAATAAAAATGTTTTTGTTCCAAGTTTTAAAAATTATATCTCTACTATCAGTTTATGTTATGAGGGATATGGAGCCTAGGTACCATCAGTGGCTTCCATTGTTACTGTTATTCATATGTCATTTTATGATTTTTGTGACAAGATGCATTTAAATATAATACAGAAGGGTGTTTATGAGGATGATTACACAACAAATATCTTGGTAGTTAAATGGAAATGTACATATCTAAACACCACTTAGTTTACCACATGGGCCTTATGTCATATACGTTATATGATATATTGAAACCTTAAGTCCTATTCAGTTGGCCATATACAACTAGCCAACCTTGGGTCTAACTTCTTGAGTCTACCAAGGCTGTAAGCAAGGCACATCTGCTGGAGGGGAAAACTGCACCTGCAGAGAAGGGATTATGAGGCAAAGAAAAAAGCAGCAGGAGGGACTTCTTTGTGTCACTTTCTACTAATCTCCTCCAGTTAAACAAAAGAATAGGTTCGATAGATAAGCATGAAAGAGAGAAACTCCATATAACAGGAAAGGACTGGATCCAGCACTCACAATCAGTGTATATTTCATTTCTATTTTGAGGAGATTGCATAGAGTTTAATTTATGGGCACTAGTCTTCAGATTAGAGTATCTTGAATTTCTCTTCCCTGGAACAGAACGTGTTTAACAATTTTAAAGACCAACTCTTTAACACTTTTTGTCTCTATAATAGATCTTTCCTTTCAGGGTTTGCTAAACCAGTGTCCTAAACTCAACTCTTAATTCCAGCTACCATAGGTAGTTTGAATTAATTGAACTAACAGAACACTGGATTTATCCTAGTATTTACATAGTAAGTTATATATTGTAATCATCACATTATTGGAACCCATGGTGGCACAGTGGGTTAAACCCCTGTGCCGGCAGGACTGAAGACCGACAGGTCGCAGGTTCGAATCTGGGGAGAGCGTGGATGAGCTCTCTCTATCAGCTCCAGCTCCTCATACGGGGACTTGAGAGAAGCCTCCCACAAGGATGATAAAACATCAAAACATCCGGCCGTCCACGGGCAATGTCATTGCAAACAGCCAATTCTCTCACACCAGAAGTGACTTGCGGTTTCTTAAGTTGCTCCTGACACGACAAAAAAAATCACATTATTGTGTTTTTTAAAAATGATTACTAAATTTCTTCACTGGATAAAAAGAAGGCTTTGCATCTCGTCCACATTCTTTACTAGAATGTTGTGTTGTTTAATAGTTGGCTCCGTGTTTTTTCCACAACAAATATAAGCAGGAAACCTATATGTGGATTTTCTGTGCAGCAGTTTATATGTTAATGCAAATCATGTAGCTTTCATACAAACTATATGAAAGGTACGCAATGTGTGTAAACATACAGGTTCCTGCATAGAAATCCCACATATATTTTTCTGCCAGTGTGACCTAGTTGTTTAAGAATTGTACTACAACTATCCTTGCTAGACTATGGAAATCCAATGTGTGACCTTGGAGAATTCGAAGTCTTTAAACCTCACAGGAAAGCAATGGCAAACCTCATTTGAACAAATTGTGCCAAAAAAATACGATAGTTTCCATTTAGGGTGCCATCCGTAAAAACCGTCATGAAGACATAAAAACAACCATTTTCTTTTCATGTTTAAGAAAATAACAGTTTTGTTTGGAACTCTCTTTTTTGTCCATAATTAAAATGTAATCTTCCCAGAATGCATGTTTTCTTCTTCCAGATATTTTTTTTTCTGTAAAGGAAAGCCATGCATAGTTTTGTACAAATTGATTTTTCCCAAAACGTCACAGAGAATGAATTATAATTGAAAATTGTAAAGAAATCCCATGTATTCCTACAAGGCAGTGGGAAATTGATGAAATTATTCACTTTTGCATGTGGGAACAAAACAAGTGAGGATTCCCTGGTTAGTTGGAAAATAACCAACCAACATCAAGCTATTAAAACTACCTGAGCATGTTAGGTTTTGTTTTTGTTATAAATTATCTCACTTCCTCTCCTTTTTTCCAGTAGCTTCACCTTTTTTCAGTCTTATTTTTCTAAGGGCCACAGTAATGGCTCTCTTTTCTTACTATTACATTTCCTATGTAGCACTATGGCTTTGGAACATGTCTTTTAGTTAACGCAAACCCTGAAAATACACCTTCACACATACTCTTTTCAAGCCTTACAAATGTCATCCTTTTTCAGCCAGGTTAGTCAAGCAGTCTTACCTCACTATGTCATTCCCCATGCTTCTTTAAGCAAAAAGATCCTCTTCTTAAACAAATCTCCATTATTAAAACTAAAGTCAAGTTTCATTTCCCCTTCCACAAAAATATGCCACAATAACCTAGCAGTCAAATCCTCTTGACTAAATCCCTTCCAATCCCCCTCCCCCAACTGTTATCAAATAATCCCACGGATTTCAAATCACACAAACAGATCTTAATATGCTCCTGTATGCTGCTCTTCTTATTCTGTTTGCCTAACCTGTGTTTTTTTTTATTATTTCACAAATTGTTGTTACTAAGGAAACTAACAATTGGTTTAAGTTCTATAAAGTTACAGACTAATTCTCAAAATTAATTTATGTAAAGAAATAAACTTATAGACTAGTATTTGTGAAATGTGATACTTAGAATCAGTGCTTTTAGTTTTGCATAGTGCTTTTGTTTGTTGAGGGATTATTGTACTGAATATTTATGCTTTCCAGTAGTTTCATAATTGAAGTATCTTATTTCAAAGAAATAAGTTTGAAGAATATTGGAATATCTAGCTTTTGAATGTAGATGGAAGAGAATAGATAGTATATAGACTTTGTTGTTTGATTAATTTAGTCTAGGTTTAAGTTTGAAATTACTAGGCAAGTACAATTTTTTCCTTTGAACAATATTTTACTTCCATTAAATCTTTAAAAAACAATTATTTCACCTTTGTAATAATAGTACAGGATATGTGAAGAATTTATTCCAGAACCACAAAACTCTAGAAATAGGTAGTAGAAATGTGCAGTTCCATTTATTGGACCAAAATGGGATCATATAGCCCTCCAGATCAATGTCCAGCAGTCATCATAATTGTCTATGCTGCCATTGGCTATGCTATCTGGATTTGCAGTCCAACAGCATTTGGAAGACTTCATAATCCCTATCCCACTGGATGGAATTTACAACTAGGCTTGCGCAATCCAGGTAAATTGCTATCTGTTTCAGTTTCCCAGATTTTGATGGGGATCCCAATCCGTTTTTCAGGAGCCTCGCGAATTCGGGAGGACAGAAATTCATTTTCAATCTGGGAAACAGAAAGAATCACTTTCTATCAGGCCCATTATTGGGGGGGGGACGGACGTCCCAGGCTCCCCTTCCCGTCATTTTAGGCTTTGTTTGTCCTTATATCCTTTATTAAGACCTGGATTAAATGTATCGGTGTTAAGATACCACTCTTTCTGTGATCCTTTCCTTTCTGTCTGTAGAGGAAACCGGGGTTGAATGCTTTGTTAAAGCTGTTTCTACTCTAGAGGTTCACACATTACATAGCTGTCTCCCTGCAGAAAGCAATTTTCCAAGGCATTGTAGGGGGGCTTCCCACTTTCCAGAGAAGGAAGAGGGATTGATCTGGAAGTATCCTACCCTGTGCTTCCTTAAAAAAGCCCTCCCTTCTCTTGATTTGGAGGCGCTGGAAAGCAGAACTGGCGGAACCTTAGAATGGCTCCCCCCCCCCCAGTGCTTCAATTTCCTTTCTGCTTCCCAATCGAGAGAAGGGAGGGCTTTAAAAACCCTGCTTCCTGGGATCCTTTCCCTTCCAACTTTAGAGACGATCTGGGTTTAATACTTAGTTAAAGCTGTTTCTACTCTAGAGGAGAAAGGAGCTGCAAGTGCACACAGCTCTCTCCCTCCAGGAGGCAGTTTTCCAATACATTTTAAGGGGACTTCCAATTTCCCAGGGAACTTGGAGGTATCCTACCCTGGGCATCCTTTAAAAAGCCCTCCTTTCTCTTTTGATTTGGAGACCCCAGAAAGGAGAACTGGCACCTTACCCCCTCACACTCTCCTTTCTGCTTCTGAATCAAGAGAGAAGGGGGGGCTTAAGAAACCTCACTTCCTAGGATCAGACCCTTCTAGCAGCTGCCTCCCTTCCCACACTTCACATGTAACCAAAAGAAAGTAAAAACAGCCAGTTTTCGACAGCCACCGTTCTGTTGCGACTGGTTAAAAATTGGCTGCTGAGCCCATACCGTTATGGCCTTCAGAAGAGGCCAAATTCAAACGTCCAAAACAGATCTGTTAACAAGCCTATTTACTACTACGGTAATAAAGGAGCCAGTGTTTAGCTTGGGAGTACTCCTTTATCCATCTCTGACCTGGAGGGTCAGGTGGACTGCATGGCTTGGAGTGTCTGAGACCTGAAAGGAACACGTCAGAAAATCACATCATAACTGTTAAGGGAATTGCTCTGGCACCAATATATTCCAATTTGTATTAATGTTGCTTGTGGTAACATTTGAAGCTCCAATCAGATTGATACTTGGAGCATCTCTTCCTACATATGCTTATTGCTGTATTGAGATCTGCTGGAGGTGTCCTCCAAAATGGGTGAGCAATATATCATATTACATGTAGGAATATACTACATGAAAACATGTTAAGACACACCAGTTGTGTGAACTCCTTTATCTGGCATGCCTATTTGATAACAGATGGGGATTTCTTTTTCATTTTGGTTCCAAGAAGAAATTGAATTATTTACCAAAGCCTTGAGAGTCTATCTTTTAACTGTATGAATTGTTTTAAATTGCCTTTTGCTTGTACAGTACTCTGGGATTTTGATATAGTGAAAGACCAGAAAACTTAACAGCCAACCCCACAACATGATAATGTACTGCCAGATTCCTATGATGTGATTTTTTTTTCAAATTTTGACTTATAAATTATAAAATTATAAAATTTGGATTTTATGTAAATTGAAAGGATTTACTTTCTGAAAAGTGGCATCCTGTGATTTCATAAACTGGATTTATAACATTATTTTTTTAGTTCAAATTTACAATTGTTGCAACAGTGTAATGATTAAGAGTGCCTCCAAATATCCATTTAAAAGCCCGGGAACATATGGATTTCTGTTGTGCTGGGAAGTGGGGCAATGGGCAGGGCAAAAGTATCCACATCTCTTCTAGTAGCTGTTGAAAAGCACCTTGCTGCTGAAAATGGATATTTTTATTACAGTTTCCACTTCACCCAAGATGTTCAGGATAGTTCACATAGTGCCTCTCATATTCTCATAAAAACTACATGAAATTGACTGAGGGAGAGCCTAAGGTCACTGATTTTTTTTTGTGAAAGGCAAAATAAATGCATCAAGATTGTAAGCAGATATGAATCAAGCAGGATTGTATTCACAACCAGATGGTCGCAATGCAAGCAAAGACTTATTTCTGTCCCTGACCTTATTCCTGATCTTTTGTCAGAAAAAAAGAGATGGGTTATCTCTACAGAATGAATGGTCCTAATGAAATTAATGTTTCCCCTGTATTGAAATTTGACGTTATTTCATAAATGCTGTACAAATACATAATTACCTTGGTAATGATGATGAAATACCAGTCACATCCTATGGTAAACAATCCTGATGGAAAGGTCTTCTGCCTACGTTGTTCCCTTGGCTCCAAAAGCTACAGGATGCATGTGCTTTTGACTGCTTGTTATACTTTTGTTAGTGTTCAAAGAAAGCTCAACCCTTTTGAGGTGACCAATAGGAATGTTATGCATTTTTTTATGCATTGGCTGGCACTTTAAAAAAAGATAATGTACATGCCACTAATATGAAACTTCTTGGAAAGCAATAATGTACTGTTTTGAATTTGATTAATTCTAAAATATAGGGGTAACTGATACCTTTCAAGAGGGTTTCTTAGGGTTGGACTCATGACATTTTTTAAAAAATTCAGAATGCTTGCTTTAGTATCTTTTTTTGTATTTTTGTACAAGGAGACAGGCTTCTGATATTAAGATTCCAGATATGGTGACCTGAAATATCCATGTATTAAGAGTCATCAGTTTGACTAATGGTAGACCATAGCAGCAGATCATCTTAAGCACCTCTTCAGAGCGTCATTTTTCCAGCTCAGTTGATTTCTGACATATCTCACTTTATCAGTCACTGAAGTGGAAATTCCATCATTCTTCTATGTGTTTTGAATTTTTCTGAGTGTTTATTTGTAATAGGTTTTATGGATGATTAGTTATGTGAATTGTGTCTTTTTGTGGGACTTGCTAGTTCTTAATTTTTCTCATGAACTCCAATTTATATTATGGTTTTTCATGTTTGAATGGTTATACTGTTTAGTTTTTCTTTGTGTTTTTTACATGTGAAAATACATTTCTGTTGTTGAGGGTATTTTTAAATACACACTCACACACACAAACACACACAGAGAGTTCAGTTAGATATTAGTGCACCTACAATAATTACCCAAAGAAATAAGTTTTTTTTTAAAAAATGAATATACTCAGTATCATGAATTCCTTTCAAAATGAACAATGGACTACATTTTATAGTTCTGCTTCTAGAGCTATTTTGAATTCAAATTTTAACTGAAGTTTTATGGGCCTCTTTAAACTGAAAGCAAAATGTTGACTGATTATTAGTCAGTATAATATGATTAATTTAATAAAATGCCCAAGAGATTAGGTCCCCTGTTTGGTCATGCCTATTTTGAAGTAAAGGTTGATTATCCCTTATCTGAGTATCCTGACATGTTTCGGATTTTGGATTTTTTTAATACTTCCACATACATTTTGTTCATGAAATAATTTTGTGCATGAAATAAAGTTGTGTACATTGGACCATTGGAAGGCAAAGCTGTAACTATCTCAGCCATCCATATGGGCATATTTGGATTCTGGAGTATTTCGGAAGTCAGCATACCGGATAAAAGATGCTGAATTTCAATTATTTACAATTTTAAAAATAACATTTTAGTTGATTTTGAAATGTTTTTAAAATCAAGGAAAGGATCTAATAGTGTGATTCTGTTAGACCCCACTGCTTCTGTTTAGACACTCTTCTCCCTTCCATTCTGTAGTCACCTGGACATCCTACAAATCTGCTCTAGAAAGCTGATAAACCCTTGGCCAGTCTTTAGCAATGCAGAGTGCCATCAGGGAAGAAGAAGAAGTTAATCCCAACTCAGCTAGGACTAGGCATGGAAAGTATGCTTTTGGGCTAGGGGCTGATTTTGAAACTTTGCAGTGTCCTGATTATTCAATCAAGAGCAGAGAGAGAATTTGTATTGTCGAAGGCTTTCATGGCCAGAATCACAGGGTTGTTGTAGGTTTTTCAGGTTGTATGGCCATGTTCTAGAAGCATTCTCTCCTGACGTTTTGCTTGCATCTGTGGCAAGCATCCTCAGAGGTTGTGACCTCTCCCCCTCTGCCCTCACTACCCAGACCCTTTTCTTTGCTGCCCAGACCCTTTTCCTCCACCGCTGTTGCTGCCCAGATTCTATTTCCCACCGCTCATACCCCCTTCCTGTTTTCTTTACCTCAAAACCCCTATTTCCCTTCCACCACTCAGGGGGTGCTTTGATTGTGCTTTTCCTGCATGGCAGAAGGGGATTTGACTATATGGTCCCTGTGGTCTTTCACTGAAATACTGTTAAGTTCATGTTGGTTAAAACTGTTCATTGTTTTAAATATTGTATTATTCTTTCTTTCTTTCCTTTTTTTTTTTTTTTTTGCAATGTGTGAATTAATTCACACAAACACCCATCTCAACCCATCTTACACTGGTCTGGCCTATCTCTGAGATATATACATTATATATAATGTATGGACATTTCTTGGGGCTCTACGAGAAACTTTTGCTTCAGAAATAAAATTTTGTGGTTTTTTTTTTAATGGAAGGTTCGGTTTTAGAGGCCACCATATATACTCTTGTTTGTTTATTATTTGTTCTGCACTACTACTCAGTCCAGTCATGTATCCCAGTAATTCTGTTATCTTTCATGGCTTTTTAAAAACATGTAGTGTCCCTTTTTGTGTTAAAATTAAATTTTCAGATGCTGAAAGTGCAACACATTTGAAATGTGACCATGGATATGGGGGAGCTGAATTAATTCCACTGTTCATGACTCTTCTTTTCTCCTTTCATACCCTTGGATTCCTTTGCAGAAATTCAGATTAAAAGGGATTGTTTATTTGACAGTGTTGTTTTTTCTTTCATAAAAGTTAAAACAGTATTGTGTGTGTGCAAAGGGGTCTGGACAGCTCTGCCCCACCACAGTAATGCAAAATTCCTAAAATTGGGGAAAATAGGGAACTTTTCTCATTGATACCAGATATGAATGGAAGGTTAGAGGTATCATTACAGTGTTGACAAAGAAATTGTTATTTGATGTACATTTGAGTCTTTAAAAAGGTAAAGGTTTCCACTTATTAAGTCTGGGTGGTGGTGCTCATCTCCATTTCTAAGCCGACGAGCCGGCATTGTCCGTACACCTCTCTTTGGTCATGTGGCCAGTATAACTGCATGGAGCACCATTACCTTCCCACCTGAGTGGTACCTATTGATCTACTCCTATTTGCATGTTGGCTGCTAGGTTAGCTGAAGCTGGGACTAACAATAGGAGCTTACCCCACTCCATGGATTTGAACTGCAAATCTTTCAGCCAGCAAGTTCCACAGATCAGCTGTTTAACCCACTGTTTAACTCAATTTGAGTCTTACTAAACTGTAAAAGGAACAGCAAATAAGCTGTATTTTACCAGAGAACATTTTACATTCCTCCATCCTTGTTCTCAGCTCCACTTTCAAATTTCACTTGCAAAACTCACTTCATTTTGTGGAGCAATTGTGATAATTGTTTTATATGTATGGACCACGGTAATTTAATTTTGATGTCCAATCATTTATTTTAGAAAAGTGTGTGTATATATAAGTTAGACATATACAGCAGACATGAGCATTACGGTCCAAAATTAACTTTTTTAAAAAAAAAAACCCCACACAAAATGCTTTTTCTGCACAAACTAGGAAAAATATATGAAGCATGAAAATCATTATATGCACTAGCTACAATAGGAATTATGTTGCCAAATTATAATAATTCTTAGGGAAACTTGTATGGGGAGCTAGTGTTCCGAAGGAAGTGCAGCACTTTTCAGTATCAGTAAAGGCCCTGGAGGCATGCTAAAGACTTAGCTGGATCTTTCAGTTAACATTCTGTAACATGACCCTAAAGCCCAATTTGCATAACAATTAAATATATGCTACATTGTATATTTACAGCCTGTGGAACAATATAATATATTACTGTTGCTTTCCTCCTTTGAAAATAAACCTCTCGCATCCATTATTTTTAACTTCTCTTGCCCTTCTTTACATATTTTAGTTCAGGCACATCCCATTATTATAAGGATAGATGTGGGAAAAAGGTGAAAATCGTAAAATTATCTAAAAGTTTTTACTTACTGTATGTACTTTTGTATAAGTTGACTTCATATATAAGTCAAGGACAGGGTTTGGACCAAATAATTTATTTTGATGTGATCCATGGATAAGGAATCATTCCACAGAGAGAGGAAATTGCTAGCTACCCTCAGATTGCTAATTGACTTTGGTGGTGCCTGATGCCATTTTCCCACTCAGGCATTCAGAAAGGCCTTTTACCGTTTTACCCAGAGAAGGGGATGATCCCTTTTTTAAAAAAAGTATTCACTTGTATCAAAAAAGATCATCCTCTTTTCTGAGTACGGAGGTGAAAGGTGAGAACTTAGTCCCTTCTGGGAGAATTTGAAAGTAGCACCAACCTCGTCAACTCTCTTCATTCTCCTTTGACTGAAACACCAGAGAGCTACACCTACTGATGGTATTTTTACACCCAGGTATTCCAAAAGACCAGAAGCAGCTCAGGTTGTGAGAGAGTCAGGCCTGTAGCCCGGGGGGGGGGGGGGGGGGGCTTGAGGGTCTTCAGCCCCTCCCGAAATTCTCAGGGTAGTCCGTGAGAAGGCCTTACTGATACATTATTTAAACTTTTATGTTTATACATATCATGATCTGATCACCATGCTCAATATATCCCATATGCATGGGAGTATTGGGATAATGATACAAAAGGGTTGCTAGGATAGATCCTGACCCCCCCCCCAACCAGAATCAAACTCAGCCCCCCCCCCCCCCCCGAATCAACATCCTGGATACGGGCCTGGAGAGAGTAGAGGGAATCGGTGCTTGTAGTACTTTAGGTAAAGGTAAAAGTTTTCCCCTAACATTAAGTCCAGTCATGTCCGACTCAGGGGGTTGGTGCTCTTTTCCATTTGTAAGCTGAAGAGCTGGTATTGTCCATAGACACCTCCAAGGTCATGTGGCCGGCATGACTGTATGGAGCGCTGTTACTGCCAGAGTGGTACCTATTGATCTGCTCACATTTGCAGTAGTTGGCATGAGCTGGGGCTAACAGCAGGAGCTTACGCCACTCCCCAGATTCAAACCTGCAACCTGTAGTACTTTGCAGAATGTGTTTACTAGTCTTCCTTAGATCAGACTATGTCCATTTCTAAATGCAAATTGGTTGTTTGTCTTTCCACATAGTAAAGCACTCAATTGATTTCCTTTTCAAAGTGCAAAATTGTGAACCCATATTTATTTTACACATAAAACTATATAAGATTTGCAGAGCTAGTCTCTATTTTGATACATATATTCAAGCTGACATTATAAGAACCTGGATATAGTCGTAGGTTTGGCCATTTATGCAACACAAGGAACAGTCATCAGTTTCTTATTTGTCATATGTTCTTTTAAAATAGAACTTCTCAAATCTTTGCAGGTTTCCAGCTTGCAAAGGGAAATATTCAAGTGTCACTTGCCATTCTCCCACTTGTCAAGTATTCAGGGAGAGAAAAGAGAGATGTCTGAGAAGCATGTGAGTGTGTGTAGTAGCTCAGTGAATGCTACATTGACAAATCCACAATTCTCCTCTGAAAAGTATTTCATTACTCAGTATGTAAATCTTTTATTGTTTCATGCAAAGACAAATACTTTCATTTTTTTTCCTCTCTGCTGGGAAGGATTATGAGAAATTTTATGCATGGGTGGATAAGGATGTGTTCTTAGAACCTCTCATGAAAATTTTGCTCATGCAAAATTGAACTTTGTGTGAAGAAAAGCATTTACACTGCTTTCTGCTCAAATCTGGGTTTTAAACTTATTTTTGTACAAATAGGACTTTTGCAAAATGACCTGACATATAAACAAATCAACTTTTTAGATTAGGAGTTTCAATCCATCAGGAATGCTTTCTCATTTCTCATTTATAATGTTTCAGTATACTTACATTCCTGCTACCAGGTCAGTGTGAATAGCATTGGCAAAGTGAATAGAGTATGCAACACTTAATTGAGCTGAGGTGAGACAGGGAGCTTTTAAAGATTGACTTACTTAAGCTGGATACTGGAATAATATGGTAAAAGCTAGGAATAGTGGTACAAAATATAGTGCTCAATGATGGCCAGAAAGAGTACATTTTAGGACAAATCATGGGCTTTGTGGAAGAAAACAGTGAAGCAGTATCAAATATTGATAACAAAAGTGCGCTGAAAGGCTGATATTGCTCAATTTAGAATCTTAATATGAGTGCTACTAGTAGCGTGTTTTTAAGTGAGGAATGAGTAAAAAACATTCAGCTTTTGTATAGCACAAGATTTTAAGCAGGTTGGCAGTCTCAATATTGGCATTACTTGGATTTATTTTACCAATATTATACTTTAGGATTTTTTGTATATGGGCATGTATATCTTTCCAAAACTTCTTTACCACTTTGCAGGTCCACCAAACATGATAATATGAACCTATTTGCTCTCCGCACTTCCAACAGCTATTATTTATTTATTTTTTATTTATTTATTTGCTATACTTGTATACCGCTGTTTCTCAGCCTAGCCGGCGACTCAACGCGGTTTACAACAGAATATAACAATCAACAGTATACAGTTTAAAACCATAAAAACATAATACACAATTCATATATCAATAACAATCCAATTCATCTCCTAACTAAAATCATGATCCAGTTTCGTCGTCCATATTGCCAGTCCTTTAATCATTACATTCATTGCACTGAGTTAACCAAATGCCTGTTCGAACATCCAGGTTTTTAATCTTCTTCGAAATACCATCAATGAGGGGGCTGATCTTACCTCCATGGGAAGGGCGTTCCATAGTCGAGGGGCCACCACAGAAAAGGCCCTGTCTCTCGTCCCCGCCAGCCGCACCCGTGAAGCAGGTGGGATAGAGAGCAGGGCCTCCCCAGAAGATCTTAGGGTCCTGGTGGGCTGATAGGCCGAGATACGTTCGGATAGGTAAGTTGGGCCAGAACCGTTTAGGGCTTTAAAGGCCAATGCCAGCACTTTGAATTGAGCCCGGTAGCAGATTGGCAGCCAGTGGAGCTGGTGCAGCAGAGGAGTTGTATGCTCCCTGCGCTCCGCTCCTATTAGTATCATGGCTGCCGAGCGTTGGACTAATTGGAGCTTCCGGGCCGTCTTCAAAGGCAACCCCACGTAGAGAGCGTTGCAGTAGTCTAAACGGGATGTAACCAGAGCGTGGACTACTGTGGCCAAGTCAGACTTCCCAAGGTACGGGCGCAGTTGGCGCACGAGTTTTAACTGTGTGAATGCTCCCCTGGTCACCGCCGAAACCTGGGGTTCCAGGCTCAGCGATGAGTCCAGGATCACACCCAAACTGCGAACCTGCGTCTTCAGGGGGAGTGCGACCCCATCCAACACAGGCTGTAACCCTATACCCTGTTCGGCCTTACGACTGATCAGGAGTACCTCTGTCTTGTCTGGATTCAATTTCAATTTGTTCACCCCCATCCAGACCGTCACAGCGGCCAAGCACCGGTTCAGGACCTCGACAGCCTTATTCAATTTCTTGTAATATTTAGCCAGCTGTTGTAGTGTTAGATGCCAGCAGAAAAACATTTTATACCAATTCTCAGTAATGTTGGTGAATCTTGAGTATTTTAGCTTTTTTCCATATTTCCACCCAATCTTTTATCAAGATGGAATGTCTGATATCTACTGCCCATTTAACCATATTGTCTTTTATTAGTTCTGTCTCAGTATCCCATTCCAGAAGTTTCTGATATAATATCCTTATTAATTTCTTCTCGCTTTTCATTACTATATCCCAAGTTGTCTCTTGTAATATAAAGCCATTCTTTTTATCTTTCTTAAAGCTGACCATTATTTGAAAGTAGTGGAACCATGTTAGGTTTTTTCTGTCTCTCTTAACTCCTCTAATGGTTTCAACTTCCAGGTATCACCCTGTTTGCTACTGAATGCGCTGTAGCCTGAATGGACATATTTGCTATATGAAAATAAATACAGGTATTTCCCAAGTTACAAACAAAAGAGGTTCTGTAGGTTTGTTCTTAAGTTGAATTTGTATTTAAGTGAGAACAGGTACATTTTTAAGTGTAACTTCAGCCATTTTTGGATAGTTAATTTAGCATAGGGAAGGGCTAACAACCTATAACATTTGTTTTGCCCTCTGTGCCCTGTTCAGAAGATTTCACCCCATTTTCTGTCCCTATTACAATTGGATGTTAAAAATTTGGAGTCGTATAAACAAGGATTGGTGATAAAAGTTCAGTGAAGACACCCTTTTCCTAAGATAACTCTTACAAGAATGAATTTCCCTTCCTAGGGGTAGATTTTCTCTCACCTTCTGTTGTCTCATTCCCATTTGTAACTAGGAGTTGGATATAAATTGAATTTTGTAACCCAGGGACTGCCTGTATAGCAGTTTTTAAAATACCTGTGCTTAAATTTTGTTATATTAACTTGTATTTAAAGAAACACAGGTCCAGATATTTTTATAACATAGAATCCATTACTATGAGTATAGTGTAAGAACAATGAAATAAAATAATTTTTTGGTTAACAGGATTTTTTTTAAAGTAACTATCAGACAATACTTATGGATCTTGATATAGTAGAACACTAATTCACTAAAAAGCTTGATTGCAAAGCTTTTTAAATATCAATGGCAAATGGTAAAGTTGGCAAATGTACCATCCCAGTCAGTATGACAAAAATATATGAAAAAATAAACATATAATCAGTTGCATCTTCACTGTTTATGATGACTGTATAATTGCTGTCATATTGTTCTAAGAACATAGTGCTACTCAGCATCTTGTTATTTCTAACATTACTGTTATTAGCCTGGAGGGTTAGCTTTAGGGAGGACAATAGATAACTCAGACCACTGTTTTTTAAAGTGTGTTGAATTCATTGAATTCTGTGAGAAAGAGATCATTAATTGCTAACAACACAGCATGGATTAAACGGCTGAGGGTTTTCAACTGTAGGTAGTCAGAATAGATTTATGTATAAAAATACAAAGAGCTTTTGCTCCATCTCTATCACACAATGCACAAAAAATTCTAGAACCTTGAAAATAATCATTCAACACATTTGGTAATTAAAATTAAATGTTGGTATAAGAAGAGAGGCTACTTTTTTTAAAGTGAATTGTTTTACAAATAAGAATAAAGAATTTTAATCTTCAAATAATTATAATTGTAATAGAAGCATGTTTTTTGCAGAGTGATTGGAAACATTCATTTCAAGATTTTGTGTGAAGAAAATAGAAGTTAGGAATAATACATAGTATGTAAAAGAAAATGTTTTAATGGCATGAGTAAATGTTGTGTCTTAAGACACATACATCATGCCAGTATAAATGCCCTGTTAGTGGAAAGGACATTGTAATAGTACCTATTAACTGATATTGCAGCAGGAAAATCTGCATGTGCTGATTTCACAAGAAGGTACTTCTCCTTAGTAGATTTCAAGTTACCCTTTGTGTAATGTTTTATATATATCAAAATAACAATTTCTGTATTCAATATATGTATTCAATTTATGCTTTTTATTGAAATACTAGCTGTGCCCTGCCACGCGTTGCTGTGGCCTATAGTAAAACTTATCAAAGTTGAGGTAGATATCTGGACTATTATGAAAGAGAGGTACCTACCTATTCCTTCCCCCTTTCTCTCCTTTCTTCCTTCTCTACCTCTTTCTTTCTTTCCTTCTTTCACTACTTGGTTTCATCCTTCTCTCTTTCCTTCATTCCCTCCCCCTTTCTTCCTTTGCCTTTCTTCCCTCCCTGTTTGCTTCCTTCTTTCGGTTTTTATTTCCTTTTATTTCACCACCATCATAACAATAACAATAATGCAATGCATTGCCTCCGGGACCCGACACCTCTCCCATTCCCCCTAAAAGGGTCTCATAGGAATAATAGCATCATAATAATCATAGAAATAACAACCTTTACCCGCCACGCATTGCTGTGACCAACCTTCCCTCTTTCTCTCCTTCTTTCCCTCCTTCCTTCCTTCCCTCCCATCTTTCCTTCTCCTCTTCCTTCTCTATCTCCTTCCTTCCCCCTTTTTCTTTCTCTTCTGGCCTCTTTCCTTCCTTCTCTCTTTCCTTCTTTCCTTCCCTCCCTCTTTCTCTACATCTTCCCCCTTCCTTCACTCCCTCTTTCCTTCCTTCATTCCCTTTTTTCTTTCCTTCTCTCCTTCCTTCCTTCCCCCTTTTTCTTTCTCTTCTGGTCTCTTTTCTTCCTTCTCTCTTTCCTTCTTTCCTTCCCTCCCTCTTTCTCTACATCTTCCCCCTTCCTTCACTCCCTCTTTCCTTCTTTCATTCCCTTTTTTCTTTCCTTCTCTCCTTCCTTCCTTCCCCCTTTTTCTTTCCCTCCCTCTGTCTCTCATTTCTTCCTTCTCTACCTCTTTCCTTCCTTCCCCCTTTTTCTTTCTCTTCTGCTGTCTCTCTTTTCTTTCCTTCCATCTTTCCTTTTCTTTCCTTTTCTTCTTCCTTCTTTCTCTAACTTTCCTTCCTTCCCCCTTTTCTTTATCTCCCTTTCTCTTTCTTCCTTCTTTCCTTCCTTCCTGTCTTTCCTGGATTTTGACAGGGCGGGAAGGGGTGCGGTGGGGTTTGGAGGTGGCGTGAAGTAAAAGGAGGTAAGATTGGGGCAGGCGAGTGATGGAGCGTGAGGTTGTGTGTGTGTGTGCGGCAGCGGGGGGAGTGATGGAGCATGGGGTTGCGTGTGTGTGTGCGGCAGCGGGGGGGAGTGGGGTTGCGCGTGTGTGTGTGGCGGTGGGGGGAGTGATGGAGCGTGGGGTTGCGTGTGTGTGTGCGGCAGGGGGAGTGATGGAGCGTGGGGTTGTGTGTGTGCGTGCGGCAGGGGAGTGTGTGTGCGGGAAGCGGCGCGGCGGGGCTTGGAGTGGGCATGGCTTCCGCAGAGGGAACTGTGTGCGCGCGCCAGGGAACTTGCGGCTGGGCACCAATGCGCATGCTCAGTTGTTTTGCCGTTTTGTGAGTGTGTTGTTGTGTTGTTTTTCATTTTGAGTATATATGTTTGTACCTTATGGGTTGTGTTATGGGCATGGGAATTTTGGTTAAGTTTCGTTGGGGGGTTTGTGAGTTTTGTTGATTTGCCGTTTTGTGAGTGTGTTGTTGTGTTGTTTTTCATTTTGAGTAGATATGTTTGTACCTTGTGGGTTGTGTTATGGGCATGGCAATTTTGGTTAAGTTTCGTTGGGTTTTTTTGAGTTTTGTTGTTTTGCCGTTTTGTGAGTGTGTTGTTGTGTTGTTTTTCATTTTGAGTAGATATGTTTGTACCTTGTGGGTTGTGTTATGGGCATGGCAATTTTGGTTAAGTTTCGTTGGGGTTTTTTGAGTTTTGTTGTTTTGCCGTTTTGTGAGTGTGTTGTTGTGTTGTTTTTCATTTTGAGTAGATATGTTTGTACCTTGTGGGTTGTGTTATGGGCATGGCAATTTTGGTACAGTTTCGTTGGGGGGTTTTTGAGTTTTGTTTCCTCGTTGGATGCCCCTAACAAATTTATATATATAGATAAGATTCAAACCATCTCTAGATTTTTTCAGGTAGGGCATGATGTATTAAAGACATGTTCCTTTTCAAATTCTAAATTGCAATATGATTGTAAAATTAAATACATGCTGAGAATTACTTTAACTGAGATGATTGATTCATTTGTTTAAAAGTCTATTTTTTAAAGGCAGTTGATGGAATGCATCTAACATAACCTTCCTTCTTTTCTTGGAAAAAGTACTTTTTATGTTGTATTATATAGGGGATGTAATAATAGTTTGAAAAAAAGCTTGCTAGCTTCCATTGCTCAATCTTTGTATGATAATTAAGTGGCAAATTTGTAATGCCTTATATTGAGAAGTGCAACAAGAAGAACATTCTGATTATTTTCTTCCTCCTAAAGACAAAAGGAAAAAACACAACATGTAAATACAATAAATAACACTTATATTAATAAGCCACTATCATGCATTTGAATCACCATAACTAGGTGTTTGTTTATGCAAGGAGACAAATAGTGGCAATTAAATTATAGAAGAAATTTAATTGATTTAAAATATGCAATACAGGGAGGCCATCTGTATTGCATATTGAAGTACTAAATAAATCTGGAAATGTCCACATGGACGGCTAACATAGTAACTCCTTTGCTTTCTCGTGGTTCAGTGTACACAAACTTTATTTTATGCACAATATTATTGTGTACAAAATTACCCCCAGGCTGTGTGTATAAGATGTATATGAAGTATAAATGAATAGCATGTTCAGGTTTGGGTCCTATCACCAAGATATCTCTTTATGTACTTATATGTAAATACAGGTAAGCCAAAATAAAATAAAAAATATCTCTAATCCAGAACATTTCTGGTCCCAAGCATTTCTGATAAAAGATAAAGAACCTGTACCATTTTTGTCATATAAGTGCTTTCTATCCATATGAATAACTGTACTTAGTAATGACTCTGTATGTGCTTTTGAAGTTTATTGGTTAATCTGTCTTTACACATATCACAAAGTCATAAAAATTACAAAATTTGGTAATGTATTGTTTTAAAAATACTCTTGAATATTTTGTTTAACTCAAAGCTTTTTGAAATTGTTCCATTTTACTGGAATACTTGTGAAGTCTGATTGCTACGAACATATTTAATATTTTTAGTGAATAGGATGATAGAAATCTCTGATTATTGTAATTCTCTGGATAACTATAACTGGATAATTGTTAGCAGAGCTGAGGAATTGCCGTGAACCAGACACAAGTTAAAGGAGCCAAACACAAGTAAAAGGTCCAAACAAGGTTTACTAAAGTAACAAAAAGAGCTTAGAAACACTTAACTCAGTGTATCTAGCAAGAAAGCAAAGTCTGTAGCAAACTGCTATGCAAAAAACGTAACTTGAAGAATAATCCGGATTATACTGGAATATAATCCGGGATAACAAAAAACTCAAGCAAACTGCTTAAAAGTCACAAAGTTCATGAAACACAAAGTAACAAGGTGGAAGCAAACAAAAACAAAGTCAGAAAACAGTCCAAAGTCGAGGCACGTCCAAAAGCAGAAGTTAGGTCCAGAACACAATGTCGTCCAAAAAGCAATCTGGAGTCAGCAGGGAAGTAGAAGTTAGCACTTACAGGATTCCAGTCAGTAGAAGTGTGGAAACACAGCAATCTGCAGTCCCAGGACCCAAGGCAAAAGTAATGGCAGCAACAAAGTCCCAAGCCCGAATACAACACTTTGCCTACTGCAAGTACCCAATGTCTGATACCTTCTTTTATCTTATAACTCATTATCGGATGATGAACTGCTCTCCACTCTGTCTTCATCACTCTAAGCTGCTTTAGTTTCCACAGCTGCTCGCCACCGCCCGTCCCTCCAACTCTTCCAGCGTCTATCAAGACTTAGATCACCCCATGTATTACCAGGTTGCCAGTCTCCCGAAAACCCTTCTAACTCATCACTTGATGTGGGTTGAGTACATATGTCACTGATCTCTTGTACATGGGTCCAGTCTAGCCCATCCTCCTCTTCGTTACCACTCTCAGTCCCATCACTCCCCGTGAACCCCATGAAGTCTTCCTCCTCAGATGGAGCATTAAGTATTTCACGGATCCGCTTCCTTTCCCGTTCTTCATCTGACTCTTGCTCCCGAGTAACCCGCTTCAAACCTCTACTCCCGTCTCCCTCCTCCTCCTCCATCTCAGAATCTGTGAAACCTTCGAATGACTCAGTATCTGTAGGTGTCATGAATATCTCCCTAATTCGCTTCCTTTGCTGCTCTTGCTCCAACACCTGAGCAGCCCTTTTCCCCCTTCTACTACTAGTTGTAGCTTGATCAGCACACTCTACTACAACAGGAATCTTCTGTAAGTATTGTTGATAGGAAAGTTCCCCCTTTCACTGAAGCCTCTGCACTCCTCCATTCTCCAAGAAACTCTCAGGGCCATTGTTGGGTAGTTCATAAGGTTGCAGTAAGGAAGGGAAGAGTGATATGCATCAGCAACATGTGGGATTTATGTTTAAATGTTTACTTTTTAAATTATTTTCAATCATTTATCATAAACCTAACACCATGTCAGAGTGAAGGACCATGCCTTTTTAATTGTGTGCCACTATTGTGTATGTTCTACAACGACAGGAGAAGTTACGGATCTGAAGATTCTCTGAACCCTGCTGTTAATCTGGATCTCAACAGCAACGAGGGGCAAAGTGCTCAAGTTCTCCTCCTCTGTCCTGATTCAGATTGGGTTTCTCAAAATTCTCATAATTTTGAATAAGGAAGGAAAACTGACATATTGTATGCTTCATACTAGAATAAATGTTTTAGTTTATTCTAAGGCCAATCTAGCATACTGTTTGCTCCATGGTCAACCAGGTGCTTCAAGATATTCACAAACAGGACTTGAAAACAACGCATTTCTGAAGGACAGCCAAAACAGCATCATAAGTGTATATCAACTAATTCAGAGATTAGTGGAAAAGAAGAGAAAATTACACAGGGTTAAACCATGGGAGGGATGCGCAAACACATAAACAAACATTTTTTTAAGGACTGAGTGTACTCAATACAGTAGATATAGAATGCTGCCTAACCACTGGAGGAGAAATAGAGAAGGGCCATATGGAGTTCTGTGGAAGTAGGGCACTGTGCTCTTTTTAATGACAAGACAATTGTAATCTGTGCAATTGCTGTTAAGCTTAATAAACTTCCTCCAATATTAAACTGAACATTGTAGCTCCTCTATAATAGGATTGGCCTGTTCAACTGGCACATAGAATTAGCCTGTTCAACTAATAGGAAATCTGTCTAATGGCAAAGAAGTAGCCAATTTAAATGTGAAAAAATACAGATTTTATGAGGCAGTAAATTAACAGCATGTCAGCCATTTCCTTCTCTGGCAATCTATTTTCCTGATTTTTGAGCAAAATTCCTTAGTGACATTTTTATACATTGAAGGTGAAGTACGCCAATGACAGATGCTTTGCAACTTTCTTGTAAATCTGTTCTTGTTAACATCAGGGAGTCAATCTGATCTTGAAGCAAAAACTGGAATGAAACTCCATTTTGTCCTGAACCAGAATGTGTTTCAGAACAAAACTGGAGGATAGGAGGAATCATTTTGCCAGTTCCAAATAGGAGCTGCCTAAAACAACAAAACATCTATTTAGATATACTCACTGATTTATTGACTCCATCAGAATCAGAAATAGCAAATAAAATATTAAAACAGTTATTTGAGATAATATACATTGATTTGTATAATTTATATTCTTCAATGACTGGGTTTGAAATCTGTTTTCCATTCATGGCAAGTGTTTGGTCGATACACAAGTTTCATCAGGGAAAGGAAAAACCTGTAATACGATGCATTATAATCCAATACTACTTCTTCTTCCTCCTCCTCCTCCTCCTCCTCTTCTTCTTGACACCACTAAATATACAGCTGTATTTATTATTATTATTATTATTATTATTATTATTATTATTAGAAACACAACAAGATTCGTACACAGCAAACAAGATCACTCTGCTGGCTGTTGTACTGGATCACATGTTAGACACTTCCTAAGTGTCTAGGACTGTGTCATGCATCGGTGAATAATGCATGCAGATCCTAGTAGGGTGGCCTTTTGCAACTAACAGATGGTAATTTTTGTCAGCACCAATTGCGTTTAAGTGCAGGCCAAGATCCTTAGACACTGCACCCAGTGTGCCGATCACTACTGGGACCACCTTTACTGGCTTGTGCCAGAGTATTTGCAGTTCGATTTTTAAATCCTCGTATCATGTCAGCTTTTCCAGTTGTTTCTCTTCAGTCCTGCTGTCGTCTGGGTTTGCAACATTGACGATCCATACTTTGTTTTTTAACACAATACCTCGCTTTATTTCCCCAAAGGGAACTTGAAGCGTCTTGACATAAAAGCATTAGTATACAATTTAAAATATACAAATATACATTGAAACAATAATTAAACACAAACAGCACTAAAAAAATTCAAGTTAAAATCCATCAAAACATATTAAATGTTAAAAACATGTTCAGAGTTATTCAAAGTTATGTTACATATTTATGCTAAAGCCAATTCAAAACAGACAACATACGGTATCTATCAAATTGTCTTTGTATGAATAATGTGCTGAGAATGAAACATGCAAAAATGAAACAAATATATTTGAAATGTTAACCTAAAACGTTGCAAGAATATAGGGAATCGTTTTTTATTAAACAGAATTGAACTGGTTGTTTAGGTATACAGAAATGACTAATGAACTTGTATTGGCATGAACCAGAATCAAATCAGAACAATTTTAGTAGCATTTGAATCTGGAAGCAGTGTTGTTGTTGTTGTTGTTTTTTACAGTATGGCCTGGCTGTACTAAACTGGCATGACCACATATATAGTAGTGGATACTGCTAATGGTGTTTATTTTAATATTTTGGTCCAGAGGTTTCTCAGCAAACCTAACAATTATACTACGAAATCATTTACTCCGTTCTTTTTCAAATTTGGTTGTGTCTAAAAATCAGCATTATTTTGTCTGAATAGGACTTTTACCCCTAGTAATTACCTAACTATTGATGCATATATGATATTCTGTAAATATATACATAAATTATATATAATCTATTTAATCCTCTTACAGATGAAAAATCGAATGTAAAACAGAATTTCAAGCAACCTGGCCTGATGTGCATACAGAAGTAATGAAGCATGGATGTGAAAGAACGCAGACCTTATTGCTCCCTGACAAAGAGCAGAAGAGACAAGGAGCGGCGTTACACAAATTCTTCAGCAGAAAATGAAGAATGCCGGGTGCCTACACAGAAGTCCTACAGCTCAAGTGAAACTCTGAAAGCTTTTGATCATGATTCCTCCAGATTGCTATATGGAAACCGAGTAAAAGACTTGGTTCACAGGGAGTCAGATGAGTATAGTAGACAAGGTAGGTATGCTGTTGTAATGCCATAACACAAATATTTTCAATTGAAATATATAGTACGTATATTTGGAGGTCCACTTCTATGTGTCAGACTTACCATAGATTCTGAAATGGTTGACATTTCTCCCAGGCTACTATTGCACTAGTTTCACACTTTAACAAGCTGGGAGAGAGCTCTAAACATGATAATCTCTCTCTTAAAAAAAAAAAGAGAGAGAGAGAGAGAGAGAGAGAACCTGATCTCAAAGGTTTGTTGAGAATGTTCTTTCCCCTATACTTATGCCAAGTCCATAGAACAAAGGCATTTCAAGAGGCATTTTTGGGAACATTTGCACAATGCTTACTTCTGAGATCAGACATAGTCATGCGATGCATCCAATTCTTTAGAGCCACATGGAACAAGCATTTCAATCCTGGTTCCTTGCCAGCCCAGGCAGCTGGTAAAACAACTGCAAAACTATTTTGGCACCCCATATTGTTGTTCACTGTTGCAAGGAAACAAGATTACTATGGTTTACAGAGCATTTTCACCACTTCCATAAGTGAGCTGCCATCTCCTTACAGGCTGTGAAAAATCACAGCTTTTATTTCCTCTGTAGAGACCTCCCTTCAAGGAATTTACCACACTGACCACTGCTTGTGCCAGAACGTAAGCACTGATATTTTTGGGTCATGGTCTGTCACAAAACATAATAGATAAACAGGTGCCTTATGCTTCCATCAAACTCATAAATAGCCAAATATGTGCAAGAAGGAGTATGGTCAGATGTAGAACAAGGCTTCTGTCTTTGTAAAAAGTAGAACAGAAGAAGTATTTTAAAGCAGTGATTCTCTCCAGTTCACAATTATTAAAGTTGGAATAGTTCTGTTCTCATTTGCAACTTACCACCCTGGTAGATAGTAAAACAAAAGCAGATAATTTGGGGGAGTGGATGAGCTATAATGGTCTTAGGACTAAGGAAATATTAGTTGGAGATGTAATTTACAAAAGAATAAGCAAATAAATACACACCTTGAATCCCATTTTGGTTGAAATGTGAGATATAAATTTAATCAATAAAAGAAGTAAAAAATATGTTTAATTGTAAGTTTTTTCCCCTTCAGACTCCCAACATGCCACAAATTACTAATGTAATTATTTGGGGTGGGGGGGGGGGGTAGTCAGTTTTGTGGGCTCATTCAAAAATGTTTTATGTGACTGACCTTCACTTAAATGTCTGCTTGTTCAACTTTAACTTCATATGTCTTTCCATAATATTCAGCTACTAAAGTGGCTATATCATTCATCTGTGGCCACATTATAACGCGCTTATTATCAATCTGCCCTTCCTCCAGAAATACTATTCTTATCATAAACCCATTTTTGGATTATGTTATCTTTTCTTCTAATAAATGATGCTTAGAAGCAGTTTGCAGTTTGCTCCCTCCAATGCCAGGAGTTAAAGATATTTTTGTTCGATCCCCTTAAAGCAGTGGTTCTCAACCTGGGGTCCCCAGATGCTTTTGGCCTACAACTCCCAGAAATCCCAGCCAGTATACCAGCTGTTAGGGTTTCTGGGAGTTGAAGGCCAAAAACATCTGGGGACCCCAGGTTGAGAATCACTGCCTTAAAGCTTTTGGGGGGTTTCATTTATAAACCAGAATCCTATGAACCCAGAAGTGGAATGCAGAGTCTTGAACACATCTAAAACATGGTATGTTTTTAAAATAAAAAATGTTCTAAATCTAAGAAGTCATTCTAGTTCTAAGACCATTAGAATTTACATGGCATTAATAGTAAAAGAAAGAAAATTAAAACTGTATTTCACTGAATTTAGCTGTGTATAAAAGTCTCACAGACGCTTTGAATCTCCCTTGGGAGAGAAGAAGTAGGATATTCATCATCATCATCCTCCTCCTCCTCATCATCATGTGTTATGAACTGTTTTGTGTCCCCTTTTAGATAAAAAACCTTATATATTTTTTGATAAATTCAGTACAAATATAGAAAAGCGAAAACAAGTACCAGAAGTTGACTCACATATGTGCATCTTGAAAATAAATCCCCTTCATTCACATTTGAGACAATTTGGCTACACAAAGTCCATTCACAGTTAGAGGTACTTGCAGTGTAAAAATAGGTAGAAGCAGGGGGCCAACAATGGTTGCAATTTCATTTTCTGTATTGCTGGCATACATAGCATTGTGTAGCTATGCATACCAAAACAGGCATAGCAAAAACTCACGGTGATAGTTTGAATGGAAAATATAGAAAACCAGAAAGTCATTTTTCAGAATATTCCTGCCATTTAAATAAGTGGATCTAGACCCTGATTAGGACTAATGTGCTCTTGCCCTACGGGAACTTCCAAGACAATCCTGTTTTGTCCCCGATCTATCAGTAATACTGATACTGAGAAGGCATCAGAAGTCCTAGTAAATGATTAGCTTTCACTAGGATAGTTTCCAAGTAATCTAGATTATTAGCAGAGCAGCCACAGGCAACTTGATCAGAATACAGCACACTGTCAGAAATATTTTTTACAAATCAGTAATCATTATATTAAGCATTACAAAATGCAGTCTAGCTCATCAAAATGAGATCCATATTATGAGCAATTGTTTTAAATCATTACATGAATTTATAGGATCATTAATGTTGGTCTAAAAATGGTTACTCGCAGATAACTTGTGAACTGCCCCATAGCCTAATATCTCAGAGTGGTGTAATGTTAAAACAGTATTATGTAATTCAGACAAAAGAGCAGTGTTAAATATAAAGACATTATTGAAACTGTTCAGTGTGTTGGGGTGACTGTGAAAATGAGGAAAATATTTGCCATTATGACAAAGACATCAGAATGAGCACCAGACAAATTCCACTGAGGAGCAGATTCCAAATAAGGGTTACCGTGGCTCAGAATGTTGTCTGCCAACCCTCATACCTCAAAGACAGATTGGAAGGAAAGCCGTACGTTTCAAAAGGGGGAAAACCTCAGTTTTTTATTTAAAATCACACACATATTGCCCTTTGGTGAATACCTTTGGGACAATTTAAAATAAAAATTCTTTAGTGTAGAGTATATCTGGGTTACTTTGCAGAACTGGCATGACCCAGATTCTGCTAACAACAACCATTAGCCTTGAGAAGCCACTGACATAATGTGCGAGATGTTGATATGTTAGAGCACAAAATCGGCAATTTTAGGGTTCCCTGCTCCATTCTAGCAAGGCTCTTGTCATTCTAGACAACTATTTTTAAATTACACAGCCCTCCAGAACTGGGAATGGTTCAAGAGCCAGGAATTATCCAAATGCCTCTCTTTAGCCAATGCACTCCAAGATGTAAGAGGTAGAGACAACTATTTAGAGAAGCCTTTTAAGAATATCAGTGGTCAGATATGTGTGTTATCAGCTTCCTGAAACTCTGTGTTGGATCTTAATAACCATATTCTGTGACACTCAGGGAAATTGTCTATGCAACATCAGTCATAACTACTTCCTCCAATTTATTTGCTGTCCATCTGATCAGAGCATTTAATTTGCATTCTCATCTCTCCCCCGCCCATCTCTCTTGTTTGTTCATTACAATCTCCCTCTGACTAGGATAGATATGTAATTTTCCTTTCTTGAAAAAGATAGCTATTTTTATGCTAAGCAGACAGTGGGTGGCATTCTTTTAGTGGCATGTATGCACATACATGTGACCTGCATACACATATGTTCATTTTAAATAGGAACCAGAAGGCTATCCACCAGAGTTGCCAGGTGTTTGCCTTAAAAATAAGGGACATCGGAGGGAGGGGGCGGTTCTGGAGGCAGGAGTTCTGGGACCTTGGCCAATGAAGACCCTGCCCTCTTCCCCCTCACCTGAGCTCCTCCACCTCTTCAGCAATTGATGTTCCTCTGCCCCCTCAGGTGAGGAGGGGGCAGAGGGACGTCAATTGAAGATGAGGAGGAGGAGGAGTAGGCAGACTCGGAGTCCGTCCCCTCCTCGCCTCCTCTTCCTTGGCAATTGTCCCTCTGCTCTCTACTTGCCTCCTGGGACAACAATTGCCTCCTGGGACAACAAAGAGGAGGAGGAGCTCGAGTGATGGGGAGGAGGGAAAGGGGGTGGAACCCTCATTGGCTGAAGCCCCAAGATGTCACATCCAGTGATTCCCCCAGGGCGTGGGACATTCTCCAGAAATAAGGACTGTCCCTTAAAATCTGGGGCACTTGGCAAGCCTGCTGTTCACTTGCACTTGACTCCATCATCAAACCTTCACACATACTCTGCAGGTGTTAAGCCTGAGATTGATTACTTTTGCTGATGCTTATTGGTGCAAAGGGAACAAGGGAGGCAATTCATATAATGAATTATAACTGTTCTGGGCTCTTAGGAGAAGAAAGGAGAGTGCACCCTTGTTTCTTCTACTCCAGTGAGCTGAATCCAGCTGCTGATTCATGGTCTGAATTTTTTTCACGATTCCTCTCATCTTCCCTGTTGGGCAGCAGCAATAGTCCTTCCCAGAATGTGACAGCTGCCAGAAAGGGGTGAAGGAGCGGGAGGCCATAGAACTGCATGGGCAAATGTAACACACTAATATAGGAGCTTAGCCAGTATGTGTCTAGCAGCCAGATTTCACAATAAGGGTTGTCATATCTCCCTTGGACCAGCAAAGTGTGCTCTGTGGGCCAGCCCACCTCTTTCTATGACCCCATTTGTTATTATTAGTTGCTCCAAAATGCCGCCAAACCTCCCTGAGAGGTGTGGAAGCAATTTTGCCACATTACACCTACCCCAGGACCCATTTTATTTATAGATTTTCCAGCAATTTCCTTTTGTAAATAAAGCTTCTCCTGAGACTAAACAACTGGAGCGGGTGTGTGTGTGTGAAAATGACAAAATACCCCCATGTCCTAGGGTTTGTTAGGGTAAAAATGGGGTAATGTTCTCCAAGAGGATAATTTACACCTCTAGCCATTGAAAGCTCCCCCCCCCCCCCCGCCGTGTTACTTGGTACCATCTGTCTGTACAGCAATCTATGGCATTTACAATAAATTAAGTAAGCAAGTAAACTTTATTATGGTCAATGACCAGATCATAACAGGGGGACCCAGTCCCGCACATCCACATCAAACCCAAGGGGTTATATACTTCAAACTTCAACAAATTTTAAAATCTAAGCTAAAAACCACATACAAGTAGTTATTAAAACCCAACTCAACCCACAAGATCATCCAAAGGCAGTCTAAAGAGAGGTGTAAATTAATAAATTCAAGATTCAAAGAATGGCAAGCACACACACATGGCCCTGCAGACACCTATGCATACACGATGACTTTTTCTACACTATCTTTATATCCCAGGATCTGATCCCAGGTTATCTGCTTTTAACTGGCTTCCATGGTAACACTGCATATTGTTGCTATCAGATTTGGGAAATGGGTTGCATTCAGAAACTATTACTATTGCCAAATATTTTGGCACCCCAACATTGAGCTAAGAGGAACCCATTTGGGGTCAGGACCCACAGTTTAAGAAGAGGTGTTTTATATGAAAGCACATTCTTCCTTTTAGCAAGCAGAGGCAACAGTATACATGGTATTTCAGTAGCTGAAGAACTGAAATGCCAATTCCAGAAATGTTTTTTATATGGGTATATGGGTTTATCTAGCTTGCCATTTGGTATTTTAAAGGTATTACACGTGGTCTTCTTTTGATACTTTTTTTAGCAACTGTAATTGCTATCTGTAGGTTTGATAAACATCACATTTCCCTTGGCTCCTTCCACACATTACCCTTGGATCACTGCATGAGTCATCATAAGCTAAAAAGAATTTGATTTTCATTGCTTGCCGTTTTAAGTGGTCTAAAAACAAAGATTTTGTGCTGAAATATTAATAAGAAATTTAATAAAAGATAATTTTGCAAACTATTTTTCATTTATGCATTTTTTTGCACATTGATTTTGGTACCAGCATTAGTATTTTCACCAAGTTTATACAATATTTCCAGTAAGCAAAGGGTGATTGATAGCAAACAGTATACACTGTTTAATTTGAAAACAAATATCTTAAATTACTTACATTTCCAAATTCATCTTTTGCTCAATACAATGCTCCCCCTCCACGAAAATATATTTTATAGTCATTTTATAGTACTGCAAAAAGTTAAAACATTAATCAGAATTTCAGTGTTTAATTAATTTGAATCCAAGTTTATTACTTTTTAAATATTAGCTATGCAATGTGATTCATTTGGAGAACAAAATTATAAATCTTATTCAGCTACTATAAATGTCAGTTTCAGCATTAAAAGATTTAAGTGATCATGATTTTCTTTCCTTCAAACTTTAAAACCCAGTATTTAAACAGCCAGGTTAAACAAACCTTTCTTAACATACCAGATCCTGCTCTGTCCCTATCTTCTTTTAAATTTCTTGACTAATAATTTATCGCATAATCTTGACTACTTTACTTGAAAGCAACTTTTTTTGTTTCCAATGTAAGTAAGATTCATTTAAGACGAACTGGGCTTGTTTGGGGTTTTTTGTTTTTTGTTTTCCCGTTTTGAGTTGAGAACTGACAACAACAAGTAATATTCAATGTCAGATGGGGCATTATTTGTGTATAGAATAAGGAGTAAAACCCGTGCGGAAGCGGATATTAAAAAAACACAGGCTTTCCCGGGGAGGGTGGCTACGTGCTACATGCCATCCCAATTACTATCACGATGGCATGCAGCCACCCCAAGGCCCCCCAAAATTAGCCCTTAAAATAAAAGAAAACTTACCTGGTCGCCATTATGTTCCTCCTTGCACCCTCCTGGTGCAAAGAAATGATGTGCTAGTAGATAGGAGGAGACGAGGACTCATCCACCACCACCCCCTTTTCCGGTCTCCTGGTGCATCATTTCCTCATGCCAGGAGGGCACAAGGAGGAACATAATAGTTGTGAGGTAAGTTTTCTGTAATTTTAAGGGGTTATTTTTGGAGTTTGGGGAGAAGAGGTGGGTGCCCTCTTGGTTTTTTGGGCTCCTGGGACCTGAAAAACTGATATGGCTGTGTGGATTGGGCCTAGAGATTGCTAGACACAATCCCTCTGCCCAATCCACACAGGGTCCACTTCTGGTAAGACCCGGATCTTACCAAAGATCTGGATTTTACCGGGTGTTTCATTAATTTGGAGCAAATTAATGCAAATGCTTTGTTCCTAATTAATTTGATTTTACTAATTAATTCGGTTTTACTGGAGGCATTGTTTGGACGCCTCTGGTAAAACTGAGACCCGGTTTTTGGGCCTGCCTGGATGGGTTCTCTGTTTGATATCCTTGGGTTTAACTCTTCAACAATACCAGGAGTTGTTCTGAGGTTCTGAACTAGGAACATACAGACTGTCTTTGTTCCTTATTTGTCTGAGAGTCTTAATCAGTTGATGTTTACAAAGCATTATGAGCTTATCAGGTTGATAGTAATACCTGTATAAGTTCTGAGTATTATTATCAGTGTGATTAGATAAGAAGGTAATAGTGGACTGGTGCTCAAATCTTTCTCATTTGTATAAATGCACTGTAAATTTGGAAAAGCTACATATATTATTACTTTCAAGGTATTGTGTAAAATTAGACAGATCTTTATTAAATCTATTAACATCAAATTATTGACATAAATGTCATTTAAAAGCCATTTCTGACTGTTTCTTTGAGATGTGTTTGAGAAAAATAGATAAATGAACAGAAGATTCATCTATTTTTCTCAAATACAAAGATAGAACAGTTTCTTTTTGTTGGGGAGAGCAGTTCACTTTTCAATAAAACTCTTTTGTATGGCTTTAGATAAGGCCATTTTTCAGACAATAACATAAAGGGAAGGAGCAATCTCTTTCCTTAAATAGGTCCTGCATAGTGGGTCAAAGCCTGTTACTCCTAACAATACCTGCACACCTTTCCTCCCTCCTTTCTCACCTTTTACCTAAAGAGACAGGGAGAACTGAACCATAAGAGAAGGAAGTGAAGAATATTATATAGTTTCTTGTTCTGGGTGTCTCACTATCTTAAATAAAATTCGGAATGGCTGTAGCATATTTTTTTTACTGCTTTTCACTCCTGTTCAAAAGCAAAAAGACCAGTACTTTTTTTCACCGGGGGCGGGTGGGATGTTAATGTAAAACTTCTGGTTTTGTGGGGGAAAAGACACAAAAATAATTCCTAACATTTTCTCTAAATGACCTGAAAATAACCAAACATACAAAAACCCATAATACTCCCACCCAATGAGGATAAAAGGTTTTAAGGTGTTTTGTTAAAACATATAATAAAAACATTTATTCATTTTGTGTCAAATAATTTATTTTGTGAAATATTTATGCCTCCAAAGCAAAAACTATGTGTTAAGGAACCCACACCTCATCATTGTGGTCACAAAAAGAACTTCTGAGTGGGAAGTTAAGTGGGAAGAGGGAGAGACCTGTGCTTGCTGAATCTCTCCCACACTGTCCTGAATTGCCTTTCAAAAACAGCCCTTAGACAATGTTGAAAGTAAAAGAAAAATGCTTTACTTCAGCAAAGACAAAGGATAAGCAAATGCAATTGAAAAGTGCAAAGGAAAGCAAGGAAGTCTTAATCCAGACACAAATTAAAGTCTCTTACGAAGTCCAAAAAGAAACACCAGTCTTTTATTAGACAACAGACAATGAACTAAGTTCTTAGCAGCAGACACAAAGCAGATTCCATTGGAGTGAAAACATCAGTATCAGGGTTGTTGTTTCCAGTGAAACTGCTACTGATTTATAGCCCTGAATTCCCCACGCAGGAGGTGCTAGGGTGTCTCCCAATTAGCTCAGCATTTTTAGCAGCTATCCTAGCTGAATGCCATCTGTGCTCTGTCTCTTTTTGTCTCTCTAGAAATGTGGGCACTTTCAAACCCTCATCGTCTGATTCTTCTTCTCCCTCCAATTCCTGAGCACTTCCCTGCTCCCCTTCCTCCTCCAATGAGGAATCCCTAACACACACATAGGGCACATCTACAATCACCACTTTGCTCAGTATAGACTAAATGCTGTATGGGGCTGAACTCGGTTGAATGAGAGTAAGGACACCTTAATACGGCCTTGCCCTGGGTTAACCCAAGTTGGGGGATCAGCACAAGTCCTGCCCCAGTTTCAGTAACCAACCTGACCTTCCCTAGATTGAGGAATTAAACACCCCATTAAGATATGAACCAGGAACTACCAAAGAAAGAAGGAAAAAAAGAAATAAAATTATCAGGCCTCTGCAAGATGGACAGAACTCCTTTAGCAGCCCCAGATCTTTTACAGGTTTAGGCAAAATTGATAGCAGCTCAGAACTTCATTGGCCATGCACAGCAAAGTTGGAGAGAACAGCTTTCACAAATTGCCACTTACAGCCAGTTTAAACTATGTTGGTGTAATGTAAATCACACATAGTTCACGTTTTGTCAGCCCACAAACCATCTTGCCAGAGAAAGAAAATATGCCACAAAGATGATCAATAAAGAACAAATAGTTTACTCTTCGTAACACGGAACAAAATATTTGCAATCATGTGAACAGTTACATTGACTCACACACAATGTCCTTTTTGAGAGATATAAACGGTCTTTCGGTTTCCATGTGAAATATCGCCTTCCAGCAGCTGATGAAGCAAAAACTCTCTCTCTCTCTCTCTGCAAGCACCTGCACAGCTCAAGCCGAAAAATGAAACTGTTGCCAAAATTCCTAGCCTCAGCTAGCTTCCTGGGTGTGACCCAACCAATCAGCTTTGTGCTTTGCATTTTACATTTAACACACTCACTAACTGATGTCTTACATGCTCCAACAAACTATATGCTTCTTTTTCAGACCTATACATGGGCCTTGGGTTTAAGAGCTGTAGTTTGGAATCTACCTCTAACCACTACTCTGCCAAGGAAAAAACCCAGTATAGACAATCTTTATATAATTCAGTAAAGATAACACAGACATATTTTTCTGACTATATACTTTTTGATTCTCTGGTTAGATCCATAGGTTGGAGAACTGTGATGTTAACATGTGTCTATGTTCAACAATTCAAGATAATATGATTCCAATTTACAGTTTAGAGATTGAATGGGATAAAGTATCCCAAGTTAGTTTTCCATCTTCATATTATCTTGGAAGCATGTATACTCAGATAACCTTGTAAAATTACAACTTTATTAGAAGAACTTTCCATCCCTTCAACTTCACAGTATTTACCTCCTAGATCTAGACTCAAACCTAAATCCAATTACTACTTCCAGCTAGAATAAACCTATTGAATCAATTGCTAAATAATAAGTTAACAGTTGTGTCAGTTCTGTTCCTTCAGGAGGTCTACTGTAGTTAAGATTAACATAGATTTAAGCTGTAGACCTTGTACAATAACTTTAGTTTTGTCTAGAGTAAGCCTTTAGTACAAGAACTATTTTTTAAAATGCCATAGTATTTCACAATGCTTTTACAAATACCTCAATCCTTGTAGTCCATAAGGGTAATTTCCAGGTTGTGCTCGAAAGCTCTTCCTTCAAGGCAAATAATAATTTTCTGGTTTGAATGTAAGTTATGATACCAAATTTTCCTATTCAAATCCACTCTATTTGGATATATTTACAACCAAATGTTGTTATACTGTTGCAAATGCAGAACGTATCTTGTCGTTGTTAAATTTACTGTTGTAAACTTAGAGCGTATCTTGTCATTGTTAAATTGTACTGATGTGCAAGAGTTCAATGAATGTGCAGATAATCTTAGACTTCTAAGTACATAGCTTGGTTCCTGTTTAAACAATTGATTGTTCACTAATTCATCTCCAACAGCCTTCACAAAGTTTACTTACCAGTATGGCTGTTTACTGCTGTGATCCTTGCTTCTTGTCCCTCCATGCATTTTTGTTCTGTTACTTATTCACAACTCACTGATAAGTACTATTTGATTTGTAGCTAATTGCAGCAACTGTTTCTAATTATTTATGACTGTTGTAGTCAGAATCTATTTACTATTCTGACTGGAATAAAACTGATTGCAACAACTGATATGACCACAGCAATAAAGTAATTAACTGGCATACTTGAAAGCTGTCTAGGTCTGGAACAGAAAGCCCCTTAGCATTTCATTAACCATCCATTCTTCTGTTCATGTCGTTCTTCACAATCCCATTGTTTTGGTGTTATTTTTTAAATTGTGCCTGTTTTGCTACTTTGAAAGATTTACAAAGATTATTTAAGATTTACAAGATTTAAACAACTTGTCTAGAAGGATGATTCAAATGCATACCAGCACAAAAACTTTGAAAAAAATTACTAAAATTACTTTATATTTTGCTTTTTAACTAAAACATACATAACTTACAACAGTAAAAGTGCAAGTACATAGAAAGTATACAAAGTAGCAGTCATATTAAAAGCAAAAATAGCACATTGACAAATTAACATAAAACATTCAACAGACTCAAAGAGAAAAGACTTGATCCAAAGTTTCTGAAATATGATTGTAGTCTTAAGATTTATAGTATGGCATATTACTGAAAGAGCTTAAATGAGTACCCTGGTAGTATGTATATGCCTGAAATAGAATGTATCCCTCCTTCAGTCTATCAGGTCAAAAATTAAAAAATTAAAATATGTCTGATTTTTATTTGTCTTGACTGTGCACATGAACCAAATAGTGAGACTCTAGAAACAAAAAGCTAGATTTTTGCTAGAATCTTGAACATTTTTCCCTAAGGAAAAGTACTGTACTTATTTGCGTTTAGGCATTCAACAAAAGAAGAAAGATTTAATAAAGATCAAGCTCACCTTTATTCTAATTTGATGAATGTTTTATTCTTGAGGGAAGAAAGACTTTCTTATAATGACATTTGAATGGGGAAATATCCGGTTGTTTAAGACTTTAGCCACAAGAGAGAATGATAATCCTGAGCACATACTTCTTATTACTTTCACACTTTATAACATAAAAATGGCTATCATCTATCCTATATCTTGAACTAGTCTTTATTTAGGGGGTGCTATTATTTCTTTCCTTTATTTGAAAACTATGTAATTATTGCCTTTCTTTGAAAACTGATGTGCTTAAGTAGTTACTAAAGAATGATTAAGGAAGTCATGTACTGGCTGCTAAATTCAGCACCAGACACATCCAGATAAACCCTCTACAGTGCCATATTGACATTACAATATCTTCTGTCCAAGCTCTTGGGCATTGCAGACTCCTTTACTAATGTCAGAATGGGGTGCCCACATGGCCAGACACAGATATCCCTTTCTGACATAAGCAGAGGTGCCTGCAACAGCCATAAGTTCAGAAGTAGCTCTGTGGCAAGCTAGGAGCAACAGCAGCAACATGGAATGAGTAATTTCCTCCCCCTGCAGCAAAATGGGTGTTGGTGTGGTATCCATGTGGATATCAGATTGATCTGAATCGTAACTACAAGCCCTGAGTATCCCACAACTTTTTCCAAAGTGGGGCTAAATCAATTTAAACCCCCAAAAGTTGCTGAATGTCTTGGGTTCAGGCAGCAATATATTCAAGCTTAATCCAAGTTTTCTTGCCTATGTAGACTTGCTCTTAAATGGAGAAAAATGGAAGGAGTTTCACCAGACTGCCAAAGATAAAAATCATATACTTCACCAGACCACAAAATACATGTCTAGAAAAATATAGACCTTCATGTACAAGTCAAAAATGACTTTAAAAAAACAGAGTTTACTTATCCAAAAGTCAATATAAATATTGTATCTTAAGTCTTACCAAAAATGAACTGTCTCTGAGTAGAATGGTGAAAGGTGAGAGCTTAGCCTGTCTCTGAGTAGAGTGGTGAGAGCTTAGCCTGCCTCTTGAGTAGAGTAGTGAAACATAAAGCTTAGTCCATCCTGGGAGAACCTAAAAGAAATATTAACCCTCTCTACTCTATCTAATGTGACACTACCCCTGGCCTTTTTGAAAGCCTGGGCAAGAGAATGATGACAGTGGCAGCCAGAGGTGGCTGGCCTCTTGAGGCACACAGCTGCTTTCCCCTCTCTGTGGAATGACCATATATGTATCCATAAGCCATATCAAAATCCATTATTTTGCCCCTAAACATGTCCTCAATCTATACGTAAAATTGACTTATACATGAGTATTTACAGTAATTAACATGTATTGTTTTAATGATATTTTTAAAATGAATAATTTCTTACATTGTTTTTTAAATCTTTTTCTTCCCTAATCAGGACAGAATTTTACCCTAAGACAGTTAGGAGTTTGTGAACCAGCAACTCGAAGAGGACTGGCATTTTGTGCTGAAATGGGGCTTCCCCATAGAGGTTACTCTATCAGTGCAGGGTCAGATGCTGATACTGAAAATGAAGGAGTGATGTCTCCAGAGCATGCCATGAGACTGTGGGGCAGGGGGGTCAAATCAGGCCGCAGTTCCTGTCTCTCAAGTCGTTCCAACTCAGCCCTCACTTTAACTGATACCGAACATGAAAACAAGTCCGACAGTGAGAATGGTAAGTCTTTCTATGTTTATGATTCTTTGAAAAAGTTTCAGTCTTTGTAATTTATGAAATTCTTAGTTTTTTAAATATAAAACTGTTTGCTGAACAACCTCAATAATATGATTTTCCAGAAATACTATTTATAGGAAATATAAATTGATCAACAAAGAGACACAATCAAATTGTGCAACAAGTTTGGAAATACTATAGAATTTTGCAAATATATATTCTTGGTCCTTCATAGAACAACAAAGAAGAAAAATGCTGAAGTTTATTTGAATTGTTTATACATTCTTTTAAGTTTTTTTAAAGAAAAATATGAAAATGGACAATTTCACAGACAGTTAATAAAGAAAGCTTAAAGATCAAATTAGGTCCAGTTTTTAAACTTTGTGAGAGGCTATCCATTTTAATAGTAGTAGGCATGCTTTGAATGAAGAAGGTTCTGTATAAGTTATACTTGACTAGATGGACCAAATTCCATGATTTTGGAAGCCAGCTTCATACATTTTATATGTTAATAGGACTTGTGCAAAGTTATTTTCACAATAAACTGAACTCTAATTTCATAGCTTTGAAATGGCTTTTCATGAGAAAAGGTAACCTTTTTGACATTGCAGTGTCAATACTGTTAGAAACCAAGCTTTTTAAAGATTGCTTTGGAAAACTATCACTAACAGAACCTTGTCCATTAATCTAATAGTAAAACCTTGCTTAATCCTGATCAAATAAATAAAGACTACCATAATTTAAATGAGCTTTTCTGCTGTATTTTAATGGCAGTATAGCATGCAGATATTAGAGTGGAGATAGAGCAATAGAAAATGTAGCCTGCAACATCTATTTTGAGATGTTTCTTATTCAAGGTTAAAGAGCAGTCACTAACACAAATCAGAAAGTAATTCCAAATCAACCAATTTAGTGGAACAAAGAATTATTACTGTACAGGTTTATGGATATTCAAGGGGGTCGAGGGAAAGATTCAAAAGAGATTTGCATTCTAGTTATACATTGGAATTTATTGGTGTGAGACATGTAAAAGACTTGACTTCGTAAGCATGGTAGCACAAAGAAGTACAGTATGTTTGTATCTGATTTTGGGCATGAATGGGGAGAGGAACCACCTCTTTTTCTGGTCTTGGTTGTCCCAAATGTGATCCTACAATCTGTAACTTAGAGTATAGCATCAGGCTCTTTGAGAGAAAAGTAAAGAGTCAAATTAAGCGTTCTTCAAAATTCTGCTTTCTCAGCCTACAGAAAGAATCTAGAGATTGCTAATTTGCTTCTGTATTTGTTTATGCATTTAAAGATGCATCTGTGTAATGGCATCTGCCACATTTATGGGAATTGTATGCACATTATGATCGCCTGTGACAAATGTACAAATTGTATGCAGCCTCAAAATCAGTTCATCCTGTCCTTCAAAATTAGCAGTTTGAATAGAGTCTTTTACATGACAAATTTTTGACAATTGCTTCTACAAATGAGCTAGGAAGAAAAGAAGCAGCAAGCAGAGACACTGGCCTAAAATGTAGGATTAAAAACCATTTGTTTATTTGGATGCCTCCCTGTCAGCTCAACGGGATGATGACTAGGGCAAACTTCTTATAATCTTCATATCGTATGCCTGAATACATGATTTAGAACTTGAACCGTTAGGCATTTTCATTGTGACTTCAATAACTCATTTCCTTGGAAGGAAGCATTTATGTAAATCAATTTTCAAATGACAAACAAAAAAGTAACTTAAAAGTGTTTTCTCAGACATGGTAACCTTTGAAGTTCTCATGTTGCGAAGTAATAAAACTAATGTGTGTGACATCAAAAACAAATGGAGGAACTTAGTGTGGCAACAAACACTGATTTTGAGCCTCTCACATGTCCTCTGAAATATCCAGAAAATAAGACTTTTTTTTTTATAAAGATGGGTGATTTTTGGCTTGATTTTGTCAAAGTTTTCACTCTTTCATAAATTATAGGCAAATATTTTGTATTTATACTGATAAGAATATATATATATATATATATATCGCATAAATAAATATTTATGGACCTTTTATTGTCATTTTCAAAGACCTAATAGCAAAGTAGACCATTTGATTGGGAGGCAAGGAAGAATTCATTGGTATAAATCTTAAGAAAACAGCTGGAAAATTTCATTAGGAACAAGAGAGGTTTGCTTCCTAATGCAAATACTATAATAAGGGAGTTAGATTTTCTTGGACTACTGTCAAGTGGAAGGGAGATTGAAATCCCCCTCTCCAGACTTCTCACTCAAACAATTAATGTTGCATCTTGTTTACCTGTCCAGAATTGACATGATATAATTATGCAGGTGTATGCCTCATGATAGATACTTCAATTTGACTGATTCTCGAAATCAGTTAGGTGTTTCCTTTAACTAATTTTGTTTTAAAATGTAAAGTCTATAAGCAATGATATCAATATAAGAATATGTAAATCAGTTTTAACAATAAAAATAGAGATCTCGCAATCACATCAAACAATCTTAACTTGTGCTCTACTTGACCATAGAGATTGTGTCTTTGTGAGGTATATATGTATACTGTATATACTTATATAAATGCAACATTATATATTAAATGTAACATTTATTTTTATTTCTAATGCAAAAGTATGAAAAAATTCATTAAGTAATATGAACAAAGCATTTGTCAAACTTGGTAGCAAATTGTTTGCTGTTCCAGATATTAAATTTAAAAAGGGAGTGTGGTTACTGAATAATTCTTGTATGTATTGATCAGAAAGCAAAGAGAAAGCTGAGGGCATCCCTTTGCGGAATCTTCTCAGTGCCAATCTGCTATGTATTATTCTGGATTGACACCAATTTAATGGTCCATGTAGTGCCTTGGAACTGTGGAAGAATGGGATTCTCTTCTAACCAATCCTAATCTAGCTATATGTACCTCCCTATAACAGGAAAGATATTCAGCACCTGCCATTCTTTAATGAACAGCATGAACAGTAAGACCAAGAGAAAAGAGGAAAACGTATAACCCAGCCTCATTAGCTACTCCCCAAACATTAAAGATTGATAAGTTTGGCTACCGAAATTGAAACCATAACAAAAATGAGGGCTGGTGCATAAAAAAGGTCTTCCTGGATACATTTATGGGGGGAAAAAACTTTCATCAAGTTTTAGAAAGTTAAAAAGTATTTTTGTTGACCAATTCTGTCAATTCTGAATAAAAGTTTTGCTGAATCATTTTTAACTGCTGTTCTTTTTAAAAATAGGGAACATAGCCATTTTATTTCCATGTTATTTCTATCGCTGGTACTAAATTCTCTGGTAAGGGAATGATTCCCAGAAAAACATCTGCTTCATTAACTGAGATATACCTGTACAAACTCAGACATGGTATAAAATTTTAAATATCATTGGGGGGGGGGGGCAGCATTTTTGTTTCATGTTGGTTTAAAAGTCATTTCCCCACATGTATATGCAAAAAATTATTGAATTATTGGCATCTCTTATAAGATATATATTATCATGTAAACTGTGTGGTCCTTTTGTTCAATGATCACTGCTCTATCAACATGTCAGTGCATAAGAAAGTTACACCCTTTATTTCTATTGGTAGTACCATCCGTTGAGTAGATGGATCTTAGAGCCTCAAGATGTTCCTGCCAATAGATTGGAATAGAGGCAGTCCTTTCCCCAGCACCATGTTACACACCTTTCAGTGGTAGTTCCCAGTCCCTTGAAATAGATTTTCAAGGAATGTAGTTGGAGATGGAATCAATGAAATTCACCTTTACTTCTAGATTCTGGCAGTAGAATACTTTTGCTGGATAAGAAACCTTCAGAAACATATTCTTCTTGTGAAGGGATGTAAATTCTGATCCATACCACTTTTTAAAGATTATTGTAAACATCCTTATAAAGGAGCTCCCATTTGAAAGTGTTTATACACTGTACTGATAACCATAAAGCCACATTTTGATTTTAATCATGCATTCCATAAGGAAAAAATAAGTTTTGAAAACTAGATCAGGAACATGATTTTCTCAGAAGACAAAAAGGTTGTTGGTTCCTTTATACAGAAAGCAAGGTGTCAGCAGTGGCAAAAAAAAACCAACCTTTTTGTCTTCTCCACTGATTTCTGTTTCTTAAGTAGAGGTTAAAATGCTCTATTTTGAGGCAGGCAGCAATAATACAAATATATTCATTAAGCATCCATGAGCCATTGTTTTATGTAATGTTATTTTGTCTTCTTCAATCAATCAAGAACAACTTGACCTATTATCCCACTTCGTGACATAGAAGTGTGTTTCCTATTAACAGAATTCCTCCCCAGCCATCCAGCTATTATTACAATCAATATCCTTCTCGGGGGAATCTTCCATAAGCATTTGTCCAACTCACAGGAATCTTTGATGGTGCAAGCTGCATCTTTCTGCTTCGCTTATCCTATTATTGCTTTGCTTAAAGTAGGTTGCCCAAATTACTGACATGCCTCTAGTGAAATAATTTTATTTATGAATAAGCAATTTTGTCATCTACTGTCAATATTCCCTGGGAGTGATAAAAACCTTGTGACTAAGTAGGAAATTTTTATGTTGCAGATAACCATCAATGTCTAAAATTTCATATATGCTGAAATGTAGTCTCTAAGTCTGCTTGATAGTTATTAAAATGCAAACTATAGAAATCTTTGGCATGTAGAGTATTTGTATTCCATAATTATATGGTACCAATCCTGCTCTTTTGGTAATACCATGTAAAAAAAAGTCAGGCTTGATTGTTCCACTGTAGTTTCTTGAAGATTTCACTTTCACAAAAGGATATTTTTTTTTCTAAATAAGAATCATCCATACTTGGTTTGATTGAATTTTATTGGTTTGATTGAATTTTCAGTTATTTAACTTGCATGTGCAACAATATGATACTGTTAATGATTTGCCTTAAATTGCTAAGTATATTATTAAATAGCAGCTCATAGAAGAAGATGTATTATTCAGTTACCCATTCCATTTGGACAGTGGTTCTCAATCTGTGCGTCCCCAGGTGTTTTGGCCTACAACTCCCAGAAATCCCAGCCAGTTTACCAGCTGTTAGGATTTCTGGGAATTAAAAGCCAAAACATCTGGGAACCTACAGGTTGATAACTACTGCATTAGGACATATAAACACTGAAATGTATACAACAGAACTAATAATTATTTGACGTTTGTAGATTTTTTATGGCCGTATACCTTTCTCAAAGGCATAAGTAAGTAAGACCCTTCCAGACAGGCGAAAAATCCAATAGGAATGGGATTTTAAATCCCATTTCCTCTCGGGATGAAGGCCACACATCTGGCCTAAACTTCATGCTTTTGCAGGGGTGGTGTTCAGATACTCACTCCGCTGATCCGAGATCATCAGGGTTGAGCCTCCCCCTTTCTGCCCTTCATTTTCCCCTGCACTTACCAGCAGAAGGCACACACCCCTCTCTTGGAACAGCTGAAGGAGGGCTTTGGGTAGGGCAGGAGAGATATCTTCTCCAAGGTCCTCTGTTGGTTCTTCCAGGAAGGAGGTAGAGAGGAAAAGGCTGCAGGCCTGAATGGAAGGTTTTCTCCAGTAAGTTGAGAGAAAAATGGGGGGCAGGAGGGAGTCCAGAAAGGAGGGAGGGAAAACATGTGTTTTCCATGTCTGCAGGGATACATAGGCAAGAAAAGGTGTGTGTTTCTCAGGTGGAATCTGGTTTGAAGGGCAGCTTTTAAACACGTGTTTTCCATCCTCTACCCCTGTTCCTCCTAATTTCCCCTGCATCTTACATAAACAGTATGTCCCCCCTTTAACCTGGGTTATAATGTATGTGTAGAAGGCTCCCAAAACTTTAGAAATATACACTACTGGAAGAATTTACAGGCTTATTTGCAAATAATTTAAAATTCTAGTAAATTGGTGGACTCTTGACTTTTACATCTCACTTAAAGTGGAATCATTGAATCAATTGTTGAATGGTGTTGAATGGTGAGTAAATGCAATTGATTTAATTGGTCTTCTCTAGTGAGGAGTAACAGTAAAATTGAGGCACATGAGACCTTGAAAACTTCTAATTTAATTACTTTGAACAATTAATGGATACTCACTTTACTATCACAAAGTAAACATTTCCAAAATTAGTGTTTTTTTCTTTTTAAAAAGTGGTTTTCCAATACTATAATTTTAATTTTTAAATTATCCTTTTAAAAAAATATATAGTTCTCAGAGTGAAATGTAAATATGCTTTGTGCTGATGTTTAAAACACCTTGGTCTTTTAATTTTATCTAAACTTAAGTTTCTGTAGTTTGCAAAATAAAAGAATGACTCACTTGAGAGATCACCGACATCTTTATTTATTTCATTATTCTTTCCCTGACACCTACAGTTTGAGCATATTACACAGAAAGCTTACATATTTTTATTCCAAGAATTATGTAGGAATCATGCTGATAGTTTCGCCAGGCTGTTCTAAAAGCATATGGGAGCTAAGTAGGGGCTGGCAAAAGGTGATAATGTGTAGTCAGCTATGTGGTCCTAGAAGGAATAAGAAAGCCTGTGAGTATGTATTGGGTGTCTGGAACAAATTCATGATGGAAGTTGTGCTCAGCATGTAGAAAAAGGACAGAGTAGTATTGGAGGGAAGGATTAAAATAGTTGAAAAAAATTATCCATTTCAGAGCAATTTCTTGACCTCCCCCCCCCCCCCAAATCCTTAGAAGAGGTTTAGGAAACAATGAAAATAGTGAGAGAATTAGTACTGTATTTACAAGTATCTGTATTTACTCTGGTCTAATGTCCCATCAAATATAATGCGCACCTCGATTTTCAAAAGTACACTTTTGTAATTTGGCCAAAAAGGGGACCCATTACAGTGGCTGAATGCTTATAATTCCTTCTTTTAAAACAAAAGTGTTAGAATACCAAAGCTTTCAAGCAATGGAAAAGAAAATATTGGGGTTCATCTATGCTATAGAATGAATCCACTTGTAACTGCCTTGTCTCAACGCTATGGGGGTCATGGGGGCTGTAATTTGGGATCATGGGGGCTGCCAATCCTAGCATTGCATAGCATTGAGGTGTGCAATTAAATTAGAAATGATGTCCCTCAAATAGATGCTGCTGAGGTAGCCTTCCTTTTTACTTTGGCTCAGCACTAAAATTACCATATCACACAAATCTAATGCGCACACTACTTTTGGGAAAGTAATTCAGCCAATAAAGTAATTTAGCCAAAAAATATAAGCATTATATTCAAGTATATTCAATATAGTAGTTATGCAGAGCTTTCCAAACTGTGTGTCATGACATGTTAGTGTGTCGGCTGCAGTTTGTAGGTATGTCAAATGAACATAATGCAAAATGACAAAAATCTTGGGAATGTATGTTATGATATAAATCATATTGTTTTCAAAGTATAAATGGAAGTTTTTCATGAGATATGTTGGGTTTCCATACATTTCATTATTACAATTCATGTATGTGATTGTATATCTTATAAGAGATTAGTTTGGCTTCTTATTTCCAAGTAAAACTGAGTTACTGTATTGCAAAATGATATATGTCTAAAAGGTGTGTCACTGACATGAAATGTTTGGAAAGCTGAGTTTAAAGCCCAAGTGTTCCAGGTAGTGATAATAGCCTCGGTTTGAAGATGAAAATTAATAAATTAATTGCAAAGGTGACAAGGATTAAACCAGTACTACACAGGCGAAAACATCACCATTGTATCTGTAGCAGTGTTGTGGACGTTTTATAACAATGCATAAAACCTTGATTCCTGCATTCTCTTCCACATGCACATATTTTGTAGTAGCAATATTATATGTATTTGGCAGTTTCTTTTCTATCACATTTCATGGCATGCTTGATGGAATGGAATGGAAAGGTGAGCGTCTGTTCATCCACCACGTAGAGGCTATCACTGCCTGGGTAAGTGTTGCAAATGGCCCTTAGGTTATTGCAGATTACTTACTTCAAGGGTGTGTGGAAACGGATTGCCTGCCATCTTTTCATTTCTTGATTGTTTGGGATTTTACAAGTGCTTTCTGCATCAGATGCAGGTTTTTGGGTTGTTTTCTTTTACATTAATTCAAATACAATTCTCTATGTAACATCCGAAATAGCTTGGAATTCAACCTATTACTTATTTATGAGGCCTTTTGTAATGTCAGTGTTATTTCTGGAATATATATGTGTGGATACTATTTTATATTTAGACTTTGTACAATGTGCTGCAAGATGATGAAATGCCAAAGGTAATCTTCTGCCATTTACTGATGCAAAATCAAACTGCTGCCTTGCAGAAAACAGGAAGGACACTAATTGCACTGCATATAAACACCTTTTTACTGCAAAATAATTTAAAATTGAAATACATGTATGACACACTTTATGCAAGATCATATTTGCCATTCATTCTTTATTGTAACTGGAAAAATATTGCATGTTATAAATGAAGGACTATGGCTTTGGAAGTTACTTTAATATGAGCATTTGGCTTTAGAAGTATTCTAAATAAGTCATAAAATGCTTTTTGCTCTTTTATGCTTCTTATCTTTGATACTCAGTTTCACAAATCAAAAAGTATTTTCTTGTGTTCATGAAGAAAAAAATCTAACAAAATATTGTATTTGTTTCAAAATTATAAATATTCCTCTAATTTTTGAAAATAAACCATGCTGTGCACATATCAGAACTGATGATGCATGCTGTTTTGATTTTGAATGTGTTTTTGATGTCCTTGAAAAATCACAGTGGTAGCAGTAAAATTGTTTTAATTAATGATTTGGCGAGCAACAAATTTGCTGACTCAAGCTTTATGATATAATTATTACTGAGACAGAAAGGAAGTAAAAGCTGGCCACCGTATTAAATATTGGTTTGTTATCTGATAAATAGTTAAATACTTGGGTTATATTTCATTGGCTATGTTTTCTATAAAATGTTTTCATTTGCTAATAGAATTTATACCTCACTTGATTACCATAACCTTTGCCATACTTAATGTAATGATAGAAAATAAATCTCATTTTTGTTTTCTGTCTTACAAGTAAAACATCTATCATATGATCATGAGTGGGAGACTGCCATCTGCCATCACTCTTAAATTGCTTAATACGAGATTAAGTAGCTTGATGCAATAATGTTGCCCATTATTCCTTAGGCAACACAGATGAAGTGCAAAGTTGCACACTGGTGGCATTTTGGACTAGATGATTCCTGGGGTACCTTTTGTTTCTGTGCTTATTGTGTCCTATGAAACACAGTCTTCTACAGATGTGCAATAAATATTTATTCTTAATTAAACCTTACTGTTCTACTCCATTCTTCTTGTCACTAAGACTTTTCAGCCAGAATCCTCCCTGCAATTTTCTGTGTGGATATAAAGATCCAACCTCCAGCTCAAACAGTGGACTCCAACTGATAGGGTGTTTGATTGCAGCTGTATTTAAGTAAACAAGGAAACCACCTGTAGCTTGTTTAGTTATAAAACAAAGAAATAACAATGGGTTGCAGTCATGAAAAGCTATTCCCCAGGAAGTACATTACATAGACTAAAAGGTTGTTTTGGATTATTCAGTGATTATTACTGGCATTGTGGACTGCCAGAAATTGTGCGGGCATATTTTAGTTTGAAATGCTTAATGTGGCTGTATCACTGCTTAGTAGGGTTCCATCTTGTCCCCCTTGCTGTTTAACATCTACATGAAGCCGCTGGGTGAGATCATCCGGAGTTTCGGGGTGCGGTGTCACCTGTACGCAGATGACGTCCAACTCTGTCACTCCTTCCCACCTGCTACTAAGGAGGCCGTCGAAGTCCTGAACCGGTGCCTGGCCGCTGTAATGGTCTGGATGAGGGCGAACAAACTGAAATTAAATCCAGACAAGACAGAGGTACTCCTGGTCAGTCGCAAGGCCGAACAGGGTATAGGGTTACAGCCTGTGCTGGACGGGGTCGCACTCCCCTTGAAGGCGCAGGTTCGCAGCTTGGGTGTGACCCTGGACTCATCGCTGAGCCTGGAGCCCCAGGTTTCAGCGGTGACCAGGGGAGCATTTGCACAGCTTAGGCTCGTGCGCCAGCTGCGCCCGTATCTTGGGAAGTCTGACTTGGCCACGGTGGTACACGCTTTGGTCACATCCCGCCTCGACTACTGCAACGCTCTCTACGTGGGGCTGCCCTTGAAGATGGTCCGGAAGCTCCAGCTAGTCCAGCGCGCGGCAGCCATGTTGTTAACAGGGGCTGGACGCAGAGAGCATACAACGCCCCTGCTGTCCCAGCTCCACTGGCTGCCGATCTGCTACCGGGCCCAATTTAAGGTGCTGGTGTTATCCTACAAAGCCCTAAACGGTTCCGGCCCAAAATACCTTGCAGACCGCATCTCGGCCTACGAGCCCACGAGGGCCTTGAGATCATCCGGGGAGGCCCTTCTCTCGGTCCCGCCTGCCTCACAGGCACGTCTGGCGGGGACGAGGGAGCGGGCCTTCTCGGTGGTGGCCCCCCGGCTGTGGAACACCCTCCCTGCTGAAGTTAGACAGGCGCCCTCCTTGATGGCCTTTCGTAGGGGCCTGAAAACATGGCTCTTCGAGCAGGCCTTCAACTGAGTGTATGGAATGACAATGGAATGAACTAGGACTACGAAATTGGCTATGACCCCAGGATTTTTGACGAAGCGGATTTTTAGTATAAGTATATGTTATGTTGTATTTGTCTGGTTTGTATTGTCACGGCTCACTGTACATTGTCTCTTTGTTGTTGTTCACCGCCCCGAGTCGCCCCCGGGCTGAGAGGGGCGGTCAATAAGTGCAAGAAATAAATAAATAAATTAGTATATTGGAGTGAAGGATATTAGAGGCCAAGATGAAGTACTTTGGCCACATCATGAGAAGACAGGAAAGCATAGAGAAGACAATGATGCTGAGGAAAATTGAAGGAAAAAGAAAGAGGGGCCAACCAAGAGCAAGATAGATGGATGGTATCCTTGAAGTGACTGGCTTGACTCTGAAGGACCTGGAGGTGGTGACAGCCAACAGGGAGCTCTGGCCTGGGCTGGTCCATGAGGTCACGAAGAGTCGGAAGCGACTGAACAAATAAACAACAACAACATATATCCTATATATCCTACAGTGGGATATACACATTAATGATCTAGGAAATGCATGGACAAACTTGAATCCTCCATGTGTTTTTGACTGCAACTCCCACAATTCCTAACAGCCTGATCTAGAATCTGTAACATCTTCTGGTTCTTCCAGGACATGTTAACAAGCATGTTAAGCCTTCTGAGATGATAATTACTTCATACACACAGGTATTCAACTTTTCCTGAGAGAAGCTTTTCATGAGAAAAGGGCTTCTATAAATATAAGTTTAAAAAAAGTACACCATGTTATAAATATTAAAAATTAACTAGTTTTTTTAAAATTACAAAAATATAAGTCAAGCACTAAAGCTTGACTCGTGTGGTGGAGGCTCCTCCATTGGAGGAAGTGTGCCTGTAGCTTAGTCAGCCCCTGTGTGAGAAGGCTGTGTGTTAGAGTCTCTGTGTTAGAGCCTCTGGGTTTGGACTCTGTGTAAGTCCTGTATAAGGTTCTTGTGTTTTACTCCTTTGTGAAGTACAGCCTCTATGTGAGCAAAGTTGAAGCCACATACCTGCAAATAAAAAAGTCAGTGTGTGAACAGAGAAGCCAAGAACAAAGAAGTAAGGCATGAAGAGCAATGAACTTTCTTTGGGTTACAAGAAAATTTATTTTGTAAGTGACTATTTTTGTTATTTTTGTTACAAGAAAGAAGCTCCCAAGGGAAGTGAGAAGCGGGTCGATGAGTTTTTGTTCTGTTGATCATTTTGTTGCTGCTTGTGCTGGGTTACACCCCTGCAAGAAGATTACCCTGCTGTTTATTTATGGGGACAAAAGTATGATAGCTGGGACCCTATGCTGGTTGTACGTCATGGGTCAGAATTCATGAATGAAAAACATGTACGAGACAGCGCAGCGAGCTAGAGACGCAGCTGGGAGGGAGGAAGGAGGAAGGGGTCTATGGCTCACATGTCCTGCGCTCACGGAGCCCCGGCTCCTTCACTGTCAGAATGCGGGTGGGGTAAAGCGCAAGAAGAGGGGAGGGAGGGGAATCCTGTTCCTGTCCCTCTGTTCACACTACGGTCTTCTAAAAGGACTTCCCCAGCTGCCAGCACACTTTCCACCCTTCGAAAAAAGCAGCCCCAGCAGCTGGAAGCAGTCCAAGAGGAATTCCATTCATTAATTCTGATGCGCATTGTACAACCAGCGTACGGGTTCCAGGTATACGTAGGGTCTCAGCTATCATACTTTTGCTGTCTTTTGTTTATAAGTCCACTCACCCAACACAGCATTTGTTTAAAACACTTAACAAAACTAATAAAACAGCAAGAATGAAAAAGTAATTGCAAAAATAATAATACAACATGTATTGCTATCTCAAACACAATATGAGCATAAAGAACTTAAGAGAAATAATTCTAATATTTTTATGACTGACTAACAATAAATTAAAATTTCAGTGATGCTAAAACAGAAATAACTAGGAAAAATAAGACCTTTTTAAGAAACAGAGCTACTGGTATTTCTCAGCTACTGCATAATCCATGCCTGAGGGCAAGGATACTATGGGCTGGAAGAGGGCTGATGTCTGTGGTATGGGGCAAGAACTGACTTTTTTAAATCAGCCAGCCAGACTGTAGGTCATCATCAAACATAGAGGGTTTTTAGCTGCTAGTGACAGTGTTTGGGATTTGAGGAAGAAGGAGGAATTACCTACAGTTTGTGTGAGCTTAAAGAATAATTAGAGTTTAATATATTTTTAATGCTGTGTTCAGTAAATCTGTTTTTGCTGTTTTAAATCTGTCTTTGACTGGTTGCCAAGCTTAAATTGCAGTCAGGCAACTCCTACCAAACTAAGACACACTACAACCAGCAGTCACTCCGAGGCTTAATAACCTTGGGACTCAAGGTGGCTTGCAAATAAAACAATCTATATAGTAGATGAAGACACAAAAAGACAATGAAAATATAACTGAGACAGCTATCTTTTGAACTTAAAAGCCTTTCCAATGCAGCATACTGCTCCATTCATAGCTGTTCTGATGACCAAGTTGTTATTCCATTTAGACTATTTTATCATGTTTCATTGAGTGAGGAAAGAGTTGGGCAATTCCAGTTTCATTATTCTCCATCTCCAGAATAATATTTTGTGACTCTTTTTTTATGGGAACACAGCTTGCTCCTTGGTGATATACAGAATATTTTAAACTATATGTGTGGATTTAAGGTCCAGATGTTTTTAAGTAATAGTGCGTGAAAAATAAACTTCATTTTCTCATTTGCTATTTCCATAGTTCTTTGTTCCTTACTATATCAGATGTATTGATTTTATGAAATAGCTAATAGGCTTTCCTTTGTACAGAGTGCTTTTGCCTGTGATTAACTTTTTACAATTGAATTGTTTTATCCCCTCGTGGGAAATATATAAATGAAATAAAAAGTACTTTCAAAAGGAACCATGATATTTTCCCCTTTAAAAATATTACCTCAATATGTTCTTACAAATGCTTTCTTTCTTTTCATTTTTTTTTAAACTTTCTGTCAGGTGTTTAGAATGCAGATTAGCTCACATTCTTTGTGATTCTTTGAACCTGTTGTAAGAATGACTATGAATGTCAGAAGAAAGTTTGGAAGAATAGTGATAATTGAAGAAGGACAAGAGAACAGTACAGGCCAGATCATCATAGTAAGCTTCATGGAAAACAATAAATATGAACAACCTTCAATCCTGTTGTTCTCAAGGTGCACTAGGACTGTTTTTTAAAGCCCGGCTTTTTAAAAACCCTATAGGGAAGAGTGGCGTTGCCATCATTTTTATCCTTTACAGAAACAAAACCAAACATAAAAGAATCATTCCTGTAGTGAACACTATGGATGATACATTTAGACAGCATGGTTAAATTGTTTCCTGTGTTTCAAATGCAGCAAAGGGCTTGAACTACAGCATATGCGGAATTGGCCACAATCCAATGACTGTTTACATCTCGCTGACTTGAAATTCCAACATCGGGAATGTAAAAAATGTGGGTGTTGCTATGGAGATCCTGAAATTGTATCATTGAAATCAAAGCACTTGTCACCAGCTTTGTAGACAAAGCTCTAATTTATTACACCATGTAACAAAATTTAGATAAAATTCTGTTCCTAGTTTGAAAGTGTTATTTATTATTTAATTGTGCAGTACTTACTTTGAAAGTAGTTGTTACACTCCAGTAACTTTGTTTTTGTGGATGCCACAAACTATGTTGAATTGGTTGAGACTCGATGAGATGTTCATTGAAAATCTTTAGCAAAATGCGCTGTAAAATATCCCGCAGAAACAAAGTTTTTGCAGTTTAATACACCTTTCCCATGTTTTTATGATAGAACAAATTAGGAAATGACATTTATAACCCAGAAACAAAAGTCATGTTAACTAGTGTTATATGCCCCTTCTCCCCAGACCACGGGATTGTATTCTACATGGGTTCAAACAGTGGTTCTTACCTTTTTTGGGTCAAGGACACTTTTGAAGATCTGATGACAGCTATGGATCTGCCCCCCAGAAAAATACACTTAAAATACTATTTTCAAACTTCGAGGAATGAATTGAAGGAAAAAATGTATCCAGTTTACAGACCCTCAAAAGCTTATTCATGATTACCCCAGACATCCATGGACTTCCAAGTTTGTTATAAATTAGGCTCAGTTTTTTGTGCCATTGCCCTCCAACTTTTATCATTTATTTATGTGGAGTTTTTTTAAAAAAGATAATTACAAATTAAGTTGATTTTGAGATAGACAAAAGAGGCTATTGACTTAATTACTTTTGAGAGATAGGAAGGTGAAATGGACTGCTTGAAATTTGCAGTTTGCAGTGAAGACAGCTCTGCTTGGATCCGGATTATAAATCTGATTAGTCTTTGGCCCCATCTACACGCCCCCTGGTGACGTAGCGGGTTGAACTGCTGAGCTGCTGAACTTTCTGACCAAAGGGTTGGTGATTCGAATCCGGGGAGTGGGGTGAGTTCCCGCTATTACACCCAGCTTCTGCCAATCTTGCATTTTGAAAACATGAAAATGTAAGTAGATCAATAGGAAGGTAAAGGCGCTCATACAGTCATGCTGGCCATATGACCTTGAAGGTGTCTACGGACAATGCCAGCTCTTTGGCTTAGAAATGGAGATGAACAGCACCCCCAGAGTCGGACATGACTAGACTTCATTTCAGGGGAAATTTTTACATTTATTTACACTGCCATACAATACAGTTAGAAACTGCATTATATGATCAGTGTAAACTCAATTCAGTTCAGTTCTATTCAGTTAAACTTCATTATGTGAGTCTATACTGACCATATAATTCAGTTCAATGGTGCACTATATAGTAGTGTAGATGGGGCCTTTATAAGCAATTCTCTAAGCTCTGTCAGAATAAGCATAAATGACATAGCTGTGCTGAGTATTGCACCAAGATAGGACACCAAAGTACCTTTTATTGAGTAAAATCATTTGTCTGGACCTGTGTTGATAGCTTTTAAGGTTATGTAGATAAGATGGTATGCTTCCCTTAATTCTATTTAATTCTGAAATAAAACAAAAAATGGCCCAATAAATAAAATCTCACAGCTCTTAGTCCTTACAGTTTTTCTTCTTCCAGGAAGTATCTTACTGAAACATTTTATACTTGACAATATAAAGTGGAAACACAAATATTAAACAGAAAGGGGTGTGGGAAACTTTTCCATGAATGTACAGCTAATTTATAGCATCTTTATTAAGTAGCAGTTTTAGAACTGGAATAGGCAATATATCTGCCAAGTAAACATCTATTCATGTCTTGTATGTGGTTTTCTTTAAAGAACTGGGGTGGGTTTTGTGATCCAGATCGAGGCCACCATGAAAAGGGAGCACCGTAACTGTTGGCTTCCATTTGCTCCTAAAATTCGGTTTGTGATATATGGAAGGGTGAGATATCTGTTCCATATGCTGAAGCCCTGATCCAAATTGCAGCCTTAAAAAAAGAAACCCACAACAACCCTTGGTGTAGGCAATCATGAGTTAAAGTAAGAACTGTAACATTTTAAATCTTAGTTTTAAGATATCCCCCTTAAAGTTGCGGTGTAAATTGTGTGATTATTATCACAAGGTTTTTGATTTTCGCAGTACTCGTCCTGAGTGTAAAGCCTTGTGTTATGAAACAGTCTTTATTTAGATTAAAACTACAAAACTATAGAAATTACACTAAAAATTACTTAACATGACAAAAATAATTCTAATATGTCATTTTTCCCCCTTTTATTCTAGAGACTAGAGTGCTGCCAAATAAGTTTTAAAAGCTTCTAGCTCTTTATCTAACAAAACGGCATCTATCCCTCCAGTGCTTCTGGTCCTTATTTTGTTTAAGAGTTCAGATACTTTCCTGAAATGAAATAAAACTGCTGCTGTTTTATTCTTCTTGGTTAGTTATTTTATGTATGAGGCAGCCTGTTGCTCTTCTTGTCAGATGATTTATTATTTATTTTATTTAAAACATTTATATTCCGCCCTTCTCACCCCGAAGGGGACTCAGGGCGGAGCACAGCATATACATAGCAAAAATTCAATGCCGGGACACAAATTAGAGATATATAGTACTCCAGTGTTGAGTTGATTTTCATTTATTAAAAACATGAATATGAAAATTCTTTTTGTTGTTGTTGTTGTTGTTACATGGGGGAGGTGTTGTGTGATTAAGACTGGTTAATTTTAGTAACTACTGTTAAAAAATTTCTACTGTCATAAGATAATTAAATAACATTTAAATGTACAACCTTTACAGCTGCATTGATAAGAATGTTTTTATCCCTTTGTCAGATATCTGTCAGGCTGTAAACAAGCGATCAAAAAGCCCAAATATTCTTTTCTTTGAAACAAACTTAGACTGGTAAAAATATTTCCTGAATTTTAATTTTATCATGTAAGCATTTAAAAAAAATAGTGGAGAGTATTTTTTACTATGTTGGTATTTAAAGGCAATTTCTGCTGAGAATATCTTGTGGAACACTTTAGACAAAGCTAAAGACATATTTAAAAATTCAATATTGGTGCAGACTAGCAGAAGGGAACAGTTACTGAGGCATTCCCCTGTGCACCCATTAATTTGTATATTATCAAGGACCTGGTTATGAATATGGTTACTGAAGTAGGCATGTAATAAACACAATATAATTGAATTTTCAATCTTTTGTCACAGGGGAATAATTTTCATACACGACCTCTGCTCTATCTTCCAGCTAATTGTCAGTCATTATTCAATATTGCCATATAAATGTCATCATATGGTGAAAATCTACCCCCCACACCTTTAAAATGTGTGCCTTTTCTCCATGGCATTTTAATTTTCCAGTCACATGTCCCTTTCAGATATAATCCACAAACAGTTTGAAATAAAGTCATGTGGAGTTTGAGCCTCACAGCAAGTTTGTTTTGACAAGGTAGATACTAGGCTTGTGGATGGATGGTTTATGGATGTTTGCTTTCAGCTTGTTCGGTTGTTTCGGAAGCCCGTAACATCATAGGCTCCGCTGCCATTTTTAACCAGCCACAACAGAACAGTGGCTGTCAAAAACCAGCTGCTTTTGGTTATATGTGGAGTGTGGGGAGGGAGGCAGCATCTAGAAGGAAAAGCACAAAAGGGGAAAAGGCACCACTGCAGCACATGCAAATCAAGATAGGGCTTTTTAAAGGAAGTCCAGGGTAGGATATCTCCAGGTTGAAGCCTCTTCCTTCCTTGGGAAGCGGGAAGCCTCCTTAAAATTCCTTAGAAAACTCCCTGCTGCAAGGAGAGAGTGTGTGTGCCTGCAGCTTCTGTATCCTGTAGAATAGAAACAGATTTAATGAAGCATTGAACCCAAAGCAGAAAGCGAGGAGGAGGGAGGCATCACTCTAGTGCCTCCAAATCAAGAGAGAAGAGAGGACTTTTTAAAGGAAGCCCAGGGCAGGATACCTCCAGGTTGAAGCCTCTTCCTTCCTTGGGAAGCGGGAAGCCTCCTTAAAATTCCTTAGAAAACACCCTGCTGCAAGGAGAGAGTGTTTGTGCCTGCAGCTTCTGTATCCTGTAGAGTAGAAACAGATTTAATGAAGCATTGAACCCAAAGCAGAAAGCGAGGAGGAGGGAGGCATCACTCCAGTGCCTCCAAATCAAGAGAGAAGAGAGGACTTTTTAAAGGAAGCCTAGGGTAGGATACCTCCAGGTTGAAGCCTCTTCCTTCCTTGGGAAGTGAGAAGCCTCCTTAAAATTCCTTAGAAAACTCCTTGCTGCAGGGAGAGAGTGTGTGTGCCTGCAGCTTCTGTCTCCTGTAGAGTAGAAACAGATTTAACGAAGTATTGAACCCAAAGCAGAAAGCGAGGAGGAGGGAAGCATCACTCCAGTGCCTCCAAATCAAGAGAGAAGAGAGGACTTTTTAAAGGAAACCCAGAATGGGATCCCTCTGTGTGAATCCCTTTTCCTTCCCTAGGAAGTGGGAAGCCTCCTTACAGTACATTGGAAAACTGCCTGCTGCAGGGAGAGAGAGTGCACCTGCAGCTCCTTTCTCCTCTAGAGTAGAAACAGCTTTAACGAAGCATTAAACATGGTGTCCTCTACAGAGAGAAGGGAAAGGATCGCAGAAAGAGTGGTATCTTAATTTTTATGCTTTTAATCTAAGCCGTAATGAAGGACATAAGGACAAACGATGCCTAAAATGATGAGAAGGGGAGCCTGTGGGAAGTCCCCCCATTGCCACAAATGAGCTGGATAGAAAACAATTTTTCAGCTTCCCGGATAAAAAATGGATTTCTGTCCTCCCGAATTTGGGAGGCTCCCCGAAAACAGATTGGGACCCCCACTGAAATCCGGGACACCAAAATGAATCACAGTTTACCCAGATTGTACAATCCTAGTAGATGCAGAGCTGATTTGCCATTGCCTTATAACTGAGAGGTTTCCATGGTCCAGTGGGGATTAAAACGTCACAGTTCCAAGCATGGCAATGGCAGCACCATAAAATCTTTTATGACAGTGATGGGCAATTGTCATGGGGGCGGTTTTTGCCACTGTGGCAGGCTGTGTCTTCTGATTTTCCCTTCAAATAATTTCCACCTGAAAATTGGTCCTGGATATTGCTGGAAGTCTTCCTCAAGCTTATGAATCCAGGTTTTTCTGGCCTGCAAAGGGAAGTTGTAGTGTTGGATATATGACTACCATCTGTAGTAGCATTTTAACATTTGAAGGCTATTTTTGCCTTGTTGAGGAATCTGGGAGTTTGGAGGAGCTTAGAAAGACTGGGGCAATACACAAAAGGGGTGGGCAATACAAGTGAGGGCTGCATTTGCCACTCTTGTTGTAGGGTGAGATAGTAGTGTAGCACTTTTCTGAGTAAGATGATTCCATTTAAATTTGTACCAAAAGATCTTTTTTTATCATCCAACAATAACTTGATAATTAGAAGTATTTCATTTTCATGGTAAATCTCAACATAATGAAGACATAAATTATTCTGTGTGCATGTGCGTTGACTGAAGTCTTGAATTCAATGTATATATTATTCTCATCTAGGTTATAGAATTAATATTAACTGTTAATGTTAAAAATAGATGCATGAGGTATAGGGCAGCTTTGAAGAGGAGAAGACAGATGAAAGTACTGGTTTTGTGTTTCCACAACCTGATCCGTGCAACCAGCTGCCCTTTCCACCTGCCCTGTGAATAAAGAGTTCCCAAAACCTGTGTTTAAAGAGCACTTATGAAAGCCAGACCCTTTTTGGCAAGAGCTTACTGGAATGAGCCAGTTTCAAATTTTTAACATGTGAGACAAAGGGGATTAGGGAGCTGCTTCCAGCCAGCAGAAATTTGATTTCAAAAGATAACAGTGATTTTCAAACTTTTGATTCCTATTGTATGAGTGCCAACTGTAATAACTTTAATATCAGTTCTGTATGGTACATGGCAATTGTTCCAGCTTTGAAATGTGAAATCTAAACATTTACTAGGGAATTTGCTAAAGCAGATTTCACTTAATCAAATACTAGATTACCAAGAAAATAACAGATCACAATTAATAGATTTTTCAGCTCACAGGATATAATTCAAATCTCTTAGACAAGAGTATATTATTCACATTCTGACAAAAGAGATGATTGTTTATTATACATATCCACATTGTCATTGTAGTAACACTGTAGTAAAAACAAATTATTCCTTTGGATCTGCAAAGGCAAAATTGTTAAATTCTCATTAGCTTTTATTTTACATACATAGATAAATCTCTTTGTATTTGCGAAAAGATGCCAAACCTTTGTTCTCCTTCTTTTACTGATATCTCAGTGGATCACAGATTAATATTTTATTAGCAACTGAATTTCTTTGGGGTTTATTTGCATGATGATGTTGAGCCATTGAACTTCGTAAATATATAACAGTGGTGGATCCTTTAAGAGGAATGCACTACCCTTCTTCTTGTGTTTGTGAGTGGGGGACTTCCAAGATACCTGGTTATACACAATTCTAATAATAATAATAATAATAATTATTATTATTATTATTATTATTATTGTTATTGTTATATCCCACCTTTTTCCCAGTTCAGGACTCAAGGAGCCTTACAGCAAATTAAAGGGAAGAAAAACAAAGAATTTTTTTAACCAAATGTGAAAGTTAAAAAATGAGTAGATTATTTAAAAAAAATCAGTCAAAACAGAAATAATTTTAAAATAACCTGGATCTGAGCTGTATAGGGATGTATAGGTTATAACCAACACTTCTCATTGTCCCTGAAAACAGACCTGCAGACATTGGAGCTGTTGCAACAAAGGAGTTGTATGCTCCCTGTCTCCGTTGGCTGCAGTTATTTGGACTAACTAAAATTTTCAAATATTCTTCAAAGGCAGCCTCACACAGAGCACATTACAGTAATTCAACCTCTTTTCATGATCCTACAAGCTAACACATATATTGAGAAGTAAGCCCCATTGAATTTAATAGTACATTTTCCTGTTCTACTAAGAACGTAAGTTTGCAGTCGTGGTCTCTTTTTGTCTTCATGGTCTTTTATGATTTAATCTTAATCAATATCCACAACATGCGTTTTAGCATCAAATAACTTTGGCGATATTGTCTGACCTCATGGGAATTTTAATCTCCCTGGAAACCAAGATGATTAAATGGAGACTGCTGTCCTTTGGACATAGTATGAGAAGACATGATTCACTAGAAAAGGCAATAAAGATTCTAAAGATGAAAGGCAAAAGGAAAAGAGGAAGACTACACTTTTGTTATGTGTTTTTAAGTAATAAAAATACTTTATAAATAACAAATAATGTATAAATGCACATTAATGTGGAACAATAAAAAAGAACTTTAAGATGGTAGAAGCACAAAGTTGTAACGTAATGATAGAAGCACAAAGTTGTGGCGAGGAAGCACAAAATGAAAAAGCCGAAGCATAATTTTATTTATACTGTACTCTCTTCCTCCCTTTCTTCATGAAGCCAAACATACCAGGAATAAACACCACACAAAATCAACTAACTCAACGTTCCTCAAAGTTGACAATAGCAAAGCGAACAGCAGTCTCCCAAAGTGGACAAGACCAAGAGGCACGGAGGCTGCTCCCTTGAAAACTTAAATCCCTTTACTCTCATGTTAGCACTCCCTCTGGTGCTAGCTCTTAACTCAAAAGGCTGGTCTTATGTTAAAGTGAAACCCAGGCCAAGCGACAGTTTTTAACTCAATACTCTCTTAAATTGGGATGCTCTTAAGTAGAGGTTCCACTGCACAGGGAAATTCCCACAAATAATCGAAGGGTGTTCTGCCTTGGCAGCTAAAGTGAACATAATCTTGTTTCAAACATTTCTTGTTGAATAAATTATGGCAAGGAAATATGGAATTCAATAATATTTCATTCATCATGAGATCATTTTTCATACAATGATCATATTTTGCACTTCTGATGTGACAAACCTTCCTTTTACTCCTGTTCTCAGCTGGCTTTCATCATTTCAAAAGATATTAACATTATATAAAAAGCATATGGTCATTGATTAATTGATTCACCATAACACATTCTCAGTTTACTGACTTTTCTCTATGCTTTTTGCTCCTTAGATGAAAACTACAATATTTGATGTATAAGCGCTTTCTGGTAATTAATCTTCAAAAGGAAAAAAAAAGAATATATGTCCCACATATAGCTGCAAAAAATCAGATAAATACAAAGAATCCTCTATTAAATTACGGCACGGCATTATACATTATGTACACCTGAGGAGAATTAAACTATAGTTAATGAAAAATATTGTAATTTTTAATGGGGGACTGAACTTGTCATAGAGTGTCTCTTGATATTTTGTTATCAAGCAAAAGAGCAAGAGGCTCTTCCTCTGATTTCCTATAAAAATGTAACTTAACTTGGACTTCAATAGCTGCAGTGGAACTTTTTTTCTAAATCAGAGAACAAGATTAAAGAACAAACTACAGGGAAAGGATGTGTGAAACAAGCACACAACCATTTCTTTCAGCAGCTAACCTCCGCTTCTAGCCTCTGTTGCTCAAAATTGTTGGGTCAATCTGACCCCATCTATACTACCATATAATCCAGTTTCAGAATGCAGATAAACTGAATAGAACTGGATTGTGTGTCAGTATAAACTCATATAATCCAGTTCAATGCAGTTCAATCTGCATTATATGAATCTGCACTGATCTTTATAATGCTTTTCAAACTGTATTATATGGATAATGCCTCTATGTAATGGTGGGGCTATCTCTGACTTAGGCCCCATCTACACTGCCATACAATGCAGTTTCAGAATGCGATTTAACTGCATTGAACTAGATTACATGTGTCTACCTTTATATAATCTAGTTTAGCTGATATGCCAGCTGCACCCCTTCCTAGATTTGGAGGGCCTAAAGATAGTAGTTCACGCAGTGGTAACCCCAAGGTAGGAGTTCTACAATGTACTTTGCATTGGGCTACCTTTGTACAAAGTTCGGAAACTCCAGCTGGTTCAAAATACGGCCGCCAGATTGGGTAAGGGAACATCCAGGAGTGAGCCTATTACACCTATCTTATAGTCACTCCACTGGCTGCCAATTAGTTATCAGGCAAAGTACAAGTGTTGGTTTTGACCTTTAAAGGCCTACATGGTTTGTGTCCAGGTTACCTACAGGATCACCTGTAGGTACAATCCACTCCGCACACTTAGGTCCTCGGGGGGGGGGGGCTACTGCAACCCACCAGAACCTAATTGGCGATTGCCACTCAGAGGACCTTTTCATTGTCCACCCCAAGACTGTGGAGCAATCTGTTGGAAGAGCTCTGACACCTAATGAGCTGTCAGAATTTAAAGACCATCTAAAGACCTATCCCTTCCAGCAGACCCAACGAGTTTTAAGCATGCATTTTAAACTTGCATCCTGTGTTTTGATATCCGCCTGTTGTATTTAGTATGTATTTTATAGAAATATATTTTAATATGTATCTTTTATAGAACTACATTTTAATATGTATGTTTATAGAATTTTTGCAATGTTTGTGTGTTGAGACTGTGCTGTGCCCCACCTTGAACCACAAGAAGAGGCAGGTAAAAATTATTATTGTTATTCTGATTCTGATTATTACACTGCATTATATGGCAGTGTAGATGGGGCCTTAGGCCACATATTTTACTACTTCTCCTGGGGCTATATTACTATTTGTCCTTTTTAAAAATACAGCTCAATTAGTGGGTATTTGACCTTTAAAGTGTTGTAGTACCAAATGGCTTGACTGCATGAATCAGGACATGGAGAAGGTAAAATTAGTTTGTGGAAACTACTGTGCTATTAACAGACTTAGGCTGGATCTACATTACCCTGTGATCCAGATTATGAAATCAGATAACCCAGAATATCTTCTTTAAACTGGTTTATATGACTCAACTTTGCAATACAATCCAGTTCAAATTACATAATCTGGATTTTATATGGCCGTGTGGATGGGGCCTCAGAGACCATTCAGCTTTTCCCTTGACCCACTAATTTTGTTAATAAATACCTGAAATCGGTCAGCAGAAAGAGGTTCTGCCAACAGACAAAGCTTGTTTTTAATCCCAGCCCCATATTTGAGTTAAGATTGCACTGTTACTCACTTTAATATGTTTGTACCAGCCATAGATATATTGTTTGCTTGTGTTTGAGGTGTCAACATATATCAAAAGCATCTGATATTAATTCTTAGATTTACTACAACTGAAGAAGAGAGTCGTAAGTTAAGCTAGAACAGAAAGTATGCTGATTAAATGTTATTGCATTCACTAGACTTGAATATTGTGTAATCAGATATTGTTTTTAAAAAGGAATTTTATCTTCTTGCTGCATACAGTATACAATAGAGAATTCTGTTTTTAAATCTAAGACATGATCCACAAACCACTTGAAGCAATAGAAACACAGGAAATGGAACTTCTGTATTTATTTTTAAGTCTCCTAGAATGATGATAGCTTGTCAATCAATCACAACAATAGAAATAAATCTATATTTATGTATAATATTGAGCTTGAGGTCCCTTGCATTTATGATGTTGAGCCACTTACTTTTGGCTTAGACAGATGGTTTGGGGGAGGCTGTCAAACGAAAATGTGCTGCATATAATTTTGCTAGAAAATACTGTTTTTGAGAAAGAAGATAGATGACTTTTTTAAAATGCAGAGATTCAACAGTACACCCACCATGCTGTAATGGCACAGCTTGCAGACATGGGCATAGCCCTGTCTGATGAAAGGGGTTTTTTGGCTTCCTCCAAATTATTTAGCCTCTTTTAGCTTTTTATAGTTTGAGTTATGAGAACATGTGAGATCGTAGACTCTTAATTGTGAAGAATTACAGAATTATGAAGAATTACAGAACTATGTGCATGAGGCAAGTATATTTTGGTGTTGTAAATGACATGAACATTGAATATGAAAAATATTGAATTAAATAGTGAAGGAAGAGACGTTCAAGAACAGGAATAACCTACTCTTAATTCCAAGAATTACAAATTATATAGTATATATAATGATGTAGGGGAACTCTTGGTAAGATGAAAACATAGCTGTAGAGGTTGTTTTGTGAACACATCTGCATTTTCATAAATCTTAATTTCTGCATTTAGAGTTTTCACTGAAATCTTATCGTAGTGACCTCATTGGTCATTCATTTGAAGTTTGGTCCATTACATTTAGGAAGCGGATTTGTGTTTGGGGTGAAATCAAATTAAGGATAGAGTAGTATCATTAACCATTTTATGCATGATGTGTTTTCTGAATGTATGCTTATGTTTTTCAATTTTCTCTCTCTCTCTCTCTCTCTCTCTCACACACATATTCACTATAGTACGTGATACTTAGATGGCAATTTTTACCCACTTCAGTTGGATAAACCTCTCATGAGTAGACATATATATGTTTGTTCTGTTACAGTTGTAATTTGGAAAAGCTAAATAAAATCTTTATTTATTATTTCAATTTAATTTTATTTATAAAATAATCTCTATAAGGAGTCTAAGATGGCTCCATTTAAATCAGTGGTTCTCAACTTGGGGTCCCCAGATGTTTTTGGCCTTCAACTCCCAGAAATCTTAACAGCTGGTAAACTGGCTGGGATTTAGATCTTTTTGAGGTGCAGCAATTATTATTATTATTATTATTATTATTATTATTATTATTATTGTCATGAGAAATGTGTGTAAATGAGGTAGGAAAAATATTGAACAAAATGGTATTAAATAGAGAAATATGCCTAGACTTTAAATATTCATAAATTTGAATTTTAAACATAGGATGATATTGTTCAAATAGAAAGGATTCTGTATCTTGTACTGAAAGCATAGAAGAGAAAATGCTGGAATTTGCAGCTTTTGCAAGGATAAGAAAAGCAATAGCTGCCAAAATGTCATCTCATGCACAGCTTTTAGAGGGTCACAGCCTTCTCATGTTTGCATCCCATGCTTCAATATATAAGTCCCACTTTTTTCATTTTGAAATTTTCACTGAAATCATATTGCAATTTGTTTTAATAATACTAAAAAACTTTACCTGCATTAATCTGCCATAGGACAAGTGGTTTGCACATCCAAATAATAAACTGAAAAGACCAATTTAACAACAACTTCTCCTCCTCCTCCTCCTCCCCCCCCCCCCTTCCTGGTTGAATGCAAGAAACATGGGCAGATTAAAATAGAACTGTTGAATAAACATATCAGACACATAAGAACAATTAAAAGTGCATATAAAACTAATATAAAGGAAAACAATTCATACTAATGTGTTTCCCTGGGTCATTTTCACTAAATTGTTGACCACAGCCCCATATTTTTTTCCTTATCAGTCATTGCCAGTAGACAGGCCGGTAACCAGGATTTTGTTTTGGGGGGAGCTGAGTTTGATTTGGGGGGGGGGGAGGCTGATTCTGAGTGAAAGAGGGTCTACCCTAGCAAACCTTTTGTATCATTACCCCAATACCCCCATGCATATGGGATATATTGAGCATGGTGATCAGATCATGTTATGAATAAACATAACAGTTTAAATAATGTACCAGTAAGGCCTTCTCACGGACCACCATGAGAATTGGGGGGGGGGGTGAAGCCCCCAAAGCCCCCCCCCCCCCCCCCCGCTACATGCCTGCCAGTAGAGCTCTTGAGAGTTTGCACAAGTATTTTGCCCCAGTATTCTAAACTTAATACCCAATGTCCAATGAAGTTTCATCTAATTCCAATTTGAAGTGATCCTTCAAGTACTTTACAACTCTTTTTTGTCTTTAGTGCCCAGAATAATTTGGCATCATCCCCAAACATTGACACCTCATAGTTCAACGCTTATTCTAGACAGGAAATACAGTAAATTTTAAATTAATTTAACTTTATTTATACCCTGCCACCATCTCCCCAAGGGGACTCAGGGCGGCTTACATGAGGCCAAACCCGACAATACAATACATCAGTATAAACCAACACAGCGTTAAATAAAACAAAAAATAAAAATACAATACAAAACCATTATAAATAACAGTAAGTGCTGGTGGTAGGATGGGCAGGATAATGAACAAAATTCTTCAGATTTTCTTGTCACTCCTCTTTTTGCCAATGCTCAGTTTCCGATATCAGGTCTGAATGATCTGGAGAGCATTTTGTTTCTCTCCATTAAAAAAAAAAGACAGCCTTCAGTCTAGAAGCAACTTAAGCAGTCCTTTTAAAATAGCAGTGTAAGCATGTGCATATTATATGTTACGATATTTTGAATGGTGACTATACTCAAGAAATCAGAAGAAGGTTAGGATGTGGCAGGTCAGCTATGAAGGAACTAGACAACATCAAGATATATCATGGAATATTAAAGTTAGGATGGCCCATGCCATTGTATTTTCCATCTCTATGTACAGTTGTGAAAGCAAAACAATGAAGCATACTGATAAGAAATGGAAAAAAAAACTAACTTGAAAAGTGGTGCTGTAGAAGTGTGTACCATGTAGAAGCCTTACCATGGGCTGCCAAAAAGGAAATGTAAATGTGTCCTAAAACAAATAAAGACTGAACTTTCCCTAAAGTAATTATTAAATTGGGACTGTCATACTTAGGACATAACACGGGAAGATAATACTCACTGGAAAAGACAATAATGTTGGTAAGATCGTCGGCAGAAGGGAAAGAGAAAGACTTTTCAGATGGATAGACTCAAATCAAGGGAGCCACAACTCTGAGTCTGCAAGACCTAAGCATTGTGATTGATGATAGAGTGTAAAAAGTGTAGTCCTAATTTAATGTTCCCTGTTGTGCCTGTTTTTAGCTGTACTTGGCTATTTAAAAATGTTTAAGCTACTTTGTGTCCCAATTTTAGGATGAAGGTAGGTTAAAATAATAACTATCAATTTCTATTACTTTAATGCAAGTAATAGAAAATCACCCCTTCTTTATTTCACTCCTTATGTACAACATATTTATTATACTTATTTTTTCCCATATATTCCCAATACTTTATTTGTAGTACCCTTGTAAGAGTTGCTTAGTGAAGCAATAGTTAAAATAAAATTGATCTTTTCATTAATAGGCTTTTGTTTTAGACCCCAGATATGCCAAATTGACCTAGCATATTGTTCAAGCGTAAGCAATAGATTCCTCGTCTGTCACCTCAGGTACTTTGCTAATGTAGCATTGATCAAACCCACAAATCCTAGACTCAGGTGAAGTGATAGAAATATTAGCCATGGGATGCACTACATGCCCAAAAGATAAATTGTTCAGGATGTCATTTTGCAAGTTGGAGGTCACAATTCATTCATCTTGTTACTGGGTTGTATCCCTTTAGTGGCTTCAATTGCAGGATTAAATATTGAATAGTGGCAGATCATTCGATATATAGCTCTTCTATGCTGGCATTAGAAGGCTTTTCATGCTTAACCTGGAACTCTGTGCACAGAGAATGCCAAAGGTAATCATGCTGATGATCTATTTTATAAGATTAATCCCACAAAAATATTACTAAGCAATTCTTAAAACATTGATTTATCCCTGATTTGACACTTCTAAAACAAATGGATGTACCAAGCTTTTTAGAAATGGGATTGTGAGGAGAGCCTCTCTGAAAAGCGTTATCAAAGATTAATCAGTTTGAAAGACCTAAGAGGAATCTTTCATGATTCATAGTAAATTTCATAGGGCTCTTCCACACAAAGATGGGAAAAAAGATCTCAGAACTACCATGTCACTGTAGTTGCTCTATAGATTGATTTATATAGGTTCCTGCCTTGAAAACTTATATTTTTGTCTTTGTTAAATAACATGTATTATTGATATTTCATTATGTTTATAACAATGATCAAATCTCTTTGATCTTTTGTTTTTGAAGTGAAAGAATTTTTTTCATATCTTGATATAACAACAACAACAAAACTTTATTTATATACCACTCTATCTCCCCGAGGGGACTCAGAACGGTTTCCAAGTAACATCATCAATACATACAAAGTAAACAACATAAACATAAAATTAACATATATTTAAAATAATCCTGCCTGTTCAAGGCAATTTAAAAAGCCGGGCCGAGGCTAGTGTAATTTGTAGAGGGCCCGGGAAATTAGGTAAAGTCGATGGCTGTTCATTTCCGGGGCCTAATAGGAGGAAGTAAGCTGGGTAATTGGTAGAAAAAGATCTGGCCATATTCAACAGTATCTGGAGCTGAGCTAGAACTAGTCGTTCTCAAAGGTTTGTTTAAACCACTAGGTCTATGGGCTCTTACGAAAGGAGGGGAGGGATTGGGCCTTTTCCAGAGGTGGGGGGCCACCACTGAGACGGCCCTCTCTCTCATCCCCACCAATAGTGCTTGTGATGGTGATGGGAGCGAAAGGAGGGCCTCCCTGGAATATCTTAACATTATAGTGCCCATTCAGTTGTATGTACACTGTACACTTTAACTGCCATGGCTTAATGCTGTGGAATAGTGGGAGTTGCTGTTCTGGTGCATCACCAAACTATGAATTCCAGGATTCCATAGCATCGAGCCATGGCAGTTAAAGAAGTTTCAAATTGAATTTATTCTACATTGAATTAATTATGCATTAATTCTACAGCACCCACACTTATATGACAATAGGGGCATCCACTCTATAAAACTGATGCAGTGTGCCACCTCTTTAACTGAAATGGCTCAATAGTATGGATCCATGGGAACTATAGTTTGGTGAGGCACCAACAATGTTTTAGAGTGAAGACTGAAAACCAAGCAAAACTGCAGCTTCCATGGTTCCATAGCATTGACTGCTTTAATGCAGTTAAAATTGTGTCAAACTGCATTAACAGTACTATGTAAATACACCCAATGTTAACCTTGATATCACAATATTTTTTTGCTTCTTATTATTGTAGAATATAGAATCATAGAATCCTAGAGTTGGAAGAGACCTCGTAGGCCATCCAGTCCAACCCCCTGCCAAGAAACAGGAAAATTGCATTCAAAGCGTCCCCAACAGATCTGGTAGTTCAATTTCCTGATGTCCTAATTTGACTTCCCATATACAGAAGATATTATGGCAACTACTATATCTAAAACTAGTTTTAGACATAGAGCCAAAGAACAATGCTTCAGCTTTCCCACATGTTTTTTGTCAGTTTTGAAATAATAATTTGTGTTTTTTACTCTGCTAATTAATGAACTTGTAAACATTGGTGAATTTGTTTTTAGATTTTGGAGTACTGCACTTCTTTTTTTAAAGTAGAGTAGGCATCCTTAGGCAGGCATATCAATTAACAAAGCCCTTGACAGTGATGTTACTTTTTAAGAGGACTTTTTACATCCACTCAGTTCCCTTTTCATCAATGTCTTCTGTGTAGGTGGACATTTTCAGCAATTTTAGCACTGCAAATATAATTAAGGAGGGTTCGAGAAATACAGAGTTTGGGTGCAGTTAAGCTGCAGTTATAGGCCTGGTAAATAATAAAAGGAAGCTTATGCCAGGAAAGAATGGGATTCTACTCAGATCAATCCTATTGTAGCTCTGTTTGCCTAACTAAAATACACAAGGCAAACAACATTTATATAGACTTCTTTACTCAGCACGTGTGAACAGTGAAACAGAGACAAAAACAGAGGGCAGATAAGCCAGTTACCCACACTGAGTTGAAAAGGGAAAATCCTGCATGTGTAAGTTTGGTGACTGAAGTGAAAATCATGAGAAAACTGAAAGCTGATGAAAGAAGTCATCCCCAGATGCATATTGTAAGAAGCCTTCAGCTGGTCTTTGGAAGGTTCAAAATATTTTTGTTTACGCATTCAAAGGTTACCTGACCTGGTTTTTCCATTTCACGTGTGGATAGTGCTTTGTTTTTGAATAAAAGGTTTGCTGAAATATGTTCCACAATTTTGTTTTGTCTTCTTTGTTTTGTTCTTTCCATACTATTTCTGCCCCTGGTACCAAATTGTCTGTCATAGAAGCAATGCCCAGGAACACATTTACCATATTTTCTGGCATATAAGACTACCTTTTAACCCAAGAAAATCTTCTCAAAAGTCAGGATCGTCTTATACGTTGGGAGTCGTCTTATAGAGCGTTAGAAGAAAATCCAGTCATCAGGATTCATGGACTTAATGCGGTCCCGATGGTGAGGTGAAGGGGCACCTCACCGGGAAGGTGTAAGTGAAGGGCGGAGCAAGCGACAGGCGTCTGGGGCACCCAGGGAATAGAAAAAAGAGATAGAGTGGCTCTGGGCCCAGAAAAACACAACTCTTTTACCTGTCTGGCCTGCCCTTGTATCCCATTACCATACCTCCTCCTCTGGCTCTCAGATCTCATTCCTGAAGACTACAGTGAAGCAGTGCTGGTGCGCATATGCGAGATTTGAGAGCCAGAGGAGGAGGTACAGTAAAAGGAAAATTACCATATTGAAATCAAATCTAATGCTTTTAAAAATTTTATTTGGTGTGCGTTGGAAGAGGGGTAGTCTTATACGGTGAGTATATCCAAAACTCTATATTTTAACTGGAAAAATTGGGGGTCGTCTTATACGCCCAGTCGTCTTATATGCTGGAAAACACGGTACTTTGTTAACTGAGGTATATCTGTATTTAGCTTCATTGACTGCTTGCCATCAGTTTTACCTATTATTATTTACTGGCTTGTTTTGCCATTCACAGGGATTTCTGCAGTATTCCGTTCACACTCCACAGAGATGGTATATATTTATATATGAATGTTTTTCAGTTCAGTGTCGCTGATCACACATTTTCCTTTTTTACTATGGCAGGTTCAAAATTAAAGCTCCATCAACCTGAGTTCTTTGTCTGTTTTTTGCTGATTGTTTCTTACATCTGTGAAGTATGTGTTCTCCCAATTTCACAATCAGATATCAGCTGTAGTGCTATTATAAATTCCCCTGCGTGGGAGGGAGGAATGAATGAAACTCATTAGAAAGCATTTTCAATATATTTTCTTCCCTAGTGCTCAAATCTATTTTTATGCAGTAGAAACCTTCTGTAATGCTTAATGCTGTCTGATGTGCATGTTAGCAGCTTTTATATTTGTCATCTTGTCTTAATTTAATGAAAGCATAGATGGTCATCTATTTCACAGATGGCAGATCACATATGCAGCTATAAGTAGAAGTATTTCTTTCCTATCATACTATTCTTGATAAAAACAGGATAGTTTTCATCAATTCTTTCTCTCATAATCTCTCTCTCCTCTCTTTGTTATACATACACACAAAGACTTCGCATTTTGGTAACATGTCCCATTATTGGTAGGAATCCACACATACACCTTAAGTAAAGGGCTAATGGAAATGTAAAGGGACAATGGAAATGTTACAATCCAACATATGGTTCCTTGTACGATATGTATCTTAAAAGCCAATGTGGTGTAATGGTTTGAGTACACTGATAGACCAGGGTTCTAATCCCCTCTTGACAAAGGAAATCCTCTGAGTGACCTTGGGCAAATCAGCCACAAAGGAAAACAAAACCCTCTGAACAAATCGTGCCAAGGAAGTCCTAGAATAGGATTGTTTTATAATCCACATAAGTAAGAAGTGACTTAGAAATACACAATTAAAACATTAGTTCAGTCGCTTCTGACTCTTTGTGACCTCATGGACCAGCACACACCAGAGCTCCCTGTTGGCCGTCACCACCCCCAGCTCCTTCTGAGTCAAGCCAGTCACTTCAAGGATACCATCCATCCAACTTGCCCTTGATCGGACCCTCTTTTTCCTTCCTTGCTGTGTGCTAGAGAAATGAATTTCCATAAGAGTGAAATATCATCCTTTGAACATTGACTGTTTAAACAGTTGCTGATATACCTGGTATAATGAGGACTTGTGTAGTATATGAGGTGTCTTCAAAAAGTTTCCTAACTTTTATATTTTCATTGGATACTATGATGGCGATAATAGTAGTTTCTGAGAGTATCATGTGACTAGTCTTTCGTGCAAGATGGCGGACCTTGCAGTTTAGCATAAGAGTTGTCATCCTGTGTTGAAGATGGCAGTGAAACATAAACATCACACCAAAGTGGAAAAGTGTTCTGGAATGTGTTTTTGTGGGCAGAAAGTGTGCCAGGAGACAAATTCATCTCCACATGTGCACTCACTATGGGGATAAAGTTCTGTCTTGTAGAGTCGTCTATGAATGGAATCAAATGTTTGAAAAGGGCCAAACTAGTGTGATGGATGCAGGGAATGAAACAAGTCAGCAGTGTTTTCCTAGCTGTTGTGCTGAATGCAAGTTGTCTATGAGATTGCATATGGAAAAATAAAGGCATGGTTGCTTAATGTTATATCAAGTTAACAGTACAGTAGACTGTAAGACCTTGCCTATAATGCCCTATATCCCAGGATCTGATCCCAGATTATCTGTTCATCCCGGATTATATGACAGTGGAAAATCATATAAAGTTCAAATCAGATAATCTGGGGTCAGATCCTGGGATACAGAACAGTGTAGAAACAGCTTTAGTTAATTGTAACTGAAGCAACTAGAACTCTCACGCAACCAGCAAAGAAATCTAAATAATAATACTACATTCACAGAACTTTTTTTATATAATATAGAAAACTGTTACATTAATATACGTCTGTCTTTATATGCTTTTAAATACTCTATAGTATGGTATATATTGTAATGTTAAGCCTATTTTAATAGTAACTCTCAAGCAATGAGAAATTGCAATTATCTGGCATCTACAGGTCCCCTTGGGTGCTGGTTAACTGAGAGTCTACTATAAATCTGAAAAGAGTAAGGGAAAATATTAGCAGAAGATTACTTTTTGAAATAGCAATATTGCATATAAAACACTTGCCATCGTCTGACATTACTGTTGATCTCAAAGTTAATTGTCATATAAGGATCAAATCACTGATGAGCAACTGTGCAGATTCAGCAAAATGGCTTATGTTCACCTAGATAAAGGTGCTAGAAGATTAGCTAACGGAGCTTGGAGGGCACCATATTGAGTACTAACAGAATTTAACAGCACCATATTGTGTGCTGTTAAGTAAGTTTGCCATGTTTTGCATAGCAGAGAAAATTGTTTTAGAGAATATTCCTACTAATTTTAATAGAGTACTTTGTACTATTTTAATGCACTCACTTGAATTGAATACTTTGCAGTTGAAGTCAGATTTGTAATATTTTCTAAGAATGTGCGAGAACTTGCTTGGGGTGGTTATAAACTTCATCTGGAGTTGCTTTTCTGTGCATATTGACTGAATCTGAACTATTGAAACCTAACAAGGAATTAGCTACCTTTGGTCCCATAATGGGAGAAAGATAGGATTTAAATTAAATTAGTCAGTTAGCTTCTAAGAATGATTGAAGGCTGGATTATTGAAGCTAAAACAAGGCAAAGGAGGCAGGGGAGATAAAACTATTGATTGATTGATTTCATTTATATGCCATCGTTCTCTCCCACCCTGAACTTTCCACTGGTATATATACTCCACTTGCTTTACCACTATCAGATCCTCAGAACATGCCAGCCACAGATGCACAGATGCAGGTGAAACTTTAGAAGAAAATGCTGCTAGAACACGGCCATATAGCCTGGAAACCGCACAACACTCCCATTCTCATATTTAGCCAACAGTGATAAAATTAAAGCAAATTAAAAGGAAGCAAATGTGATACTGGTCTAGCATTTTGTGATTCAGACTAGAGATCAATTCTGATCCATAATCTTTTCAATTCAAGCTTTATTCCATGGCTTGATTTTAACCAATGTTCAAGAAAGCTGGGGAGTGCTGTGGTTTGATAATGGTACAAAGGAAGATACTCATCTGAAAATTAAAATTTAGAGAATGTTCTGGGATTCTAATATTTATGGATGTATTTTAGAATTCTGATGAAAATAATTCTACCTCAAGCTATTATTGCCCAAAGATTGTCTACCGCATCTCCTTGGCTATGTAGAAGTGACCTCAAAAGGCTGTATATTCAGTTATTCAACCCCAAAAATTGAAACCACCTGGTACAGCTAAAATTGAATTTAAAGCTAGTTTATCCTCCTCCTGCATAGTGCAATTTCCACTGACACACACAGACATACATTCTGTAACCACGCTGAATATTCCACCGTTTAAAATACTTTTTTTTAGTGAACGTGTATGCGTATGCTTGTGTGTTTTGTTTCTCTTCATAACTAATTCATACAATCAATAGAATCAAATTTATCAGATTAAGGGCATCATAACTTTGATTCAACTTTGGAGTGCATTCAGAACTGCATTGTGTTTTTTAAAAAACCAACAACTGAAATTCTACCTATCAAGTATTTAGAAGGAAGGAGAGGGCAAAGTGGTACTGAATCCATGCATTTTGTTTTGCCTGCCAATCAGCCACTTGGATGTTTTTATTCTGTGCCTGAAAGACTACTAGTGCGCAGCCCTGGGTGTTGGATCTGGAAAAGAAATTGGTATTGAGTGCTCATTGTATATGTTGTATACAAGTACATTTTTACGTAGATATTTTATATTCAGCTAGGGCTATATATTGAGAATATCCCCCATGTATATAACTCATAGTTGATGAGACATATTTATTTTACCAAATTCCTTGAAAAGCAGGATCAAATAATTCCTCCATTATGAATGCTCTCTGGGGAGATTTACAACAGGAGAGCTCAAGTCAGTGGTTCCATTAATCTTTGGGGGGTTTTTTTATAGAGAAAACACTACTATGTTGCTTCCCTTATATGCTTTTTAAACTCTTCATTATGTGTCAATTTCTTATGCACCACCCTGAGGAGATGCTTTTTTAATATCATTTTTGTTGTAATTTCCTTGTTTCATTTGGTGTCATAAACAACCCCAGCACAACCCCAGTTCACATGTAAACAGTTTGGGCCCAACCTACATTTATATATATAATTTATAATTTATATACCGCTCTACCTCCCCTAGGGAACTCTGTAAGCAAAACATAAGCATAGAATTATCAAAACAACGCATATACATTAAAAACTGATTTTACCCTATTATTTCATGCAAAATTACTTTTTTGGCCAGGATTTCAGAAAGGGCCTAGGCAAATTAAGAGGGCCGGATCGAAGATAGTGAAAAGCAAGACATGGGGGGGGGGGGCAGAGGAATGGATAAAGTGCAATAACCAGTCCCAACAATAGCAATAGTGGGGCCTGGGGCTGTTCAATTCCAGGGCCTATTGGAATGGGGTGGGGGGGTGCAAGGCCAGATTCTAACAGTGGCCAGGGCTGGAGCTAGTACTAGTCGTTCCCAAAACCCTGGTGAAACCACAAAGTCTTCAAGCTCATACGAAAAGAGGAGAGGGATGGAGTCTGTCTTATTTCCCTTGGAAGGGGGTTCCAGAGGCGGGGGGGCACTACCGAGGAGGCCCTCTCTCTTGTCCCCACCAACTGTGCTTGTGTTGGTGATGGGAGCAAGGGATGGGCCTCTATGCTAGATCTTAGAATTTGCACTGGTTCATAGAAGGTGATGCAGCTTATCTGCAACCAATGAAGCTATTTCAATAGGAGCGTTGTATGCCCGTGTACCAATTGAAATTTCCAGGCCATCTTCAAGGGCAGCCCCACATAGAGCGCATTGCAGTAGTCCAGTCTGGATGTATCCAAGGCGTGGACCGCCCTGGTCAAGTCAGACTTCATGAGGTATGGTCGCAGCTGGCACACAAGTTTAAGTTGTGTAGACCCTCCCAGTCACCGCCGACACCTGGGCATCAAGCAACAGCATTGAATCTAGGAGGACCTCCAAGCTACTTGAGGGACCACATCTCCTATTAGCCCACATGAGCCCTGAGATCATCAGGAGAAGCCCTTCTGGTCCCACCAATGTCACAAGTACGATTGGTGGGGACCAGAGAGAGGGCCTTTTCAGTAGTGGCCCTGCGGCTCTGGAACTCCCTCCCCAAAGAAGCGTGTTTGGCCTTTCACTCCCAGGTTAAGACCTTTTTATGGAAGCAGTCTTCCCGATAACCCACAAGAAGCAGCCTATTTCGATCAGGCATGGCCTACATGGCCAAATATTTGGAACTCGAGACTTTTAATATGATGTTTTAGGATAACCTCAGTGGCCTGAGGCAAAGGGATTTTAATGATGATGGTAAACATTACTTTTAAGCTTATTTATATAATTTATGTAATGTAGTTATGCAGTGTGTTGATTTTGTTTATATGCTTGGGTTGAGGGGATGTTGTGTTTGTGTATCATGTAGTTTCACTATTTACCATTTGAGTCCCACCCGTGGGAGAAAAGCAGGATAAAAATAAATTAATAATAATAATAATAATAATAATAATAACGTACAAATAAATTATACTGGTCCCATTACAGATCCTAAAGGGAAAACCCGTGGTTGAAGGAGGATTAACCAGATATTTTCATTCCTTTTCTTTCACCTGTTGCCAGTCTATGAGAGAATATACACTCTTGATTCACAACTGCTAGATTTGCTCACGAGTCTTTGGTGATGGATTTTGTTTAAAGTGTGAGTATAAAATGTCATCACTTTTGTCCTTATACTTGGTGGTCTGAAAGAACTCTAAAAAGTTAGTAAGAGAAGACTTACCTTTGCAAAAGACCTGTTGATGGACCTTGATCAAGTCCTTGTAAATGTTCCATTGCTTTGTGTTTCCCGCCATCAGACTTGCTTTTTGCCGTCACCTGTTGAGGCTGTTCTTTGATCGAAAAAGAGTTTCAGTATGAGGAATCTTCAGAATTTAAATCCATTTTCTCTGGCCTTCACTATTCAGTAGCTGCTTTTAGAAGAGGCATTTTCGAAAAGTAACCATTCAAGTGATATGTTAGTTCAGTTTCTTTTCTTGTAGAGTGCATACTATCCTTCTAGCTCAGAATATTTATTTAATTCACTTTTCTCACTGGGGTCCCATTTTGACAGGCATTCTCTCACAGATGAATAGGCCTCATTTTTCAGGCGTCCTGTAAATCACAGAAATGTTCAACATTTGGCTTCATAAGCTCTTATACAGAATTGTTTTTGAAAGACAAAAATATGTGGAATTTCGTTCTCTGCATGATTTGTGTACCTCACTAGTGTGCCATTGATGTTGAAAAACAAAGCACTGAAAGTCTAAGACTTGACTTTTGATAAATACAAATGCAAAGCAATGCTCACCTGGCAGCCTACCTACCAATAACAGGCAGCTTCCTATTATGGAAGAAACTATTAGACTACTCAGATTTTGGTTCCACTGGACACTGAATAGATTATTGTTTTACTGTATTAAAACTTGGGAATTGTTTTGCTTTTCGTGGATTAAAGATAAGCAAGGGCTTCTGAACTTTAATGAAGGGAAAGACAATTTTCTACTTTCCTGCAATCACAAAATATTCTACTTTTAGCAGCAGTTTAAATATCTACATGTTTTAACTGTAGACAATCAATGAAGATGTGATTGTAATGGGAGTAAGTGTGCTGCTCCTTAGGACTGCTTTTTATATTGTAAAAAGGAAGATCCATAAATAAAGTGGTCATCTTCAATCTTTGGAACCGACACTTGTACTGCATATATGGAATTTAACAGAACAGGTGAAACTTTGTAATCTAGAGCTCTCAGTATGAATAGTTATTATTAATGTGCTCCTGGTGGAACTATAATAGAATAGCAGGAGCCAACAATAATAAAATAGAGTGAATAGGTGTAGACTTTCCTTACTACATTGTTTGGATTTATAGCAGGTTCATGCAGCTGCAAAATAAAGAGGCACTGAGCACAAATCAAGGGTTTTTTTTCTATTTGAGTAAAAAATCTGAGTACTACTTCATCTCTGTCACATCAAATGAAATAGGCAGAGAGAGAAAGCGAGAAAGCCCAACTGGTAGTTCCCAATCTCAAGTCCATTACTCCTAACTTCAGTTGTCCTAGCATTTAATATTGTTTGTCAGCAAGGGAGAATGGAGGAAGAGAATGCTGAAAATGTTTGCTCAACATCTGTATTAGGCTTGTGCACTGATTCAGAGTGGTTGTTTCCCTTCGGCCAGTCCAGTTTGGCCGGATGGCTATAACAGTATGGGCTCAGCTGTCACATTTTTTGTCCGTTATGGGACCACATAGCGGCTGATCATGGCACCTCTTCCCCTATTTGGCACCACACAGTGCAAAGAGGCTGCCACGTGCTGTTTGCACAGGGTTTCCCTTTGAGCCCTGCCTGTTGGGCTAATCAGAATAGAAGAACGCAGTGACGTGTCTTATGTAAGCTGTGTCTAAGGAAAGGGTCCCAGGAAGGATGCTTCCTTAGCCCAGTTCTTCAAATCCAGACTCCCTTCAAAGAAAAATAGGAAAGGATCCCAGGGAGGATGCTTCCTTAACCCCATTCTTCAAACCCAGACTCCCTTGAAAGAAAGATAGGAAAGAGTCCCAGGAAGGATGCTTCCTTAGCCCAGTTGTCAAACCCAGATTCCCTTGAAAGAAATATAGGAAAGGATCCCAGGGAGGATGCTTCCTTAGCCCCATTCTTCAAACCAAGACTCTCTTGAAATTTAGAAAGGAAAGGATCCCAGGAAAGGAAATGGGAGCCTCGTAAGTTCCCCATTCCTGCCAATGGGCTAGATCTTCCCGGATCTTTCTGGTGTAGATCAGAAACGGTTATTCGGCAACCCATCCATTTTCAGGAGGCGCGTGAAAACGGATTCGTGGATCTCCTGGAATTCAGCCAGCAAAAATGGATCGAGGTTCAGCCAAAATGCACAAGCCAAATCTGTATTCACGAAATAACTCAGAGTTTGCCTTTCAGCATAATATAGCAGCCAATTATGTATTATAAGAATATTCCATATTTTTCCAATGTTTTTATTGGAGCAAAAAGCCCTTAAAAAAGGAATCAAGTAAGGAACTAAATTGTCACTGTGAAATCACCATGCAAAGGTTTAGCACAGATATGATTTAGTTAAGCAACCAATGTAGCTTTATTAAATAAAAGCCTAGGCAAATCCTAATATATTTTACAGAAGAATCCAGACATAAAGGATATCATAATTAATTACATTCTAACACAAAGTGACAAAATTGGATGACGTGATTGAGTGCAAATCCACCAGAGGAACTAAACTACCTACAAACAGTTTTTCTGATTGATAAATCAGGTTGTGTCTGAAATCATCAAATGAAACCTGAGATCTTTGTTCATTAACAATCCATTCTTCCCTGTCCATATAGCCTTTGCTATTTTTGATCTGGCTTTTTGTATTAAAACAATTTAAATATAAATGTACACAAATCACATAGTTTGAAACAGTAAGGGATTTCTCAACAGAAGACAATACAGTTTAAGCTGCCCAACACTTGAGGCAATAAGATGTAACCTGAATCAGTAAATGCTGTGTACATAACAATAGGCATTACAGCTGCCAGTGTAATAGTATGGTGCAGAAGTGCAAATTGCATATATGCAATACAAGTTGCTTAGCTGTGATGATTCCTCCAGATATCACATACAAAGAATATGCAAAATACAGTTTAAAAATAGAGTACTAGAAATAATATCGAAATATGATTGTACACCTGTAAAAACAATGCATAGCTACCAAGAGGAAAGCTAAATTTGAACATGTGTCTAGAGAGAAAAAAGGGGGGAAAGGTTCATGTCAACGTAACATACTTTGATGAGACGTTGTCTAAGTTAGATCAATATCTTATTTCTGTTGTGCCAATTTGGCCACATAGTCAATGCAGTCACCTTTAAAGTCATGTTGATGCCATGAGCTATGAGATCTATACTTAACCTCTGCCCTACTTCTGTGGTGACATTTACCAGATGTTGGACACTTAAGTTAAAGCTACTATTTTTACTACAAACATCTGCAGCTAGAGATTACTTCTGAAGTTTAGTTTTAGTAACATTATAGTTCTCCTTTCATCCAACTCTTGCGGCATGTCTTTGTTTATGTTTCTCAATATCCCAGATATTTCTTCATATTTATTATGTGCTCCTGTTTTCTATAGCAATTTCAAATTGGGACCATCTTTTTGAAACACCCTGTACTTTCAATAACGTATTTATATAAGTGTAGGCTATCACACCTTCCCCCTCCTCGTATTCCTTTCTCAGTCAAACACACAAATCCAGCCATTTGGGAGCTAGGCACGCAGAAAGAGATGGACCCCAGACTGCATGAGACAGAGTATTGCCAGCCTTCACACAAACTCTTATTTAATTTTCCTCATCTGTAAATAGAGACTGCGTTATAGTTCAGCTGGCCAGTTAATCCCTCTTGATCATTACCTTGATGGTGCCTTCAAATGACAATGAGCCCCTCTACCAGTTATTGGGTTGGCTATACTTCCTGGGTGAGGGTGAAGACTCAAGCTAGACAGAGCCTCTGCTTCTTGCTCTATGCTCCCAAGAAAGAAGGAGTGTGATAGGAGCTTATCTTTTGTTCTGAAAGACAAAGGCCCCTTCCATACAGCTGTATAAAATCCACATTGAATCAGATTATCTGAACAGATAATCCAGCTCAAAGCAGATATTGTGGATTATCTGCCTTGATATTCTGGGTTATGTGGTTGTGTGGAAGAGCCCAAAGTTGCCAATACTAGCAAAAGTGTGCCTAGCACTTTAGCACAAATTTCTAGAGCAATGATCCCCCAGGTGTTTGGTTCTCCATGTGTTGGGGACTTCAACACCTATAAGCCCTACCCAGCATGGGCAACAGTCAGGAGTTCTGGAAGCTGAAGTACAAAACACTTGGAGGGCCAAAGGTTGGCAATTATAATTCTATAGCATCGGCAATTAAAGTGGTGGCCTCTGGACTGATGCCGGTTCCCAAGCAATTGGTTGCTGATCCCTGGGTAGGTTTTGAGGAATGAAAGAAACAGTGGTACCCAATGGGCACAAATTTTGTGCTGGTCTCAAGTGTTACAGTAAGTCGTAGCAGGATCAAGTGTGTTAAAGAAAAACCATATGATGTTAATTATTATGTGCAGCTGGTAATGTAGGTCAGCTAGTATGTTTGGGCGACACCTGGTGGGGTATAACTGTATGGATTTTAGAATACAGTTTGGAGAAGCAATACGCTACTCTGAGGAGGAAAAGCAATATGCTACTCTGAGGAAGAGAAGCAATATGCTGTAATGATGCTATTCTCTAACAGCGATGCTCTTTGCTATGGTGGAATAGCTATTTACTCAAGGTTTATATTTTGCTCTCTCATTTGAATGAAGATGAAGAAGCCTTATTCTGTATTACTTACAAGGACTATGTAAGTGTATTGAACTGTTTGATTTTGTATGCAACACTGCAAGTTTATGCCCCTGCTAATAAGAGTAAAGTTTTTTTCTGTTCTTTTCCTCTTGCCTGTGTGTCTTTTGAATGGGACTTGGCTAAAACACGCTCTGCACACCCGCACGTTGCCGGTGGTGGGAAGATAATTGCTAGTCCCGATATTAAGCAGTCTGAGAAGCACTGGTCTAGTTAGATTAAAAAGAAGAAGCAAGTGGAGACACCATGAACAGTGCAAAATAGAAACACATTTGGGTAGGGGAAGAAGGGGAAGGGCAAAAAGGACTGGATGCACCAAAATTTAGCATCACATATCAAAGCAAGATGCCCCCGAATGAAAAAAAAATGTGTTTCCATTTTAATAAGGTTTTTTAAAAAATAAACCAGGGATGTATTTGAGGTGACAGTTCACATTGTTCAGTGCTCAGTGATCCAACACTCTCTTGAGAAATTGGTGGCCTATTTGCTGGTTGCTCCTAGTCCAAATCTAGGAGTGTTTTTATACATTTCAGAACTAGTTGTGTATCTATATTTCAAAATTTAGTCGCTGTTCCTCTGAGACTTATCTAAACTATTATTCTAATGAGTGATATGCTATTTGGATATAGCAGAACAATTGTAAATGTATTATTTCATATTTATATATTTACTAAGATACATTTGGATATGGAATTCACTCATTTCTGGGCTCAGAAATAGTTCCTTGATTTCTTAGTACTAGGTCTGAATGAAAGTAATAGCCTGAAGAGAATATGAGGATACATTTGGACCCGGGGGGGGGGGGTATGAAATCCCCTGAATGGACTACCTATTTTCAAGGATGCTTTTCTCCCCCTTGTATTCATGTGCAGACAAAATGTTCATTATTATATTATTGGGTGGAAAGGATATTTTGTCTGGTGGCTTAGGCAGTGTGGTAATGGTTTTGTTTTCTGTTGCTGAAAAAGAGGGTACTGACACTGCAGTGGGTGAATTTCATGTCTAAAATAGGAGTGTGACTTTGCAGTCTGCCATCAAGGCTCCAAAGTGAGCAGTTTAGTTTCCGTTCGCTTCAGCTTAGAAGTGACTGCGTGTCCTACAGGTTGACTGAGAAGAAAGTGTGATGCATCATCAACACTTTACACATTCCTCAATTTGTAAAATACTTTTTCACTAGAGCAGCAGGCATCTTATTCATTTTATTTAAATAAGCACGTATATTCTGAATATGTCCTTTGAAGCATTTAGAACTTTCCAAAAGAAGATATTAAGAATAAGTTACAGTGCAAGCAAAATGGTGTGTGTTCATTGCTAGAATCCAGAGACAGGAAACCCTGTAGCTCTGTGAATCCAGAAAGGAAGAAAGGCGCAAAACCAAGCACTAAAGTTAGTAAGAAATAAGGACTGATGTATTGTCTGAAGATAAGGACCCTAAAGAAGCTGAAGAGGAGAGTTTCCCATTTCCAACCTTTTAAGAGGGCAATGTATCCTGTCAGTCAGAATCTTCTATGTGCCTTCTGTTTTAACTTTGTCAGGTCTTTGTCAGAAGTGAACTTATATTGGGTTGTTGTAGGTTTTTTTGGTCTATATGGCCATGTTCTAGAGAAATTCTCTCCTGACATTTCGCTGCATCTATCGCAAGGGACATCTAATCACCCTTCAAGAAGAGTTTGCTCCAGGCACAGTCAGCCCATTGTATGCTAATCAAGGTGTGGTCAGTTGAAATATTCACACCTAGCCCAACTTAAAAAAGCCCTTTGTCTCACCCTGGTCATTCCACAGATATATAAACCCCCTTTTTTCCCAGTTCCAGCAGACCTCACCTCTGAGGATGCTTGCCATAGATGCAGGCGAAACGTCAGGAGAAATGCCTCTAGAACATGGCCATATAGCCCGAAAAAACCCACAAGAACTGAATCAACATTACAATATAAAACATAAATAAAAACCATTAAAGCATATAATCATCAGTGTCATCTTGTTAAAAATGTTACCCAGTAACATCGTCTGGCCACTCCATGTTCATCATTAATCATATCCAAAAAGCAGCAGTCAGTATATAAACAATAATATACAAAAGCAGTCAGGGCCCTTCCAGACAGGCCACTATCCCAGGAGCATCTGCTTTTTAAAAACATGGATGTTCCCGGGGGCCCATCTACACACACCGCAGAAAACGCGCACATCCTGGGGTAGGTGTCCAGATGTTCTTCTGGGACTTCCCGGGATAACACCCAAACACTCTACCTCCCTCCCCAAAGGCCCCAAAAAGCCCCCCAAAAAACAAAAGCACCGACCTGACCTCCACCGGAAAGCCACCACAACTCACCCGGCACGCAGAAATGACACATCAGGAGAAAAGGGGGGCAGGTTCGATTTTCCTCCTCCTTCCCTACCCCTTCTCCCCGTGCGTCACCTCCACGCACCAGTACAGCCACCGCAGCCCCCCCCCCCCATGTCTTATAGTATCATGTTTATGTTTTATAATGGCTACTCTGCATGTTCTGTGTTGGTAATTGAATGCTTTACCTATGTGGAAACCGCCCTGAGGCCCCTAGGGGAGATAGAGTGGTATACAAATGAAGGTTATATTTATTTATTTATTTATTTATTTATTTATTTATTGTTGTGGAAACAAGAGTTGATGATAAAGCTTCAGTGGAGATACCCTTTCTCCATGATAACTCTTTCAGGAAGGAATTTCACTTCTAAGAGGTAGATTTCTCTCACTTTCTGTTGTCTCACACTCATTCTTAACTGAGTTGGAGGTTTGTAACTCGGGGACTGCCTGTATTTATTGACAGGAAACACAGTGCGGATACTTCTGCTGAATCCCCACAACTTTTTTCTTTTCATTGTCTTACTGACAAATTGTAACTAGCTGAAGAGAAATGCATTTATATATCAGTAAGAACTTACTTTAAAAGACTTTTTAAAGGAATGGAGTTAATTGTGAGCCTTTTTCTGGAATGCTGTTCTAATTTCCCTCCCTTAAAGGATGTGGGAATAGATTCACAATGAATAAAATATTATACATCTGTTTTGGAATATCTTTTACTGCTGTAACTTATACTTTGCTTCAGGCATATTGCATTTTAGCAGCTCTCTATTTCTTAATACTAAACAATATGCTGTGTTTTAAACAAAGTTGCATTGCTGCTTAAATTTTGTTAGAAACCAAATCTAGTGGGTTGGCCTAAGCTATAAAATGAATGAGACATGGAAGATTATGGTTATGATTTTTATCTTTTTGCCATGGTATGTTGAGGCACTGTTACTTTTTGCCGCTTTTAAAATGATTTCAGTTTCCAAGAAGGTTCAGTCCCTCTAAATGCAATTTTGATGTTATGGTTTTCTCAACAGGCACTACTGCTCAGACCACCCTATGTTGGAATGCTTCATATCATGATGAGGATCTGATCCTGATTGGAGATACTGAATCCCAGCAAAATACAAGTAAATAAGAGTAAAGATAATGATATATTAAATATAATAACAGTGAAATGCTGCTGCACAAGTTTACACAGTTCAGTAAACTCGTTACCTTGATGGCAAATATAAGATTCTGCACAGAAACATTCATTTTTTGTAATTCTTGTCAGGAAGGCGGGCGATAGAAAGACAATGGTTTTATGTTGGAAGGTACAGTGGTAGGTGATGCTAAGCAATCCAAAATTATACTACATCCTTCTGGTAAATATCTTTGAATTGTAACATCACCAAGTGAACGTAAGTTGATCACTTGACATTGAGTTCCAAAATTTCTATTGATTTTTTTAAAAAAAACATTGTTAAATATTTCTTAGGAGAGGGTGAAATGTACAGCTCATGAAATTACTGTAATGTATAAAGGAAAGGGGGAGTGAAGGAATCATGCAACACCTTTGAGATGAATTTATTTTAATGTGAGCTTTAGATATCAATTCATTTCTTCCTGAGCCTTTAGATGCAGTCTAATGTAATATTGTTACCATAGCTGGCTTCTTCTAAAATGTTGCCTAGCTTCACAAAACTAAGCATTTACATCAAATATTTCACACTATGTATTCACTACTACCCTTTTTTGTGATTCATACTGAAGCTGTATGCCTTTGAGCAGAAAAGGCATCTTCAGTAGCTATTGCATACTGCTGACTCCCGGTGGCCTGAAGCAGAGGAGATATCCCGCATCCTGCACTTCGGGATTGAGTTTCCTTCACCCCATGTTCAGAGCAGGGATTGCAGGTGCTATATATTCTATACTCTGAAATGCACTGTTTGGAGAAGTAGACAGTTTTTGTTCCAACCATTCTGCTCAGGTCTGTGTTCCCAAGTCTCCATTTGATTTCAGGGAAAGCTCGATGAACAGTGGAACTCCTGCTTGTTCTGAATTGATTGGGAACGTCTTGTAAGAAAAGAGTTGTTACTACACCCTGCAAGACATCAGTGTTTTTAGAATAGAACTTCTTAAACTTTTCCACTCGCAACTTTCTTCAGCGTGAAAAAAAATAACTCATGTGATCCAATTATGTTAAATAAATATAAAAATCAGACATTTACTGATACCAAACTAGCATTTGCAAGGCTTGCTAAACAGACTGATTTTAAATGAAGTATAGCTGTTAGTTTTATTAGGGGAGGGTCAATTTTGATGTTTTATACTGTTTTTTTAATCAATGGCATTGAATTGTTGCCAACCATAAACCCCTCTGAGTCCACTTTGAGGTTGAGAAGGGCGGTATACAAATACTGCAAATAAATAATAATAATAATAATAATAATAATAATAAGCATCTTCTGCAGAGTCCACTGTAAATACTGCACAGCAGATTTGTGTAAATATCTAAAACAGCCACTTGCCAAAATTTTCAGGACCCCAGTATTGAGCAAAGAGGGCCCCATTTGGAGTCGCGACCCACAGTTTAAGAAGTAGTAGTTTAGGAAAATGTCTTGATGCATTTTGTGCTTGCTAGTTCTTGCTTGGGCTGTCATATTTTCTTGTGAAAAAAGAGATACAAGTGAAAACAGCATGTAAGATTTAGGATCTAGATTTTAAAATGTGAAAGAATTGAGTGTGTTCAGGCGATTGCAAAGACAGGAATGGAAAGTAAATGATTTAAAGCTGCCAATATTGAACTCTGCTCCTTCTATTGAGGAGCAGGGGGAAAAGATCACAGATATCGAAACTCAGCTATACATGAATTCCCATGAATCTTCCAGCATAAGGGAGATGGTTGCTACCTTTTGACTGCCAAGGTGATGTCTCATTGTAAAGTTAGCCTTTACAAACTTTCATTGTAAATTGATTGCCAAAGGTTGATTTAGGTTAATTTCTGTAAGTGCCTTCACTATGCACTTGCCCCCATAGGCCATGGATATAGCTTAGTATGGATTTACTAAAAGCTGCTGCTGACACAATCGCTTTTAAAAAAATCATGATAAATATTTTTCTGTAAAAGCGTAGGTGCTGCATATGATGACTTTACTTTGATAAATAATCTGTTTCAACACATTGAGGTCTCAGAATTCATTTCAACAACAGTTTTTTCTTAAAATTCCATTCTTAATTTCTTGAGCCAATTGTTGGGGAACAAGTGGGCGTGTTATATAACAAACATATATTATTCTTCCTTCTTTGTAGAAAGCATTGATTTTTGTAACTTGGAAAGTTTCCATTGTATTTCTCAACTTGTCCAACCAGAGTCTGCAAAAAAGGGTGCAGCCACAGAATATAGTAAAAATATATACTTTGAACGTTTTGATTTTTCCCCCACACTGGTTATTGCTTCTTATCAGAAACAATAGTGATCCACTATGTTACAGGGCCCCTTGGTGGTGCAGTGGGTTAAGCCACTGAGCTGCTGAACTTGCTGACTGAAAGGTTGGTGTTTCAAATCTGGGGAGCGAGATTACCTACCACTGTTAGGCCCAGCTTCTGCCAACCTAGCAGTTCGAAAACATGCAAATGTGAGTAGATCAAGAGATATCGCTTCAGCGGGAAGGTCAGTCTTCACACCTAGGAAATATCTACAGAAAACGCTGGCTCTTCAACTTATAAATGGAGGTGAGCCCCCAGAGTTGGACACGATTAGACTTAATGTCAGGGGAAACCTTTACCTGTACCTTCTTATGTTACAGATATGTTTATGAAAATAATAGATCTTGATTGGAAACAAATAGTTAACTCTACATAGCTTCAGATGTTTATTATGATATGATACACAGCTAATTACTAAGGAGATCAGTCTTATTAGAAAAGCACAGAATTAACTCTGGATAGGAATAACAATTTCTGCTCAAAGTCTATCATTTAAGCATAGGACCAAATCTATTGATTCTAAATCTTTATTTTTAAACCTGAAATAAATTAATAACATGTGTCATCTTTTAATGATATGAATAAAAATTGATTTTTGTCATTGTGTAGATATCAGATTATCCCAATGAAACAGATTTTAAAAGGACATTTTTTGAGAATTTTATATTGTTTGAACATCTATATTGCAATTTATTATTATGTATATTATACTTCTAATCTTAAATGAGTTTATGATTTTTTAACTGGATTATTTTTATATTGTGATATTTTCTGTGTGTCGTTTGTCGTACTATTTCAGGGTAAGGGGATGAGTAAAATTTTGATTACGAGTTGTTATTGTATACAATTGACCCTCCATATCTACTAATTTTATATCCATGGATTGCACCATCTGCAGCTTGAAAATACCCCTCCCCCCCAAAAAAATCTGAAAAATTAAATCTTGATTTTTCTATTTTAGGCAAAGGACACTATTTTACTACACTATTTTATATAATGCAACTTGAGCATCCACAGATTTTATTATCCTTGGGATTCCAAGGGCACACTGTATTTGTGTTTTGCTTCCTTTTTCTGCAAAGTTGTAAAATACCAAAATAGTATTTATTTATTTATTTTGTTTTATACTCCCCCCCCCCCTTCCTCATTTCGGGACTTGGCAGCAATTTGATGCCGTTCAAACCTGGAACAATACAAACTCAAAATGCATATAAATCAAACACACAGAAATTTTAACACCTCATTCCAGTGTGCTTTCCCTGAATAAAGGAAATAACGCCTGATCTGACCAATTTCCTTCTATATGTCCTCTGACGCACTTTATCTGTTGGATTGATCTCCCTAATCATTCTCTAAAACCACCATGTCTAGACATACCCTACTCTGTACACGCCCAGTGTTTTAAAATTTTAATCTATTACATCTGGCCCTGCCATAGTGTTTTAAATCTCTTGTGTGTTATTTCTTATATATTTAGTTATATTATTCATATTGTTTTATTTGCTTGCTTGCATTGTTGATGTACTGTTGTTTTTGTATTTGACGGGCTGCTCCAAGTCCCTTTGGGGAGATGATGGCGGGGTATAAATAAAGTTTCATTATTATTATTATTATTATTATTATTATCATCATCACTATAATTATTAAACAACAGTACATGATAAAAACAGTATTAAAAACCAGCTATATTAAGAACCAGCTCCATCTCGTTGCCAAAGTTGGAATCCATTACCATTTGACATGATTACTCATTATTTTCCCCAAAAGCTTCCTTCCAGAGAAATTTTTTTATTTGCTTTCTGAAGGAAACCATAGAGGGAACCGTTCTGATGTCCTAAGGGAGGGAATTCCAGAGCCAAGGAGCCACCATCGAGAAGGCTCTCTCTCTCATTCCCACCGGCTGAACTTGAGATGGGAGTGAGACCCGAGAGTAGGGCCTTCCCTTTTAATATTTCCTTTGCCTTACAAAATGGAAATATTAAATATTTACAAGGTGCTAAAATCAACTCTGCTTGCATTGCAAAGTATTCATCCCATCAAATTTGGATGAGATTTGGTTTATGTCTTTGCTATATCTCTTCCACAGCTGTGGCTCAGAAAAGGAAGCCCAAGAGCTCACCAGAAATGGCTCATGAGAAGTGTGAAGGAAGCTATTTGGGATTGGGTTTTTTAAAATAATTTTTCCTTCAGAAATTAGATGTTTTGCTCAAAAGAGACAAACTCAAAAGACCAAAAATACAGGGAAATAGTGGGCATACGAAATAGTATAACTTTTTCCCAAAGGATTTTTGCTACCAGCATTTACACCAGCAACAATTACTCTATTTGCTCGAATCTAATGCTCATCTTTTTGGCTACATTACCTTTGTCCATTTTAAAATTCACTGAGCATCAGAGCCACTATGCTTCTGGAAATCAATTGTTGGAGAGGACCAGAGGTTTGCCTTTCCAAGAGCAACTGATTAACCATTATATACATAGAAAGTTGTTGAATAAGATAGGCCTTTGGTCTGAACCAACCTTAACTCATCTTATGTTCTTACGAAAGAGAAATATGAGTTTCAAAGCTCTGAATGCGCCATTGTTCACACACAGCAACTCTTTTTAGCTGCAGCATGACTAAACCTTTTCTTTTAAATCCCATGAGTACAAAACACATGAGTAATCTTTACAATTATCCTTTGAGATTGGTCAAGACATCACTAATTTTTGCAACGATTCAGGTGAGAAAGACCAGTTATTATTTCCGGTGTTGAATATGGTATAGTGGTTTGAGCATCAGATTGTAACTCTGGAGACTAAGCTTCAAATACTCTCTCAGCCTTATATATTTGTGTGTGTGTGTGTGTGTGTGTGTGTGTGTGTGTCAGGAACAACTTGAGAAACCACAAGTCACTTCTGGTGTGAGAGAATTGGCTGTCTGTAAGGACGTTGCCCAGGGGACGCCCAAATGTTTTACCATCCTGTTGGAGGCTTCTCTTACGTCCCCACATAAAAAGCTGGAGACGACAGACGGGAGCTCACCCCTCCCCCTGGATTTGAACCGCCAGCCTTTCAGTCAGCAGTTCAGCCGGGACAAGGGTTTAACCCATTGCACCTTTGGGGGATCCAAGATGAAGGCAAAGACAAGCCCCTTCTGAACAAATCTGCCAGGAAAGCACCATGATAGATTTGTCTTATGGTCAAAAGTGGCACGATGACATAGAACAATTGCATGTTGGAACAAAGAAATATAGTAGCTTGCTTAACCAAGGAATGAGTTTAATGGAAGCTAACCTTCAACGTAGAAGTTTCCTGGCTTATACCCTTACCCTCTTTTGTTTCCCATTCTAGGGGAATAGCAGGGAGGTGAAATATGGGAGTACACATTAGTGGTCTTAACACGAATGTGGAAGGTATAGTCTTTTCAAGTGGAAAAAACAGAAAAAGTATGCTTGCCCCTTTCATTCCCAGACTACATTGCATGTATAGAGAAAGCTCCCTTGAGCAAATGATTGTCCAGTTTATGAAAAGTAAGAGGAACTGTTGCAGAAGGAAACAGAACAAATATATCCATCCTCATTATCCCTCTTCATAGTCATGTAGACAATGGACTTCCTTTGTGCAATCTTCCTGGAGCATTTATTTATCTATCTATCTATTTATTATTTAGAACATTTATACCCCATCCTTCTTGATCTGCGAGGAGGGACTCGGGATGGCTTCCAACAGGCCAACACAATATAAAACACAGATAAATATAGCAAAAATACATAAAAATAACTATAAATGTGCTGGCACGGCTGTGCCAGGAGCTTCAACCCCCTTTTCTTTCTTTGCTTGTTTGCATGATTCCTTTAGGGCATGCATTTTGCAGTCTGGCAGCTTCCTCCAGGTTGCAATCATAGGGCCAATGACCCATCAATCATCGTTAAGTTCTTTAGTTCCACCCCTTTTTTTAGGTTAGGAGGGGAAAAGGGACCTTTAGCTCAGTTTGTACAGTGAAGCCTTTCTTACAGGACATGTTAATTTCTCCCACCTGTAGAAAGCTTCATTTCTCACAGCTTCTGGGGAAAACAGTCCTACAGCCTTTGCTGGGGAATACAATCTTGCAGCTCTTGCTGGGGGAATATAGTTCCACAGCTCTACAGCCAGCCTTCGCTGGAAAAGAGGGAAAAAACAGCCAGCCTTGCTGAACGGTAAAGGACTTCCTTCGTCTTGGAAAATCTATACAGAGACTTTGCCTGGTAAAGACCACTTGGGCTAGCCATAAAGTAAATTGGAACCGGAGTAGGGGCCCCACGCCAGCAAAGCCTAAAAAGCAGATTGCCCAGGGAGGGGTCAAAGGATTTCCCTTATAGAGGAAAGAAACAGTTCATGAAGTAAGTTGTCTGTCCATTGTGGGCAAGTTAAGAAAGCCACCGATTTTCTAGAGTTTTAGTGTTTAGTCTGTGTGTTGAAAATCTAAGAAGTATTTGATTGGTTTGTTGAAGATTTAAGCACCAATAAAGAACTTTGTTAAACTTTCTAAGCTTCCAAAGACTTTGTATAGGGAAATTCATAGGGCCTCTTAGCTGAGGCACCCCGGCATCCCGCTGGGCATATAGAGAGCACTCCTGTTAATAGACAATTGCCACAGGCCCAGCGTGTGACAGCACAATAAATATACATTAAAACATCATTCAAATCAGTCAAAGTTGCAATCAATAAAATATCATTTTCAATAAAACCAGTCTATTCTACAAATGCTTGTTCCCATAGTTTCTTCTGAAAATGCAAAGCATTTAAAGCTCTGAGCCATAGGGTTAGTGCAATATTTGGGGGAAATGGTTACACAAACTCAGAGCTCTCTGAACTCAGCACTTTTATTGCTCCCATGGTACTGTTTTCATGATGTTATGTTTTATTGTGATGTGTTTCTATTTGGTTTTGTTTTGTTTTTATTTCATTGCATTATGTTTTAACTCTGTGCTGTCTGGGCTTGTCCCTTTGTAAGCCATCCTGAGTCCCTTCGGGAAGATGAAGGCGAGGTATAATAATAAAGTTGTTGTTGTTGTTGTTGTTATTATTCAAATTCAATATAAAAACTACATAGAATGTTTCTTACTTTTACATGTTTACACATATATTATTTGTTCCTCTTTAATCTGATTATTTCTAATGACATCACAGCATTCATACACATACCAATACAGCTACAATTGTAGGGTGTTTGGAAATTGCAGCTACATTGAATCCTTCAAGTTATCATATGTTGTTATTGCTGCTGCTGTCACCTTAACTATTTACATACATGAATTTTCTAAAACCTCAGTACATTTTAAAGATAAATTAACTGTTTAACCAAAATAATTATGTGTACGTGTGTGCATGTGTGTGTGTATATATATCAAGCTTATTGTTTCACAAGTTATCTCTCTGGACAAGCCCAAACCAACTTTGATTAGATTGCCCAGATTCTTTGTTCGGAGAAAAGAATATCAAGGTGATTTGCCACTAGCTAATTCGGGCCTAGGCATGCCACAAATTCCTTTCAATTTCATATTTGCTCAGACTGTATCTGTCTCTTGAAGCTTACCTTGCTATTGACGAATAGACTTTTGAACAATTACAGTTGATTCAATAACATTTGTTCCTTTTATCTATTCAGTGTCATGCTTTTTGTCCAATCATAGTTATAGTACTTCAATGAGACTGCAGAACAACTGTAAGCACAACTGCCTCATCATTTGTATTCATTTTCCACTTTATTTAGACCTGGTTGCCAACAACAATAGACAGTTGGGAAGAATACCTGTCACCTCACCCTGGCCTCTCAAATCTGATATTTTTTGCTAGGAGAACTGCAAAATAGGGATGATAATTGTATGGCTCACACAACGTTGTTAGAGCTGTAAATCCCAGTAGCCTTAGCCAGATTAGCCAGTAATGAGGAATGTTGGCAGTTGCTGTTCAGCATCATCTGAAGGGCCACATAATACCTACCCCTGTTTTAGCAGAAATGGTTACTTACCTGAAGACAAGTATTTTCTGAATCTCTCGCCCCCACTCCAGCATCCATTTATATTTCTGCACCTCTCTTTCAATCTTGGAATTGCACAGTATTCAAGTCCATAGGTTAGTTAGGTTGTTCTGTTATACTAATGCAATATACCTACAGCCAAAATCCATCACAATTATGTGAAGTGCTGGTGTAGAAACAGTCCTCAATTCACATGCTTTTGGAAGGAAGAGGTTGGAGAACACATTAAAAATAAAAATGCATATTGATCTAGCCAGTAATATCGCACTCGTTTCCCACTTGAAAACACATCTAGATTGGAATAAGAAAAACACAGTCCTCTTGATATTGGACTGCAGCTCCCAGCACTCCTCACCACCTTTAAAAGTAAGGAACAGGGATATAGCACTACATCAAGTGCCTTCATCTGTGAACTGTATTATCTTCCTGGGATCGATAGTCACCTAGTTATCCCTTCAAACTGTAGACGGGCTATATTTTCAGTGAACATATGATCCTGACTACTTTTTAAATCTTTAAATTATACTTTTTGGTTCCACTTGTACAAGAGAGATTTTGTAATAATCCGGCCCAGCCCTGTGGGTGTCAATCTGAGGGTAGATCACTCTAAGTTGCTAGCATTCCCTAGCTATCTGCAGAATAAGCAGATAAAAAGGCCCCCACGTGACATAGTCGTGCCTGATCTAAATCAACAATCAGGATGCTTCCCACCCAAGGTCTGGGCCAAAAAGGTTAATCCTCAACCATAGGTTAGTAGGATCAGAAGGGACAGCATCTTAAGGAACAAAAGGGAAGAAAAGAGGACGAAGAAGCAGTAAAGCATGAAAAAGAGCTAAGTGCAAACAAAGGAAATCAACAGAACTGTAGGAAAAAAGCAGCAGCCACAGAAATTGAGCTTGGTTTAGAGTTGTTTACTCCATCTTAAGGAACTGTTTGGAGTAATCCATTCACTGAGCTACAAAGCTTTTCTTTTCACTGCATACCTACTTCCCTCATCTGACATAATCTTCTTCCCATCTTATGCTTGGGGTAGGGGGAAAAGGCTATTTAAGGTGTCTTGCACACCTGATTCCAGCAATAGAATTGGGAAAGAAGGAAGGGTGTGCTGTCAATAGTGCATGCAGAAGAAGGACTGAGGCCATTTGGAGTAAGACAAAATACTGTATTTCTGGTCTCAAAGAAGTGATACCCGCATGTTTGAGCTGTAGCCATAATTTCTAGTGAATTTGCTGAGGCTGGATTTTTGAAGTAATCTCTCTTCAGTAAGACTTTGACACCATACACTTAGATGATAACTCCGCCATGGCATGTCTCTATAGTGGTGGGATTGTGTGCTTCTGGAAAGTAATAGGTTCTACTGACACTAGCAGTACTGCTGGTAAAATCCCTCATATTAGACAAGGTTTGCTGAAGAGCCAGACTACATATGCCAAACATCTACTGGGTAACAACTGTTGTGTCCCGGGGGTGGGGGGGATAAAAGTGGCAGAGCATCTCTCAGAGATAACAGCAGTGGCACCACAACTAACATGTGCTAATCCTGTGCAGAAAGAGACATAGAAAACCTCTTTTCAATGTCTTTTATCACAAAAAACCATTATGATGAGACAATCTGAAATAAAACAAGAGTTATAGTCCCTGAAGATTAAAGACCCAGGTTAGATGGCATTTGCCTCAACTGCTGGAGTACATCAGAGGACAACTACAAGTGAAGCTGTGGCTAACAACATAATGAGTCAAGCTGAAAGAACTCTTGACATGGTCAAAAGTGAAAAGAAAGTTCAAAACTGCTCAACACATAGGAACATGTAATGCTAGAAGTATGAATAATGGGGGATTAGGCATAGTAAAACAAGAAATGGAATATATAAATATTGCAGTTCTTGGGATGTGTGAGCTAGACAGGAATGGGATGTTTGAGTCAGATAATTAAACAGTATTTTACTAAGGAAATGAAAATCCAAGAAGAAATGTATGGCATTTACTATAAGCAGAAATCTGAGAAATCAAAGGGAAATTTAAACCAAGAGTAGGGGTGCTCTATGTCCAACAAGAGAGTACATTAGATTTATTTATTTATTGTGTCAGAAGTGAATTGGGGGTACAGTTGCAATGTATTTAAAAACAAACAAAGTTCAAAACTTGGCATTATATTCAATGTCCTTTGTCCTTTGGCCACTTGGAGTGCCTCTGGTGTTGCTATAAGAAGGTCCTCCATTCAGCATGTGGCAGGGCTCAGACAGCATTGTAATAAGTGGTCTGTGGTTTGCTCTTCTCCACACTCACATGTCATGGACTCCAAATTGTAGCCCCATTTCTTAAGGTTGGCTCTGCTCTGTTCCAAATGGCTCATCCACCATTCATATTGTACTATAAAAACTATACTGTTATTAATTGAGCTCATTCAGGAGATAGTCCTGCATCCAGTGTAATAGTTCTATTTCATACTGGTTTAAGATTTGTTCATTGTGTAAACTTTATACAAAAATACAACTGATAAAAACAATGGAAACTAGTGTCTGCTGTTCAATATGATGATTTTAAATATTTTATTGGGAATTGTTTAAAAAGGTACTTCATTTATTCTTATTGGTCCACTGGCAAAATTAAGTAATGCTTACTTTTATTTTCACCAGCTGCTTATAAGTTCAGTTTTAAGTGTGGCTAAGATAAGTCATGTAAAACTTTTTGAGACAGTTGGGAACATGATATTTCTGACCAGCTGCAAAATTTGTAACCTCATAGAAGAAAAATGAAAAGAATAAAAGAAAAGGCGTGTTACTGTATTAGTATTTTTTCTTTTCATGCCTTTAAATTCCTATAAATCTTTAATAGACCTCTAAAGCTTTCTGAGTTGAGCAGTTCTTCATCATCCAGCTGTTTTCAGGTTGCTGTTAGTTCAATTTAAGATTTCTTTGATTCGATAGATTTTTTTCTGACTGTATTTATGAACTTTAAATCTAGAGTCTCATGCAATGTTTAATAAAATATGACTTAAATAGCTATAAAGCTATTATAATTTGGATAAATGAGTAGAACAATATTACACATAATATTTAGGTCATAGTGTTTGAATACCACTGTTAAACAATTTTCATGTTCTGTTTGTTCTCTCCCATTTAAATAGTATTAAGTAGCTTGCAGAATATATTGCTGTAAAAGTCTTGGTTCAGTTAAAATTGCCAGGTTTCCCTACTAGGAAAGAGACCATAAATATTAGGTATGAAGAACAATGCATGTGGTTCCAATGGAACATTTTTAAGTTTGGTATGATAAAGACAAGCTTATGCAGAACTGTTTCATGATTTCATTCATGCTGAGAAAAATAAGTACTTCAAACAAAGCTAATATTGACAGAAATCATTGAAAATTAATGGATAATAATTTTAATACACATAACTTGCAACGAACAGTATGATCAGTTGAGTTTCTTACTGATGAAGTTTGTGGGATGGAAATATGTGGGCTCCAAATATTGGGACACTGTTTCCATTAGATTAAGGAGGCATTTCCACTGTAGGGTTAATGTGCTGGCACATCTGTGCCAGGAGATTTGATTCTTTTTCTTGCACTGTTAGTTTGTTTGAATTCATCTGGGCCATGCATTTTGCAATTGGATAGGTTTCCCCAGGTTGCAATCATAGGGCCAACAGCCTATCAATCATCGTTAGAGCCTTTACACCTGCCCCTTTCCCCAGGTTTGGAGGGAAAGAGGGACTTTTAGTTCAGTCTCACAGCTTGGAGCCTAAGAGACAGGATGTGTGGGCTTCTCTCTCCAACCTGCAAAAAGGCTTCATTTCTCACAGCTTTGCTGGGGAAAAAGGAAACCCTCTACAGCTTTGCTGGGGGGGAAAGAAATACAGCCAGCTTTGCTGGGAAATACAGCCAGTTCGGAGATTTAAGCCTTAATAAAGAACTTTGATGAACCTATTTTGAGCCTCTACAGAACTTTGTGTTGGGAAACCTAAGGGACGCTTTAGCTGAGGCACCCCGGCATCCCATTGAGCATACAGAAAGCGTGTCCTGTAAACAGACACAAACACAGACCCAGCGCTCGACAGCACAGTTAATGACACCAGTTTAACTGCCATGACTAAAGGCTATGGAATCCTGGGGGCTGTAGTTTGTCAAGACACCAGCACTCTTTGGCAGGGAAAGCTAAAAACCTAGTAAAACTACAACTCCTATGATTCTATATCATTTATCCATAGTAGTCCCCCTTCTGGGGGAGAAGGGCGGGGAATAAATATAGGAAATAAATAAAAATAAATAATAGTTAAAGTTGTGTCGAACTGCATTAATTCTATGGTGTATATGCAACCCCTAATCAACAAGACCATGAGGGATGATTGCAGTCTTATGGACCAAACATTCCTCAACCACTTGGGGAACCCCAGTTGTCTACTATTTTATTGATTGAGGATTCATTTTTGAGGTTCACATTGAAAAGGACTGAGAGAAAATAGGAGTTACAGTTTAAAACAGTAGTTCTCAACCTGTGGGTCCCCAGGTGTTTTGTCCTACAACTCCCAGAAATCCCAGCCAGTTTACCAGCTGTTGAGATTTCTGGGAGTTGAAGGCCAAAACATCTGGGGACCCACAAGTTGAGAACCATTGTTTTAAGGAAAAGGAAGGATTCTCTTTCTCCCCCTTTTTTCTCTTCATAGTCACATGTACACGTGTGTATTTTGAATATGGCCATAAGGCCCTCCTTTTGTTAACTGATATTCAAAAAGTGGTTGATAGTGAAATAAAACTTACTTCACAATTCCATGCCATATACCAGCAGTTGCCAAATTTGCTTAACGTAAGAGCTACATATGACATACTTCCTTCCTTTTGGGGAAATAAAGTGGGGTTAAATACATATAATAATAATAATTCAGTTGTCTGGGGTCTGCAAAATATTAACAAATATTACAAATATTCACAAAGTACACACGTATGTAAGAAATGTTTTAAAAATCCTACACCAAGCATATTTAATATGGTAATAAAGTATAGGTATATCTATGAAAATATACAAATTTGCATTAACTTTTCTTGAGCTTGCCAAAAAGAAAAGTTGTACAAAACAGATAATTTAAATATTATTTTCCCACATAAAATAACCAATCAAAACATGGAGAAAAATGTGTAAACTAATTCAATTAGAGATATTTTAATCAGATATCACTTTTCAAAAATTATAGCCTTTTCATTCATATAGTTTTATGATACAAATTGATATTACTACAGTTATCAGGCTATTCCCAGGATGGCACAGAAGAGCAACTTAATAAAATTGTGTTTTACACCTGATTTCCAACTGGACAGAGAAAGACTTCACTTTTTCCCCCTGTGGTAAGTAAGCAGGCAGCCTCTTCCTTCTATAAAGGTTTTTTTTTAATTATATTGTACAAACCAGGAACGTTTGCACTTCTTTGTAAAACATAAAGAAAAATATTTACTAGGCAAACAGATTTAAGACCAATATGGAGGAAAAGAGAATTGAGATAAATGTGGGAGGAAATGTGAGGAAAATCAGTGGAGATGATAAAAGTAAAGATGAAACCCTCTGCTTGATGGCAGAAGAGTGACCAAGGGACACCGTAAAAGAGAGAAAAATAACTCTTACCATGTCTACATGGGCCAAATAAAACTGACTGTTAGCAGTCCAAACTACACGTGGCTGGTTTCACTCCAGTTATTAGTCCAATACAAAGAGAATCACCAGGTATTCCGCTTATTCCAGAGCTTCCAGAAACTCCTCAGTGTTTTTGACATGTGGACAGCTGGATCTGGAGGGATCCATGGTTCACATATCAAAAGACCCATTACATTTTCACCCGCCAGAAACAGATTCCTTGGAGAACCTTGCTGTTGATATCTGGAGATCAATACCTCAGTACTCTGTTGTGCTTTACCGGTCCCCTTTGATGTTGGGCTTTACCTGTCCTTTCTGATTTTGATGTATTTACTTGTATCATCAGATCACCTCTACTGTGCTAGTCACTAGTTTATCTAGACTGTGTCTCTATTTACCTGCTACTATTTAATTCTATTCTCTTAAAAAATCACCACACTTTTTTTGTCTTTGTTGTTCAAATCCCTCTGACCTTATAACTATGTAACAACCCACTGTCAGTAAAATTAATTATTATAATCTCTGTCTCCCCCTCCCTCTCCCTCCTATTCACACACATTAAGATTGTAAACTGAGTAATCTAAATTAGGGCATCAATGAGTTCATGTCTCAGGAAACCAATTTATATTCCCTCCTGGATCTATTGTGAATTTTAATATAGTCTCTTTCAATGCCATGGTAGAAGTTCTTGGGGGTTTGAGATCAGAATAACTACACTTTGGAAAATAAGAATCATCCAACAAAGAGATTCTAAAATTAAGAAAACCTTGAATACAAAGCATACTCTTTCCTTATGTGAATGTTGTGTAGCTTTTTTGACCCTCTCATGCTTTCTTTATATTGAATATGATTGCAATTTATTAATTGGATTTATACGTAACTTGTCCTACATTCTTGTATTGGTTCCAGGATGCCTGAAAACAAGCAATTTATTTTATGTATATGTGTGTGTAACAAAGCACAATAAAAATGAAACAAATGAATCAGTAAAAAATAGCACTACTTATTCAAACCAGCATCATATTCAAAGCTTGCCTGAACAACAAGGTGTATGACTATAGGTGGTACAAGTATTTGGAAAGGGGGGTGTCTGTGAGGTGGCTAGATGATGCTGAAGAGAAGCACCATCTCTGAACATGTCGAGGCTTATGAAGAGAACAACCAGGAATCACATTATATAGAACTTTATAAATCCTAAATCCAGAATTCAAAACTGAAACAGACATTGTAAGCTGCTCTAAGAAGGGAATCAGGGTGATGTACCCTACAAATTTTGAAAGGCAATCCAGTATAAAGTGTGTTATAGTAATATGTATCAGGAAGCAAAAGAACTTTTTGCAATTTGAATGACTACTCTGGTCTATATGACATTTGCCTTACAAATCCATAAAAGCAACAATAATGAAAACAAACAAAATCTTAAGCTTTTGTGTGAAAATGCCCTAGGGCATAATGAACTCATTATGTTGCCACAACTGTAAAGCAGCAGGAATTGAAAGGAGGGTACAGCGTCTTTGTCTGGCTCCAAACCAAGATCAAAGATCAAATGTGTTCTGCTTTTAAATTAGTAGAGGACAGGCTGTCGCAGTGCTTGCTGTGCTATATGATGTGGCAGAACTGCACTTTTTTTCCTTCTCCCCATGTGTCTGACTGGTGGCATATTTATGCCCATTGACTCCAGTTGTTCCTTTCTTTCCTGGAAATTCTCCATGGACTGGCAGCAAGTGGCTCACATACTGGCATCAATCCATAGTCTATAACGTTGAGTAGTACGTTGAGCTATAGCAAGATATCTGAACAAAGAATATTAAGGATCTTCACTAACATGTATTATACTCAAGAGTAAGTGTGCATTGATTAATCTGGATTGGGAATGATGTGCCTGGGTGTATGTTTCACCATCTCTTCTTGTAGAAAAAACCTTCTTTGTCATCAAAATGCAGGTGGGGGAAATTTAAGTTTTGCCTTTCTATGTGTCCTTGTCTTGATCCAGATTGTGATAGAACGTACTCTGAGTAAGGGAGAAACTTGTTTGTTACCAGTTTAACAGATGGCTACAATTTTATTTTATTTTTTCATGTTTGACATTTAGAACCAAATGGTATCGGTTTGGTAGAGACAAATTAATGAAAAAGATGTTTAAGATTTGCCAGGACCATTCACACTTCATAGCAAAATACATATACGGTATTGAGATAATCATACTTAGTTATGAGCAATAGCCTATAATGTGAATATGCTGATAAGATCACTTCCAAAAGCGATGCATCTTTGTTGTTATTTAGCTTTACAAGGAGTTTTCAAAATCTATGTGTGCTTATTAAACTAGATTTTAAAAGTTACCTGATGGTTCTGCTAGACCATATCCTAGATTATATCAGGGAGCAAAAGAAAATGTAGATTTATTTGAATACTTGCTTTAATTCAGCAATTATTGCACTGAGAGCAGAATGGCTTTGGCATGTGTTGTATTGGACTGGAATATATTAAAGAGAGAACTTCAGTTCTATGTTATATTTTGTGACTTTACAGTAGAGCTTAAATATATGCTTAAAATCGTTTCAGTCTATAAAAGTATGCAAACCATATGTGAATGAGAAAAAAACATAGGCAAACAAGGTAAGAATATTAATTTCAGTATTCTTCATGTGGTTATGTAGATAGCCTTCTTGTGTTTTATTTGGTTGAAAGACAACAGTTGGCTACATTTTAAAGCAATAATGTTGTTTGAGACCTGAATAAGAAATGGAAAAACAGACTGGCTATAATAGTGCTATGAAATTCATTCCTGCTTGTGGTGAGATGAAAGCACCCATGAAAATAGCCATAAAACAATACTCCCATACATCAGATGGAAATTATTTCAGTTCTATGCTTTATTATCAGATTTAAATCAAAGATGCTGTACACCCTAGATAGCATACACTATTGTCCACTATGTACATAAAATCCGGAGTAATTGCAAGGACGACACACACACACATATGTTTGTGATCTACCGTGTCCAGTTCTTCCTCCACCTCTTCAGGAAAAAAGAGAATAGGAAAATTGTTCTCACGTGTGTGCCTTTTAAAAAGTAAAGCATGTGCATTGATTTGTATCACACAATGGCTGTGATTGGATTTTGTTATTCATGATTTTTATTATGAACAGAACATAATAGAACAGGTGGTCCCTGCTTGTCCCCAGGCATGGCCACAGAAAGATTTGAAACTTTGATGTCATTGTTAACATTAATTGCAGTTTAGTATTTCTAAATTGTAGTTAATTGTGACTGTGGTTTGTTGAAACAAGCCATCTTCCCTTTCCTTTGTTTTTGTATTACATAATTTCATATGTATAAGTATATACAAGTCAAGTATCCCTTATTCAGAATTCTGAAATACTCCAAAATCCAAAACTCCTCACATGGGTAGTTGAGATAGTGACACCTTTGCTTCCTGTGTACACAAATTTGTTTCACACTCAACATTAAAATATTGTGTATAAAACTAGCTTTGGACTGTGTGTATAAGGTGACTGTAAAACATAAATGAATTCTGTATTTAGAAGTGGATCCCTTCTCCAAGATATCTCATTAAATATATCTAATTAAAGATATCTTATTATCCAAATATTGTTAATCCAAAATCTAAAAGATTTCTGGTTCCAATTGTTTCAAATAAGGGATATTCAACCTGTTTATGTGTGAGACACAGAGAGCGACAGCGGGATGTACTGGTTTTAATATTACACTACAGTACTGAAGACCAGGATTCGATTCCCTGCTCAGCCATGGAAACCTATTGTGTGATTTTGAGTGAGTCACACACTCACAGCCCAGAAAACCTGTGATAGGGTCACTGTAGAGTTGCCATAAATCAGAAATAACTGTAGGCACACCACAATAACAACAAGATACACACAAAACTATTTTACAAATCATGACAAACACCCTTTAACAAATAGACGTACCATAAGAGATTAAATTGTAGTTTGTTATTTTGCCATTCATGTTCGGTTGATGGAAAAGAAAGAGAGGTTCTCACTGGTAGTGTCCTGTCTAATGGAACTGGTCTAGATTTTTTTAGATTATTAGAAAGATTCTATTCAAAAGATTCTAAGGTGGCAAACATAACTATAGTGGTTTCCAACTTAACTTGAAACATCAAAGATTCTGCCTGATGTGCTTGAATAATTACTTACATAAGTGGTCTCCCCTTTGAACCTTGTAAGGTAGAGGTCTTGCACAGTCTTCTTCTCTGTTTTATTAAATAACAAGTTTCTTGTCAGCAGCAAAAGCACAGCACAGAAATGTGGAGATTTTCTTTTTCCAAAAGGTGCCAAATTAAAAAAAATAATGAAAAATTAGTTATGGGTGGCAGTGCATTGTTGGCTAGAAGTAGAATATTATGTACAGACCAAAATTATCAAAACGTATTTTTTTATTATTACCTATTATTTACCTCACTTGTACCTCATCCTTTTCACCCTGAAGGGGACTCAGGACGGCCTTGCAAAGGCAACAGTTCAATGCCGCATATACATATACATATCAATAAATACACAAATGCATTAAAATCCAAAACTGTTAAAGCATAAACATTAAAACATCAATTGAAATCACACAGTCAAGATCATATTCCAGGGCTGATTCGAGTTGTTATGTTATTTTATAGTCTCTTATTGCACTGCTCCCATTTACTGACCGAAAGCTTGATCTCAGAGCCAGGTTTTTAATTTTTTTCCCTGAAGGTCAGGGTGAAGGGGGGCTATCTATTTTGACTGGGGAGGGAGTTCCATAGCTGAGGGGCCACCACTGAGAAGGCCCTGTCTCTCGTTCCCACCAATCACACTTGCGAAGGGGGTGGGGCCAAGAACAGGGCCTTCCCCAACAATCTTAGCCTCCAAGGTGGATCATAAAGGGAGATACATTCGGACAGGAAGCACCAGAGCCAAAGTAAAACAGTACCTCCAAGCCTCATTCCCATAAGGCGTCCCAGAAGAATACCATGATCTATGGTATCGAAGGCTTCTGAGAGATATCAAATCACTTTGGTGCAGGCCTTGGGGAATCGCATTTGATAACAAAAAATGCATATCCTCAGCATGTTTTTTCAATTCCTGTAAAATACGTTCATATTGATTTTATACCTTTTGGAAACAAGCCTCACAAATGTCTCCTGCAGCATTCTGTGCTCATTTTGCCTTCATTTGGTGGTTGACTGCTTGGATAGACAATTATATATGCAGATCAGCTGTGCTGCATAAAAACGGATTACACAGAAAAAATGGTTCACTTTGCACTGGAAATGGCTTTGTAGTAGTACAGAACTAAACTGAGGTATAAATTACCTTAACTAGAACCACAAAACAGACTGAACCTCCTGAAGGTGATCTACAGAATAAATAGAAATGAAGACAATTCCAGTAAATAGAAATCTTTTCCTTTCCTTCAGACATCTAACTTCCAGCCTTTGCCTTCCATAAATGGATTTTGCAGTTGGGTTGTTGGAAACCTTTTTTCTATGAAATACCTGAGGGAACTTAAGCAAAACTGTCCTAGAATGAGTAAAAATAGAAACCATCCTTCTTTTAGAGCTGGCTTTTTGGTTGTTGTTTGCCTTCAGGACGTTTCTGACTAGTAAGAAGAATTTGTATGATGATAATGGAGGACAACATTTGCTGGAGTCTTTTTTCCTAAGTGCCACAACAATCCTGCATCTTTAATTACAAACTCATCTAAAGATGCTTGTACGCTGTAAGGTATTTCAGCAATATATGTATATTTATGGCAAGGAACATGGCCTTATGCCTGATCAGTCATATATGACTAATTGGATGTGTAGCCCAATCCAGGTGGGCTAGTTAGTTTGTCAAAATGCAGGAACATAGTTGGATCTGTTTTAATGGGTTACTTCTCACAAGAAGAATTAGTTCCGTTCCAGCTTTCCACATATGCATAACCTGTCACAGAAAACCTAAGAATAGTTGCCTAAGTGTACACTATCCCACTATGATTCCATGAGTGCATCCTGTGTGTTCTTGGGTTTTTAGTTTGGTGAGCACTATAGCTCTATGGCCGAGAATGCAACATGTCCTTCCCTAAACTGCAAATCCCAGAACACTATGGGATGGAATCATGACAGCTGGTGTGGAATCATATTGCTCTAATTATGTTGTGTGAAAGGGCTCTTCAATTCAAACATATTCAAATATTCCTCTAAAACAGAAGGACTATAACAAGGAAAAAATGAGATATTTATGTGCTGAAGGAGTTTCAGGCAACTTCAATTAAGATTATACATACTTGACCTTGTACATTGCCTGGAGGTGGATCTATTTTTGCATCTATTTTTCTGCCAGTTTGTCCTCAATTGTTATGGTGGATTTATCTAATCAGCTGTTTTCTAGAAGACTCTTGGAAGTACCAGCTGTAGTGACTGAAGAACAGTTCAAAAAAGCGGAATAAATAAATGTATACTATTGTCCTGAATCAGGGACTGACAGTATTTGTATTGTTTTGCATATCCTCAATAACCTCTTCTGTGAGGATTTCAGATCTTCTGTGGATATCTATTTTTTTGTAATTTACATAATAATAATAATAATAATAATAATAACTTTATTTCTTACCTGCCTCTCCTGACAGCTCAAGGTGGATTACAACATTTCTAAAACACACAATAATTTTTAAACACTCCGTAGAACACACATCTTAAAACGTATTTCCATAAAATACATATTAAAATATACAAAACAAAAATTAGACATAGAATGGAAGTTTAAAACTTGTCATTAAAAGTATCTAGGCAGGCCTGCCAGAAGAGATAGGTCTTCACTTGTGTCTTAAATAGTTTTAAAGTGTCTTAAAGTGTGTCTTTTTATGACACTTTAAAACTATTTAAGACACAAGTGAAGACCTATCTCTTCTGGCAGGCCTGCCTAGACACTTTTAATGACAAGTTTTAAACTTCCATTCTATGTCTAATTTTTGTTTTGTATATTTTAATATGTATTTTATGGAAATATGTTTTAAGATGTGTGTTAAAGTGTCTTAAATTGTGTCTTGGAGCCCCCGGTGGCGCAGTGGGTTAAAGCACTGAGCTGCTGAGCTTGTTGATCGAAAGGTCGCAGGTTCGATTCCAGGGAGCGGCGTGAGCTTCCGCTGTCAGCCCTAGCTTCTGACAACCTAGCAGTTCGAAAACATGCAAATGTGAGTAGATCAATAGGTACCGCTCCGGCGGGAAGGTAACGGCGCTCCATGCAGTCATGCCAGCCACATGACCTTGGAGGTGTCTACGGACAACGCTGGCTCTTCGGCTTAGAAATGCAGATGAGCACCACACCCCAGAGTCAGACATGACTGGACTTAATGTCAGGGGACTACCTTTACCTTAAATTGTGTCTTAAATAGATCATCTGTCAGAACTGTAGATATTTCAAAAGCATTATATTTAAAAGATTAATTTTTTGGTAGATTTATTTATGTTTTTATTAGTGTTATAGTATGCCATTTGTGTCTTTCCCTTTTTTCCCTTCTTCCATAGGGTGATGAAACGCAGATGTGCATGTATTTTTTATAAATAGCAGAAGCAAATGCAGATTAATACCATTCCTCCTATTGCTAACATGTAGATGTGCTGGGAACTTAAGTGACTAAAATGAGAAATTTGACTTAATTTCTCAGGATAGTTCAATAAGTTGCACAAAAGCAAGGCAAATAGTGCTTCTAGACAGGCCTTTAACCTGAGGACAATTGTGTTTTAAAAATGTGATTGTTCCCGGGTTCTAGTCCACCCCACCCCACCCCACAAAGTGTGTGCTTTTCTCGATGTGTGTGTCGCCGTGCCCTGCCAGGCTTTCCAGCAGGGACAGAAAATAAAACCCTTTAGAAAAGCCTTTAAAAAGGAAAATAACTCCCCCAGTAGCCATTTTCATCCTCCCCCACTTCTCTTGGCACGTTATTGCTATGAGCCAGGAGAACTTCAGAGAAGGGAAAATGGCTGTTGGGTGAGTTATTTTCCTTTTTTAAAGACGTTTTTTGTGGAAGGGGGCGGAAAGGGGGGGTTGGTGTTCTCACGGTTTTCCAAGCTGAGTCAGCCTAGAAAACGCGAGAGGGCTGTCTGAACTTCTCTGTCAGAAGTCCAGGACCTCTGAGGGGGCAGTCCAGACAGTGGCCATAATGTGTTCAACCCACAACTTTCAAGAAGACACGGATCAAACCCACTAACATATTAACTCGCTAAAAAACAGGGTTTTCTAGCTTTGGGGCAAATGCAATCATTTTTATGTGGGGCATCGTTTGGACGCTCCATGTGAAAACACAGGAGCTAATGCTTCTAAGGGACTGTCTGGATGGACCCAAAGATACTTTATCTGTGAGCTGCATAACTGTAAGTCCATTACAACAAAATCAACAAAGACTCTAGTGATACCTTAAAGACTGACATTTTTTACTGGGCATAAGCTTTTGTGAAACCTATGTAATTATGCCAAATAAAACTCATTATTTCTTGGAATGTTCCAAGAATACTTGATGTTTTAGCTTATAATCCTAAGATATTATTTTATGTTATGCAACATAGTCTTGTGCCTGCAACAGGGAATCATTTTTAGATTTTCAACCTTCCAATAACAACTGAAACTACAATTTTACCATTGCCACAGTAAGTTAGAAAAAAATAAGTCTTCGAAGTTGTGTTTTTCTGTTGGCTCCTCCTTTTAAGTTTCTTTTTTCACAACAGCATAGCTTCCAATTACCCCAAAATTTAGTTTTAATACATTGAGGAACAACAGAATTTGTGCAGCTTCTGATTTAAGAAAGTTATTTTGCCTTATTAGGTAAATTTGAATCAACCTACAAGGTACAGGATTATTGTTTAATAACCTATTATTTTCTTAGGATTTCTATTATCTTTTTGGTGATCTTTCCAACCAATGCTTGAGTCACTTCTACACATCATTTGTATTTGTAGTAGTGAACAGTAAACCCACTAAATTTCACATTTTCCTATAAACAGTCTCATTACTCTGCTTATACAATGACTTTCATACCACAGTGCTGAATGTTATATTGGAGTAGTTTTGCTAAAATAAATATTATATAGTGAAGACCTGTGTGGCAAGAAAATTTCAGCCTAAGAGCAGTTGGAAGCATCTGAGCATATTGCATTTATTACAAGCAGCTGTATATAAGAGAAGCCATTCTTTATCCCACCTACCAAATCCAATAAGGCACAATACTCCTATTTTATGCCAATTTGTCAATCTTTTTAAAGCATCAAAACTATTTGTATAAAGCATACATGAATATATTTGTTTAAAAGGTATCAAGAAACAGATCGTGTAAAATGATTCTTAAATTAGTATATAAGTGAAGATTCTTTGGAAAGTCAATCCTGCGGTTCCATCGTAACCGAAGCCACTGACACCAATATTAACCGTGAACCTACTGTGTGGTTTGGATTTCTACATAGCTCAAAACAAAGAAAATAAAAATAAAATGCCCACGTTAGGCAAGAGATCGTGTATCATCCACTAGTCAATGTCCTCTTCCAACAATGCTCTCCTATTAGATCATGGGCAGAAGGAATCAATCAAGGCATACAGATGAGAGAATGATTCTGTCAATACGCTCTAGGTAATATGTGTGCAAAACATAATCATAAAGTAATACTCACCAGTGCATATCTTGACAGCACAATCAAAAGAAGTATAGCAGCTGATGTAACTGAAGATCTCTGTAGCTTGGGTTTAAATTTCCTAAAATGTGGGCACAACCAAAAAGACAAACTTTTTCATAGGAAATAATAACAACAACAACAACAACAACAACAACTTTATTCTTGTATCCCACCACCATCTCCCCGAAGGGACTCAGGACAGCTTACACATGGCACAAAGTACAAACATATGGTAACAAAATGAAATAAAACAAACCTAGAGTTCATGATTAAGTCCCATTGGGGAAAATGCTTCACCAAAAGCATGGGTAATCAATTTGTGGGCTGATGGGAATTGTAGTCCAGCAACGTCTGGATGGCTGCAGGTGGTCTACTGATACCTTTGAGTGTAAGGATTGTGTGAATGCTGCTATAGTTGGGTTGCTTATAGAACCTCCACTGGGACATTGTTCTTCCAATAAGTTTTAACCATGTGTAACCTCTAAGCTTCCATATTTGGCAGTACCATTCCCATCTAGGCAGTATGGAGGAAAATAGTGGAGTTTGAAGGCTAACCATATCTGGAAGACCATGGGTTGCTCAACTTGTCAAAATATTGATGAGATGCATAAGATATAGTGGAAAGCACAAATGAAAATTATGTTTGCCACCACTAGCACCTCCTTAATTATTTAGCCGGAAAGAGCACTAAAATACCAAATTATATACATATATGCTACCAGTGTTGGTAGTGAAGGTACATCCTGTCCACTAAATTGAAGCCATGTGGTATTAAAGTATTTTGTTTATTTATTTATTCAATCATTCTTCCTTTTGTTCAAAATATATGAAGGGGGTGGCATCTGAGTGCCAAACAGAGACAAATCAAAGAGGCAGTGATGTTCCCATTTTAAAGGCTTGTCCATTGGTTTGAATTGCAGATCTGTGGTTTTTGAAGGATGTATGAAGGTCTGCCATTGTTTTGCCCACATACTGCAGGTGACATCTTGTGGGTTTCCATTCAATCACAAAAATAAGATTGAAGGATCACCACATGACACGTTGTTTAATATAGTAGGTTCTGCCAGTCACTGTCTTCCCAAAAATGACAGTATGCTTAAGATTTTTACAGGTGATGCAATGTTTAACTCACAGTGTGATCCTGGTATTTTCAGGACAGGTTTTACTACCAATCTGCTTAAATTTGCTAGATGTCAGAAAGTTATAACTGGAGGTTTGCTGGTGGCTCCAGCAATATGCTCTGAATTTGTTTGCCATTGATTTTGTTAGCCATTGAGTCGCCGCAAGGCTGAGAAAGGCGGGCTACAAATGCCATTAATAAATAAATACATTGATAGCTTTCTTTAATTGTGATGTATTAGTTAGGAAACTGCCATGTACTAGTTAGAAAATGACGGATGGAAACCTACCACAAACAAGAAGGGGAAGGAGAGTTACAAGCTGGGTAGATGCGGGGAATACCGTGGATGTAGCATACCTGGATTTCAGTAAGTCCTTCAACAAGGTCCTCCATGACCTTCTGGCAAGGAAACTAGTCCAATGTGGGCTAGGCAAAACTACGGTGAGGTGGATCTGTAATTGGTTAAATGGACGAACCCAGAGGGTGCTCACCAATGCTTCCTCTTCATCCTGGAAAGAAGTGACGAGCGGAGTGCCGCAGGGTTCCGTCCTGGGCCCGGTCCTGTTCAACATCTTTATTAATGACTTAGATGAAGGGCTAGAAGGCATGATCATCAAGTTTGCAGACGACACCAAATTGGAAGGGATAGCCAATACTCCAGAGGACAGGAGCAGGATTCAAAACAATCTTGACAGATTAGAGAGATGGGCCAAAACTAACAAAATGTAGTTCAACAGTGCCAAATGCAAGATACTCCACTTAGGCAGAAAAAATTAAATGCAAAGATACAGAATGGGGGATGCCTGGCTCGAGAGCAGTACAGCAAGTTAAACATGAGCCAACAATGTGATGTGGCGGCAAAAAAAGCCAATGGGATTTTGGCCTGCATCAATAGGAGCATAGTGTCTAGATCTAGGGAAGTCATGCTACCCCTCTATTCCGCTTTGGTTAGACCACACCTGGAATATTGTGCCCAATTCTGGGCACTACAATTCAAGAGAGATATTGACAACCTGGAATGTGTCCAGAGGAGGGCGACTAAAATGATCAAGGGTCTGGAGAACAAGCCCTATGAGGAGCAGCTTAAGGAGATGGGCATATTTAGCCTGAAGAAGAGAAGGCTGAGAGGAGATATGATAGCCATGTATAAATATGTGAGAGGAAGCCACAGGGAGGAGGGCGCAAGCTTGTTTTCTGCTGCCCTGGAGACTAGGACGAGGAACAATGGCTTCAAACTACAAGAAAGGAGATTCCATCTGAACATGAGGAAGAACTTCCTGACTGTGAGAGCCGTTCAGCAGTGGAACTCTCTGCCCTGGAGTGTGGTGGAGGCTCCTTCTTTGGAAGCTTTTAAACAGAGGCTGGATGGCCATCTGTCAGGGGTGATTTGAATGCAATATTCCTGCTTCTTGGCAGGGGGTTGGACTGGATGGATGGCCCATGAGGTCTCTTCCAACACTTTGATTCTATGATTCTATGAATCTGAAGGTTTTCTCAGTTAAATTAAAACTCCTCCTTTAGAAGGAATTATATCTATGTAGTGATGAATGTATCTGAAAGGTTTTTAAAACATCATTGATGGCACCACTATCCAAAATAACCTTAAATCTAGTACTTTATTTAAATGCTAGTGCCAGTGATAAAACTCCGGCCCCTTTTATTTATTATTTATTATTTATTTACGACATTTCTATGCCGCCCTTCTCACCCCGAAGGGGACTCAGAGTGGCTTACAAGGTATATATACATACAATATATCATTAACATAGTACAATATCAGTTTTAAATATTGCTATATTGCACTATATCAATAATACATGTAATATAAATGTAATACACAACTGAATAAAATTCCACATTATCTGCTTTGAACTGGAATATATGGCAGTATGGACTCAGATAATCCAGTTCAAAGCAGATATTGTGGGTTTTTCTGCCTTGATATTCTGGGTTATATGGCTGTGTGAAAGGGCCCTTTCTTGCTAAAAGTTATAGTTTCAAACTAGACTGAAGGAGCAGATTTCTATATGTGTACTAATATGTAATAAAACACTTGAAGGTGTGTTGTAAATGTTCTAGTAGACGCAATTCTGCAGTCAAGCTTGTTCTCTAATAGCCTCCTGTAAAAAAACTCCACCAAACAAAAATTATCATTAGTCACAAAACATACCATCTATATTTTTCTGGTTGTGTAAGAAATAGTAGCTGTGAAATATGGAATAAATTTCCTTGAGTTTCAAAAAACCCTTTCTCCTAGAAGTGGACATAAATTACACATTTCATGGCAATTCATGTTACACGTCTGGTTCTCTTTATACAAACAAGCCAGAACTATTTATTTGGGGTAGGCTTTTCTTATTTTATGACATTAACATTGCAATTTGGACATTAATTTGGATTAGTAGCTATGAAAATTGGGCCAGGAAACATTTTATAATTTTAAGAGGTGAATGTTACTTGATAGCGGAAAGGCTGGGCTCTAAATACTTGAGAGGACGGAATCTCTGAAGCTAAAAAGTCTCTTTTTCATAATAGTGGCATGTTTCCTAGGATGCCTAAGAGATAGTGTTTCAAAAATTAAGTGAGTAGGTTCTTGAAATAATACTAAAGCTATATAGAGGTGTTGGGCAGAATGTAGTTGTTTGTAATTGAAGGAATTGAAAAGGTTTAACTAAAACAACACAATGACATTTCTGTGTACTAATCAGACAATATAAAGGTTTGAAGGACAGCAGCAGCTGAACTCACAGATCCTGGACATAGTTTCCACAATGTTCTTTGGAAATAACACATACATAGAGAAAAAATGTCAAGGTTTTAACATGAAAATCACAAGGAAACAAGTGAGAGTTTTCTCCTATCTGCAAAGCACTGAAAACTAGTTTGCAATCTGAATATCGTACTTCTAATGGTAGGAAATGCCTTAGATATCCTCTTCATTACTACAGGCTATAGAATGGATTTTTCTCTTCCGTAAAAACTTGTACACTTTTTGTGATGAACTGCTCTGTAGGTGGTCTTTCTCAATTCTTGTTGGTTAACTGTAATGTTGTTTCCTCAGGAAAGCCAATCCTTTGTGCCAGACCACTACACTGAACCATATATTACTTCAGGATGTCTGCAAATACCTTGCTGTGGGTGGGATTCCTTGTTTTGTGCTGACATGTTACGTGGCCTCTTCTCTCTCTATTTTTCTTTATTTCCCATTTTCAAATAAATCCCTCACTGTTACATAAACATTAATTTCTAATTAAGGAATGTGCTTCTTAAGCAGAAGGTGCAGGAGCTGTAGATGCAAGAGCCAGAAACTTAAGTCCAAGCCTCCTGGTCAGTTGGAAGTGGTTGTATTATGGAGATTAGACAGCCAGTCTCCAGTATGGAAGCAGTGCTGGCTGTAGCTCCGTAGGCAACTGATTCCCTGCCAGAGAAAAGCCAACATGTTTGTAGCAGCTGCCAGAAGAAAAGAATGTGAGAAAATGGCAAGTTTATGAAAGAGGAAGCAAATGAAACTCTAAGCAGCAAAATGTTCAAAAGTGTTTCCGATGTGTACAGTTGGAAAATACATTTGGGCTGCGGCTTATACAACAAATTTACTCTATTTTGAATAGGATTTCAAATGGCCTTTTGTTTCCAAATTAAAACCACTTGAGTGTGGATGTTTGTTAGTTAAAATAGGCAAATATGTAAAGACTGTAATCTTCTCTTTAGTTGATATAACTCTATTCTTTATTGCAAACCACTATGTTGATCTTGAAACATGGAAGAATTACCATATTCCGCTCTATGCTTTAGGTTTGTATATCTCATTTTAAAAGCAAGAGAACCTCACACAATTGGACTCTTTCTAGTCAAAAGTGTTTGTTGATCTAAGAGCCTAACACAGAGACTCATGAAAATGATTTGTTCTAAAGCACTTAACCAGCAGTACTGTTTCATGTTCAAATATGATAACAAACGTATATGCTCTGCTTCATTTGTACAAGAACTGTCTCTTGTATTAAACATCTGATGCCGATATGCCTTTTTCTCTGAAGCCTGCTGATTAACTGATGATATCTTCACTTGTACTCAAGCCTAGGGATGATGAACTAATTAAAACTGTTTTTGACCATGAAAAGCATGACTCTTCAGGTTTGCAGAGAACAAAAAATAAAAAATGAGATCTAAAGTGATGTCTCTTGTAACATGCACAGTGTTTTTTAAAGACTACATTTATTTATGTGGTAACAGAGATCAGTCAATAATGTCATTAAAATATGAAACAATAGATGCAGCTTTCATTGATGGGCAATAAAAGCAGCATCTATTAAAAACATTTTATATACATGATGATCTTATATACATAGAAACAAATTCTGATTGTGTGTTTTGTTATCCTATTGTATGCAGATTGTATATAAGGTGTATCAGCTCTATGAAAATGCAAATTCTATTTATTTATTGTCCCTCTTACAAAACAGGGACCCCAGACAGCTTCCAAAAAAATAAAACAAATACAGATAAAAAATGAAAAATAAAAACCTACAAATAGTAACTGTTAAAAGGTAGTTAAATATCATATTTCCTCAGATCTAATGTTAATGTTATATATCATACCTAGCACTTTGAATTGTTATTGGAGACAAACTGATAGCCAATGGACCGGGCAAGACAAGCAAATTGTGCACAATTTGCCCCATTCAGCTGAAATTTCTGTACACTTTTTACAAGTTGCTTCATATAGAATGTATTACAGAAATCTAAACAGGATGTTACTCAGGGCCCTTCCACACAGTTGAATAAAATGCCACATTTTCTCTTTTGAACTGGAATATATGGCAGTGTGGACTCAAATAACCCAGTTCAAAGCAGATATTGTGGGATTTTCTGCCTTGATATTCTAGGATATAGGGCTGTGTGGAAGAGCCCTAAGCCACTGTAACCAGACCAGGTATCTCCAGTAAAAGGGTGCTTTGATGCATTTCTGGCCACTACAAAAGTTTGAGTATGCAATCACGGGGTCAGTCCAGAAGTAATAACAATATTTATATTATAGGAATATTATTTTTGCATCCTGCCTCCATCTCCACGAAGAGACTCGGGGCAGCTTACATGGGGACAAGCCCAGTCAACATAATTAAAATATAACACACTAAAATTCATAACAACAACAACAACAATAATAATAATAAACTTTATTTATATCCCGCCACCATCTCCCCCAACGGGGACTCAGGTCGGCTTGCATAAGACTAAGCCCAAACAACACATTACAGCAAAATAAAACCAAATAACAAGCAACAACATCATGATTACATAAAAACATATGAATACATTAGCAATACAAAATTACAATAGACACAATCACAATGACAACTGGCAAGCCACATGTGCAGGATAAAATGTTAAAAAACTCAGGTGAGATAAAAGGAGGAGCAGGTTATTTGCAAAGGGGAGCTCATAAAAACGGGGTTGTGGAACCAAGCTTTCTCATGAGGGGGATGTGTACTCCAGTGACAGAAACGTTGAGGGGAGCAGTAGTGCCAAGTTGTGTACCTACTCACCAAAGACACGGCAGAAGAGCCAGGTTTTAAGGTTTTTTTTAAGGTTTCTAGGGTAGGGCTTTCCTGATCTGTCCGGATAATGAGTTCCAGAGTCGGGGGGCCACAGAGGAGAAGGCTCTCTCCCTTGTGCCCACAAGCTTGTGAAACTTGCAGGGGCAAAAGGAACATCATCATAAAACAATATAAAACAGACAACAACATAACACAGTATAAACGTAACCATCAGGCAAGCAACCAGTGGCCTGAAATAGTGAACAGTGAATAGGCGGGCGGGCTGGTGCAAATCAGTTATGAGGACAGGGCTGATGGATAAAGTATAAAAGCCAGGTGACAAAATTAGAAATAGAGGGCAATATGAAATAGAGCACTATATCTCTGGGTAGGAAACAGTAGTAAAGTGCAAGGACTAAATTTTGGGTCATAGCTGAGGGCCAAAATTTTCTGGGGAACATCCATATTTTTAGATCTTTGCAAAAGATGGACAGGGTGGGTGCCAGCCTAATCTCCCTGGGAGTGAATTCCAGAACCAAGGGGCCACTCTTGTGTCTCGTTTAGAGGAAGTGTAACCCCATCTACCAGTGGATATATTCCTGTTCCCTGATCTGCTGTTCAATTGGATATCACATTCAGTTTGTTTGCCCTCATCAATTCACTTTGCTGAAGGACAGTCTAAGTCTATTTCGGTTAATGCCCTATGGAACTCATTACAGGGCCATCCCCTAAAAAGATGGGAAAATTCACAGGATTGAAGTCAAGCTCACAAAGCAAGTGACAATATATATATCATTAGTCCTGTTGGTGAGGTAGTTATTCCCCTGCCCTGTGATGAGGTTCAAATATAGAACATGTGGACTCAGTATTTTGCAAAATATTTGTATTGTGTTGTATAAAATTATATGAGCAATAAGATCTACCAGTTACAGATGGTGAGTGTTCTCCTACAAAAGGGCTTCTCTATTAGATTGTAACTGTAACTGTAGTGATGGTTTTCTAAAAACTAGTTAGCAACAACTCAGCCCTGAGTCCTTTTGTTGTGTCTGATTAGTTGCCCATAACAGATCTCCTACCTCTGGCCTTGTTCTAGGATTTCTCTTTCTGCAGTGTGAACAGCCTTGTCTTTTTATCTTTTTTAACCTCACTCTGCTTACCACACATTTTGCCATTTTTTAGCTTCCTATTTTGTGTTATTGAATTGTTCAGTAATGTTATGATTTCATTTACCTTGGAGTAGTTGGTGATAATTAACTATTTGGATAGAAATATAGCAGAATACAGTGTGTGTTGAATCCAGAATACTGATGGAAGGCCGTGGTTTAGAATCAAGCAAAAAAGGAGAAATGCAGTTTGATGTCTTATAAATATCTCCTTTAGGCACCTTTCAAAGATCAAATTAAATTCCCAAAGGTTATTCTTTCTCCTTTACTCTAGATGTTTAAATCTTCTTTTCATACTTAAATACTTTTCATTCTTTTCCAGCTGTGCCTGCACAGTTCTCAGTAAAGTTATTGAATACTGTCTAATTCTTCTTACTGTTTACTATTTTGCATGATAATCTATAGTTCTTACTTATTTAGGCAAACCCTCATTGTTGGAGTAAGATTGTCCTCCAAGTGCATTGTCCTGGCAGTGGGTACATAGGTGACTGTGGAGCTCTCTTCTTGACCCGCATGTTATCCCGCAGTTAAGGCATCAGTCTCCAGGTGGAGGATGATCCTGGTAGGAGTTGGCTGGATGCGCCTTCCTCTTGGCACATTTCTCTCTTTTGCCCTCCATTCATGCCTCTTCAAATTCTACAGCACTTCTGGTCACATCTGACCTCCAGCTAGAGCACTCAATGGCCAGGGCGCTTCTCTCTATATATAATTGGCTGGAGTTACACTTAAAAATGTACCTGTTCCGACTTGCAAACAAATTCAACTTAAGAACAAACCTACTTAACCTATCTTGTTCGTAACTTGGGGACTGCCTGTATATGTTGCTTGGGGAAATTTAAAACTTGCATGCAATCATTTCTTTTCCTAAATTTATGGTGTTTCCAGTTTGAGAATCCCATTCTTATGCCCTCTGTAGAGAGTGTGTGTCAGATTTCAACTCAAAATAGTGCCATGCAGCAGTCCAGAAAGTATGTTTTCTAAGTCCAGTTGTAAACAAGAAAGGCATTCATCTGCACCACATATCGCAGTGTGGAGCAGATACTTTTTACACAAAAATCCAGGGTTCAATCCCTGGCTTCTCCAGTTTTAAAGGAGCAGATAGTAAATGACAGAAAAAAGCTTTTTTGGAAATCTTTCAGAGGTGCTGGTAGTCAGAAAAATCAGTACTAGACTAAAAGGACCAAAGATCTCACTCAGTATAAAGCAAATTCTATGTTTGAATATGCTTAGCAATTGCTAGAATTGAGCCAGTGGAGAAGAACCATTTGAAACATGCTTTCAAAGCAAGAAGTTGCAGGCTGAACACCAGGTAGAGTTGAAAAGGCTTGCCTTTTAAAGCTTTTTTGTGTGATTTTCCAGACAACATTGAGCTTGATGTGTCAGTGTAAGGCATTTCTCACACAAGGCAGGCAAATGACAATTACAGCAGGACAATGCTGTCCTTGCCATAGATTTATCACATGACATTGCTCCTTTCCTGCTAATGTCCCAGTGAGAGACCATTGGAAGACTTTTTTTTTTCAAAAGGGGGTCATTAACAGATTATTTTTGTTTGTAAAAAAAATGATTTTCAGGTTATTTTCTACTGGTAGAGAGGCCGGAAAGAATAAAAATCATGTGACAAATCCAAGGCAAAGACACTATTGCCCTGCTGTAATTGTCATTTGCCTACCTTTTGTGATAAATTCCTAAATCAAATTCCTGGATTCTTGTTCCATTTGATGAATTGGGCATTCAAAAGCTCACTTTTAACCACCTGTGGTTGAATCTAGACAACCATGCAAAGCTGTCTCATGGCAAGGAAATTCTGATTCGCTTGGCAATGGGAATATGTTTTCTCTTCACAATTATAATTTTGGACTCTTTCATAAAAGGATCCAAAACTACCTAAAGGATAGAAGAAAATGCTGACAAAACTATCCACTACTACAATTTTTTTTTTAAAAAATCTTGGCATTAGAAACAGAAATAGGAACAAGCTGATTAAAACTGCTGGTAGCAAGGGTGATTACCCATTTGGGGGGAAAACATCAATATAGATAATAATTGGAAGGGGTTATGGGATAAACTGGACTAAAGTAATAGAAATGAAATGAGATTTAATAGTATGAATTAGAAGAATATTAAAACAAAGTCTTTGGGGGCCCTTGGGAGCTAATAATGAGAATTTTTGTTATCTGCTGGGAACTGGAAGCTGGAAGCAACAGGAGGAAAAGAGACCTGGGGTCTTGGTTAATCACAAGATGATTATAAGCCACTAATATTATAGTACGGCAAAAAAAACCAAGAAATGCAATTCTACAATGTGTCGGCCTAATTTTTCCAGAAGCGACAGGGAAATAATGCTACAGTTTAAGACATTTGTACTTTTTTCTAGACCATGTCAAACTGACAATGACAATTTGGTTGACATTTTAAAGCTGTGGATGCTTTTGTTATGTTCTGTAGCAATAGAAATAACTGGGGAGGGTGGGAGGCACACTCATTTTCATAGTCATGGGCAGAGGATTTGATCTTAGGACCAGATGTAAACAATGTGACAAAATTGCTGCCACTGCCCATGCCTGTTCCAAAGCCCAGCACAATAGGATAGCCTTTCCTCTCCTCCAACTAATTCCCTCTCCAACACACACTGGGGGAGCAAAAGAGTCAGTTTGTGATTTATAGCTTGATTAGTATGTCTGATTCCTTCATATATCCCCTTAGAGCAGTATTTCTCAACCTGGGGGTCAGGACCCCGGGGGGGGGGGGCGTTACAACGGAGTGTCTGAGAGGTTGCCAAAGACCATCAAAAACACAATATTTTCTGTTGGTCATGGGGGTTCTGTATGGGAAGTCTGGCTGGCCCAAGTCTGTATGGGAAGTCTGGCCCAAGTCTGACCGCATCTCCGTTTATGAACCCACACGTTCACTTCGTTCATCTGGAGAGGCCCTGCTCGTGATTCTGTGTCGCAGGCGCGTTTGGTGGGGACACGAGATAGGGCCTTTTCTGTGGTGGCCCCCCGCCTCTGGAACACCCTCCCAAAAGATCTTAGACAGGCTCCTACATTGGCAGTCTTTAGAAAAAACTTGAAGACCTGGCTGTTCCGATGCACCTTTCCAGAATAGGAATCTCCAATAACAAGTCCCAGAATCACTTTCGTAGAACTAAGATTGTTGCACACTGCACACTGTACTTGCCCTATAATCCCCACATACCACCTGTCACATCAGCACTTTTAATCCTGTACCCACTACTCTGGCCTGGCCCAGTTTTTATAGTGTTTTGATGTATTGTTTATTGCATGTCGTTATACTGCTTTAACTGTTTTTAATTTGCTTTAGGTGTTGTGTTGTTGTGTTGTGTTTTGAGGCCTCGGCCTTTGTAAGCCGCATCGAGTCCTTTGGGAGATGCTAGCGGGGTACAAATAAAGTTAATAATAATAATCTATCCTTGGTGGGGTTCAAAATGCTCTTTGATTGTAGGTGAACTATAAATCCCAGCAACTGCAACTTCCAAATGTCAAGTCTATTTTCTCCAAACTCCACCAGTGTTCAGATTTGGGCATATTGAGTATTTGTGCCAAGTTTGGTCCAGAGCCATCATTGTTTGAGTCCACAGTGCTCTCTGGATGTAGATGAACTACAACTCCAAAACTCAAGGTCAATGCCCACCAAATGCTTTCAGTATTTTCTGTGCGTCATGAGAGTTCTGTGTGCCAGGTTTGGTTCAATTCCGCCATTGATGGAGTTCAGAATGCTCTTTGATTGTAGGTGAACTATAAATCCCAGCAACTCTCAAATGACAAAATCAACACACACACACCCCGCACCCCAATCCCACCAGTATTCAAATTTGGATGTATTGGGTATTTGTGCCAAATTTGGTCCAGTGAATGAAAATACATCCTGCATATCAGATACTTACACTATAATTCACAATAGTAGCAAACTCACTGTTATGATGTAGCAGCAAAAATAATTTTATGGTTGGGGTCACCACAACACAGGGAAATGTATTAAGAGGTTCTGGCATTAGGAAGGTTGAGAAACACTGTCTTAGAGAGAAATTAGGATCTGTAATTTAAAAATATATACAAAGTGAATCTTTTTATCTGTTTGGATTCAGTGACTCTGGCATAATAAATTACAAGGAAAGGTGGAAGGGGTTCTTATCAAGGTGGCCAATTGCAACATTCACACTTGCCTCAAACAGACAAGAGTTCTTTTTTTTACCTCCCTGGTTGCCTGCCATAGATGTGGATGCAACGCCGGGAGAGAATGCTTCTGGAACATGGTCATACAGCCCGGAAAAACTCACAGCAACCCTTTTCTTATAGCCTTGATGGTTCTCATTGCAATTGAAGTCAGAACAATGTTTTGTTAACCAATGTCATATTGTGTTGGCTATGAAAATGAAATAGATTGCCTGAAAAAAATATATATTGCAAACACAAAAGAGTAATTTTAATCATTCACATTTAGTCATATAAACCTGCATTTTCTATATGTGTAAAATGCCCCCACATATATGTGAAACCTACATATTTATTAATAATCTGCTTTCTTCAACAACAAAAAATGGATTAAACTTTGCCAGGTGATCATGAATGCAGAAAGTGAATATGAGTGGGAAGATGGTCAGTATAGTTGGCACACTGACAGGTTTTTTGATTGCATTTCCAGTTTTTCTAGCACACTTGAATTCATCATAAAATGTATCTAAAGCTGTATAGCTAAAGTCAAGGTTGGCTATTTAAAGTCAGTAAGTGAACTTCCTTTCTCATCTCCACAGCTCTTTGCCAGGTGAACCACTCTGTTCCAATTCCTTTTCTAGCTTTCTCATCAGAAATACCCTTGCCTACCCTTCTTCTTTTCTCCATTTTGTCATGCCACTCTTTCTTCCACTATCACTTCACAATAGTGATACTGCTCCCTTTAGTTCTCTGCCTTGTCAGATTCTTTTCACGGGGCTGTGCTTTCTTTACTTCTGGGTCTTTGCATTTGTTTTGTTTCTCTGTAGGATTCCAGTTGTTCAACCAATGGCTATGGTTCAACCAATGGCCCTTTAGTTTGCCCATCTTACCCTGACATTCAAACAATTCAGTCAATCATTGCCAGGGGCTTCATTGCCATTTTCTCAACACTAACATTCCTCAATGGGTTACAATAGAGATGTTATCAAATATGGAAAATATATGCCTTCTAAAAATTGGAGACCATTCATCAAAATCATTAATCAGTCTTTAAAAGGAACTATATATAAACTTTCAAGATTTTTTACCTTCCAGATTTTCATCTCTTGCATTACTTTTTCTGCAACTGAAAAAAAACATAGCTCTTATCTTCTACAACAACGTCTATTTACATGATCCATATAGTTCACAGGTTCACAAATGTTTGTTATTTAGTTAAATTTCATACACTCCCTGAGAAAAAGTGATGCTATCCTGTACTTGGAAGTGAAATTAAAATACTCGCTTTGTATTAATTTTGTTTATATTTGATGTCTATGTTGGGGTAATATATTTCTTTAATATTCCAATTTTATTTTATTTTTTAAAGAATGAATGTACTGATTATTATGTTGGAGTCATGGTAATTGCTTTTGCATTAATTATCTTTAGATTAAAATCAGCATACCTGGGCATTTTATATTTTCTGTGTTTATTAGTGCTCCTGAATATAGCAAAAGAAAGATGACATGCCATTTATTGCTTGATTTCTTAATTGAAGTAATTTAATAATCACAAATCAAGTCTTTTCTTTAGAATGTGACAGAAGAGTGAGGAAAGAAATGCAGAATGGAATGATAGGCAGAGTCAGATGAGACAGTCAGTTAGGAGTCAGGTCAGAGACAGTTAGCAAAAGGTCAGAGTCTGTTGAGATATAGGGCAGGGTGATTTAGTGAGAACCGGGGGCCAGACTTAGGGTTACACCCAAAGATGGTTAGAAGGCAGAGGTAATTAAAGCAGAAATGGGAACTGAAAAGATTCGTTATAAGGCAGAAGTAAACAAAATCCAGAAAATTATCTTACCTTATTAGAATCATTACTCCTTTTGCCAGAAGTTGTGCTCCATAAATAATTATAAGTTTTATGCAAAGTTTTTAAACTCCCAGAATCTCTAGAATTTAAGTTATAATTCCCCTTCACCCACCATAGCAATTTTCTAAGATCTGGTTAATGCTTTCACTAGGTTTTTGGGTAGTCTAAGGTTGTCATATCCCATCCCATGCATGGCCTTTGAAGTACACAGACATGGATCTAAGAAATGAATGTCCTAATGTTCTGTGAAAATCATGGCAGCAAGTTATTTTGGAAGCTGTAAGTGATACTTGGATCATCCAAGGGTTTTAACCAGTAACCTGTAGGGAGCAAGATCATATTGACTTTTCTATAGCTTTCCTATGGAACCTGGTATTATTTCTCTGATATCTAAACAAGAGGTATCAACACATGTTTTCAAAAAATATATATCTGCAAATAGCATTTAGCAGAATCTGAGGATTATAATGCAAATGTTTAATTTTGTTACTGGTCTCATAATGTTCTTGTTAGGACACAACTAAAATACAAGATGGCTGTTGGACTTAAGATGTGGAATCATCAGAATAGAAAATAATCAAAAGGGAGATACAGCTTTTCCGAATGAGAAGATCGCTGTTTGAGGCCGAGCCTTATCTGTATTTGAAGTAGATGTTGAAAACGTTGTAGTGACGTGACCATAGCAGTAAGTGAAGAATCAAAAACATGAACAGAATTGGGACACAGAAAACTGACGCGAGACAAAACCAACCTACTACAGAAGGAGGGGACAGCTGAGATGAGAGATTTATTGTTGCATGAACAAGAGAAAGGAGAGGATAAGGATTATACATTTATAATTGTGTGAGTGTCGCAATCCTTTAATCCAGTTACGAGGGCATGTCCTGATGGCAGCTGCCTGCAGCCTTGGTCTGGGAAATAGCCTGGGAAAACACGGGGCCCTGGACGCTCCTGGATTTCCAAATAGCAAGACAGCTGCATAAACTGCACAGTTTTCACCAGTCTAGTCACCAACACACAGGCACACACATAGACAGACACACAAACCATCCCACGGTTGGACTCCAGGGAGACCAGCACAGGCCAAGAGAGCCTTCAGCACATAGAGAAGACATTAAAGTCAATGGCAAAAGCTGATTTGATTGTAATAAAACCCGAGTTTTGTCCAAATCCCAGCAGTGAAGGAAATTATGGTGCAAAAGCCGTACATTAGATATATCATTTCAAAAGAATCTGTAGAGGGATTTCCTTTTTTTTTAATGCACCTGGGAATTGTGCATGAATAATTCAGTCGTGTGTTTTATGGCCCTCAGCGACAGAGTTGCAACTTTTTAAAATGTGAAGCCCTTAAAAGAGGTTTCTACGTTTCTATTTTGGAAGTCTTCGTGGTCACACTGCCTTTGTGGTTACGGTTAGAGCTTCAGCCAGATGTGGGGTTTCAAAGTCCTGTCCTTTCACTTTATTTTGAGGCAAAGGAGAGTGGCATTTATGGTACCAGGATGAGGCTGTGGAGAGGCGAGGAACAGGGGATGGCCATCATCATCATCACAGTGCTTTGTGTGGCTGCAGCAACCTGAAGACAATTTCTGCTTGTGTGCCTTGCATACAAAACAGATTGTATCCACAAAGCTGGAGTTGTTTCTGAACCGGGGCTCAACTTGAGCAGTTCAGCTCAAAACATCCATCTTGGAGGGGAGGACAGATCTGTGTCATTAACTCTGCGAGGACAAGCCATGAAGGTGGAGGGAATCCCACCCTTTGGCTTGTTTTGTGCGATCCTTCTCCTGAGATGAAATTTGTGAGGGCTTTCATAGCAGCACAAGACTGAGGGACTGCCTCTCTCAGCATATGGCTGTGAGGGGAGCGCACACAAGGTGGCCCCTCATTCAGGCCCCTTCCACACAACTGAATAAAATCCCACAATATCTGCTTTGAACTGGGATATCTGAGTCCACACTGCCATATAGCCCAGTTTATTGCAGATAATGTGGGATTTTATACAGCTGTGTTGAAGGGCCCTCAGTTAAACCAGTTTCTGCCTTGATATTCTGGGCTGTGTGGGAGGGCCCTCAGATGTGGAATCCTCACTTGAATGGGAGGTTTCCACGCTTCAAGAACCCTCAGAGTCGGGGCTTTTTCATCTCTCAAGAGTTGAGAAATGAACTTCTGGTCGGACCCATCCACACTGCCATTACCGTGCAGACTGAGGTGCATTATGTGACCAGTGTATATTCATATCATACAGCTTGGAAATGGATTATATGGCAATGTTGACGTGGCCTGAATGTGACTGCGGGGGCCCTTCTATACAGCCATGTAACCCAGAATATCAAGGCAGAAAATCCCACAATATCTGCTTTGAACTGGGTTGTCTGAGGCCCCTTCTACACACCTGAATAAAATCCCACACTATCTGCTTTGAATTGGAATATAGACTCAGATATCCCAGTTCAACGCAGCTATTGTGGGATTTTCTGCCTTGATATATGTCTGTGTGGAAGGGCCCTGAGTCCACACTGCCATATATTCCAGTTCAAAGCAGATAATGTGCCTGTATGGAAGGGCCCCAATATTGTGTCACTGAGGCTAAATAGTGAGGGACCAGAATCCCTCATTAAAAGATTACTTTCCCCCCTCCCCCTTTAAAAGGGGTGTGAGGAGAGGAGAGGCAGTTTCCATAGTTAGAAACAAGATTGTCCAGGCTTATATGGCACTGTGGACTCAGATAACCCAGTTCAAAGCAGCTATTGTAGGATTTTCTGCCTTGATATACTGGGTTATATGTCTGTGTTATATGTCTGGCCCTGATCCCATACTGCCATATATTCCAGTTCAAAGCAGAAAATGTGCCTGTGAGGAAAAGCCCCAATATTGTATTGTCAAAGGCTTTCATGGCCAGAATCACTGGGTTCTTGTAGGTTTTTCGGCCTATATGATCATGTTGTGAGACCTCACAACCCCTGAGGATGCTTGCCATAGATGCAGGCGAAACGTCAGGAGAGAATGCTTCTAGAACATGGCCATACAATGCCTGTAAAAACTACAACAACCCGGCCCCAATACTGTGTCACTGGGGCTAAATAGTGTGGGACCAGCATCCCTCATTAAAAGACGCCATTTTCCCCTCCCCTTTTAAAAGTGAGGTGAGGAGAGGCAGTTTCCACAGTCAAGAGACAATCAAGGTCGAGGCTTTTATTTAGTCTTTCTTTCCGACTGAAAAGAGTGTAGTTTTTGCCCCTACAACACAAAGTCCTATATCCCAGAATATCAAGGCAGAAAATCCCACAAGATCTGCTTTGGACTGGGTTATCGGAGTCCACACTGCCATATATTCCAGTTCAAAGCAGATCATGTGGGAAGGGGCCTAGGAAGGAGGGAAGCGGCCCCTCTCTTTCGAGGCATCGTCGTCGTCGTCACTCGGGGTTTAAACCGAAGGCGCGCGCGCACAGAGAGAGAGGCGAGAGAGAGAGAGAGAGAGAAGCAGGCAGAGCCAGGCACCCGCTCGTTTGCTCGCTCGCTCTCCATTCTCCTCCTTGCCAGGCGGTGCCTGGATTGAGACGAGGCGCATTCATTCTCTCCCCCCAACTTGTGGGGTTTGTGGCTCACAGCCTGGGAAGGGGCTGCTGCTGCTGGTGGTGCTCGGAGCGGCAAGGGTTAAGGCTGCTGCTTCTTCCCCTCCGCGGTGTCAACACAAGAGGAGCCTCCTCCTCCTCCTCTTCTTCTTCTCCTCGGCTGTGTAACACGAGACACGCCGCCTCAACTTGGAAGCAGCATCCAGGCGGAGAAGAAGGTGGGCTCCTGGTGGGGGAAAAAGGAGCCGATTTCGACCCTTTCGGGGAGCAGTTGCAGCGCCCTTTTCTCCAGCAAGAACCGCTTATTAGGTAAATGCATTTGGGGGGGGGGGGGGGGGAAGGATTGAAGGATGGGAGGGAGATTCCGAGTCCCTATTCTGCGGAATAGGGAGGAAGGAGGCACGCAAAGAGAGAGCGGCGTTGGAAACGAGGGCTCCCCAACTTCGCAGCGAGGCAGAGACACCCTCCCTAGAGTGGGAAAGAGTCCGGCTGAATGGAGAGAAGGAAAGGGCAGGATCTGCACTGCCTTGTAATGCAGTTTGCACTGTCTGGTCGGTGCTCTGTGGATCTACACGATGCAGTTCAGGCTGCATTCTGCGATTCCACACTCAAACTGCATTTATGGCCGTGCAGATTCCCTGACTTGGAATCCGCCGCAATTCTTTTCCCCCTGGCTTTGTCCTTTCCACACTGACCCTCCTCTCCACTGCCGCTATCAAGTTGAAACTGCATTATCATGTCTGTGTGGACTCGTGTCTGTGTAGGCAGCTACTTCAGCCAACGTTGGATGCAATGAACCATCTTACGCTTCGGGTTGCTGTGAGTTTTCCGGGCTGTATGGCCGTGTTCCAGAGGCATTCTCTCCTGACGTTTCGCCCACATCTATGGCAGTCATCCTCAGAGGTTGTGAACTCTGAGGATGCCTGCCATAGATGTGGGCGAAACGTCAGGAGAGAATGCTTCTGGAACACGGCCATACAACCTCTGAGGATGCCTGCCATAGATTTGGGCGAAACGTCAGGAGAGAATGCTTCTGGAACACGGCCATACAACCCGGAAAACTCAGCAACCCAGTGATTTCAGCCATCGATACAGCTTATGGTTTTAGTGCCTTTTAATTTATAAGAATTTATCATGTGGTAAAGGTGTGTGATGTGTAGCATTATGTTTACTTAAGTTTAATTTTGGGTTTTTCCCAAGTTTTCCAAGTTCATATTGGGATTGTTTTATCCACTGCCCTTGATTTGATTTGTCATTTGTTCTCGGCATTGAATGTTAGCCACTTTTGTCACTTCTGTTGGAAACTGCCCTGAATCCCTTTGGGGAGATAAGGTGGGTTACAAATAAAGTATTATGATGATGATTATTATTATTATTTGATACACAACAAGATTAGTGAGAAATTAGTGAGAAACAAGATTACCATCCTGGCTGTGGTATTGGATCACATGTCGGACACTTCCCAAGTGTCCAGGACTAATTATTATTAGTATTATTATTATTATAGTATTATTATTTGATACACAACAAGATTAGTGCACAGCAAACAAGATCACTATCCTGGCTATGGTATTGGATCACATGTCGGACACTTCCCAAGTGTCTAGGACTAATTATTATTATTATTATAGTATTGTTATTTGATACACAACAAGGTTGGTACACAGCAAACAAGATCACTATGCTGGCTTTTATATTTGATCACACATCAGACACTTCCCAAGTGTCTAGGATTAATTATTATTATTATTATTATTATTATCATCATAGTATTATTATTTGATACACAACAAGGTTGGTACACAGCAAACAAGATCACTATGCTCGCTTTTGTATTTGATCACACATCAGACACTACCCAAGTGTCTAGGACGTTATTATTGTTGTTATTATTATGATTTTGTGAGTCTACACTGGATATATAATGTAGTTCCAACATGATGGGGCATCTCACACTGTGGTTCTGTCTTGCTGGCTCGATTAAAGCTCAGTTTTGTGAAAAGGGCAAGGGATAACATACCTTTCGCTATGGAATTGCCCTCTTGTGAGAATAACAGACCTCGTGGATGGCTTTGGTTAGCAGCCTCTGTTTGTGTTTCTCCCCCCTTCCCTTTCTCTTCCCTTTCCCAACCAAGTCCATAAAGACAGAGCTAACTTTATAACTGTGTAGGTCAAAACAGTAAGGGAGCAGGCTTGGATTGATTTAGAAATAATGGTTAAATGTTGCCTGTAAACTCAGGAGTCCCCCTTTGACGTTTATGGCTGGGTCTGGAAAAAATAAGGCATGCCACTGTTGTAAACAGTCACAGGGTCCTGTGCCTTTTTTATTTCTAATCCAAGCTCCTTTTTTCTCTCCTGCTGAACACCCAATACACGATAGTAGGCGCAGAATCCACAGGCACATGTGTCACAAAGTCATCCTGGGCGCTTAAAGCTTAATATAATCAAATTCATTGCCTAAAGATGGTGTAGCTGAAGATTTGATCCTTTTCCACTGAAGTGGAAATACTTTCAGTAATTGAAAGCAGATTTGTGTCTGGAGTTGTACAAGCCAAGGGGTTTTCATTTTCAAAAATAAACCTTTTGTTCTCCAACTTTTGAGTGTGTTTGAATGAAGCATCCAGGAACAACCATTTGCTTATTGTTTGAGATCTATTAGGATTACTTGGCAGAGAAAGAATATCAGAATTCAATGCATTTTAAAGAACCGGTACATTATATCATGGCTCTGTCCAAGTACAGCATTTTGTATTTTGTATTTTTTTTCTTTTAAAAGAATAAATAATCACAAACAGTATGTTTGCATGTCAGTTGAAAGTATTGGCTCTTAATATATTTTCTCAGCCTCTTCACATTTGGTTGTACAAGATTATTTCAAAATCAAGAGAAGGTTGGCTGTGAAACTTTTATGGCATACTGGTCAACTTCACCAAATAAATAAGGACAGCTGCTCCTAGTTTACTTTTGTTTCTTTTTTTTCTGGCTATTATCGCAAAAAGAACCTTTTAAGGGATGTTGTCATTGAACACTCTGGTAGGAGATATACTTTCTGAACCTTCAGGCAAAGTATAATCTGCCCCTGACCTGTTTAGGAATTTGTAAATTTGAGTACAATGGGGTTTAAGAGGGGGTCTGTTTTGCCATTGTGGGTCTTTTAAACAGCAAACTAAATAGACAAAGAGCCCTTCCACACAGTCCTATATCCCAGAATATCAAGGCAGAAAATCCCCCATTATCTGAGTGTGGACTCAGATAACCCAGTTCAAGGCAGATATTGAGGGATTTTCTGCCTTGATATTTTGGGGATATAAGGCTGTGTGGAAAGGCCTTAAAATTACATGGGGAAAGTTGAGAGAGAGAGAGAGTGAAAGGAAGATCTGGGTCGCTGCTCTGCAGTGAATAGAGAACATCTCTGTGTACAGATTGCCTGATGATGGAATGAGTCAGTATTACCTTTTTCATCTTTTTATAACCAGAATTAAGGTGAGTCAGTCAATTTGCATCTTATTCCTAATTCTAATGTAATTGCTTCTAAAAACCATTGGGTGGCCTATCTGGTTCAATTTTTGCAGGTTTTTGAAATCACTTCGCAAAACTATTACATGATAAAACAGATATAAGAAAACCTCATAAGGATGCTTTTCCGTCCATGTGTTTATTTCAAAGTCAGATACCTCCTTTTTTTTATTAACACATTATTTCAGGAGACGGTGTTAAATGCTGCTTGGTATCATTTTCTTTTTCAAATACATCCGGAACACTAAAAATTCTCAATAGAAATCTCTATAATTAATAATTTGGAGGAAATCATTGTTCTTGCTTTGGTATTGATTCATAATAATATTAGAGACATTTGTTTTCTTCTTCCCCAATAAAAGTTTGGATGGACAAATGATCCCAGTATACTGGGAAATTAATTTCTTATGCTGCACAGTAGTAAATGTCTAAACAGAGTGATCGCTGTAATTGATGCTATATGACAGTCCCCGAGTTATGAACATTCGACTTAAAAAGGACTCATAGTTACAAAGGAGTATGAGACAACAGGACATGAGAAAAATCTACCCATAGGAAGGGAAATTCACTCCTGAAAGAGTTATCATGGGGAAAGGTGTCTTCACTGAGGCTGTCTCATCAATTCTTGATTCCACAGCAAGCCAAATTTTTCAAAATCCAATTATCACAGGGACAGAAAGTGAGGTAAAACCTTCTGAACAGGGGCACAGACAGCAAAACAAACACCACAGGGCTGTTAACCCTTCCCTATGCTATCCAAAGCTAATATACTCTATGTGTGTGTATACATACATACATTTTTGGCTGGAGCCTGTTGCGATTTCCATACAAATTCAACTCAAGAACAAACCTACAGAACCTGTCTTGTCTATAACTTGGGGTCTGTCTGCTTACTCTAGGTGTTTAGTTCTTTAGAAAATTCATGAGAGAAAAGTTGCAAAGCATAGGAAACTGGCAGTAAATAATGTAAGATGACCCAAAATAAAGAATACCATAAATGTTGTATTTTCCCATTTGTTCCAGTGCCTTTCCAAAGGTTCAACAAGACTTGTGCAATTAGTGAGGGAAAGATCCGTTTTCAGCCATGATCAACAATTAAAGGATCAGAATTCAGAACTTCATGTTTTGTTTATAACTACCATGTTTTGTATGCTTTACAGGCCATTCTTTGAATTAAACAATAGTGACTAACAATAACCAGGCTTTCCATAAAATGAATGTTTGTGAAGTAAATACACAGAATACGATAGCATGCATTCACATGCTCTGAATGGAAACATGGGAGCTTGTTTTCCTTGCACTGTAGAACAGTTTTGATATGAATGAGCACAATCCAGTGCAGAGTTCCCCTGTGACCTTCTTAGGCCTCTGAACTAAATGAGACCAGGGCTGCATCAGAAGGACAGAGGAAGAGGTTGAGGCTTTGTGGCCTGTTTTTTGGCAGCTTAACGAAAGTCAGTGTACTTTTATTATAGACTGTTGCAACCTATTTAAATGCACATTCCATATGGAGAACCATTCATCTTGCGCTTCAGTTACAGCTTTAATTTAAAGGTCTATTCTGTGAAATATTGTTTTTATCAGTACCCTTGATATTACACTTTTTAGTACTTATTCCTAAAAGCCTTCTTCTAAAAATGCAGAACTGAGTTGAACCAATTTAAACGTTGCATTATAAATATTTACAGTATTCAAAGAAAATTAATTAAACTTTTAAAATATTCAGTAGTTATACACACATAAGTACATGAAGCAACAATAAATCTTTTATCCCTTAGAGAAAGACCCACACATTAAAATGTCTTGAGGTTTAATAGCATGCAAAGATAGTTGTACATGACTGGAAAGAAGGCTATCATAAACCCCTTTGCTAATGCACTCTGTTAAAGTTGAAATTGCAATACTGCAGAATAAGCAGATATATTCACAGTAAGCGGTATTAACTGTATTAACTCTTTTGTTCCTCTTAAGGGGTTTAGAGAAGTTTGTAACTTGAAACTTTGGATATGTCTTCAATAAAGAGTGTGCATTCGATAAAGTACACTGCCATATTTGTTGTGTATTTATATTCACTTTGATGGCTTTGTCAACACTGTCCATACTAAGATAGCTGGCTGGAAATAACCAGATGGATAAACAATTTGTTGAGCACCTTAACAAAGTCAGGTAAAATGGATCTGAATCTTCAGTTAGGGAAAATTAGATTTTATTTCATCTAATAGCCAGAAAAATGTTTTGGTACAACTCTATTATTAAAAGATGAAATTGAAATCAGATTGTTTTTAAATTTCCCATATAGAGTTTTGCTGCTAGCATCAGAGGTTTGCCTATTTTAAATGCTGTATAACACAGGCAGAAGGATGTTATACTAGCGGTTTGCTTGTGAGCTTCCTGTGGGCATCTAGTTGGCTGCTGTGGGTACAGAATCATGGACTAGATAGGTCTTCCTTCATTCTTTTGTTGCATGTTTCTGATGTTCCACTAATTTTAATGAGATTTACATTTACGCAGTTGATTTGTGTGATTTCATAGGATGACAGCAGTAGATAATAATATCTGCATTTAAGAGAATTTTGCACGCAGGAGGAAACAATATTTGAAAAATGTCTAGCAAGCTTTTTGACCAACTGTTTTACATTGACCACAGACCAAAATGAAAATAGCTATTTTTAATTTTAGGGTATTTATAATTCAATTATGTCTGTAGAAATAACAGAAAATATATATACAGTTTGAGCTCTCTCTTTTCTTGTCTTGCCAGCAGGCATGAGAAGACAGGCACGTGGCCATCATAATTCAAAGCTTTTTACACTATTTCATGAATTTTCTTTTTTTGACCAGTAAGTCACATTGTACAGAGCAAACTGCTTTTCAAACTTTCTCTAAGACTCAAAAATAATTTTCTCTGAGGAATGGGAATTACTGTTTGTAAAGGAAAGCAGTCTGATCAAAGATTTTTCCAATTTCTAATCAAAATATGAACTTGATAAACAAATTTCCTGTATTTATAGAGAAATTGGAAAAAAAATTCCCATAGGTTTCCATGAAGTGATTTTTATTATGTTTCTGATTTTCTTATCTTGTTTAGTTATGTTTTTATTAGATAAATTGTTTTTTGTTTGATGTGTATTTTTCTGACTTGCTTGGTATAATTTCTACTGTACAATTTAGTCAAAATGGCAGTAAAACTGAAGTATATATAAATGATGTTCCTGGGTGGATGTGTATGTTTGTAATGCACATTTCTAATTTATTGTCTTAACTCTAAATGAAGAATTCGATACATGTAATTGATACAATTTTTGTTTGATTGCTCGGCAAGAATAGGCCATTTTCTTTATAGGCTAAGCTGGATTTTTTTTTTAAAAAAAAAGGTGAATGTGAGTATACCTAGCTGTAGTAAAACAAATGCATTAGATGAGTTTTCTGCAGGTGCAATCCTTTTCCATTTTCTACACCACAGGTCAGACTCTTGCATCAGTCTGTCAATATCTAGAAGGCATCAATTGTAAAGTTCTATGCCCTTGTTCAAGTTGGATTTTAAATGGCTACAGTTAATAGGGAGGAACACTTACAATTATGGAAAGACTTCCCTGTGTCTTGACGCTGACTGCAGAAAAAGTCCAGAAATTGGATGTACACATTTAGTCTATAATATTCCATTGGTTTTGGTGATGTTGCCTGGATGTTGCTTTTACAAGTCTGCCTTAAACAGATGCAAGGAATCCTAACTTCTCCACCCATAGACTCCACCGCTGATCTTGCTGTGTCAAAGATTTCCTGAAATTCTTTCACAGATTCTGTGTGCATTTCCCTGGCCTTTTCTAACAGATTGTCAACATGTTTGCAGCAGACTACAAAAAATGCCGATATTTGCTCTTTGTAATGTTTCTAAGCTAAAGGGATGACGACAAAAGCTTTCTTAGGGTATGTATGGTTACTACAGATTCATCATTCAGAATAGCTAAAAGAAGTTGTCCAGCTTGTGAAGAAGTCTCACTGTTGTATAGGGGACTCTCTTTGAGTTCTTCGAGTGTTCTTACCACCACACTATACAGTTCAACAAAACATAAAACTACATCATGTTGCTCAACCCAGAGGGTTTCACAGAGCAGCAACCGGTGGTTTGCTCGTGATTCAGGGAAACAGTCTTTTCTATTTTTCTTCAGCAGTTCCAGTCTGATGGATTATGTTCTGAAGAAATTGCACATAGATGATATTGATCTTTAGTAGTTTCTGACAGGTGGAATGCTACAATTCTTTGCTAAGACTAGCTTTAGTGAGTGAGCAGTGCAGTGCATGTAAACAGCCATTGGATACTTCTGTGATATAATTTCCTGTGCACCACTAATATGATCACTCATATTAGCAGCTCCATCATAACCCTGTCCACACAGGGATTGCAAGTTCAGCCCAATTTTCCAGTATTTTCAAAATACTGCCTGCAAGTCCTCCACCTATCATATCACTTTATCTTCACAAAGCCTATAAAGTCTTCTCTTTTTCCTGCAGCTTCAACATCAGCATATCTTACCGAGAGCAAAACCTGGTCTGGGGTACTCACATCCAAAGTTTAATCTGCCAAAACAGAGAAACACTGTGATGTATTGCATCTTAAAAAAAAATTATCTTGTCACCACAGATGTCTATTAGTTCATTTTGTAATTGAGGACTAGTATACTGGGCATTCATAGCTTCAGTTTTGAGATGACTTTTCAGGCCAGTGTCTCCTGATCTGGCAGAAGATCTCAACAAGGCCCTGAAATTACTGTCATTGTGCAAAGCTTCTTCACAGGTAATAAGTTCTAAATCATTGCTCGCTCGTAAAGCCAGTTCTAGTCGGCCACAAACGACAAGAGTTTCCACAATTGGCAGAAGTTTCTTTTTTCTTTCCTCTCATATACTTTATCATGATGTCACGTAACATCAATGTGTTTTCTACTGTGAATTAGGAAGACGTTTTCAGCCAAGCACAAGTTGTTCCAATAGTACTCTGTTTTTTGGTGTCCATTGAAGACTTGTATTGCATCTTTCCATTGCACAAATTGTTTAGTAACCAATGCACCAAGCGCCTTATCCACAACACCACATAGTACTTACAGAGTGCCCCTTGTACATAAAATGAGTAGTAAACCAGGGAAATCCATTGAACCATTGAGTTGAAAACTTAGATTCCTCTTCATACCCACAGGAAATATATACCCTGGCAATGGAGCCTGTGGATTTTGCACTAATTGAGTCTTTACTTGGTCATCAGAAACAGTCTTGTTCATATAAAGTCCAAGGTCTAACAATGAAATAGCTTTTTGTCTTTGCTCGTGTTCTGTGGTTTATTTGGCAAGGCTTGGATTAGATGAACCAGTAGTAGACACCTCAGTTTTCTGGAGTTTTCACCTACAATCCAGGTGTGCATGCTCTGGGATCTTAATCAGTACCATCTGCTACAGTGGTTCTCAACCTGCTGCCTTCTTGATCTTTAATATTTGGCTTTTTCTTTTTTACCATGAACTCAACAAAGTTCAGTTGCTTTGATAGACATTTAGACATCTTCTGGAGTCAGGTGGATAAAAGGAAACATTTACAGCAACTCAAACTAGCGGACAATTGCACAGTAAGATTTCTATGTTTGGAATGACCCACAGCTGCTTTCATGCCTTCCTTTTTCTGCCCCAGTGGGAGGAGCAAGAAAGTGGATGTAAGAGAGAGCTTTGAAAGGGGGAAGATAGCAGTAATATGACTGCTTTCAGGAGTTTTAAAAATAATATTTCAGACACTATTGAAGATAATTACATGGGGTAAAAACAAATGAACTTGCATAATAACATCTATAATTGTGTCCAAATTTCACAAAAAGGGTTGATTAGAATCATAGATACAGCATTTTAATAGATCTCTTATCTAAAAATCAAGATCTATGACCCGCATATATTATTATATTTTTAGAAATCACATAAAAATACCTTTAATCTGGTACCTAGTTATTCAAAAACTCCTTGATAATTTAGGAGAAATTAAAGTATAAACTTTTTAAGCCAGGACAAATATACTTGGAAACATTGTAAATTGTATTTTAACTTAAAAAAATTTCTTATGGAGTTTATCTTGGGAAGTCCTATTCTGATGTCGGTTTGGGTGGATCATGTCAAAAATGTTGATTAAACATCTGTGACATCAAAAATTGGTTGCTTCCACTATGCCAGCTATTGCTGTTATTGGTGTACATTGGTGGAAAGATAGGTAATGATAGTGTGAATAAATTATCAAAATTTGGTTGAGATAGTGCCCGCAGTTCTGGAGGAAGTTTAATTCTTGCTTCTCATAGATTTAGTATGGGTATATGGTTAACCAGGTGAAATTCATGAGTAAACCAAGTTTTTTTACTTGAAAATTTTTGAAGGGCGTTGAACTTGCCCTTATTTGTCTAAGGGCTTGCCTACAGAATTGTGGGCATAAGCACACCCTCCTATATCCTCCCACCATTTCACAAATGCTCAGACTCTCAGGCACTTGTTATTTAAGAGATGTAATTTTTAACACACTATTGTAAATGACTTGAACATCCATGGATTTTGGTATCCATGGCGGGTCTTTGAACCAAATGCTCGCAAACATTGAGGGTCTGCAGTATTTTTAAACAAGAAATGAACATATATCAATAGGATCAGGAAGCATCAGAGACACGGGTAAGCTATATCATATTTATATTAAGTTAGGACAATGTTTCATTCGTTTCTAATATAAAAATCAAAACTAGTTCTTTACTAGTGACTATTTTGAAAGGAAGGGAAATTACTAATAAAAAAGAAAGTGTTATTATAGAGACTTTGCAAATGGCTTCATTTTCACTATTGAACATTTAAAAAACCCAGAACTTACCATCCTAGAAATGTTGTTTATGTTAATTTTTGCAGAACACTTCTTCTTTCAGTCATAAAAACTTTCCAAGGTAGGAAAAACGTTATCCAGGGAGCTATAAAACATAGTCTGGAACTTTTCTAGTGCTATTTCTTTTTAACTAACACAAAATTGCCTTACGTGACAGAGTTAACATAGTTAACCTTTTATAATTATTTAACCATTATTTCATTAATGTTGCCCCCTGCTTAAACATTGCACATTACTGGGAAAGATACCTGACTGTGCTCTTAAAAGTTTATTTGTCTTTCAATTCCTGTGATAGTAGGGGGCAGTACATCTCCTTAATTATCTTTGTTCAGGGAAATGCTGAAAGGCCAGAGTAGTTAAACAAGCCCATTCAGATTTGTGATAAGGTCGAAGTCAGTTGCAAGGAAAGTGGTTAAATGCATTATCAAATTATTGAGCGCATCAACAGTAACATGACCTTGATGGAGGTGGAAAATGCCATTTGGCTGTTTTATGACAGCCACCATTCTGTCTACATTATCATTGCCAGAAAATTCATCATGTAGCTTTATCATAATCTTCTCTTTTTGTTTTGAAATCTGATTTCCATTTATCATAACTTATCATCGAATTGTTGAAAATTGAAATAAACACTTTTCCTGATTATGATAAATTTCAGTATGCAAGAGGTTAGCCTGTTATTTGGCAGATACTGAAATATTCTTTCATTAAATATTGATGTAACCAGGCTAATGGATGGTTAAGTATCTTTCCAAGATAATAGTTATTTTTATGGTATTCTCCCTTTTTTGGAAATTGTTAACCTATGAAGAGATTGTTGCCAATGTCACTTCTATCTTCTGTAATATTTACAGTTAGAATAATAAAATCTAGAACCGTTAGAAGCTGTTCCAGGCTTATAATTATTCTTAATGACAAGTACTATGTTTTTAAATACATAGTTCTAGTTTTATACATTTATATTCTGTTGATCTGAGTTAAACTTAGACATGCTTACCTGGGCAACTTCCAGAATCCACATATAGTTTTGATGGTTTTATGCACTCTAGCTCATTTCAGTTAAATGCATTCAGACCTTTGTTGAGTAATTTGAGTTAATTCCCACTAGAACTTCAACTTGCTTAACTTAAACTTATATTTAAAAAATGTTTGAAGAATAAGGTTGCAATACTAAGTACCTTCACTAAAAAGTACGTTCCAGTCAAGTTGAGAATGTTTATATAGTTTCATTAATTGCCATGTTAAGCACATGTTTAGCTCCTCTACCCCACTGAGACTAATAATTTAAATCAATGAAACATTGGTGTAAGTTTATTTTTTTTACCTTTATTCAGTAGTCATGAGAAAAATGATGTGGATTAGCTTCAGTCAAGCCCTCCCCTGCTATTATTATTTGCCTGCTAGGAACAAAGTGTATTTTGTTTGCTAGAGTAAGGAGCTTGTTTTTCAGTTTCAGATGCTATATAGCTTCTTTTACAACATACATTTGGGTTTCTGCATCGAAAACTGTATTGTAAGATTTATTTGAATCACAGCTTTGACTGTTTTGGAGTGTTTAGTGTTTAAAACTATTAATATTTAATTTTAACTGCACAAGATTACATAAAAGGTATGCAAAAATAAAATAAAAATCTACACATAAAACACATTAGACTTTTGTCTAAAACACAGCTTCACACAATACAAATTGGTTAATTTTAAAACAGATGTGGTAATTGTCAGCATTTTGATTTGTGTATATAGAGTTAGTAGAATTCTATTACCTTTTTTCAATAGAAGCCAGCACAGCTTACAAGAAGTCCTAAGAATAATGTGGGGCCGTTTCTGTGGCTGCTTCCAGTAATGCCACTTTTCCCTGAAAGGAATACTCTAGAACAGCGTTTCTCAATCTGCGGTTTGGGAGCCATTGGGTGCGGGATTGCAAGGGGGTGTCAGAAGGGTTGCCAAAGACCATCAGAAAACACAATATTTTCTGTTGGTCATGTGGGTTCTGTGTGAGAAGTTTGGCCCAATTCTGTTGTTGGTAGGGTTCAGAATGCTCTTTGATTGTAGGTTAACTATAAATCCCAACAACTACAACTCTCAAATGTCAAGGTCTATTTTCCCCAAACTCCACCAGGGTTCACATTTGGGCATATTGAGTATTTATGCCAAGTTTGGTCCAGATCCCTCATTGTTTGAGTCCACAGTGCTCTCTGGATGTAGGTGAAACACAGCTCCAAAACTCAAGGTCAATGCCCATCAAACCCTTCCAGTATTTTCTGTTGGTCATGGGAGTTCTGTGTGCCAAGTTTGGTTCAATTCCATAATTAGCGGAGTTCAGAATGCTCATTTATTGTAGGTGAACTATAAATCCCAGCAACTACAACTCTGAAATGACAAAATCTGTCCCCAACCCCACCAGTATTCAAATTTGCATGTATTGGGTATTTGTGCCAAATTTAGTCCAGTGAATAAACTATATCCTGCATAACAGATATTTTACATGATGATTCATGACAGTAGCAAAATTACAGTTATGAAGTAGCAATGAAAATAATTTTATGGTTGGGGTCACCACAACATGAAGAACTGTATTAAGGGGTGGCGGCATTAGGAAGGTTGAGAACTGTTACAAAATGCAAGCAATCAACTGTGTGTCTACTGCAAAATAAAGTGCATGAAGCCGATTGGTCGGGCTATGTATGGGGTGATGGCTGAACCTAGAATTTTTAGATACTATTGCAATTTTGTTCAGGCTCAGAAGTGCAGGTGTTCAGAAAGTTGGAAGAAAGAAGCAGAGAGAGACAGACTGATGTGATTTTTGGCTGCTGAAAAGAGGATCTCTCATTTGGACAAAGAAATACCATTTTAAATCTCCCTGAAAAGACATTTAGTGAGTTGATGCAACTGATCATATTGTATATATGTTTTTCTGAATTAAGAAGAGTAAACTACTTGCTCTTTACTGTTCTCATGCGTGGCATACTTTCTTTACCTGGCAAGGCAGTGTGTCGGCTGATCCAACGTGAACTACATGTGGCTTATTTTACATTCTGTCACAAGAACCACTGCTCTAGAAATAATTTAAAGTGTTGCTGGGAGCCACTGGAATTATGTTGCTGAACAAAGTGGCCCTGGATCATTGGGATGGGAAGCAGCAGCATATATAGACCTACTGTAGGTGGTAGAAATGAAGCTCTTTTCCTAGTTAAAAGAATAAAACAGAATGTTTTGGAAGGGAGTCACTTCCAATATGAATGGTAGCAATACCAGGCATTGGGAAGCATAAAAATGCACTTTCCCATTAATTACCCCCTGGGAAAATGTGGCAACAAGTAACAGAATGAACTATGTTTTAAAGGGCAGCAGTCCAAGCTTTGACTTATAATGGTCAAAGATCCTAAAAATAAGCATCTTCTGTTGTAACACCTCTCACCCATCCTTCCTTTATTTTAGCTATGCTCCATGCTAAAAGTAACATTTCTGTGGAGTAGCCAGTTTCCTGTCATATTATTTGAGGTATTCATGCCAGGTCTAAAGGAGGATAATTGTGCATAGTGCATGAAATAAATGAAATGGCAGCAAATAAGGAAGATATGTGAATCTTGAAGAGAGCTGTCAGTTACATTGCACTACGTTGTGTCCACATCGTCAGCACATACAATATTTGTAGATGCAGGGGAAATATTCCAGAAATTTACTGTTAGCACTAAAAGAAGGCTACTTCAATCAAATGTCCTTGTTGGAGGAACCTTGCTCAAAGTACTTGTTGCAGGACAACAATAGCTTTGAATCCCAGGTGCAAAAAAACAACATTGTCTGCAAAGACTCTTGATTAATGTGAGAAAAAGCATAGAAGAGAAGAATACATTAATTACAAGATAAAGGACACTCATTTATGGAATATGTATCATAAAAGCTGTGGCAGACAGCATTTTGATGTCATTAAAAGATTTTGCAATCCCTAGCCCTTCTGGAGCAATTATGATTTTGGCTTTAGTACCTCACTTTGATATACTGGGCAGGGGGTAGCGTGGAAGAAAAATAATGTGTTATCAGTGGGCAATGTGAAGGTGTCACAAGCAAATTTGATCATTTATTTCCAAAGGCCCTAGAAACTGTATATATGTCATTGTCTGAAGTAAGAGATACCTCTGCATTATTTTTGTGTATTGTTTAATTTTATGCAAAGTTATGTTAAACTTTATGATGTAGTGGTTTGGAGTGTGAGACTATGCCTTTGGTGACCAAAGAAGTGTGGGACTCAAGTGCCCCTCCAGGAGGGTAAGGGAAGGCTCTAGGAAGAGTGGGTGTGATTGGGGAGGGGGATATGAGTTTTAAATGCCATTTTAATGTATTTGCCATATTTTAATTCTTTTTTACTCTGTTATTTTTTTTTAACTTTTACATTGCTCATTTTAAAGTGTTTAGTGTGAACAGATGTTAGATGCCTCAAGTCTCCATGGGGAGAAAAGTGGGATATAAATAAAGATTTAAAAAAAACAACAACAGCTCCCACCAGATCCTAGTGACAGCGCAGGCAGTTATGAGGAATGCTGGAAGTTTTGGTCCATCAACTTCTATAAGGCTTTATGATTCATAAACCTGAATTAGAATAATTACACTGAGTTTCTATCTAAGCTTTGTACTTCAGAGGATCAAAGGGGGAATATTAAATTTTGGTAGCCTGGATAAACTACCTAGATGGAATTCTTTATCTGGAGGTGTTACCTTAAGCAATAAGTTGGACTAGATGGCCCATAAGACCTCTGCTAACTGATTGTATGACTGTGATTCCAAAAGTAACTTAGAATTACTCCTGTAGCATTTTGAAGCTCACTGGCTGCTTTTGTGCATCCTGAAAAATGCATTTCAATCTGCTAGACTTGATTAATTTTGCTTATTATGATTATTATTGATTGTGGATCTGCTTTCATTTAAACAGAAAAAAGTAGATGTCTCCGGATATGATTGACTCACTGGAACTCACCATTTACAAGTCATTATCTTTTCTTTCTTTATGTAAGACAGAGATGTCTAGAATTTCCAGGACCGTGTTTATTTCAGACATGAGCAGTGTACATTTATATGAACATAAGTTTTGTAGTGTAATTTTTTGTACAGACTACCTACATATGATCATTGTGTTGTTAATGATAAGCACTATTTGTGGATCAATCACTGGTAATTATATGTAGCCATTTCCAAAGTGCATTACCAGTCATGCAGTATAGTCCTATCCTATTTGGAAGGATATATCTTCAATATGTCTTGCTTTGTAGTAAATGCATTCTGAGACTGCAGGTTTGTATCTGCTTACCAAGCACTTAACCCCATTGGATTCACTGGGTCTTGCTTCTGTATACATGCATATGTGTGCGTGCATATACACACACATTGCACTGTAATGCTGTAGTTCCTTAGCCCTGAAATTATAACTCAGTGTCCTCAGTGATGTTTGATTTACCCCGCCAGACACCTCAAACATTTAAAGTGGCAAAATGTATGTGTCAGGAATGTGACAGTAAGAAGAGCTAGTGTCGCTGATACCTATCTTGAGTACAAAAGGACACCTCTTTCCCCCAAAATACATCTATTAATACTCTTCCCATTGTTGAGATCTTTCACATTACAAACACCAACAAAAAATCAGCCCTGTGAAAGGAGAAAAGCCAAAACGGTTCCGGCCCAAGCTACCTATCCGACCGCATCTCGGCCTATGAACTCACCAGGACTTTGAGATCTTCCGGGGAGATCAATGACAGCCTGGTAAGGTTTGAGTAACATTAGAATCTTTGGCATCCTCTGATTTCCATTAACTTTATCATTGAAGCCTAAGACACATTTTGGGGGATTTTGTAATTTCTCAGTCGCCATGGAAAGCATTGGGCTGCACAGTTGTGGAGTTGTCCTAAAATCTATTTGTGAATCAGTATTATTATCAAACATCAAAAGGAAAAATAACTGAAATATTTCCTCTGCCATTTCTGTGTTCATTTGGAGATTTTTTTTTTCACTGTTCATTAATTTGTGGAAGCACTTACTTGGGAAAAGACATAAATCCACATGCTGTAATTTTTCTGAGCACAAGAATACTCCATTTGTGTATCTGGCTTGGCAGAAAAATGTGTAAATGGTCCCTTTGGCTCCACATCTGAGGAGGCTCATAAACGCAAACAATTTCTTTCCAAGTCAATTATATCTCACGCTTGCTAAATTGGTTCAAGATCTGCTTGTGTCAGACAAGTAACCTAATGAGTATTTTGCTTTTGAGGAAACCACATCCCAGTGCTTAAAGGAGATGAAGGATATGGAGGCTGGAAGATCTTCATTTTTGTAGAATGACAGACTGTTAACAAATCAAATGTTTTTTAAGTGCCTTTTTGTGCATATGCCAGAAAGTGTGAAGCATGAATCCAGTTCTTTGTGCCAAAACTATTGACTTTTTAAAATACTAATTATTTTCTCCAGAATTTTTGAAATAAACAATTATTCTACCATATTATAGTTGTTAGTGTTGTATTAATCCTGAAAGTTAAGCCAAAGTGTTCAAACAGGTGGAATTAAAACCAAGAAAGCGATTCCTCACTATATGAGGAAGTGACTTCAAAAATCATTACAACCTTGAGTTAATTTGAACTCATTATTAAGTCATGCAAATAGAGAAAGAAGTTTGCAAATAGCAGTAGAGACATTTGTTTGATTTAGTTTAGTTCGTGTACCATTTTTCCAAAAAGAAGTTATAGCCATATTGCATCTACTACATCAATGTTTATCACAGTTGAAAAATGCATTTTGTAAATCTTAACAATACTTGAATTTCTGTTGGGTGTCTCTATACCATACTCTTTCCTGGCTTCTGGATTCCTTGAGACTGCTGCCAGCATTTTCGTGAAGCTTGTGGACTCTTAACGTGTACCCTTGTTACTCCAGTCAGTGGCTGTGGAATAGGGGCTCATGGATCCCATTCAGCTACAGTTGTGTAACAGAAAGAAAGAGACATTCCCCTTTCTCCCATGTTGGGTCTTCTTTCTTCCGGTGACAAAACCTTAGCTAGGAGCCTCCCATCTCTGGGCCACAGATTGGGCCATGGAAGCATACCCAGACGGGGCCGTAAGCAGAAAAATATTTCGGGAGGGGTTGAAAATTTGGGGGGGGGGTGATTTAAAATTTTTGCTGGGCGAGGGGGTTGAAACCTGCCTCCTAGCTCATGCTGAAGCAAAGAGCATAGCAGGGGGCAGAGCAACCTTCAATAGCCTGTAGCTCCGCCCCTGTCAACCATCTCCACCAAGTCTGACCTCCTTAATAAGAGCATTCAACACTCCCCCCTCCCAACTTGGTTGCTTCACTACATCGGCTATTGCTGCAAGTAATGACAGTGTGAATAAATTGTCAATATTTGCTTGAGAAAATTTGGGTGCAGGTCTGTAGCCGGGGGGGGGGGGGGGTGCTGTAGCTGGCTGTTCAAAGTGTTTAATACCATACTCTGGAGTGTATAGCGCATGCCTACTCACAAAAAAGAGAACAAGCTGCATTGCACAATGAGTCAGTCAGCATAGTGAGGTATTACATATCCCCATTTGCAATATGAAAAAATGCATATACAGATGTCGTGAAAAATTGCATCAACATATCTTTCCAAGTTTTAATATCTAAAACCTCTCTGAAGCTAAACATTTTGGGGGTATATTGGGCACTATTGCATGATTTTAGAAGCAGTCTGTCTACTCCAAGTACATTTTGACAATGTGTAATACAGATAATGCTTCTCTGTGCCATTTGATGTGGGCATATTTGGTGATACACTATATATTTTGGTTACAATGTATTGATGTATTAGAAAAATATCTGGCATTTCTAGTTGCTCATGTTCTTTTAAGTTACATTCCTGTGATGTGGAATTCAGATGAAGGTTAACTTTGTTGAATCTGCATATTTTTATTCTAGCAAGACAAACATTTGCTTTCTATTGTTCAATGAATAGGAAACGCAACTGCTTTAGCTGTTCACTGACATCTACTTGTGCCTTCATGCTGCCTGTTGGCTTGTGGTGACCTCATGAATTTCATAGGCCTCTGAGGTGGTTTTGCCAGTTAATTTCTCTGAAATACAGTTTAAAACAGCTGATATTTATTGGTAGTCTCCCATCCAATTACCAACTAGGGCTGACCCTGCTTAGCTTCCTGACAGGTTCTGGTGCCTTTATGACAGACATAGGCAAACTTGGACTTCCAACTCCCAAAAATCCCAGCCAGTTTACTAGGTGTTAGGAATTGTGGGAGTTGAAGTCCAAAACACCTGGAGGGCTGAAGTTTGCCCATGCCTGCTTTAGAGTATTTAAATACCAGGCATCAATAAAAATCGAATGCATGGAAATTATTTTTGCAAATATGGTCATTTTATATTAACGTTTATGCTTATCCCTTGTTCATAACCTTCTTCATATCCTATGTATTCCTTTTATCCTACTTTTTTCCCTTGTGGTTTTCCTTGGCTTATATTTTTGTATTTGTAGTTTAAAAATCCAAGTAAAAGATGTTAAACTCATCAGCATATATCCCCAAGAGAAAACCATCTCATATATCAAAAGACAAAAATAATTCAACAAGCATACCATGGACAGTGTTTTCCAGGATTTCATACATGATTTAGTACATAAATAAAGAAGAGTATAGATTTAAAAACCCAACCCTCATTGGTTTCATATTTGCTCCTATAGTTGAAGGGCCACAGAAGCTTTACTGTTCAGCGTTGTTAAGTCTTGTAAGGCCCTTTCCACACAGCTGTATAAAATCCACATTGAACTGGATTACTTGGCAGTGTGGACTCAGATAATCAAGTTCAAAGCAGATATTGTGGATTATCTGCCTTGATATTCTGGGTTATATAGCTGTGTGGAAGGGCCCTGAGAAAACTAGAAAGTGTACAGATGGTTCCCCCATCTCTTTCAGGAGAATGTTGGCAGAAAGAAAGAAAAAGAAAAATGCTACCAGTGGGAGTGGTGTTACATTCTCTTCTCCAGTCTTCCTGATGTTTGGCCATGAATCTTGGTCTTGCTGGGTAATACTATTAGGTGCTGAACTTTTTCGTTTGACGCTCTGAAGATCACACGCATTAGTGATAATGAGAGAATGACATGTAAGAACGAATCTGTTATAATTTAAGAGTGTAGGTGTTTAAAATAAAAGGCAGAGGCAAGAATCTCTATTCCCTGACAGCATTTCTCAAAAGTTCCCAGTTAATCCTTGTCAGCAATTGTCTGCTCCTGACTTAATTTCTGTATTTCCCACTCAAGATTTATCTACTGCCTGTAATACTTGGTACCACTTCCCAATTAAAAACTTGGATAGTTTAACTTTTTAGCTTCTTCTTCTGATGTGTTATGAGGTTAAATGAACAAATAATGTTGATGTATTTCTTGTGAATGTGAAATGCTTAACTGAAGGAAGTTATTAAAAACAATCATTATATTTGTTGGAATTTAAACTCATATCATCAAGTGTTGTATGAGTTATGGTTCAGACAGCCCCGGCTATGATACATAGATTTTCTTTTAAAATGCATAATTTAGTCCATTAGTCTTTTTAAAATCATCTCTGATTTGTGTTATATTTTATATTAATTGCTCAAATTATTTTATATTCAACTCAAATTTGATGATTTATTTTGAGAAAAACACTACATTTGCCATTTTTAATATTGGTTCTCTGGCATAGGAAGGAATTCAACTTGTCAATAACAAAGATCTATTGAAACTTGTGAGCAGAAATTTAGAATTTGAAATTTCCCTCCCATAACAACAGCAATCAGCAGAAAGTAAAGGAATATCATGTGGCTGGTGAGAGTGGGATATTTCTGTTTTATAACCAGCTGAAAATAACATTTTTGTGCCCCTCTATTTAGTCATTTTTAGTTGATTAAAATTATATCTGCAGGGGATTTTTTTTGTCCTATTCTTAAGGCCTAACTGGACAATGAAATATCAGAAAGCAGAGAAAGACCCTTTTCCGCTAAAGCAAAGGTGGGAAACATCAGAGTGGTGGTGAGGGAACTGTTATACAGAGACTAGAATGAATCTCTATGTCCTCAAGTTCCAGTGGCAATGTAATGTATTATGCCTTATTTGCTGAGTGAGAAGAGCTTCTTACAAAAAGGTGTTTCTAACCAATTACTTAATGTTCAGTGTATACTACTTCCTGGATCATTAACCAAGCACCATCACCTGCAGATTGTGCAAAAACTATCACAGTATTGCTTTCTGTGAGACCTATATTCATATATCTGTCCCTAGAATGCGAATAAACATAAGTATTGTTATAAGAAGCAGCTTTTCTTCAGTTTGTATAAATGTGCATGCAGACTGAGTCATGTTTTCAAACTCTGCACGAGAAATTCCTTTATTGGTTTGCATTACATCAGCCATCAAGAAGTACATTGTTTTATAAAGAAGTAGTCACCAGGAAGCGTCATCTTAAGTCCATTTCTTCTGCTTGGGGGGGTACAGCAACTCCGGGGGCGGAGTTCATGCCCTGAAAAATCATTTTACATGCAGAAAGTCGACTGAGTCCTTCCTGTTACAATACTACACTTTGCACATACAATTTTTGCTATTTGTGGCAAGAAGAGTGAGTGACAAGTGGAATGGGAGTAGAAAACAAATGTTATTTTCATCCACCCTACCCCCAAGAAGTGGCTTGTGTGATGTTATCGGTAAAGCAAAGTCATCTTGTGTAATGTATTGTCAAAGGCTTTCATGGCCGAAATCACTGGGTTGTGAGGATGCCTGCCATAGATGCAGGTGAAATGTAAAGAGAGAATGAGAGAATGTCAAGAGAGAATGCTTCTAGAACATGGCCAAACAGCCCAAAAAACCTACAACAACCCTCATCTTGTATAGATGTTGATGTGTGGTTTCAAGATGTTTCTAACTTATGGTGAACCTAAGACATACCCACCATTGGATTTTCGTAACAAGATTAAATCAGGGGGTTGCTTGTGCCTTCCTCTGAGCCCAAGATAACCCAATGACTTTCCATGACTGAGCAGGGATTTGAACCCTGATTGCCAGCGTTGTACTCCAACATTCAAACCACTGCACCATGTTGGGTCTTTTGAATAGCTACCAGAGAATATTTCCAATTCTTTTTTGTGAGTAGGCATGCGCTATCAACTCCAGAGTATGGTATTAAACACTTTGAACAGCCAGTACCACTGAACACAGTTCTGGTTAGTTTATTTCTTAAAGTCTTATTTGTTGTTTTATAGGTAATATAGATGACTGTGAAATATTCATAAATGAGATGAGGCAGGCAAGATCAACAAAAAGCTGTTAGAATTTAGTAAAAACATTCTTAATAAGAGACTGATAATTAGGTTGCTGTGAGCTTTCTGGGCTGTATTGGCCATTTACCACCCATTGTAGTAGTAGTAGTAGTAGTAATAACAACAATAATAAACCAAGTGAGCTCACTTTTCCATTCCCATATCCACAGAAGATATTGGAAACTATCAACTTATATTTTTAAGGAACTTCAATTTAAGTGTTATGCTCAAACCATGTGGTTAATCACTAGTGGCTTGCTGAATCATGCCTAGTTCCAATCTTGTGTATGAAACGTCATGGTCATGTTGAAGAAGAGTTGGTACATATTCATATAATGATTATTATAACATTTGTTGATAAAGTTTAACATCTCAAATCTATGAAAGCAAGCATTGAAGTTTCAAAACTTTCTGGAACAAAATCTGAATGAAACCTGATTTATTTACTGTATTTCTACTAGATACATAGTAATTACTTGAAGAACAGAGTTTGTAATGTAAATGACATCTTAGCCATAAAAATGTCAAATCTGTTGAAATAACAATATAGAAAATGCTATTAAATCAAAGATTAAACACAACTACATAGTTTTGCTACATAATAATATGCCAGTGAAATGCAGGCTAGCTTCTATACATTCTGTGTCATAAGTCTGGTCTTCAATAGCAACAAGACCTGATTATTACAGTATATTGATTCCTCAGTATTGGTTAGAGTTTGGTTTAAATACTCCCTACGGATACCAAAATCAGGTCTCATTATATAAAATGGAATGGTAAAATGGCATCCCTCAAATGAATGTCAGAGAGAATCTGAGGATTTGTGAAATGATAGGAGACTACAGCAGGGTATGTTCACACATCAAAGTTTATGTCCACAGCAAAATCAAAGTTTGCCTTCTGGAATCCTTTTCTGAATATTTTTGAGCTGTAGTTAGTTTAATATGGATGCAAGGCCCATGGTTATGGTGTCGACTGTAATTTCTGTTTAAAGTAGCACTTTATCAATTCAGCAGTCTTTTCCTTCCCTTCTCATTAGAAAGGTGTTCTGAAACCTTTATCAGATGCAGATGCAAACTTAATTACTGTGTCCTGCAGTACTGAGGTAGTGCTACACTTTTTCTTGCATTTAACATTGTGCTTAATGCATTTAAGTGCTTATTCCTTTGCAGTTCAATTATTCTTAAAACACTGAAGATTTTTAAAAACAATCAATAGTAGTAAATTAACTGTACATAATAATTATTGTGGTAAATGTTTAAAGACCACTTATTCTGTCAAACCTCTATGAGAAAAAGTATTCTATTTTTATCATTTTGAAAATAATTGCTATCATGTATACACTTTCCAATCAAGTACAATTCCTTTAGCACAAGGCATTTGGAAATAATTTCTTAGAGAAGGAGATGAGAGAATTATTTTAAGCTTTTATCAGGTTACTTAGAAGATGTTTCCTTGTATTAATCTTGAGGCTGTCAAAACACTGCAAGTGGTGGAATTATAACTTCTGCTAGTATGGCTGAGAGGGGCTATGATGGTGTGATACATTTAATGTGATGGTACATCTGTCTAAGAAACTCACGGTTCACCTGTAGGAATCCAGCTACAGCCATTCTTCTCATAAGGCATGGTATGGTGGACATAGATCTAATGGATACAAACTCTTCACTTTTCTAGGATACTCCTTTAAAAAAGACAAACTGCTAGAAGAAACAGGACTGTTCTGGGTACAGCAAAGTAATTCCCCCATCCCAGTCAGGATTTCTCTGTGAAACTGTAAAGTAATTTGCAACACAAGAAAAAAACATTGAGATTATTTTAACAAATGATAAACTTTGTCCAATTACAAATAATAAATAGCCATTGGAATTAATGCTTTGAAGTCAATAAATGCATGAAAACACTTATCAGCTTTGTATTAGTTGTAGCTCTGTGTCAACCTTATACAATATATACCAGTATATCTATTAAGAGTAATACTGTTTCAAGGCAGAAAAAATAAAATGCAAAGATACAGAATGGGGGGTGCCTGGCTTGACAGCAGTACATGTGAAAGAGATTTTGGAGTCATTGTGGACAACAAGTTCAACATGAGCCAACAATGTCATGCGGCAGCAAAAAATGCGAATAGGATTTTTGCCTGCAGAAATAGGACTCTAGTCTCGATCCTGGGAAGCCATGCTACCCTTCTATTCTGCCTTGGTCAGACCACACCTGGAATACTGTGTCCAATTCTGCGTACCACAATTGAAGGAAGGTGCTGACAAGCTGGAATGTGTCCAGAGGAGGGTGACTAAAATGATCAAGGGTCTGGAGAACAAGCCCTATGAGGAGCGGCTTAAAGAGCTGGGTGTGTTTAACCTGCCGAAAAGAAGGCTGAGAGGAGACATGATAGCCATGAACAAATATGTGAGGGGAAGTCATAGGGAGCCCGGAGCAAGCTTGTTTCCAGCTGTCCTGGAGACTAAGACATGGAATAATGGTTTCAAATTACAAGAAAGGAGATTCCACCTGAACATTAGCAAGAACTTTCTGACTGTGAGAGCCGTTTAGCAGTGGAACTCTCTGCCCCGGAGCAGGCCCGTAGCCAGGATTTTGTTTCGGGGGGAGCTGAATTTGATTCGGGGGGGGGGGGGGCTGAGTCTGAGTGAAAGAGGGTCTACCTTTTGTATCGTTACCCCAATACCCCCATGCATATGGGATATATTGAGCATGGTGATCAGATCATGATATGAATAAACATAACAGTTTAAATAATGTACCAGTAAGGCCTTCTTGCGGACCACCATGAGAATTTCGGTGGGGGGGGGGGCTGAAGCCCCCCAAGCCCCCCCCCCCCGGCTACATGCCTGTGGAGGCTCCTTCTTTGGAGGCTTTTAAGCAGAGGCTGGATGGCCATCTGTCGGAGGTGCTTTGAATGCGATTTTCCTGCTTCTTGGGCAAGGGGTTGGACTTGATGGCCCACAAGGTTTCTTCCAACTGTACGATTCTATGATTCTATTATCTCATGGGTCAGTTTCATTCAGAACTTCTTTTATCAAAAAAACCCCCCAGTATTTAGATATTATTTACCATCCCTATAATCTTTGCATTTTATATGTGCACATGGTTTTGGTAAACGAATGGCCAGACATTTTAATGCATTCTCATACATAAGCTTTAGAAAACTAATCTCCCTTTACATCCCCTCCTCATTGGTTGCTTGTAGGAACACACCCCTAGAGAGGAGGGATGTTTCATATTATTGTATTGCAATGCCAAACGTTGCTTTAGTTTCAAATAGCATTCTTGATTCATTTTCTACATCAAAGTAAAACAGATAACTTGACTTACAGCCCATTTGGGTCTGTAACTGAATCTTTCCCTCCAAGACTGGAGGCAATGTTTATGGAGGAGGAGCCTATTTCATTTCCTGCCTCTGTTTTGAATGAGTGAAAAGATTTTTCCACAAGATTGTTTTTGTAGGGAATCATTAAATTAGAATTAACAGAGTATGCTGCTGAACTGATTTATGTAAGCAACGCCTGCTAAATCCAATCTTTCACGCAACTATAAAAGGTGCAGAAACTTTGCTCTCATTCTATCTATCCAACATAATAATTCCACAATGTACAACCTGGACCTTTCATTTTATTTCACACATTCCTCCAAAGCGCTGAAGCTACAGTTCCTCCCCTTCCTTTTTTCAGTTGAACATCAACCCTAAAAGTCAGAGTGAATTGGGTGGGAGGTTTCTTATTCAAATGCCAACCAGATAAGCTTCATGACTGAGAGGAAATGTGTGCCTCAGTCTTTCTGTTAGCCGCAATAACTATTTCATGCTTGTTCTCATTAATAGAATAGCATTACATTACTTTAGCTAAGAGAAACCATTCTTTTTTGCCATTTAATCACAATTGTAGAGATTTCAAATTCCAGCTTTTAGCTTCTGCATGGGTAATTCTCACATGCACAGCATGAACTATGATCTATTGTTCCAGAAGGTACCTGTGAATCATAACTGTTATGTTAGATTTTAGAGACAGTATATGTGAGAAATTGAAGAAGCAGAAAATTGCTAATTAACTGTCAGTATTTGTAGTGAGACCATCAAAATTAGCTCAGATAGAAAAGTGATTTTAATATATATAAATGAAGTATAGTGTAGGATGAAAAGAATCAGATGTGATATGATAGCGAGCTTCAGATGTCTAAAGGGCTACCACATGAAAGATTGAGCAACTTTTTTCCTAGTCCCACCAGAAAATAGGATCCTAGCCAATAGACTCAAATTACAAGAAAGAAGACTCCAACTAAACTTTCAGAAGAATATGATGGTATCAACTATTCAATGATGGAATAGACTGCATTGGAAAATGGTGGACTTTCCCTGGAACAGAGTTTTGGTGGCCACCAGGAGTGTTTTCTCTTATTGCTCTCCACATAAACATAGGGATAACTTCAGATATCGTCTTCCAATTCAACAGTTTTTATGTTTTTCTATGTATGCAGTGGTGAACAAATTGGTAGTTATGATCCTTCATCCAATCAGAATGTTATTCTTTGCTAATGCATTCAACTACAGAAATATGAAGAGATGGACTTTTAATTCTGCAAGATTTCCCTCTTTTCACTTAGACATTCCACTTAGACGTCTAACAAGTTTCATGATAAAGCAGGAAAATGTGTGACTTTTATCTATTTGTTTTATTTTAAAGTAGTGGGATTTTTTTTAGTTCAACAGTTCCTTTTTTCTTGTTTTATTTGAAAAGGCCACTGGAAAACTTTATATTTTCCTTAACTTAATTCATGCAACTCATCCCTCTATTATTCTCTGGCATGTTTACAACAGTTCTTCATGTAGTTCTGTTCTTTATAGCACTAAACCTGAAATAAAAGTCACTGGACATATGACTTCAGTCATACAAAACATATTTTCTACTAGTGAACTCAGGTGTTTCCAACTCTCTTCCTTTTTATTGTATTTCTACCAGTTTTTTTTTCAGTATTCCCATGAACACATTTGTATATTTTAAAAGCATGTTATGGTTACAGAAATAATACAGTAGCATTAATTGGATTTTTCTATTTTGGAAGTTCACTAAATCACACAATATTATGAGCAGAATGAGCATGAAACAAAAAATGCAAATGAATTACTAAACTTTTAATCTACAGTGAAGTTTATTGTAAATTCTTGTCCTTACTTTTCTGTTTCATTTATTCCCTGCTGTATTGTAAACCTAATTATTGACATCTTTGTTCAGATAACAGAACATCGCTAAAGTTAGTTTAAATAAAGGCTTCTAAGAAACTTCTCTGCTGTCCTGGGAAATGAGTTCTAAGCTCCCATTGTGTAAGCTACTTTTAGATGAGCAAAGTAAATTATTTTTTGACTTTAAAATATAATTAAATAACATATTAAAAATATTAAATAACTTGTAAAATTAAGTTTGCTTGTTTCTAAATTAAAGGAACAATCGATTAATTTTTCCAGTTAAAAATACTTTTTCCACTTGAAAGATCTTCCCTATTACCTGTGAATATTTTTAAAGGAATTCCATGTGGTTTGTGGTTAATTATGAGAAGCACTTATTAGCATCATAATCAGCATGGCTGTTCCATGCTCTAATAATGAGGCTACTTCCTCTGTAAAATCAATATCTATAATACAGATATGAAAAAGCATATGAAATGTAGTCTTAAGAAGATAATCGTAGCTTCCTGAACTATATGTAAGTGGCAGAGCTTTTGATGTCACAGGTGTATAGTTGTCTTACTGTAATTAGCTTTTTATTTATTTGAGCAGGGCTGCCAAATAATGCTAAAGTTAACTGAAATATTTCTTTGATTTGCATATCAAAGTTACATGATGAAATTTTGAAAAGATGTAGATCTGTTTCAATTGGCAATCTGTTTATGTATGGACAGAGAACACTTCATCCCACTGTTAATGACAATGTTATTGGGATAGATTGTAAAAGCACTGCTTTCTAGCAACTCTCCCTTATTGGAGAAATGAGTTCAAGATTTTCCCTTATTTTCCCCCCCTACACTGTGACCCTTGGTCTGTTCTATTCCAGTTGTGTTTCTCATTGTATTTTAATTTACCATATATAGTCATGTATATGTCAGTGTCATGTATACATTAAGTACAGGTTTGGTGACCAAATTATGGATTTTGCTTTTACTCAGGGGCCTAGAATAAACAAATGTTTTCCTCTTTTTAAAATGCAAAGAGATAACATAATTGGGAAGAACTAAAGAGGGTGTAAATTGCATTGGTGATCGTAAAATGTTTACATCTATACAAACACAGATGGGAAAAATATAAACGAGGAAAGATGTGGCCTGAAAAAAAAAGAGGTGGCATGGGGAGAACTAAGAGCAAGGAAAGCAACCTGTTTCTATTGGGGATCCGGTGCGAAGACAGTGATGAAAGGCAGAGGTGAGAAGCGTAACTGTCCCTTTTCTCTTTCCTTGCCCACACTGAAGAAAGAAAGGCAACTCTCCCTCCATCCTTACCTTCTTTTTAGAACTGACCAGAATTCACCAGTAATGTAGGGGAGCCATTTTGGGGACTTGGGATAAAGTGAAGCAGCAGTGGGCATTTGAAGTACAGGATTGAGTGCCTAGAGTTTTCTGCAGAAAGACTGCAGTGGCTATTTTGAATTTAAAATGGCCACTGCAGTGTCTGCAGAGAACATTGTGTGTTTAATTCCTTACTAAAAATGATCGCTGACTCTTTGTGTTACCTTGCTCCCCCAAAATTGCTCTCCTATAGTGCTGCTAAACTCTGCTTAGGCTAAAAAATGTTGAAAAAGGGAGGGCTGCCTTTCTTTTTTCAGTTCAGGCAAGGGATAATCAGTCAGTAGCACTTTTGCCTCTGCCCCTTGTCTTTGCCTTTATACTAGGTCCCTATCCCAGCAATGACCCCATGTGTAAATTGATTCAGGTTTTTGCAGAGTGGGTGGTATTTTGTCAATTTTTTTACTTATATACGAGTATATATGGTATGTATGAAACCACTAGAAAAAGTGATTCAGCACTTGTGAGTTAGGTGCTATCAGTATGCTCATAATAACCAACTCTAGCTCTCCTTTTCATCTAAGTCCAAGCAAGATGTTTTGGTTTCTAAACAATGTGTAATGTTAGTAATGGATTGAATCAGGTTGAAATGATTTAATTCAAATAAGACAGGGATGTTTCTGGTAAATTGAAAAGCCAGTCTAAGAACTGGGATCTATCCTATGTTGGACTGAATTGCATTCCCTTTAAAGACTCACGGTCACCGTTTGTGTATATGCTTAGATTGTCCTGAACATTTTGGCACTGGCCACAACTGTGTTTTTACTGCCAAGGCTATTATGACGACTTATAATATACTCTATATATAGCTGCCTTTTTAAAGGGTTCACAAACTTGGACTGGCCCAATATTTTGACCATAATCTCGACTCAGGCCACTCATAGGAAGCATATGACAGTTTGACAGATGATCGTCTGTTTTCAGGCATATTTCAAGTTCTATACTGTTTGGGACCCAATTATTTGATTAACAGTTTTTCTTCTTAAATGTCTGCCTGAGTTTTAAGATCCTTGGCAGAGGCCTTTCTGTCACTCAAGTCATCTTTAAAGGCATATTTGGTGTGATTCATTAAATCCCAATAAATGTTTCAGTTCTGCAAGAGACGGCATGGAAGCATAGGGATCACTATGGATTTTGCCTGTTAGAGAGCCATGTGAACATACATTCATATAATAATACAATTATAAGTGACCACAAGAGCTATCTATCTAGTCCAAAACTCTGCCATCCAGAAGTGCATAACTAAAACATTCCTGAGAGATTTCTTCCATTTGTTTACAAAAAAAGAGTCTGTGCTGTTAGGTTTTCTGTGCTCCATTTTCTGTGCTCCAGTAATTTGGATATAATCCTGTCTTCTAGTATAGAGCCAGTGTGCTCATTTTGAATCCATTATTTCTTTTCGAAGAAGTGCTTTATAAGCACAATCACACTGGACAAGAATAACAGAATACTTTTAAATCAAGCATCTCTGAAAATAGGAATAGCCCACTTACCTGTGTGTCTTATTCTGTGTCTTGTCACAGTTGCAATTCTGGGATATTAGCCCAGTCCTAACTGAAGAATGACACTGCTGTGCAATCAGTACGTTAGAGCTTTCTGCCCTCTAAACCCCTGCAGCTCAGTGCTTTGTAAAAATCGTATTCTTAAAAATACTTCTCCAACAGCTGCCTATGGGCAGTATCCCAGCAGTGCCTAATAGGCTACTGTTATAGTAAAAAATAGCTGTTCTAGCTGATATAGCAAGATTAGCCAAGTCTCTCACAGAGGGGAGCGAATGTATCTGTGTGGCTGCATGCATGCCATGCCTCCCTGCTGCACATAACAGTGATCGAAGAATGCCAGGCAGTCTTTAGTCCTTGACAGGTTTGTGAAAGAAAAGACACAACCACATTACATTTATGAGTAATTTTTGAGATTTAGCAAGCAACATCCTTTTCATTCAAAAGACTATTTTTGATCTATCCATTGAACCTGGCAAAGCACACTGACATTGACCTCTTTCTGATAAATACACATCACTGTATTACTTCTTTTGGTTTTTCTGGCCTTCTAGAAAAGGGCTGAACTTGATAAACATTACTCCCCCCCCCCCCTTGTTTCTGATTATAATAGTCTTCAATTTACAGTCTCTCGTTGATAGATTTAGTTCATGAGATGAAGGTTAGCAACTGCTTTGAAAATAAAATTGAGTGTCATTCAAAGTCAAACTTGAGCACTGAATTGTTGATATTATGAGGTTAGGTAATTTAATTTGTTGTATATGTCCTCAGTGTTTTCCTCTGACAGAATCCTATTTTCAGATCTTTGGAGAATAATAGAATTGACAAGTCCACATCTTCATTTTGTTTATTTTGGCAAGTAGTAAGGGTTGAATATTCATCTTCATAGCTCTCTCTATCATATACCCATCTTTGTGGCTGTAATTTATTTATTTATTGCACCCTAAGCAGATGGGAGTTTAAGATTTTAACAGCTCTAGTATATTGAAAGGGGAGGAATACAAATCCTCTTCTTTCTCTTGTCAAGCAAAGAGACATAAAATAGAAAATGTCATTTGAAATGTGTGAAGGTGGGGTAGGAGAAGATGGATCATATATTGGGCCTGTCAGGCATGACAGGCACTCTTTAAGCTGAGAAATGAGTACATATAAAACCTGTCCCTCTTTTTTTGCTGTTCTTGATTTATTGTGAACAATTTTAATTACTATAAAACATTGTGTCTTAGTGTATATATGTGTACATTCATATTCCAGCTGCTTTAAGAAACCTCTTTGATAAGGTGATGGTGGTGATGATGATGATAATGATGCACAATGTATTTCTCAGTTTAAAGTATCAACTGTTGTAATAATTGTTGCTGTGTTACAAATCATGGTAAAAATGACAAACTGTAAAAAAAAAATCCCTAAAAATCAGAAACATCAGAAACATGAATAGTATGTTTCTGATATTTGTAACATATCATAAACATGCTATGCGTAGATTTAGCATGCTTTCTGTTTCTGTTTATTTGTTTTTAACGTTTTTCATCTTTATCATCATGATTTAGTTATTTTTTTTAGCATAATCATCATACCTGGCATTTTACAAATTAAAGGACAACAAAATAATTCCCTACTTTCAAGTTTATAGTCTAATTAAGAATAACTGTACTTACTGCCAAATAACAAATGTATTTCAATGATCAAAAAGAATAATGTACAGTGTTCTAAAAAAAAACCCTGTAACTATCAGCTCTTAAAACTGATTTAGTTGATAAAACCAGATTTCTTCTTAGAATTATTGTATTTAGTTAAGTTTTATAAGAGGTCTAATTAGAAAAGGAAGCCTGGAAAAACCGGATTTGCAATCTGTTTAAATCATTGAGCTCTGAGGAAATATACTTGGAAATCAATTTAATAGTGAATAATGGATTCCTTATTCCAAAAACAAAGGTTAATCTCAGAAAGTATCTAAAATATGTTTCATGAAAGCAAAAGAAATAATCATTGGTTTTCTTCACATTTCCTTATTCCAGTGAGAGATAAACACAACTTTCCAATCCGGAAATATTTATAAACACACCAGTAGAAATACTTCTATACCAGTAGAAATTGCACCATTCTCCTACTATAGCTAAAAAGTGTGTGTTTGGATTCTTGAGGCCCACAAGCTGCATATTCCTCCTCCTAACATAGAATGCAATTGACTTAATTATCAGTCAAGCCATTTTATATTCTGCTGTTCATTTAGGATAAACTTTCAAAGTTTCCTGGATTCAGAAATGGAAAAATTCAGGATAACTCAAGCATTTGGTAAATTACACATGTAAGATTCATTTATGACTGAAATGTTGCATTGCTGTTGTACAGGGTTAGTCAAAATGCATAGGCCAATAAGCCATTCAATTGAATGGCTTATTGGCCTATGCATTTTGACTAACCCTGTATTATGAATTCACTTGACTAGAGTCTGATCAGATATTTATAAACACACCAGTAGGAATACTTCTATGCCACCTTCGGGGTGAGAAGGGCAGCATAAAAAAGGCCATAAATAAATAAATAAATATTACAACTGGTTGGATTCTATCTGCTATATAAATGTGTACAAAGAAAAATGCATGATATATTCACACATAATATTGTTGTAGCCTTTTCAGATTCAGTGTGTTCAGATGGGAAGGAAGGAGAAGCTGGGTGAGATTCAGAGGGCTCAGACAGAGTTGAGGATGCTGGAAGAGATTCAGAGGGCTCAGATAGAGTTGTTTTGGAATCTCTTCCTGCCAGCAGTTCCCAGGAGAAGGCCGTTCCCATGGGAATTGACTACACATATAGACTGAGAGAAATATGGGAGACAAATGTTTGTCTAGGTTGAGTTGATTGGAATTGCGGACAGAGGGCACAGCAATTAAGTAAGACTCAATTCTCTCAGAGAATTAGAGATAAGGAGCAGAGAAGCAGGTGCTAGAGAAGTGATGTCATGGGATAAATTGGGGCTTTTAAAAGTGTTTCATGTTGGTATGATGAGAGAACAACGCTGCATTCTGCTGAAGAGCTCTAGGTTTTCTGGAACTCATGTACTCAAAACTCATGTTTTTAAGCTGTTCTTGTTTTCTAGTTTTTATTAGACCTAGTTTGCTGCCTTGGATTCATGTTATCTTGTCTTTGGAAATATTGGTGAATTGCTTTGAGGACTTTCTTTCGAATGGTTTCATGAACTCTTATGGAAATAACCTTTTGAACTTGGATTCCCTTTTTTGAATTTGCTTATTTTTTATATACTCTTCTTTTAATAAACATTTACTTATTGGATTACCTGGACAGTGTGTGCTTTGTGGTGAAAAGAGGCTTCAGGGCTCTAGTGCAACAAATATGAGTCTATGGATAGACTGCTTACTAAATGAAATTATTCTCCATTCCATTATAATGCCAAACTTCATCTAAATATTTTATTATGGGGTCAGTTCAGGGGACATTATGCTGAAAAATAGTGTTTCTGGTTTGCTTCAAAAATGCTATGTCCTCATATTTCTCCACTTAATGCATGTAGTTGTATGACAAAATCAGATTTTGATCTAGAATTTTTTTTTATAGTTATTCTTAACTAGATGATATTCTTATATGAAAACCACCAACATGGTAATGTGATCTGTAACTTTATCTAGAATTAAGGAGATCCTTCTTGCGACATTAATCTTAACACGAAGCAGCATTTCGAAACAAGTTTTATATCTCTGGTCTCTCTTTTTTCAGGAATTAAATTTGAGATCAAAACACTGACATCTGATTTTGCCTCATAACTAAGTTGCATTAAGTAGAGAAATATGAATACATAATATGATTTATTCCTAAATAGTGTGGTTAGTGTTGTTTGTACCACCAGCTACTTTTCTATTATATGTAAAGCCATTAAATAGGAAAAGGCTGCTCTAGATTACATGTAGAATGCATTCACTGAGAAAATCATCTTTAGCCAGCATCCAGACTCAAGCAATTTATTACAAGCACTGGAGTTTCCTGATTACAGTGGCTTTCTCATTTGTTTTAATCAAATAAGTAAATATCTGAATCTTTCCCTGTGTGAGCCCTGTGGGGATTGACTCCTGTGATCGCTTCCATAATCCCGGGGCTCATTTCCCACTGTGATCTCAATTCTTCAGGGTCCAAGAGCCCAAAGGAAAGGTGGATGGCACCCCCTCCCCTTCCAGCCCCCCCGCCCCCCATTTCCCACAAAAATGTATCTGAGGGGCCTGGCTGCATGCTCCTCTCCCTTCCCAACTCCTGATGCATTATTTTGACATGCCAGGAGCTTTTGCCGGAAGGGCCTGAACATGCAGCCAGGAACAGGTAAGTCCCAGGCTGCAGCTGGGAACTGTGATGACACGGGAAAGGGACTGCAACTTCATAGCCCTGGAAACATCCCAACTGTCCCCACTGGTCCTAAGGCAGGGGAAAGCCTGAATTCTGAGGCAGAATTTGGACTACCCCAACTTTGGGTAACGTGGGACAAAGTCATGCTTTTATTTTTTTTATTTATCGTGTCAGGAGCAGACCGAACAGTTGTGTTGCACTTTTTAACAAAAACAAACAAACAGACAAAATACAAAATTTGCAAGCTTGGTAGTTGATTAAATGTTCTTTGACCAGTAGCTGGCCACTTGGAGTGCCTCTGGTGTTGCTGCAAGAAGGTCCTCCACTGTGCATGTGGCAGGGTTCAGGTTGCATTGCAGCAGTCAGTGGTTTGCTCTTCTCCACACTCGCATGTCGTGGATTCCACTCTGTAGCCCCATTTCTTAAGGTTGGCTCTGCATCTCGTGGTGCCAGAGCGCAGTCTGTTCAGCGCCTTCCAAGTCGCCCAGTTTTCTGTGTGCCCATGGGGGAGTCTCTCATTTGGTATCGGCCATTGGTTGAGGTTCTGGGTTTGAGCCTGCCACTTTTGGACTCTCACTTGCTGAGGTGCTCCAGCGAGTGTCTCTGTAGATCTTAGAAAACTATTTATTGATTTAAGTCATTGACATGCTGGCTGATATCCAAACAGGGGATGAGCTGGAGATGTCACTGCCTTGGTCCTTTCACTATTGGGTGCTACTTCCCGGCAGATGTCAGGTGGTGCAATACCGGCTAAACAGTGTAATTTCTCCAGTGGTGTAGGGCGCAGACACCCTGTGATAATGTAGCATGTCTCATTAAGAGCCATATCCACTGTTTTAGCGTGGTGAGATGTGTTCCACACTGGGCATGCATACTCAACAGCAGAGTAGCATAGCACAATGGCAGATGTCTTCACTGTGTCTGGTTGTGATCCCCAGGTTGTGCCAGTCAGCTTTCGTATGATATTATTTCTAGCGCCCACTTTTTGCTTGATATTCAGGCAGTGCTTCTTGTAGGTCAGAACACGGTCCAGAGTGACTCCCAGGTATTTGGGTTTGCTGCAATGCTCCAGTGGGATTCCTTCCCAGGTAAATCCTCAGAGGTCGGGATTCTTGTCTGTTCTTAAGGTGAAAAGCACATGTCTGTGCTACCTTAGCACAAAGTAATGCTAAGGTAACCCCATCTACACTTAAAGTACCTAAGTGGCCAGTGTAAATGAGGCCACCTTAGAGGGCAGGCATATTCCAGTCTACTTAAAGCAAATGCCATTAGATTCAATAGGACTTTATTCCAAGTATGTACTGAATTTTAGATTCAGACCACAAATATAGTGATATATTCAGGTGAAACTCCCACATATGCATGTGTAGAATTTTAAAAATGATTTTGTCTTCCTTTGCTTTTTAATATTTAAAAATTAGATTTATTAAATTTCAGAGTTATAGTTCTCATATTCACCTGTACCATCGGAAATAATAACTGAGTAGATGAATATATAATTGCAGGATTTCAAAGTATTTGGGTCTTTAAAAAGAAGAAAAAAGCTTTGGATATCAACTATGCAATTTTGAAGAAATGAGGAATGCCATTTGTTTTTATTAAGCTGGGATTTGAACATTTATAAGAATTACTGAGGGAGGCATAGCTTTTGAAATTGAGGCAATGTTTCTCACTTGCATGTGAAAAATATTATTTTTTGAATACTTTATTTCTTTTTACGTGAACATAGAAACCTATGCCTTAAGGGAATATGCTTATTTTGTGGGTTCTTTGTGTGTGCTTGTGTGTGTGTGTTGTGTTGTTTTTCATTTTAAAGGTTTCTTAGTAACTGTAGCACTAGCCTAGGAATACCAAATGAGAGATAACATCGTCTGATAACATGTAAATATATTGTTTAAAGAATGTCAGTGTGATTAAGCCTCTTCAGCTCTGAAAATATTAAAACAACAGGTGGATTTCTCATAATATTTAACTGACATTATGATAAATTATTTTTAGAAAACAACTTAGCCAAAAGTGGTAATCTTCAATATTTGAAAAACCATAATGCTCGAAAAAACACATTTAAAGTATACTTGATAAAATATAATTGAATTAGAAGAAAAACAAATAAACACTGTAATAATCTTCCTTTTGACTTGAATTATTTATAATCTGCTTTTCTTCTTTCTTTTCCTTTATACCGTTTTTATAATATTCTCTGCCTATGACTGGATCGAGTGAGCACTTGTAGTTTAGTTTCATAGAATCAATCATGTTCTTAATGCAGTACAAAAAATCATATGTCCTTATCCCAACCATGTTACCTGCAGGATTTGGACCTTATTAAATAATTATTATTTAAAAGTAGTTGTGGTTGTTCTTATGTTTGAGGTGATACTGCTTCTCTGAGTAAAGTGTTTGTGCTTTTTGTTGTCACATTTAGTAATATGTTATTTTGGGTTACATTTAAAATAACACCCTTCAACATAAAGATGGCAAAAATGTCATCTCACATTTTGTTACCTTAAAATAATGCCGTTACAGTAGGCCCTCCATGTCCATGGGTTCTGAATCCATAGATTCAACCATCTACTGTACTTGTTTTACCTTCTTTCATTAACAAAATTGTAATATCCTAGTTCTTATTTTACTTGGAAAAAATTCAGTGGCGACTAGCTGAGCAATCACTGGTTATGAAATTCATCAACGTAAGCAGCATTTTCTTTATTTGCTTTAAATGTCCTCAAAATATTTTTTTATCTGAGGCAAATTTCCTGATTAGAGTTGAATTTTGGCTACTGTCAGAGATCCTTAGCCTTGTTAACTTCCATGCTGCAGACTTCTAATTCAGCAACTGCTCAATGTCATTATGGCCTCATTAAAGAGTCAGATAAGAAATGATCATGCTGATTTCCTTAAATAATATCAACAATTTAATATATGTTTTTAGAAAAAGGTTGACTTAATAATTCAAATGGATTCTTCTCATTTTCATATCCTAAATGAGAATGCTGAATAGTTTACTTACTGTTTGATATACACCCATCAGTTGGAAAAGCACAGTTCATATGTTGATTTCTAGTGTTATCGCAAAATTAAATTTACGTAGCCACTGCTCTTGAACTTTATATATTTCTCTGTCTCATCAGCACATTGGAATAGTTTGATATTACTATCCCTTTTCTAAATATTCCCGTTTGCTGGATTTTCTGCTGAGTATACACAAATTACAGTGTTAATATTGCCAGAATTTTAGGGATAATCAGGCTACTGTAGTGTATTCTGCATTTGTGGTAAAATGAATTCCCCACCCAAAGGTTTATACATGCTGTTACTATTCGTGGCTTCTTGTTGTAAAAGCAAGCAACTTTCATATCTTCTTGAGAGGAACTGCTGTCATGACTGTAAATAAAACTCAGCTCAAACCCTAGCTATCTCCTCCCCATGCCTGCTTTCAAAAGTAACATGTATATAATTGCTTCTTAAGCTACCAGAAATTGAATGGTATCATTAAATTTTGAGAACTTTTGCCCTCAAATTTATAATAGCACAATTCCTCATCTGATTCCTGCAACTTCCTTTCTGCAGTTTTGTGTAGTTCCAAATATCTCATTATCCATTTATTAATAAGGAGTGTTTGTTGCTGTCTCAGTTCTCAGTGAATATTTTAGAAGATATATTTAAACAATGATACTTAGTAAGCAGTGTACTGACTGTAGGCACAGTCGGGAAAATTCATGTTGTTACATTTTGCTTTCTGGCAGATAGGTTCACATTAGTTCTTTGGTAGCAAAAATATGGACTTACTTGTATGTTGCAAAATGTTCTCCAACCATTTTGAAATTCAAAGGGATACATAAGTACTATGTCATGATTTTTTGAATAAAGATACCTAGATTTAAATGATATGTGATGGTTGAAGTTTCGAGTGTTCACCATGTTTATGATGTTCATTAGAACTATGTCCCCAGAGATTATCTTGACAATGTATGCTTTCACTTCAGCAAGACCTCAAGGTATTTGGGTCAGTGCACAATGAAATACTTTTAGGGCTGAACATATCCCAGAAGACTTCTCTGCACAAGAAGTGGCATCAGGCTCGCAAGTGAACATGTAAAGCTTTGAGTGTTCTTGTTTAAATGGGTTTGCACACTCTGATAAAAAATATTTTTTCCTTTATCCGCCACAGCTAAGAATCTATCAGTTTATTTTCAAATAAATGCATAGAGGATTTTAATGTCTTTAATGTGATTGCTAAGGATATATCAAATTTATTTTCAAGACACAAATTAATGTTCCTATTTTTACAGCTGATCAATAAAAATATAAATTTTGAAGAAAAGTGTGAAAATGTGTTGTATAGACATACATATAAATGGAGACGTTCATTCCTATCAAAAGGCATATATTAGAATTTGAATATTCATGTATGCTTTAGATTTATATGCATTTCTTAACTTCTGTTGATTAGAGCTTAGAAAAGAAAAACCTCATTGTTTTTTCTGTAATATGTACTGCATTGCAAAAATTTCACAAAGATCTCTTGTTGCAGATATAGATACTTTGGTTTTTCTTTAGGTCCTATAAATCGTTGTTCTTTTACCAAATATAAGTGGGATGGAAGAATGCAGAGGATCAGTAGTAGATAGTGATAATTTTGACTAAATTTAGGTTTTTTATCCCATCCAAATTCAGCCACAATTAGTCTTCTATATCTGGCTAGATTGAAATGAACTAGCATTTGTCCATTTGTCTCAGAAATAGAGATGTCCCCCATTTCTCTCAAATGAACAGTTTCATATCTTATTTACAGAGTGCTGTGAAAAAACACTGAAAAGGGAGGCCAATTCTAATTCAATCCATTCTAATTGGAAGGAGTGTTCTTACAATGTGCTTTCTATTCATTCAATTTATTATAGTGTGTTAAATGAAAGTATGTAGTTTTTAAGCTTTGTATAACAACAGTCGCCTATTCTTGTTATAATTTCTTGCCAGATTTCAGTAAGGGAAACACTCTGTTCAGAGTACCATAGTAAAATACTTAAAAACTTAAGTAATTTATCTGCTTTCACTGCAGCTGCAACTATGGAGGAATTAGAAGATATATATTCATGAACAGGCAGCATATAAGGTTGTAGATAACTGCAGGCACTGTTAATTAGCACAGTGGGTGGGATCCTGGAACTCAAGACTCACAATTTGTATCCCACTTGAGGGTTTTTTTTAAGTGTTACTGAGAAAGAGTTGTAAAGCCTGGGTATATAGAACTGATGAGTGGCAGAGCACATTAATTGTTTGCCAAAGGTTCCAGATTTAATTCCTGTTCTTTAGACTGGGTTGGAGGACTTTGCCATCTGAATCCCCAAGAACCCACTGCAGCCAGGCAGTGTAAATACACCTTGCCAACCTCGTGCCCTTCTGTTCTTGTAGATACAATGTAGAACTCGTATAAAACAGCATCCTCTGTTCCATTATTTTAAACACACACACACTTGCCCCAGATGGGCTTGATATAATATTTGATATTACTGTTGATTCTTTTGTCCTTCTGGCCCTTTATTTACCTTCCAAATTTATTTTTTCTGGGAATTAGATAATTTGCCAAATTTCCCTAGCCTCTGCTATTTTGCTGCTAACAAATATTGTGGGGTTTTTCTAAGAGTACATTAGATCTGTGGTGATATGATTTTCATCCACAAAAGCATTATTGTACCTGATCCTCAAATCCCAGATATTCTATTGTGAGGTGATTACTGAAACAATACCTTGTACTCACTGAAGGAAGTAAAGATGTTGTGAGTTATAATTTCTGAAACTGAGGTGCAAGTAGAAAAATTCAGTCCTAAATTGGATATTGTCTGACAGCACCCATGTTATGTAAATACCTCTCAATATTATTTATGCATTGCATAATCAGTAATACTATATTCCCCATCCCTGTTGGCAAGTTGCCATACGTAGAAAATATTTTCATGTTTGTATGCATTTTAGTGATAGTTGGGCTATTGCTATATTGAAAACCATATTTTGAAGAGTTTATACATTTTCCATGGTTCTCACTTTATCCACAGCAGATTTGCTCCAAAGTTTTGCTAATGAAGTATTTGAGTTAAGACAACATGTATCTTCTTAAATCTTAGTGTAGCACCAACTGCATTTTAAATAGCATGCTTTAATATATATATATATACACACACACATACAGAGAGAGAGAGTTATGATGCACAAATGAAAATTACTTTTTTGAAATAACATTATCCATCAAATCCAGCCTATTGTTTTGCACAGAAGCATTACCAAGCAGAGAGTACAGGCAAAAATCTTCTCCCTTTAACTACTTTCCAGAAAGTGATATTTATGGACATGCTTCCTCTCAACTTCAAAAATCTATGAAGCCATCGTAATCAGTTACCAGATTTCATTAGCTATAAGCATAGTATCAAACAAACATATTGTCTCTTTCCAAACTACTCTTCCATGATGTGAACTAGCTCATAGTTCACATCTCTTCCTTTGCTCAAGTGTTTTATAAATCTCTCACATCTACTCCCTTGTAGCAAACTATAATTTGTTATTATATCAGAATAAGAGAAACAACCATCTTCTGAAATGGCCTATTTTGGTTTTAATCTATAGTTTGCAGCAGAAGAGATAGTGAAAGAAGAACCAAGTAAATGACACAAGCAAATTAATGTCATGCCAGACTATTTTGTGAATTTAAATTATCGCTGCAACGGTTGTACACTGCATGCAAAACATTAAAGTGAATATAAATATAATATAAACCACTTCTACAGAAGAAAACAAACACATATATAGCATGAATTGTAAGTTGATGCACAACTGCTTGATATAGAATTTAATAAAGTTTAAAAAATCTGATTTCTACATAAATTAAAACAACAATATCAATTTTTGTGGTGTTAAGAAGTGCTCAAAGTCACATCAAACTGTTTTAGCCCCTTCCCCTTGTTTTCGCAAATAAATAAATAAATAAATAAATAAACCATATACTGAAAAGTTTATAGATTGTGAAAATGGAAGGCTTATGTGTCAAGAATTATAGAAGTATAATTTCTACTGCTTCAAGTAAGTTTGACTTGGAGTTTAGAAGTAAAACATTTATAGATTTCTTGTTATTAAAGCTGTAGTTTTCACTCACTTTATATACGAGGTTTTATTTTCTAACATTTTACAATGGCAGTATATAGGCCAGCTATTTTATTACACTTGTTCCATTTTTGTTAAACATCTAGGTGGGGTGAAATTAAGAAATAAAATGAAGCTCCCTCATTTACAACAGAGCATGCCCTATTTTTGTATCAGCTTTCATTTTATTTAATTCAAATAATACAAAAAGTTTTTTATCCTTATGACAATTATCTTTTAATGCAGTACTCGAAAATGTGCATTTGTATCTGTTTCTTTTCAAAACCATAAGCTGATTCTGATGTGAAATTTGATCTCTTTTATGTGTTCATCCATTAAATGCACATTACATATCATATCTGTCAACATAAAAAGAGACATGCCCAAATACTTTTTAGACTAAAAATAAATTTGATTTATTGCAGTTTGGCCAGTAGTTATTTAATTGCTATGTTTCCTCTTGTTCCTTATGTATGAATATTATCATTGAAATCCAGATACAAATACAAGGAGGACAATCTCAAGTTCAAGGAGAATTTTCTTACTGCTATTTAGAAAGTATTATGTTTGCTTGAAATGCTTTCCACCACCCCCAGTTTCTAAGAAGGATACATCGCTACAATTTTATATTCAAGCTTTTAGCAGAGTCCGTCAAAGTCTGTTATGATCTCCTGATAATGCACAACAACTGACTTGGTTTATCTAATGCAGGCATTGTCTGACAGAGTTATAGCATGACTATGGGCCATTTGATTGTTGTGGCTTGAAGGAGTATTTTCTTTGTAGCAGCATCAGCATGATCTGCCTTTGCACCTGAGCCATGAGAGGACACAAAATAATTGATGTGATAAAAGACTTCATGGACAGAATTGCTTTATGAAAAGCATTTTCCCTTTGCAGTCGCTATCTTATGTTTAAAATGTTGACATATAAAGAGCTTCTATGCAGTACTGCTTTGCTGTGTAGGTAAAACGTGGCAAGGGAGCAATAATATGTGTGCAGTATGGTGCTTAAATTCTATACATTATAGTAATTGTCACTGATATTTTTAGTAGTGAAAGGATCACCAAGAATGCAAGGTCTACTTGCAAAACTAAAGCAAACAAATAAAAGATGGCGAAGAAAAGAATCAGGGCAAAGAAAATATTTTCATTTTTTAAAGTCCTGTATTTGTGAATAAGTTAAACCTTTGTGTTTTTTAGATGGCAGATATCATTACTTGATATTTGCTTCTTAGAAAAGTCACGATTTGCAAATAAATACTCAAAACAGCTGCTGAGAAGAGAAGAAAGGGGACGATTGAAGTGAACAGTTCACACTTAGCAGAGGAGAAAACGTATGTTACTGATACAAAAGAAGTACTGGACACAATATATTAGTCTGTCAAATGTTTTATTTAAAGCTAGCAGGCATCATAATATCAATCACACAACAATTGTCCAAAAGAACAGTTAATCCAGAAGAGGGTTAACATGCACATTTTCAGAAATACAAATTTAAACTTATTAAATTTCCATAAGACTTTAAATTGCCATAAACATTTATTGTTTTTAAAAAAACTAACTTGGATGTCAACATTATTTTAGCTCAAAAAAATAACTTAGGCACGGGCAAACTTTCTAACTTGGAGGCCACATGAGGGGGTTCTCCCCAAGTCCCTTCCCTGCCCTTTTCTCCCCTTCCTCTTCTCTTTTGGAGGCAGAAAGTGAAGGAAAGACAGGAGATGTTTGGATCTCAAAAGGGTTAGCCTTGGTCAGGATGAGATGGTGGACAGGAGAGAAAAAGTGTATCCATTAGACCCTATATTGCCTACTCCTGATATATAATCCTAGAATCCTAGAGCTGGAAGAGACATTCAATGGCCATTCGGTCCAACCCCCTGCCATGGAGGAAGGCACAATCAAAGCAATCTCTATAGGCAGCCTCTGTAGAAAAGCCTCCAGAGAAGGAAACTCCACCACACTTGAGGCAGCCTAAACTCTCAGGAAGTTCTTCCTTGTCTTTTCAGTTGAATCTCTTTCCCTGCCATTTGAAACCATTGCTCCCTTGTGCCCTAGTCTCTAGAGCAGCAGAAAGTCAGTTTTCCCTCTCTTCCTAAATCGGACACACTTTAGAATCTTGAAACATGTTCCCTCTCTACCTTCTCTTCTTCCAACTAAACATTCCCCTGGAGGAAAGGAGGAAGGAAAAAGAAAAGGAAGGGTGGAAGAGAAGGATGGCAGGAAAGAAGGGTGAAAGGGAATGGAAGGAGGGAGGGAGAAAGAGAAAAGAAGGAGGGAAGGAGAAAGAGGGAGGGAAGGAGGAAGAAAAGAAAGAAGGAAGGAAGGCTAGGATGGTGAGAGAGAGGAGGGGCTGAGAAAGGAGCCCAAGGGGCTGCATTCGGCCCTTGGGCCTGGGTTTGCCCATGCCTGTTTTAACTGCTAGTATAGGTGGGAAACTTGTTTATATTAGCAAGAAAGCATCTAAGGTTGAAATAATCTGACTGACCTAAAAAAATAGGAAAGAATAAAGAAGGCTAGTCTTTTAAAAAACAATAAAGAACGCAGGGCATATTGTTTTAATGTTAAGCTGCTTATAATGCATAGAGATGGTCATTTATGGATCAGTTTTGAAAAATGAATTGTTCAATATTCTGAAGGCATCTTGGAGAATATAAACATGAAATAATTCTGAAGAACAAGGTGTCAGTTAGTAATTAAGAGTTGACTTATTAAAGCATAACAATAAGTACTTTCTGAACATTACAATGCTTCTGATCTTATGCTCACTTACAAGAAGTAAATGCCCTAAAACAAGCAGTTTCCAAGTCCATGCGGCAGTGGATTAGCTCTGGGGTTTCATTCAAATTTTAGTCTTATTCATGTTTTATGAAAATGTGATTTAGGGTTTTTTTAAGTAAGCATTTTAACATTATTTGCAAGAACATGCATTTATGGTGGGTTTATTTATTTATTTATTTATTATTTGCACTTGTTAACCGTCACTCTCAGCCCTAGGGCGACTCGTGGCGGTGTACACAACATAGAGAAACAACAATTTACAATGAATCAAGACCACAACATAACATCTTACTAATAGAAAACAACTAATTAAACTAAAAATCCGCATCGTCTTGTTTTGGGGTCATAATCCGTCTCGTAGTCGTAGTCATTCCGGTAGTCATTCCAATACCATAGCACTTAGTTGAAGGCCTTCTCGAAGAGCCATGTTTTCAGGCCCTTACGGAAATTTGTATAAAATGTAACTGAGCTAAATTTTTTGAGGATATGTCCAATAAATGAAAGAAAGGAGAAAAAGTCAAAGAAAAATGCAAACCAATAGACAATATTTGTAGTGAAAAAGTCTAAATAAGCCCAGTACAAACAGATTTGAAAAAAAAACTTAATATTTTTCTAATAATATAAAATAGGGTTTTATTTTGGTTTGCTATTTTGGGACCAAAGGGCATGAACATAGCTCTGTCGTGTGGAGAAAATTATGAAATGCAAATGGAGTACACTGAGAAGGTAGAATAGTTCTTCCCCCTCCTGTGTGGTCCAGGAAAGGGAGAGTTAAATAAAGAAAATCAGTCTCTATAGGAAGTGACAGAAATATGCAAATTCTATATCCATGGATTCAATCATACATGGCTTAAAAATATTTTCAAAAAATTCAGAAAGCAAACCTTGATTTTGCCATTTTAAATGTGGGCCCTTCCAGACAGGCTTTAATTCCAGGAGGAACTGGGTTATTTAAATCCAGTACTTCATGGGATTAAGGTGACACATTATCCCAGAACTGTGGACTTTCCCTGGAGGGATGGCTACCAGAGGTTGACACTGGAGGGCATCCAGCCCCCCATTTTACCCCCAAAACTTACATGAGGGATTTCCCTCCCCCAAACCTCCTGACATGTCCTTTTCAAGTGCAAGAAGAGCTCTTCGGAGGGGCCTGTGCTGCCAGCAGGCCCCTCTTGTAAGTTTTGGGGAGGGGCCATCCCACTCCTTTATGCTCTTGGAGCCCAAAGGAGCAGGATCACTATGGGGATTGACTCCCTGGGGCCGCAGAAGCAGTCCCGGAGAGTCAATCCCCACAGAGCCATCACCTGGAAAGATTTGGACCTTAACTTAAGGTATGGATCTTTCTATGTGTTTTATTAATCCAGAGCAAACTGGGAAATCCCAGTTTTCTCTGGATTGATTCAGTTTTACCCATTTGGATATGGTTCTGTCTATTCAGATATTGAGAATGGATAACTCTCAAATAGCATTACTTATGGGCAGACATCCTGTATGTAGTCCAAGGGTAAGCTGTCCATTAGGGCTGGTATCTGTCAGAGATACAAAGCTACATTTGTTCCCTGCAGACTCTGGGAAAATAATTCTTCCACCTTCCAGTATTTGAGACTTCTAGCCTAAAACAGCCTTATAATTAAAAATTGGTGAAATTTCCTGTATTTTCTGGAGGGGCTGGGTTGTTTTTAGTAAAAGTACACTGACAGTTGAAATTGAGGGATCTTGGGTCAAGAATGGCCCAGGGACTGTAGTTTCCCCATACCTGATCTAGGCAATAATCATATTATTAAGGTGACCACCTCAGGGGATTAACTGTGAAGTACACAGTTATGGTAAAAACGTAATCGTTAAGTGAAAGATAGTAACATGGCACGGTGCTTGCTAAAAACCACAGACAGTTCTTATGCTATAATAGCTAGCTAAAGTATTTCTTCAGAATGCTGATAATTATTCTCAACCTTGGCTGACTTATAATAACTATATACTCCCCCCCCCCCCCAAACTATTTAGTAAGATTTCTATACCCCTCTGCAAACCAGGGTCACAGCTGTTTCAGTGACTAAAACCACACTTTAAGTCAAGTATAGAACCTGAATTCTGGAAAAGAAAGTGTTGCATTTTTGTTAATATTTCCATTCTATTCAAGACTGTTAAGTTTTATATTCCAGTATGTCCTCAGCAATGTTTGAAATATTTGTTTCTTAACCCAAGTCCTTTATGTCATAAAAATCACAAGGAGATACTATAACAGAATTTGACACATTTAGTATAATGCATTACGGGTAAGAATGACAGCATATGATAGTTTACTCTTTCAAGCAGCTTTCAAGAGGAGTAAAGCAATGAAATATGTTTCCTGTAGAATAAGCACATGACCCATTGCAGATGATAAAAAAACACTCTTCAGCACAGATGCTATGTTCAGTGAACTAGAAAGGTTTAAGTATGCTATTGGCTTGTTAGTGGTTGTACCAAACAGTTTAAATCCTACTGTTCCTTTTCCAGTCATTGTGTTCTGTTATCATAGACAGACAAACCATAACACATTTTAAGTGTGAGTTTAAAATAGATCTGAATTACTTTTTTTGTTTTAATCTGTTTTTCATATGATGCAGTTTTGCTTCAAAGTAAACCTCATTGTGTTTCATTAATCCTACTCTGAAGAAAATATCTTTAAAACTGTGCCCATAGATGATAGATCAGGCAAGGGCAAACTTTGGCCCTCCAGGTGTTTTGGACTTCAACTCCCACAATCCCTAACAGCCCACCAGCAGTTAGGAATTGTGGGAATTGAAGTTCAAAACACCTGGAGCATTGAAGTTTGCCCATGCATGGGATAGATCTAAACACATTAATTCAGAACTGTCTCAGTTATTCCTCATATTGAGTTGCTTCCAGATCATACATAATAATAAATATTAAATTGCTTTAGTATTTAGCAGCTTGTAATTAATATTTTGGCTAAATTTCTATAGTATGTTGTTCTATATTCTACTGTTATTATTGATATAAAGTGTTTTGTGATGCTTCTGGAAAAATAGGATATTATCAGATAGACAGTCAATAATACTTAGAACTACCATCAAATTTTCTGATGTTTTCATTATTGCATATGCTCAGAATAGAAAGGGTATGATTAAACTGTACTATGTGGTAAGGCTGTAGTAATGCATTAGGCACTAAAAACAATTATCCTCTCCTGACTCCTTGTCATTTAAATATATGTTCGCTAGAAAACATTTTGATAATGCTCTGGTCTATATATCAATGAGCATGAAACAGTGGTATGAGTGTTGGACTGACTCTGGAGACCAGGAAGCGAATCCTTGCTTGGCCATGGTGATTCACTAAAGGGAAACAAGGGCAGCCCCCCCAAACAAGTCTTGCCAAGAAAACCCCATACATTTGATTTAGGATTGTCTTAAGTCACAAATGAAGGTACACAACAACAACCTCAATCTGTGGCAATAATAAAAGCTAGTTGTAACAATCCAGAACATATAAAATGTGGTTCTAAAATCCTGTTAAAAGTATATTTTAAATAGCTTTGGAATTCAGTTTCTTCTTCAATAGGTGTTTAAGGCATATGAAGTAAGTATTTGGCAACACAATACAAAATTGTTTTGTTTTGCTTATATATAGCATTAATATTTTAAAAAATGTAAAATAATTTGTTATACTGTAGCAATTATCAGGTGAAATTGGTAGTACTTCCAAACTGTGTTGATCACCAGGAGCATTAAAAATTACTCTTATGAAAGTATTTTTAAAATATTTAAATAGTGTTTATATCATTTCACCAGATGCAAAATAAAACCTTTTAACATAAAATGGTTGTAAGTTACTCAGAGACATCATATGGAAAGTAATTTAAGCATGTATTAACATCTACCCCACTCAAATTACCACTCATTTCACAAAGAAATAGGTGCCAATAATATATATTATTAATATATAATGAACAGGAAGCACAAAAAACTAATGTAATCTAAAATAATACAAATAAAATGATTCTATAGGCAAAAAGATGTCAGTCTCTGGTAATCAGAATTTGCCAATATAGTCAATCAAGTATTGATATATTTGGGATATTCTTATTTATACAATCCAATTCATTTAAATTACTTTACAAACATTACTTCCTGAAATTCTGAATATGATAAATTTGAAATCACCATCACCACCACAAGGTTATCTCCATAAATTCAACTTGGTTATGTAGATGAGCAAATAAATTCTATACATAAAGAAATGTTTCAGAATCTGTTGAATAATGCAAGAGATTTGATTGCTAAAAACGAGAGGTACAGTACTTTGCTATACTCTGAAGATGATTGTGAAAAGTGTGAATATTTGCAGAAATGACAAAGTTAGCATAGTGTGTTCATTAAAAGGATTTTAGGCAAACTACAGACTATTTTTTAAAATCCCTGGTGGATTTTCCGATTGTATGAAATAACTTGATTCTTAAGAGCTATTAAAGCTTTTATTCTTATAATTATTTCAACAAAAACATTTACATTACTACATCTAGCTCCATTTTGAAAGAATAAGCATAGACATACAGTCGGACAACATTAGGCTACAACTTTATTGGTTACAGGTCAACGTGGGCCTGGTAGTCTGCATGGCTTTGGCTCGATGTCATTGGCCGTTCAATGAGCCAATCACCAGCCTTCTTGTCAAGTGATAACTGGAGGAACACCACTGCATAGCTTCCCTGCTATCTGAGGATATGACAAAGGTGGAAATACCCCAAGTATTTCCACCTTTGTCATATCCTCAGATAGCAGGGAAGCTATGCAGTGGTGTTCCTCCAGTTATCACTTGACAAGAAGGCTGGTGTCACCTTTACCATCCATACCCAGTCACCATTTTATAAGGCCTGCCAAATTACTCACTACCCAGATTAGGATCTAATATCAAACCACCCCAGAAAGTTGGGACAGCAAAATAATCCGTCATCAAATATTGACGAAAGGAAAGGTAAATGGGATATAGCTTCAAAGCAAACTAAAGCTGGAACACTGGAGAACACTTTAGTGTCCCCCAACCCTTCTGTCCCCTACCCCCAGCCAATAGATTTAAGTTCCATGTGCTGTCAATTTTTACTTCTTCCCAAGGCGCACACAGATCATTTGGGCCTCTGGAAAGCAGCAGCAGCAAATGACACCATTGCCAGCGTGTTGTTCTTGGGTCTATGTCACCTCAGATTAGAAAGCTAAGTCATGATGCATACATGGAGAAAATGTGGATATTTTTTTTATATGAATGTTTCATTAATGTAGGCTTCTTCTTAAATTAAATTTGTTTCCAAGTCGGAACAGTTACATTTTTTAAGTGTAACTCCAACCAAATATATATCTAAATTCAGGTTTGATAGCATAGGGAAGGGTTAACACTCCTGTGACATTTGCTTTCAGAAGATTTCACCTCATTTCCTGTCACTGTGATAATTGGATTTTGAAAAATTCGGCTTGTTGTGGAAACGGAATTGGTGATAAAGCTTCAGTTGAGACATCTTTTCTCCATAATAACTCTTTCAGGAGTGAATTTCCCTTCCTGGGGATAGATTTCTCTCACTTCCTGTTGTCTCACCCTTCCTTTGTAGGTCGGATGTTTATAACTGCCTGTATTTAATAAATTTTGCATCCCCAGTGTTAAGTTTCAGTATCAGAGTAGAGTATATCCTGTTCAGAAGAGACTATGATCCTTGTCGTATTTTGCCTTGGATACTCACTAGTGTCTGACAGGCCTTGCAATAAATCTGGATCTCACATGCCGAATGATGCAGGTTTATTATAGAGTCCCTGGAGAAGCCATTGTGCTCTCAGCTTTTCTTTCATAGACCACTTGACTGATTCATTAAAGGAAAACTGGGTAAAGCTATGCTATATTAATGAATCATGACAAGCCTTTTGCCTATCAAGGCCAAAGACATTCCAGCTATCTAAGACAAAAAATTAATGGAAGATGGTCATAAGTGCTCATCTTTGTGAATATTCAAAAAGCCATGAAACTGCAACTGGCAGCATTTAATATGTTCTCTCTCATGATGCTTGAATAATTTTCCAGAGAGTGATCACTGCAGCTGCTGTGAACATGGATATTTGTTTATTTTTCACCTTGGTCTTACTGGAATGCTGACACGGCTAATCTATTGGGCACGTAGTAGAGAATAGTTTCGTATTCATAGCTCTGTGGCATTCTTCCGAGTAAAACAAAATCAAAAGTCATGCATGGGACAACTCAAGTAATCTGCAAAGAGTTTATTGGGGCCGACTCTTCTGAGAATTTTCCTTATGAGAGAAAGAAAACACACTCTAAAGGATATTCATGAGGAATTTGCAGGGCGGAAAGATGGAAACCTTCTTTGTGTTTTTTCATGGATGTTTGTGAGAGAAAAGGAGATGGCATGGACTGTCGGATTGAGTTATAGAATGCATTTTGTGATCTCCCCCTGGTAGTACAGCTCATTATGTTAAACAGTGTCGCTCTTAAACCCTCTGTAGTTTTCATTTTATGTGCATTGGCCTTCATTTGCTGAAATGCTTCAAGTTCACAGCACTAAAGTCATTTTGAAAACAGGATGTAATTACAAAGGTTTCTTATGCTTACCCACAGCTTTTTGGGACCAATGTAATTATCATTACATGTGGATACTGTAAATTGAATATCCCTTCCCTAATTACATTAAACTCAAGGGTTAGCTGCTTAAGCATCCAAATAAGAAAAGTTCACCCTTCGCTATAAATAGTCGAATTGTTCTCTTAGTTAAGTTGACCTTTAAAGCTCAGCATTTACATGATATTGTCAGGTGTACATTATAAAGATAGCTTGTAATGAGATCTGTAATGAGTAACCCAGTTATAATGGCCTTTTCTAAAAGTCCATTTATTCAGCATTTTCTAACGGCATGATGAAATTAAAGTTTTAATCTGTGCATGTCAGGGCCTTTTTCAGGGGCAAGTCACACTGTTCTTGGTTTTAGAACTATCCTGCCAACTACTGAAAGTAGTTTATTACTTTCACAGTTCCACATCTTGACAGAAATTACTATAAATATGATGGATTAGTCATGCCCATTAAAAGAAAGGTGAGAGAACACGTGTTTTCTTGGACATTGAATTTTATGTTCTATTTCATCCTTTTTATACATATCAAACAATTTGCTATTTTGCAAAAATATAAGGAAAGATTCATCATCCTCATCTAGTTAGATTTGTTTTTAAATCCACTGAATTAGAGTTATTTTAATGCATCCCAATGTCTTGTATGTTATGAGATGCCTATGTTCATAGGCGTGTTTCTGGATGCAGAATCATAGATGTTCACCCTTCTTGTTTGAAAAAAATGTAACCAACACAATTGCGGTGGATTTCTTGGGACAATTGGTCATGTTTGTTTAAAAAAGTAGCCAAAAAACATTTATATCAGATGGCTGACATTCTGAAGCATTGTTTACAACACTTCAGATGGCAATGTTCTGAAAGGTCTATTACGTTGAACTGGATGCAATAAAAGATTATTCCAGAGAACTAAAATGTATTCTATGCTTGAATGTGCCTAATGTAGCAGTGGCACATTGTGCTATGCATATAATTACAGTGATTCTTTACCTTATGAGGACATCATGAATCCAAAGTTTCACAAATTGATATTGAATGCATTTCTGCTTGCTCGTTCACTAAAAATATTGTGGTTCTTTACAGTTCTCATCTGCTATTTAACCTGGTAGGCTTTCCTTCCCATTCTATTTCATTAAAACCATACCGTTCCCCTGCTGAAGCTTATTTCCTCCAAGGACACCTTCTGCTGAGTGTCCTTTATACACTTTCACTTGAAAACAACAACCTGCTTTATGTGAGACAAATGACAAAGTGTACATTGCAAAGGATTTTCTTGCTGTACATAAACTGACTAGAATTTTGATTATGTACAATGAACATCAAGGTATCTGGGACCAAGCAATGTACCTTGAATTGTGGTATTTGAATACTTGAGCGATCTTCTCTGTTTAGCCTTGTCCCACTCTTTTATACAATTATACTTCGTAAATATGGGCTTTTTTTAATTTCAGTGTATCTCTTCATTTTTGTCATTCATTTTTGACAGTAGTGAGGAAAATCTTTTAAGGAAATTGAACAGATTCAGCTATAGTATATAGAGTTATTTTCTAAACTAAGTGATTCAGTGTTATGGATCCCAAATCCATGAGGGGCATTCTGCGGTTTTGTGTCACAGACTAAATTTGTGAGCTCTCTCATCATCACAGCAGCATTTTGCAATGACATATGTGAGACTAGCGTGTGGCTTTAGCCAAGCAAGAAAAGTATTCCATTGTGAGAAGCAACAAAGAGATATCACCAGGATGACAAATGGGATATGCAAGCTCTCTGAAAACATAGTGGAATGCAGTGAGTCCTTTTCACCTGTTGATTCTTGGCTCAACTACAATCCAGATATGTAGCAACAAACAGATATTTACCATCTGTTGGCTTGTCATTTCTGTGGGAGAACTTGAAGTACGTGGAAATCTGTCCCCCCTTCTAAACACATTTACTTGGAAGTGTGTCAAATTAGTTTTGTAGAATCTTTAGATGGGTGTACTTTACTGTTGTGCCTCCCTCTTATCTTCTCTAAAGCAGCTGTTTGATACTGTTGAAATCATATACAGTACAGTACAGCATGTTGTGTGAGAAGTGTGTTACAGCTTGACAGCTTGCCTTGCTAGTGATTAAATCTAAGGAGAAGAGTGCTTGCTATGGCTCCTGACCAGCAGCTGGAGCTACTCTCATAGTCCTAAATTTGTGTGAGAATTTGTGTGAAAACAACCCAAAGGAAGATCTTGTCACATCTAGTTCAACTAACCAACTGCCATAATTTCCATGAGATATGAAGAAGCTGCTCATCTCATTTTCAAAGGTCACCAGTGGGAAGAAAGCATCAGAATTGGGTCCTTCTCCTTAAGGGGGACTTAAGATGGAAGCAAAATCTCAGGAAAGCATTATGGTTAAGATAGAATAGAACACAGAGAAGGCCACATATAGGCAAAGTATGGCACACCCATACCACCAGTACTATACTTGCTTTTGTCAACTCATCGAGATTCCCTGGGCCATGCTTTTTCTGGCATAAAAATGGAGGGGAGTGCCTTTTCTAGCTGAGTTCTACATTTTATTTATTTATTTACCATATTTGTACCCCGCCCTTCTCAATCCTGCAGGGGACTCAGAGCAGCATTACAACAGGCAACAATTCAATGGCATATATACCTATCAATAAAATCAACAAATAAGTTAAAAACCAACAGTTAAACATCAAATATTAAAACATCAATTAAAATCACACATCCAAATCATAGTCTAGATCCATTCCATTTGTCATTATAGTCTTTGTAATCACTTATTGCACTGCTTATTACTGATTAAAAACTTGGTCACATAGCCACGTTTGTAGTTTCTTCCTGAAGGTCAGGAGAGAGGGGGCTGATCTACTTTTATTGGGGAGGGAGTTCCATAGATGAGGGGCCACCACTGAGAATGTCCCCACCAACCACACCTGCGAAGGAGGCGGAACCGAGAGCAGGGCTTCCCCAGAAGATCTTAACCTCTGAGAGAGTTCATAGAAGGAGATATGTTCAGACAGATAAGCTGGGCCGGAACTGTTCAGGGCTTCATTGGCTAAAGCCAGCACTTTGAATTGTGCTTGGTAGCAGACTGGTAGCCAGTGGAGCTGGTGTAACAGGAGGATTGTCTGCTCCCTGGTGAGAAATCTGGCTGCCACCCATTGGACCGCTTGAAACTTTCAAACAGTATTCAAAGACAACCCCACATAGAGGGTGTTGCAGTAGTCTATTTAGGATGTAACAAGAGTGTGGACCACTATTGCCAAGTCTGGCTTCCCAGGGTACAACCGCAACTGACACACAAGTTTTAACTGCAAAAGCTCCCCTAGCCACCGTCGAGACCTGGGGTTCCAGACTCAGTGATAAATCCAGGAGAACTCCCAAACTACAAACCTGTGTCTTCAGAGGGAATGTAACCTTGTTCAGCACAGGCTGCAACCCTATACCCTGTTCAGCCTTACAACTGACCAGGAATTCTTTTGTCTTGTCTGGGTTCAATTTCAAATTGTTTGCCCTCATCCAGACCGTCACAGCTGCCAAGCACTGGCTCAGGACCTGCACAACCTTCTTAGTAGCAGGTGGAAAGGCGTGATAAAGTTGGATGTCATCTGCGTACAGATGATATCAAACTCCAAAACTCCGAATGATCTTTCCCAGCAGCTTCCTGTAGATGTTAAACAACATGGAGGACTGAACCCTGACTCCACATGACAAAGGCTGTAGGGCAGAGCAGGTGTCTCCCAACAGCACCTTCTGAGAATGACCCTCCAGGAAAGACTGGAGCCACTGCAAAACAGTACCTCCAAACCCCATTCCTGCAAGGTGCCCCAGAAGGATATTGTAGTTTATGGTATTGAAGGCTGCTGAGAGGTCCAAGAGAACCAACAGGTGTCACACTCCCCATGACCGGTTTCCTGTGTAGATAATTCATTAAGGCTGTTTCAGTTCCATGTCCCGACCTTAAGCCAGATTGTGCCAGATCCAGACAATCTTTTTTTGCAAGAACACCTGGAGTTGCAAGGCCACCACACGTTCCAGGTCTTTACTCAAAAAGCGGAGATTGGAAAGTTGTTCAATTGAATGGGGTCCAGTGATGTTTTTTTCAACAGCAGTTTTATGATGACCTCCTTTAGGCCTGCAGGAATCTTGCCTTCTCGTAAGGAGGCATTAACCACCATCTTCACCCACTCTGCCAAACCCCCTCCTGGCTTCCTTTATCAGCCAGGATGGGCAGGGGTCTAGGATACATGTGGTTGCCTCACTTCTCCAAGGATCTTGTCCACATCCTCAAGGCACACAAATTGAAATGAAGCCATTAAAACTGGATAAGCAGGTGCTCATGTTATATCTTCAGAGATTATCATTAACATGGAATCCAAGTTGGAATGGATCAGAGCAAGTTTATCTGTGAAGAACTGGGCATGGTCAGGGATACCATCTTGCGACATGGGATTTAACAAACCTCTGACCGTTTGAAACAGCTCAGCTGGACGCTTCCTTGCGGACGCAATGTTGACCACAATGAGAGATTTTATTGCGGCCTTCACTGCCACAGAAAATTCATCATTAAAAACTGAAAAGTTTTCAGGGGTTTAAAAGAGGTGAAATCAACACATTGAAATTAAGGCCATGTCTCAGTTTGAAAGTTTATTTTTCAATAGATTTTCAAATACTTTGATTGCTTCCATATCCAGTTTTACTGACATGTTTTCATGCTATACTTTTTCCAACTGTGAAATGAAAGACTCAGCAGGTGGCAAAAAGAGAGGTTTTCACTTATTAAAGCAGTAAAAAGCAAAGCAAGGAAAATACTGTGTTTTCAATTTTTTATATTTTACTAACAACATTTTTTTTTTAAAAAACTGGCTTATAAATATTCTCTGTTTTCTTCCTACCTTTGATTAGATTAATAAGGTTTTTCTGGAAATTGGGTCACCTTGTACAAGAAAAGTTAAAAATTGTGTTTAGTGAACGTTTGGTTGTCACAAGAGTGACACATTATGGCATTCTGTTACACAACATTGAGCTGTAAGTTTTTGAGGCTGAGACTAAGGACACTTCTACACTGACACTTTAATGCAGCTTGGACCTGGTTTGTAAGAAACCAGTTTCATTGATCAGATTGCCATGCCTGGAATTGGTTTAATGCCATGCGACTTCAAACTGGTATGCCAGGGTTTGTTTGTTTGTTTCATTTCCTGATGATATGCACATCAGTACACCAGAGGCTAACTGCAGGAAAAAAGTAGGGAAGTGATAGTTAAGAATGGAGGTAATCAGTTGCCCTTCTCAAGAGGTTGATTAGCCCCTGCTGCCCAGCCATGCCCTTGGGGCATTTTCCAGCAGCCTCTTCAGAATACACTTTAGCAGAGGCAGGTGTCTACAATGCACTCCACATTTTGCAGTGCCAATTTCGCCCTGATCTGGGATACATTAGCATCTGCTGCAGCATGTTTTTGTGATGAACTTGGACTTTCCTTGACTTTCTTTAATGCATTGCATACAATAATGCACTTTGAAGCTTTAAGCCATCTTCTGTAGAAGGGTCCTAGGACTGATTAATTACATGATTTACCTATACTGAAGTATTTTTAAAATGTTAATTTTTATATATTGCCCTTCCTCCAGAGATCTTGGAGCAATGAACAGAGCTTCAACACCATCCATTTTATTTTCACAGCAAACTTGTGATTTAGGTGAGGCTGAGAATGGCTGGAGTAAGGTCTCCCAGTGAGCTTCTTTCAAAATTGAGTTAAAATGCAATTCTACTGCAGCCTCTCCAGCCCCAAAATTATTTTTATTTCCCTGCCCCCATGTCACAATGACTCTATAATTTAGTTCACATTTTGGTCAAAGGGTAAGCGTAATTGTGCATGTATGGTATCAGTTGTTTTCTAAATGTTACAAACTCTTTAAACAAGTGTTTTGAGAATGCCACCAGATGAGCTAGAGTAATTTCAATTGGATGAAACAAATTTTATTTTTTCCACCATTATCCTCAACATTCAGCATGCATAGTCCTTATCCAACATCCAAACATGTTTGACCCTATTCCAGCATTTTTCCCTAATCACTTGCCAGCTTTGTGTCTCCCTCTAGTTTGCTGGTACCTTCTATGGTGTGATATGAGCTACATACACTGATAAAACTCTTCTTTTTGTTACTTGGTAAAAAAGGAACAATTAACAAAATGTGATTCTTTGACAAATCTTTTGAAATAAATTAGAAATAGTACTGAATGTTTGTTCCTTAATGTGGAGGGTAAAGAATAGTTAAAATTATATCAACTTACACTAGATTTAATCATACCGTACTACAACTGAAATTGTAGATCCTGATTATCTTAAGGGCAATGTCACCTCTTTGCTTTGTCAATGGCCAACATGCTAATGAATTTTCATCTTTTGTTGTTAAAATAGAATAGCATGCATAATCAGAGAATCCAAGGATTTTCATTGTCCTGGGCAACTAACAAAAATGTCTAGTGTGTTCAGAGGACACATTAATTTAAATGTAGTGTCCACAGTGACAATGCTCAGTATCCCACAACCTAGATCTGCTCTCTTTATTTCTTTTGGATCTTCAGTTCTTCCGCGCTTCAAAAAGATAACTAAGGTTATGTTCCAGAATTCTAATCCCCTCAGATCCCATGAAAACCAACAGTCAAGTGTCTACCAAAATGAAATAGGAGTCACAGGTACATAAAAATAATGGTTTAATTGTTTTCTAGAGATGTTGAAATGAAAGCTGAATGCAAAGGTAGAACATATTCCCTCAGCTGTTTGAAGCTGTCCTTCATCACAGTTGACATTAACTGAGGACTACTTGATAAACTAAATGTCACTCCCATACACTGTTTCTCAACTGGATTACAGCTGTTTATACACTCTGGTTTTTTAAAAATCTTTAAATAACCTTTCTACCTTGTTCTGAAAACTGCTGACACTTTTTCCATAAAAAAGGAGGAAAAGACCACATGGTTACAAAAACATGCTGGGATAGAAATAGTTTTACAGTACTTCTCCTTACAGAGTGGCCTGACTTTGCATGACCTGTTAGAGAAATCTGCAGCTTCTGAAAAGCTGCATCATCATCATCATCATGATTGATTGATTTGTTCATAACAACACAGCATACGTGCATATTAGGTCCAAATGTCTGGGATTCATCTCTGAATATTGGGATCTTCCCAAAGGCCTAGGATATTAGAGGTATTTTCGCAGAATGTGCACAGTTCCAAGAAGTACAAACTTCTGCAACATATGGATTGATGTTCTGTCCAAATTAAGTGGTTTCAGATGCTTTTCAAGGTTTCTTGGAATGCTCCCAAGACCACCAACCACTATTGATACCACTGTTTTTCTCTTTTGCCACAGTCATACAATTTTAGTTTGTAAGTCCTTGCATTTTGTGATCTTTCCCAGTTCTACTGTCTCCTCGCACTGCAATGTCTATAATAAAAACATGTTTCTTTTCATGGAATCATAGAGTTGGAAGAGACCTCGTGGGCCTAGAAGCAGGAAAATCACGTTTAAAGCACGCACACACACACACCCAACAGATGGCCAGCCTATGTTTAAAAGCCTTCACACTCTGGGGCAGAAAATTCCACTGCTGAATAGCTCTCACAGTTAGGAAGTTCTTTGTAATGTTCCGGTGGAATCTCCTTTCCTGTAGTTCAAAGCCATTGGTCCATAGAAAACAAGCTTGCTCTCTCCTTCCTCTGACTTTCTCTCACATATTTATACGTGTCCATCATGTCTCCTCTCAGCCTTCTCTTCTGCAGGCTAAACATGCCCAGCTCTTTAATCGTACCTCATAGGGCATGTTCTTCAGACCCTTGTTCATTTTAGTTGCCCTCCTCTGCACACATTCCAGCTTGTTCAACATCTCCCTTCAGTTGCGGTGCCCAGAATTGGACACCATGTTCCAGGTGTGGTCTGACCAAGGCAGAATAGGGGATAGCATGACTTCCCTGGATCTAGTCAGGCCAAAATCCCATTGGCTTTTTCAGCTGCTGCATCACATTGTTGGCTCATGTGTATCTTGTTGTCCACTTTTTCACATGTACTGCTGTCAAGCCAGGTGTCCCTCATTCTGTATCTTTGCATTTCAGTTTTTCTGCCTAAGTGAAGTATCTTGCATTTGTCCCTGTTGAACTTCATTTTGTTAGTTTTGGCCCATCTCTCTAATCTCTTAATATTGTGTTGAATTCTGCTCCTGTCTTCTGAAGTAAAAGCTATCCCTCCCAATTTGGTGTAATCTTCAAACTTGATGATAATGCCTTCTATCCCTTCATCTAAGTCATTAATAAAGATTTTGAACAGAACCAGGCCCAGGACGGAACCCTGTGACACTCCACTCATCACTTCTTTCCAGGATAAAGAGGGAAGCATTTGTGAGCACCCATTGGGTTCTTTGACTTAACCAATTAAGTTAAGTCAAAGAACCCATCCACCTAATTGGCATCCACCTAACCATAGTTTTGCCTAGCCCGCATTTGTTTGCCAAAAGGTCATGGGGGACTTTGTTGAAGGCCTTACTGAAATCCAGATATGCTACATCCATTGCATTCCCTGCATCTATCCAGCTTCTTACTCTTATTGAAAAAAGAGATCAAATTAGTCTGGCATGACTTGTTTTTGATAAATCCATATAGACTATTAGCAATACTGCATTCGTTTCTAAGTGTTTGCAGACTGCTTCCTTAATGATCTTTTCCAGAATCTTACCTGGTATTGACGTGAAACTGACCAGATGGTAATTGTTTGGGTCTTCCTTTTTCCCCTTTTTGAAGATCGGGATCACATTTGCCCTCCTCCAATCTGCTGGGACTTGAACTATTGTCCAAGAACTCTCAAAGATGATTGCCAGTGGTTCCGAAATTACTTTCACAAGTTCCTTCAATATTCTTGGATATAGTTGATCTGGCCCTGGGGACTTGAATTCATTTAGAGCAGCCAGGTATTTCTGGATGACTTGTTTCCCTATTGGGTTGGATTTCCCCAAATCTTTCATCCCATTCCAGGTTGCTGAGGTCGAGGACAGCTTTCTTTTTGTGAGACTGAGGCAAAGTCTCTTTTTGTGAGACTGAGGCAAAGAAGGCATTAAGTCATTCTGCCTTTTCCCTGTCCCCTGTCAGCATTTCCCCATCTTCTCCTCCTTGTTCTTCCTTTTTCTACCAATGTAAGCAAAGAAGCTCTTTTAATTGTTTTTAATGCCCCTGGTAAGCCTGAATTCATTTTGTTCTTTAGCCTTGCGAACATTTTCCTACAGGAGTTGGTTATTCATTTGAATTCATCTTTGGTGATTTTTCCCCTTTTCCACTACTTGTGCATGAGCTCAGCTAGAAGTTCTTTGGACATCCATTCTGGCTTCTTTGCACTTTTTTTTCTCTTTGATGGCACTGTTTACTATTGCGCCTTGAGTATTTCACTCTTGAAAAACTCCCTTCCATCCTTAACTCCCTTGCCTTTTAGTATTGGTGTGCACGGAATGCTGCTCAGTATTTCCTTAATTTTTTGGAAGTCGGCTTTCCACAACAGTTATATCTGATGTGTTATGTGGCAGGTATTTTATCTGTTTGGATTCTAAAATCCCAGAGTATTTTTGTTTTTTGTTTTCTGTCATCGTCACCTCCTCCTCCTCCTCCCTATATTATTTGCTAAGGCCCCGCTGAATTAATTAGTAAATATCTAGTTATCTTTTATTCATCCATTAAGCATATGCATTCACCATATATAGAGGTGAATGTGAGATGATTTATAGGTTGAATGGGTATAAGGTATATCAGAGAACTTGGAGAAATTCCAGGATCCCTTCCACCATTTGTGTAAAGATGTAGAATTGAATCATAATTGCTAGAAAACTGGTGTATCTTCATATTAGGAGGAGCAGGTGTCTGTCTCTGACACCCTCCCCTTTGCCTTTTTAAATAATTTATTATTTCAGTTTGTTTCGCTTGTCTTAGCTGATTTTTGTGCACATTGTTTTCTTCCTCTTTTAACACTGTAACCTTTCTTGTGAGCTGCATCTTAAATTACTACATTTGAACTTTTTCCCCTGGAATTTTGCAAGCTTAAATGGTTTTTCTATGCCTGCTTCAACTATTTAGATTAAAAGGAGTTGCTGCTGAATTTGCAGAGCATTCAGATGGGATTCTGCTTTCATGCTCCTTCAAACAGATGGATAACCTCTGCCTGTTGATAGATTTGGATGGCCTAGTTGGCATTTCTTTCATCCCGCAATATCGATGAAGTATTTGGAAGCTCTTTTGTGAAAGCACAGTTACCCTCAATCTTAGATGTATACAAACAATAATGTCTTCTACCCTGGGAATGTTTTTCCGCCTCTTGTCCCTTCCTGTTGGATAAAATTGGTTATGGTCTACATGCTCTCTGTGTTTTCCATTTTATAGAGCATCTATTGTTTGTTTTATTTGTCAGTTTGGCAAAACCTGAAGACCCTAATTTCCTGTTTTGTTAGTGAGTTTGGTTTCCTGTTTGATTTTAGTACTGGTTCCTATGAACTTTAATTACAGCCTTCTTTTAATAATACAAAGCTTCTTGGAATAATGAATTGATCAGCTTCTTTCCAGTCTTGATCTGAGATGGAAAGTACTTTGTGACATGATCTGTGCTTAGCTTTTTTCACACTATCTATGAATTACATAGTTAGCCACAGTTTCAGATTTATACATGTGTATCTTTCTTGTTAGCTGCTTTTTAAATTTCACAACAGTTTTATATATTACATCTTTTCCTCTCTCTTTGAAGTGGGCTCATTGTACAACTTCTTGAATCTGTTCTGACTTGGAATTTTAAAAAATACATTCATAGGACATTAACTGGAACAGGATATTTATGGTAATGACTGATGTGATTCAAACATCTATATTTACTATGCTGAACAATATTCAATACCTGCCTTATGCTATCACTTGTTTGATGGTAGCAGAATAGAAATATCATCTCATCCTGAATCTTTCAGGCAAGTTTTTAGCTGAGTCAGTGACATCCACTTTTGCTTGTTTGCTTTTTCTTCTTTTAAGTTTAAGCTTTCCAGAGTCTTGCCTGTGATGCTTCATTTGTTCTGTGATTAGGAATATTTTCTCTACATGGGCAAAGCTGATAAATTCTGTTCCAGCAGTGAAATAAATTACAGACTTGCTCTAATGAGACCATCAATTGCTAAAACATGTCATTTTAGTTGTGTGAATGCTATATGAAGCAACGTTTAAGATTTGTGTATGTGTATGTGTGTGCACTCATTTGCTAATTCTAAAAATACCAAGCACAGAAAGGTCTTGTAAAACATGATTGATATGAATGAGGATAATGTTGAGACACTGGAAAATAACATTAAGGTTACCAATGGAATGGTAGATTTAATACTATGTCTGGTTGTGCCAGACATTATTAATCCTTTGCTTCAAGTAATTTAAGTATGCTTATTTGAACTTAAGATGAAGTTCCGTACATGTGTACTCAAAACTAAGCACCACTGAATTTAGTAAGAGTTTCGGTCCCAGATCTCATTCAGCACTGTAGTTAATGTCTTTGGTTAGTTAAAATTGTTTATAGTCTGCATATCCACCTGTATTTTCCATTTTAAGGTGAAATTTGTAAGACATAAGTGATGTAATATCTAACTACTTGATTGGGCCACCATTATCAGTTCGATGCCCCACTAAACTAAAAACATTAAAATGTGAAACTATTAGATAATGTGGCTTGAATGAATGAGGGGGATACATACTGGACACTGGACATTCCCCAGACTTTGTAGAAAACGTACACATGGAAACATTGCAGTGAAGAAATTGTTCATATTTTCCATTCTAAGAGAAATTGCAGTGCATCATTCAATGACAGAATATTATATACTGTATTCCAAACCAGTTTGTAGTCAGCAAGAACAGATGGCAGAATTTTACTTGTCAGAGATTTACAATACAATGACATAACTAAGACATTTTACCCAGGGTAGTAGCCACACCGAAATAAGAGAATGTAGACAACTTTCTTTTGATTCTGCCTTTTACTTAGTTTCTGGATAACATGTACAGTGTTTTTGACTTATAGATTCAATACATTTCACTTATTAGAGAATTAATAGCTTTTAACTGGATATGTGAACAGCCAGCTTTATGGTTTATAGTTTTGGAGAAAGACACTCTTTTCAGGGACCTTCACACTGACTGAAATTCGGCGGCAATGGTGGGGTTTTGTTTTTTTTGGGGTTTTTTGCACTTTTGCCATGGAACCTGACGTCTCCCATCACGCCCCAGAAAAGTACTTCCAGGGCGGCTCCATGGCAAAACTGGCACAAAACCCCTGCCACCACGAAAAAAATTGCCAATGGCATATGATGGGGGGCTTTAATTGGAAAAGTAGGGTTGAGCCAGCTCAAAGAGGCTTCCCTGTGTGATGAGGAGGGGGGAGCCGGGACGGTACGGGGTGTGGGGCAACAGGTTCCCATGTCCCTTGGGTGGGCACAATACTCAACAATTCTGGCAGCCCATGTGAAGAGGTCATATGAGGGTTTCCTTTCATCTCAGTGAAATGGGGGTACAAAGTAATTTGGATGCATAAAAAGGTCAGATACAAGTAGTGAAAATAATAATAAATACATAATAAACTTTATTTGTATTCCGCCCAATCTCCCTGAGGGGACTCGGACGAAAAAAATGGCAAACATTCAATGCCATAATACGTTCATCAAAATCAAAGAAATAACAAACCAACCAGTTACCAAAATAAGCCAACATAAACCAACATAAATCAACACCCGAGACAAACTTGTAACCCAAACATTAAATCATAACATAACATCTAACCTAAAGACATTAAAGACATTAAACACAAATTTATAGAACATAAATTTAGATACAAGTTGTGAGAAGAGCTGAAATTCATGTTACAATCATTTGCATTGAATTAAAAATGAAATTGAGAGTAATTCAGAATGATCGGTTACTTTATAAAGGCACATAGAATTGAGTAGTTGAAGCTTTCCTTTCAGGAAACTAAATCCTAAGAATAATTCAGTAAAGCAGTTTGTACTTGTGGCCCACTTGGAATTCCCACTGCATGGGAAAATCTAATCTTGTGTCTTTACAGATAAGACACAATTCAAGATATTTCTGTAGAAGGTGGACAACTCAGATACAAAGATTGGAAAATCAAAGTAATTGAACAATATCTTATGATGTGACCTGATCAAGAATCATCTACGTGATTCTTTCACACACAATGCATGTAAAGGCATGAAGGGAAGCGTTTCAGTGAGTTATCAATACCTGTCTTATTTTTCTGCAAATGTTTGGCCACTTATTTATGGTCAAAGCTATATTTTAGAAGAAAATGTACAATACTTTTGCAATAATTGTAAATACTCATATTTTAACTTTCATCTCATTTATTTTACTTTTTGAATTTTCACATAAAGACTTTTTATTTATACATGGATACAATATTGCTAGCAGTGTTGTCTATGACAAAATCCATTCACTGAAATTAACAGTATGTAAGTGTTTGTATTTATGGTTTGGGACCATTCTTTTAATGTATAATTTTACACATAGTTTGCAAATTGCAGTCAAATATACAATATCATGTTTGTCTGAGTGTCATGATATATTAGATGTTCATTCTGCACAAAAGAAGATACAAATGATCAGTATGCAAGTTACTTCACAATTCAAGGATCATTTGTTCTGGGCAGGACTATCAAGTGGATGCTGTGGTTCTAAGCATTTTTACCCAGTTTCAGACAATTTTCCAATTGTACTCCTTCATGCAAGAGGAGGATTTGGCCACAGTAATCTGTGCCTTCATCACTTTCTGTTTAGACTGTTCAATGCACAGTACATGAGACTCCTCCTGCATACTCTTTGAAAGTTAAAGCTACTGTATTTCTTCTTGCATGCTTTTATTTGAGCATTTAGTGTATTGATCTAACAGTGCTGTGGTGTTTTTGACTGGTCCTGCTTCTTACCTGTGAGTCAGTGTTTCTCAGTCTGGGGGTCGGGATCCCGGGGGGGGGGGGTTGCAAGGGGATGTCAGAGACAAAGACCAACAGAAAACACAGTATTTTCTGTTGGACATGGGGGTTCTGTGTGAGAAGATTGGCCCAATTCTATCATTGGTGGGATTCTGAATCCTCGTTGGTTGTGAGCAAACTATAAATCCCAGCAACCTCAACTCCCAAATGACAAAATCAATCCCCCCAACTCCACCCATATTCAAATTTGGGTGTATCAGGTATTTGTGCCAAATTTGGTCCAGTGAATGAAAATATATCCTGCATATCAGGTATTTACATTGCACTTCATAATAGTAGCAAAATTACAGCTACGAAGTAGCAGAAAAATGATTTTATGGTTGGGGGTCACCGCAACATGAGGAACTATATTAAGGGGTCGCGGCGTTAGGAAGGTTGAGAACCACTGCTGCAAGGAGTTTTGATACTCTATATAGGAAAGCTGTGTTTGCCATAGGAATATGCCCATAGTTTAAAGAATTCCATCAGAAATTCTTATTGGTGAAGAAATGAGACAAAAGCTATTTTGTGGTGGCAACTTAATTTTGAAATACTCTTCCTAGCAATACTAGACACACTACATCTTTGGTTAGTTTGAAGCAAACTTGATTTTTTTTTGTTTTACATACTTTTTGATTATTTTAAATGTCATTATGTCTCTTATTTCTCTGTTCTTGCTGTGTTTGTTAATACACAGTTTTAATATTTGAAGTAAAACTTATGAATTGCTTTGAGAACCATTTGAGGTTGAAAAGTAGCATTGATAGTTCTGTTTTAAAAATTACTTATGTTTTTACTCTCAAACTATTTATTCCAGATTATTCCCATTCACCCTTTGTACCCATAACAATCCTGAGCCATTAAGGCACACTACCTTATTATATAATCTACTTAAAGTACTGATCTTGAAAACCTGACATTCACAGATTTTATTCTAAAACAATGCAAACAGTAATTCATTTAATGTCAAAAGATGCTGAAACAGGATCTGTTTTAGAGCTAGGCTTAGTGATAAATTGTTGTACTTAGCAAGCAAGATTCATCTTTTTCGTTAGGAATCAAGATCAAAAACAGAAAATGTATAGAAAAAGGAATAAGACAGCAGTTTAGACAACCCAAATCCTACCATTAGTCTAAATACAGTAGACCTGTTGAATCAATTGTTGAATGGTGAAGCAACTCTTAGGCAAATCTGAGTCCATGGGTCTTATCATGTTCATCAACAAAATGAATGCCTATTTGACTATCAGAGTAAGAAAACTTTTTGTCAATTGTAGCATTATTAGGATATATTTAGAGTGGGGAAGGAATGCCTCTTCATCCTTGAAAAGCATGATTACAAACTAGTGCTGATTCATTTCAGTGAAACGTAAAGAAGGACAAGTGTCCACTGGATTGCTGCAGGCTGTGTAGGTATAAATTGTTTGGGCTTCATTGTTCCATAATAAAAGGTTTATAAATTAGAACTACTTTTGGAAGAATAGGGACATAATATTGCAGTACAGAGGGGGAAAGTCACGCTTTAAAAGCACAAGGCTGATCTTCTGTTCAGAGAATATCTCCCAGATCTCTGCCTACCTGCTTCAGCTCTAATCAGGAGCAGCTGTGCATAATTAGGCAGTGAAGCTTTAAATGGAGTTGGCTTCTTTCAGAATGGAAACAGTCCGGGGGTCCTTGCCTAGATTCCTGGACTGGGAGCTTTTCTAAAGATGCAAGAGCAGCCTCCTTTATACTGCTTCATTGCTTAAAGGCAATTTAGCTTCACAAAAGAACAATGGCTGTGGATTTTACTAGTCTGAGCACCAAGAAAACAATATTTTATAAATCTGAAAACCCTGAAACATTCCCTTATGTTTAACTTGAAATTCATGCTGTGTTCTGTCTAGCTGTGCAGACTTTCACTTTGGCACACAGCAATGTGCTATGCTTGCTAACTTTTCAAAAAGCACTCACTGGGAATGGTATGTCAGATCAGTCTACTGAAAGTACATTAGTTAGGTCTAAGAACCAACCATCTCTCGAACCAGATTTACATATTCCTGTTGGAGTTGGGGGGCAGTAGTCCTTGACTCAAACTTGCATTATATCTCCTATAGCACCTGACATGAGTATCTTGGAGCAGCTTTTGCCATTTTATGTTATTTTTTAAAGTACACAAAATAGCTGTCTTTCAAACAATATTTGAAATAGACAGTATGGTGGATTAAAGCAAAGAAGTTTCAACACTGATAAGTAGAACTATCTATATAATATTGACAAATTGAATTTTAAATGTTTGGCTACTTCAGATTGAGATGTTTCACTAACATAATTGGACTGGTGCACTGCATAATTTGAAGATTGCAGTATTTATGGCACCCAAAAGCAACAACAACGTTTTGCTAGTAAAAAGTTAGTTAACTGTTCTGTTTAATTCTGGTCAGACAGTCCTAATTACTATTTTCGTTGTGTTCATTGAGCAGCTTGTTCAATTTTTTTAAACTTTTGTATTGTATAGCATTTTAGGTTCATTTCATTCTCATTTATATTGTAATTGCCTTGGGTCCCATGTTAGGAGAAAGGCAGGATATAAAAAATTATAGAAATAGTTTTATCTTTGTTGCAGGGAGAGTATGTCCATGTCCTTAGCCATTCAAGAAGGTTGCACTGACATGCCCTGTTGAAACGATAGAGATTTGTTCATCACCCAGTGCTCCTTCTAACAATAGAGACAAGAAAATCTAGGAACAGGAAGAATCACTTCCAACGGAGACAACTCAAGAAAGGGGGCTTTGGTTGAAATGAGTCTTTTTGGAGAGGGGGTGGGATATAAATAAAGTTTATTATTAAATAACACTCTGATCCTAGTAAGATAAATAAACTAACAAAACTGGGCTGCATTGAATTTTTTAATTCTTTATTTACAATATTTATGTCCTGCCCTTCTCATCCCAAAGGGAACTCAGGGCGGCTTACATGAGTGACATCATTCCATGCCTCAACAACAAAAACAACAACAATTAAACGCAATTAAACAAGATTTTTAAACAGCATTAAAACAACATATGTAAACATTAGACAACTATTGTGCATATATCCAAAGCCAGATAATCAGATAATCATATGCATCAGTCCAAAGCCAATTCCAACTGTATTGCACAGATAATTATGCTGGGCCAAATCCTTACTCCCAAAGGAAAGTTTTCACTTGTTTGCGAAATGACAGAAGGGAAGGGGCCGATCTAATCTGACTAGGGAGGGAGGTCCACAGCTGAAGGGCCACCACTGAGAAGGTCCTGTCTCCTGTCCCCACCAGTTGCACCTGTGAAGATGTTGGGATCGAGAACAGGGCCTCCCCAGAAGATCTTAACCTCCATGATTGTTCATAGAGGGAGAAGTGATCAGACAGGTAATTTAGGCTTGGGCCGTTCAGGGTTTTATAGGCCAAAGCCAACACTTTGAATTGTGCTTGGTAGCAAACTGACAGCCAGTGGAGCTGGCAGAACAAGGGGGTTAACAATCTGGCTGCTGCACGTTGTTATATCTGAAACTTCCGAACAGTGTTCAGAGGCAACCCCACGTTTTCATTGAAGAAAAACGTAGCAGTTTTATGTGGAGATGATGAGGATGATAAATATAGCATTAAACACCAAGAAATCCAACCAGCAATGCCCAAAATAAAAGGAGGGTGTTGGTAAACAGGAATTGTTGCAGTAATCACAACTGTAAATTCTCATATCTCTTGGCCATAGGCTTGGGAATATTAGTAATTGCTGCCACGTAGGAACAGGTGTATCTAGTTGGTTATTATGTGTAAACTGGTCAAGGAATGTATTGTTTTTTTTCCAAAACATTTTTGTAAATTTGACTTCTAAAGAAGTCCCCAATGTAGTCTGATCCTTTTATTATAATGTGACAGCTATGGAAATATCTATGACTATCTTCATTTAACTAATGAGGATTTGTTAAGCATATTTCCCAGAGGGAGAGCTTCATACTAAGTACAATGGTTGCCCAGTATTAAAAATGTAGATAACAAGACCTGTGCAGTTACAAATAATTGTGCTTTGTGTGCACTCTGCCACAATGCCTTTCAGTAATGCTATTTGCATGTAGAGTTTTAATTAACGGATAACTGTCACCACAGGTTGACTGCAGAAGGCTCTAGCATCCAGCAGAGAGATAAATGCCAGTGCCAAGTTATACAGGTTGGATAGCATGCAGGGGGTCTATAATATAAAATGGATTTATAATTAAAAGTCACTTATTACGAAGTTATTGTTTTACATAAAGGAAGGAGAATGGCTGAATTCTGGCAATTTCATGTTATACCATGTAACATGGCTTTTCTCATGACTCAGCTACATACAGTATAGTTATAAGAGGAAACCTTGAAAATCACAAGTTTTAGTCATGCAGACACAAACTTGGACACTTAGATTTGCTACAGCTGAGCCTTCCTTTTAGGACACCTTAGAGCAGTGGTGGGGATGGTGACGGCCGACAGCGAGCTCTGGCGTGGACTGGTCCATGAGGTCACAAAGAGTCGGAGACGACTGAACGAATGAACAACAACAACAGAGCAGTGGTTCTCAACCTGGGGTCCCCAGATGTTTTTGGCATTCAACTCCCAGAAATCCTAACAGCTGGTAAACTGGCTGAGATTTCTGGGAGTTGTAGGCCAAAAAACATCTGGGGACCCCAGGTTGAGAACCACTGGAATAGATCAATATGGTTTCCATTTTATAGATGAAAAGGTGAGGTTGATTTGGACTTCAAAATTCCAGGTTTTTGCAAAGTTATAGAAGAGTTTCTTATAAGTCTCATAAGTGCAGTGTAGTAATCTATTTGGCTGGCCCTATAATCTGCTCACGATTTTAATATGCCCATTATGTTTTATTCCGGGTTAGCCTCTGAAAATACATGATAAAGGCTCAAAAGAGTATATAGGGTATAAAGGCAGTAGATACCTGATGCCTCTACTTTTCTTATGCATGCAGGAATTGTTATGTAAAGCAGACTACTTAAAGGGATCTAAATCAGTGCACAGTTGTTACCACAGTCCTGTCTTAACACAATGAAATCTGCAAACTTAATTATACTTCTCAAGATCATCTGATTCTCAGTAATAAGTGTAAAAATGCATTTCTAATTATTTTTACTTAAACCTAGGCTAGACTCTTAACATTTTGAATAAAACTTAATCCCAGCACTATATAAGAATTTAGGCAAAAGTGAAGTGTTTAGTCAAAGAGTTTGGACAAAGTGATAGTGTTCTTCATTATAGAATTCATTTTTTCTGCCATATTACAAATACTTAATTTGAAAGAGTAACCCCTTTGCTAACGTGAGGTCCATCTAAATGTGACAAGATTTCCCAGGTGTTCCTTGCAGTCTGAAGTCTTAAAATGTTAATGTCTAGTCACATGCATGATTCTTCAGCACTGTCAGCTATTTTGCTGATCTACATAGCGAGAGAATGGATTACAGCATATGGGTTATGTAAATATTTGCTCAGAAGCCAGAACAAAGCTATTTGTTCTTTAATTTACAGATATAGACCTGATGTTTAAAAGCCCTTGGTGAATATTAAACTTAATGATCAAAATTATCCAGTTTTGTTTTATACATGGAATTTCTATAGAAAATAGATAGAATGTTTAGAATGCGAACCACAAATGAATTTGCACCATATTTACTACCATATGCTATCCTTTTATTTGGCCATGATTTATTAGAGTATTTTAGCTTCAGAGATAAAGGAAGTAAGCAGTAATTGACTTGTCACTCATTTTATCATAACCAATTTTTTTTAAAAATATATTTTTTTATTTTTTTCCCTTAGGTCCTCCCATGCCATCCTCTTCATCTAGTCAATCCGTTATTGAACATTTACATTCCCCTCCTCCATCACCTAATCTCCATGACAACCAGAGATGGTTGCTAAGTACTAGTGCTATCCAGCCAGTTCAGGACTCTGACACTGATGAGGACTATACAGCCAGCTCTTATCTAGTACAGACCGGTCCTGTTTCAGTTTTTGCCTCAGGTCATGGTAAGAATGAGACATCTTGTCCATAGTACACTTACTTATTTTCATCCTGATGACATATTATCCAGATTGTTTGGTAGTTAACATTTGAGACCATGTGTCAGAACAGAAATGAATTATTTTGTTTGTTAAAAGTTAAGAAAAAGAGAGTATACAGAATCACTTTTATTATTCATTCATTTTAATAATGAATAAAGTCATCCTAATTTAATCTGCATGTAATAGCCATTTAATTACATAGGAATCACTAGTTCTCAATTGCGTAGAATGTCATAATTTGCAATAAACATCTACTTAATTTTAGAGTGCAATTTTCTATATGTCCATTCATAATTGAGATCTATTTAATGCACAGGGGCTAATCGTATATACTCCTGCATGAATCAACTTTAAGTCAAGGGCAAGTTTTGGGACCAAAAGTATGGATTGTGATACCACCCATGGATAAATCCGATCATTTCATTCAGAGGGGAAAGCACCAGTTCCACCTCAGACCGTCAATTGCCCCAATTGCCACTATTTTCCCACCTAAGCGTTCAAATGTATATGTTATGTGTTAATATTTTTAAATGTTTTATGGTGTTTTGGGGCATCGAATTGTTGCCATTGTAAACCGCCCTGAATCGCCTAAGGGCTGAGAAGGGCGGTATACAAATATAGTAAGTAAGTAAATAAGTAAATAAGTAAATAAATAAATAAAAGGCCAGAAGCAGCATCATGACAGTGAAAGTATAGAGGGTCGGTGCTTTTTGTAGGTTATCCCGGAATGGACTAAGCTTTACCTTTTGCCATTCTACTTAGAGAATGGACTGATTCATTTTTTGATAAAAGTTAAGATGCAGTACTCACATGACCCACTGATAAGTTATCCCAGGTTTTGGGATTAAGGTGTTTACTGGGAAGTGTGTCCTTGGGTGTATAAATGAAATGAAATAAAACATACAGCATAGACAAGCAGCCTAGTGCCTTCCCACTTTTCAAGATTGTTACTCCCAATATCCCACACTACTGGCCAACATTGCTGAGGCTGCTGTACTCTAGCAGGATTTGAGGGACTATTCTTAAGTAATGTTTCTTTTCCATTGGCTTTGTTATAGGAAAATGTTCTAGTTACCTGTGTTTTTTTTATTAAAAAGCTGGTAAGCTTCAAGGTTTATAAACTTTGTAATAATTAGCAAAGTCTGAACATCAGTACACAACTATAAAAGAGTATCTTTCTAGTTAAATGCAGTATTTTGACAGCGAGTTCTAGATATTAGGCTTGGGCGGTTTCATTTGTTATTTTCGTAATTCGTTATTAATTTGTATTTAAATTAGCTTACGATCCAATATTGAGCCATGCAGGAATAGTGTGAGGAGTAAATTAGATTCAAAACATTTTTTTCAATTTGTTTCGTTATTTCGTAATTATTTCGTAATTATTTTCGCATGTCTGGTGCAAGTTTTATAGTTGTTGTTTGTTTTATCACACCAATAGTCAACAACAGAGGGAGAGGGAAGCTTCAGAAGTTCCCCCTGTCCCATTTGGAGGTTTTTTTTAGCATATTGCGCAATCACGTCCGCCATTAACGAATCGATTTGTAATTTTACAAAATTTCGTAAATTTCGAAATTTTTAAAAGCAAAATTTTGGAATTCTTAAAAAAAACCGAAACGCGATGGACCCCTAAAAACGAAGCGAGTTTAGAAACAATTTTTTCCGTTGTTACCCAGGCCTACTAGGTATATATGCTTATCAATAGTTAGATGATGTTGTTTTTGAGCCAGACTGAAGCTAGCTCAAAGTAGTCATGATTGGTTTAAATCCCATTAATTTTAGTAGGTCCACTCTAAGCATGACTAAATCCAGATGCATTCCAGCCCTATGACTTACAGTTTAATTATTGCAAGGTAGTACATTGAGAATCATTCATAAGTTTAGAAAGTTCCCAAAATTTATAATTTACGTTGACAGTGCTGCAGCAAAAGAAGCAATGAATTGTCTCAGAGAGAGAGAGAGAGAGAGAGAGAGGGAGGGAGGGAGGGGGAACACTTCCAAATGCTTCTGAGCAGGGTTGGGGCTATGTGGCTTTGTGACCCCAAGCTTGGCCTACTTAGCTAGTGGTGAGAAATACTAGGCATTCCACAACATCTGGAGTGTTACCCAGTTCCCAACACTCATCTAGGGCATTTGGTAAGGATTTGTCAAGCTTGCAAAATATAGTTGATTTAGAGATGGAATGAATATTCCAAAAATGTATTAAAGAAACCTTTATGACAGAAATCCTGAGTTAATGAACTCTGTGCAGTTCAGGACATGTTCTGTGAAAGCTTCACACGTGGTTTTGCTCAGAAGGCAGCATTCTCTCTGTAGGAATAATATTTCTGCTCACATGTATTCTAGATTTCTGCAAACATTTTGAATAATATCTCTGCTCAGAAATATTATTTCGTGTGAAGAAAACGCCATCTTCCCTGCAAAGCAAGCACAAATGAATCTTGCACAGAATACATTGAATATTGTATTTCTTCAATTTTAAGACACACTTTTTCCTATATAAACATATCTAAAAATGGGTTGTATCTTCGAAACGCAGGTGTATCTTACATATTTTTGTTGGTGGAGGTGGTACTGAAATTAGGGTGTGTCTTACAATCAATGGTGTCTTACAATGGAAGAAATACAGTAGTGTTTTAAAATGGCATGATTTTCAAATAATTCCTGGAAGAACTTTAATATAATTATTCATTGTTTCCTTCAGAAAAATAATTAGTGAAGAATTATATCCCTCAGCAGTGGTCATGTAGCTTTGGAGGCAATTTGCATATCTTTTGGCCCATATGCATCCCAGAAAATCCAGCATTAGGGCATCTTTGTAGATACACCTTTTCTCTTCTCTTTGTTAGAAAGCAAAGCAGGTGTGAGAAAATAAGGCTGTAATGCCGATCAGGTTAACTGTTACCCTGTTGGATGTCTTACCCTTCCACAAGGTTCTTTTCACCTCTCTCTGCAGTACTATGTCAGTAATGGGTTTAGCACTTTCAGGAGGTCCCATTCAAGTGTTCATGTGGTTAAGAAAATTCCCTCTGTGGTTAGTTTTTTTTAGTATTGTTATTATTTCCGCATTTAATTATTGCTTTTAAGAATGCTGATAAAATAGTTTAAAATGGGGGATTACAAACAGTATACTTCAAAGAGAAATGTTGTAGTAGTAATTTTTCTAGCAATCATAGCCTTGCTTAATTAACCCATGTTGATGGGAATCCGAATTATTGTTAAATATGGCAGTAATCTCTCATTTTCTGGTGTATAATGTAAAACAAAAATGTAATAAAACCCCAAAGTCATTGATCCGAGCCAGATTATACTATATGATACAAAGAGCTTTCTTATTACTTTGATGACAACTGAAACAAAATTATTATTGATATTTTTAGTATTTTTGAGATCTTGTTAATGTAATTGCTTTCCAAATTTGACTGTGAATACACACATACTGTATTGATTCATTCTAAGATGCACTTTTTCTGCATATAAACATCTCTAAAAACAAGAGTGTATCTTAGAATCATAGGTTCGCTCACTCTCTCTTTATATATATATATATATATAGAGAGAGAGAGAGAGAGAATGAGAATTGAAGATATGGACTACACATATGTGTGTGTGTATGTATTCATTCATTCATTTTGCATTTTCCACCAAAGAAAAAGCTACTGAATGTTATTCTGTTAATTTCCCCAGATGGGGGAAAGTGTATTGAGAGGTTGCAGTAATTGTTGCTATGGTTCTCGGAGATTTTTACTTTAATTTCCAAACAGTGTTTCTTTTGTTCTGTCTATTCTTGCAGTTCCTGGCACCAACCAACATTTTGTTCTGACCCTGGAATGAATATCCTTTAAATTCTGACAAATATCAGGGCTTCCCTTCTCTTTGTTTTTTATGATGCTATAGTGAAGGGTTGCACTATAGCAACCCTTAAGAATTTTTTTAAAAATAGAGGGAATAAAACTTTTTTTTCAAAGCATGAAAACGGTTTGCAAACATGCTCAACTTTAAAAATCTTTGGAAGAAGCCTAGTATAGATCTAAGAAATCACTACAAACAGAAAAGAACAGAATGGATGTGAAGGCAACAGCAACCAGTAAAATCCAAGGAGTTTTACTAGATCTCATACTTCTTCATCTGGAAGCACGATGCTGTTATAGAATAGTATTTTACTACATCCTTTCCTCTTTAACTTGTCCTATTTTCTGTAACTATTTTAGTTGTGACTGAGGTAGAAAAATAGAATTTGTGTACATTTCTAAGGCCTCATCTACACAGCCCTAAAATGCGGGCTGGGAAACAGGACCCAATCCCACACAGGGCCCACACCTGGTAAGACCTGGATCTAACCTTAAGACCCAGATCTTATCAGGGATTTAATCAATTCAGAACAATCCAAGAAAATCTTGGTTTATTCCAAATTAATTCGGTTTTACTTGAGGTGCTGTTTGGATGCTTCCGGTAAAACCGAGAAGGTCCTGGGACATGGGCCTGTCTGGATGGGTGGTGAGACAGTGTCTTTGAGGGTGGTGAGACAGAAAGAAGGTTCTACCCAGAAAGTTTCAAAACATGAGTGGGTTCATATAGAAGAATATGATTCTCTAAATAATCTAGACCTGAATCATATGAGAAGCACTTCAAATTATGTGTGGAAATGGGCTGGCAGTCAGTGTAACTGGTGCAATAAGGAACTTAACAATCTGGTTGCAGCTGTTTGGACCAAATGTAGTTTCTGAACGCTCTTCAAAGACAGACCACATAAAGCATGTTATAATAATCCAGATGAGATCTAACTGAGGTATTTATCCCCATAGCTATATCCAACATCTCAAGGAACAGTCACAGTTGGAGATCCTGGAGAGAGCATGACTATTCGCCCATTATAATATTTTTTCTATTTTTCTTTTCTAACCATGTAGCTCAGTGGTTCGAAACCTTCCTAATGCCACAACCCCTTAATACAGTTCCTCATGTTGTGGCGACCTCCAAACCATAAAATTATTTTTGTTGCCACTTCACAACTGTAATTTTGCTACTGTTATGAATCGTAATGTAAATATTTGATATCCGGGTTGTATTTTCATTCGCTGGATCAAATTAGCACAAATACTCGATACAGCCAAATTTGAATACTGGTGGGGTTGGGGTGGGGATTGATTTTGTTATTTGGGAGTTGTAATTGCTGGGATTTATAGTTCACCTACAATCAAAAAGCATTCTGAACTCCACCAATGAGGAATTGAACCAATCTTGGCACACAGAACTCCCATGACCAACAGAAAATATTGGAAGGGTTTGGTGGGCTTTGACCTTGAGTCTGGGTGTTGTAATTCACCTACATACATCCAGAGAGCAGTGTGGACTCAAGCAATGATGGATCTAGTCCAAACTTGGCACGATACTCAATATGCCCAAATGTGGACACTGCTGGAGTTTGGGGAAAATAGACCTTGACATTTGGGAGTTGTGGGAATTTATAGTTCACCTACAATTAAAGATCATTCTGAACCCCCCCCCCCCCAGTGATAGAATTGGGCCAAACTTCCTACACAGAACCCCCATGACCAACAGACGATACTGTGTTTTCTGATGGGCTTTGGAGACCCCTCTGATTCTCTCTCGCGACCCCCTCCCCAGGGGTCCTGACCCCCAGGGTGAGAAATGCTGATCTTGCGATGTCAAATGCAAGAAAATTCCATAGTTTAAAATTGCTAGCAGTTGTTGGCTCTCTCTTCCCTACTCCGATTTATTATTTGTTTCAATATATTCTGTGTACTCACATACACATTCATGCACAGTATTAATGTAGCTATTGTGCTAAGTTCCATTGCTTGATAACTGAGAGCCAACATCTATATATCATTAAATGCATTTGATGATAAAGACAAGTTTTGCTCTTTAAATAGCAGACTTGAAAAAGAAATCAGGGTTCCAGGCTATTTTGGTCATATGTAACATTGGAGTCTGAGAAAAACCCAATCTGTATCTCACATAAGGATGAAACAATTCATTGTTTAGCATTTGCTGAGTGATTGCATTTTATTTTTAATCAAAAATTGAAAAGCATTCAATACTATATTAAATCCCCCTCCCCCAAAGCTCTTATTAACCCAGTAGGGAGGTTTCCAGTGAGAACACTTATAACAGCTGTGGAATGGGTAATTTTTTGTGAAACCACAGCATACACAGAGAAAGAGTTTATCCTCCTTCACTTATATTGCAACCCTAATCCTCTTTGGGAAGGGTTGTACCTGTTATTTTGAGAACAAAAAGCATGGATATTAAATACTTGAAAATATTTTCCAGCACATTTTCTGTGTTAGAAATGTATGGAAGTTTCCTCCATGGCACCTGCATCCATGGTAATCTGATAATATGGTTAACTCCAATATCACCATGCTGTAGGTTGTAAACACAGGTGTGGTAATGCAGACCTTGGTTATATTGTCAGAGCTTATGAGCATCTTTTTCCCATAGATGAATGACGATCAAGTGATTGCCAATTTTTCCCCAATCTGTTTTTCTGTTGTTTGTGATTCAGTCTATTTCCAAATCTGAGCAAACAATATTTTTGCTGCTATTATCATGTATCAAAGAAATAATTCATATTTACTTTATAGTTTTTTATCCATGATGTCCAAGAAAAACATTTCTGGTAATCTTACAAATTCAACTTTTAAAATTTTCTGAATTGACATATGAATTGTAGACCAGTAACTTTTCACCTTCTTACATATGTAAAAAGGAGTCTACCTTTTCTTTACATCCCCAGCATTGGTTTAAACATTATGTAATATTTTGAAACCTTATTTGGGGTTAGATACCATCTATATGTGTATCATATAGGTTTGCTTTTAAATCACTACACAAAGTTGATTTTGTATCTTTGGTCTGCATTTACCCTATATATCAATATCAACATTGTGTCCAAAATGTTGTGCCCACCATGTACTTGTTTACACCTTCATCTTCAGTCTCTGTTTTCACAAGCCATTTTTATACTTTTTTTAATTACATGGCCATCATTTTTAGAAGGTGCAACAATTTATTTATTTCATGCACCCATTCTATGATACAGGTCTTTTAGTATACATGTTTTGATCTGAGAACTCCACTGCAAAATTTAGAGAAGTATAAATATCAAATGTTGATTGTGTTTTGGTGTGCATATTGATTCAGGAAGTGTAGAATGAAATGAAATGTGAATCAAATGAATATTTCTTTCATCCCAGCTGCTATTCAAAATTGACGTTTTTAGAGCAGTTTACTCCTGTTCTAACTACCCAAATATATACAGTCAATAAAAGCAAAATAGCCATGCCCACAGGCTTACACTCTAAAAAAAAAATCAAATGGAATGTGGAGGATGCGGGGGGGGGGGGGGGTCTATTTTAGCAGGGTTGCTTTGTTTGCAACTTGCTAGAAAAGCTATGAGTAATGAGACCTTAGGATGTTGGTTATGGGATTGTCTTCCACAAGTTAGTCGGTCAGTATATAAATATTTTAAAATAAATAAATAGTAAATTAGTAGTGCCTAAGTATCTTTGAATGCCGTGTCGCAAGAGAAATAACTAAAATTCAAGCCATAGTATATAATGAATAGTGTATATGTGGCTGTAAAGAACAAATACAAAACAAGCTATCAATGTTATGTGCTTGTTCAACAGACCACATGGTATGACTGAAAATGTGTTGCAGAGAGGAACCATCTTTATTTCTACTGTTTATACTGCAAGAGTACCCAGAATTTGAATTCTTGTATTTGCTGCTTGTGATTGAAAAATATTGTTGGTTTAAATGCACCCAATAAAGCCTAACAAAGCTTATTGTGAATATAAATGGATTGGTACATACAGACACCTTCAAGAAGCTGGATATGTTCTGTATATCTTGGCTAAAAATGACAGGAATTGAACATTTTCAAGGGTGGGGGAGTATAGGCCATGCACAGTGATATATTTGTGAGCAATAAAACTCTTGAAAAGAAAATGTAGGCAGCATAATAAAATCTTCCTGCCACTAGATTCTATTAGGAAGTATGATCGTTCCCCAAGGGAAAAGAAATACACTATTGAACTTCCTACATTTTTAAGATTCAGAGGATTAGGGAATGCATATTCATAGTCTCAAAAGATAGACTGGATACTCTTCCAGACATTTTACATCCCATGAATATAGACCAAAAATCCATGTATATCTAGATTTATTAAAGCAACAAAATTACAATTATTTGATCAAAGTAGATAGGTACAGCAAGTCTCCAGTATCCACTTGAGTTTGGTTCCAATACCTCTGGGGGTACTAATATTTGTGGATGCTGAGCACCCTCTATGAACAATGCATAGTACAATGTTTCCTTTATATAAAATGGTAAAACCAAGATTTGATTTTTGGAAAATCTTATTGCTGAATATTTTCAAGCCATGGATGGTTGAATACATGAACAATGAATTAAAATTAAAAACTATAGAAAATCTTCAATAAAAGTGTAAATATAAAAAAAATTAAGTACTTAAAAATCAAAAAGTTACAATAATAACAACGCTTTATTTATATTCCGCCCTATCTCCCCACAGATCACAGTACACATGCATGACAAACATTCAATGCCGTTTTTGGTTAGACAATAGAGACAGAATAGAAGGAGGTATGTTGTATCAATGTCAATGACCGGCTTTTTGGCACCTTGGAAGGTTTGTGCTCGAAATCCAGTCACAGGGGGCGGGGTGCTGTTACTCCATCCTCTATGATGAAGAGCCATCAGGACTTCCTCATTTCTTTTGGTTGCCCGGCATTTTCTGATCTTTTTTCTTTATGGTGGTGTAAAATACCTCCCCTGCTTGTTTTAGTGGTACCTAATTTCTCTAATTACAGCACAAGTTGTTTTTGAACTGCTTAGGTAAACAGTAAGTTGGGCTTGACAGTCGGCAGCTCACGCCGACCCGGAGCTTTTTGCTGGCAACTTTTTGGTTGGTAGAGCTTATCATTTCTGGTGATTTTAACAGCTGTGCTAAACCCCAGCCTATTACACGTATTGAATTCATTAAAAGATTGTATGCAAGCCTCAAAAACAGTACCACAATGCATTAAAAGCTCATCGTAGGATCCAGCTACATAGGCCTAAACCCCCAGTAGAAAGTAGGAGCTACAAAATGCACACCCATAATGCCCCCTTGATTGCTGGATTGCATGAAAACAAAATGATAAGAAGGCTTGCATTAAATCTGATATTGGGTGAAAAATGTGCTGCTACAAAACACTGTTTAGCCCAGCGCTTCCAAAAAATGAGAGTTCCTTGCTGTATACTGGTGTAGATTGCTCCAGTACTTCTCCTTATTTTAAAATCCCAAAACATCTGACAGAGTGATGTAAAGATATGGAGCCATGGACACACTGGTGGCTAAATGGAAGCACAAGAGGAAAGCAATTCCCATGAAATCTCTCTCCAACCATTCATTTATTCCCATTTCCTGTGTATTACTGAAAAGAAACAGAGCTTGAAATTATACAGTGGATAGCAGCATGTCTCAGGCAAGTGACCTCAAAGGGAAGAGAGGTTCAAGAGGGCAAAGCTGAATGCACCAGGAGTGAGGGTGAGGAGAGACAACATAAAAACTACTTACGTATATTTTATTATATCTGCATCAGCGTTGCAACTTTGGCAAAATGCATAAGAGTTACAGCACATCTCAGAGTGTCATTAGAGGGAGAAAAAAGAAAACGATGGCGGATATCCCACTGTACCTTTTGTGGTTCCCTTCAGTCCGCATTATCGAAACCTTTCTTGAAGCTGTGGGACCATTTCCTGGATCTAATAATGCCATATGTGGTCTCTCCTTGAGGTATCAGGATTTCTAATCCCACTTTCTTACTCTTGATTAAATGGCTGCCTGGAAGAGCCCATAGTCAGTTTCTAAAAGTCTGACAGCATAAAACATTTAAGTTCCTGGTGGAAGGGAAGCAAGGACAGGGTTACACTAAGGAAGAAGCTACCGAGAAGGCCTTGTTCTTATCAAACAAGTCTGAGAGCCCTTCCAGAAGGCCCTATATCCCAGGGTCTGATCCCAGGTTTTCTTCTTATATCATTCTGCACTGCCAAATAAACAGAAAACCTGGGATTAGATCCTGAGATATAGGGCCTGTCTGGAATGGCCCTGAGATTATGGTGAGACAGAGAGAAGGAACTCTCCAGGAGGTCTTGGAGCTATAATTGGCTTGCAACCATGGCTACATGTTTTGTTTTGTTTTTTCATGTCAGGAGTGACTTGAGAAACTGCAAATCGCTTCTGATGTGAGAGAATTGGCCATCTGCAAGGATGTTGTCCAGGGGACACCTGGATGTTTTGATGTTTTACCATCCTTGTGGGAGACTTCTCTCATGTCCCCTGCATGGGAAGCTGGAGCTGACAGAGGAAGCTCATTCGCACTCTCCCCGGATTTGAACCTGCGACCTATCGGTCTTCAGTTCTGCCAGCACAAGAGTTATCCCATTGCTCCACTGGGGGCTCCTGGCTACATGTTACATATGAAGGAGAAAAAATACATTTGAGCCCTAAAAGACATGTTTTAAATATTGTACTCTTCATAAGTCTTCTTGAAAGGGAGGAACAATTTTGCTTTTTTTTCCAATGAGTTAGTTAGAAAATACAGGCTGTAATACAGCTCGATATAATATAAACTGAATTTTATCTAGGTCAGAACCGAATTTAATATAACTGTTCTAAAGAAACAGCATTCGTCTTCTTTGTGAATCAAATGTATTGAAGTCTGATTTTCGCATTACTCCATCATTCTGTCCAAGCTTGTTCACTTTGTATCATTATTTTCATTGCACACTACGTGCTACCTCATTGTAAAATAGGGCTACAAGTCCTTCGGATTAGACAAAACTAGTAAATACATAATCCTAAACTCTGCTAACATTAAAGAGAATTCTGTTGCAACCTGAAGGCATTGTAGATTTTATTTCGGTTGGCTGTAGCACAAATTCTCAGTCTGTTTATCCATTGTAAATATGTAAATATAATAAATATATATTATAAATATAAAATATCGAATACCTTTGTACATTCACAAACATTTTATAAAAATGCATGTTGAATTCATCTAGGTCTACTGATTTACACATAACCTCCAGTTACAAATGCAGAGAAAGAAAAAGATTAATACTTTTAGGTATAGTTAAATTATTTCTCTGGTTTACATACATGAGGAGAATGGAATATCTTTTAAAGGCCAACACATGCTATGTGATTTTTTTTATCTCTTTCTGATCTTTGATTTGATTAATCTGTCATGTAATCCTTTTTTAAGCATTCTGCCAAAAGTCTGTCAGCATTATTTTCTAATATAAAAGAAAATGTGCACTTGTTTTGGTTTAATTGGGTGTTCAGACCTTTTTTCAAGAGGAAATTGACGTTCTTTCTTTGTCCCAGTCATATCCCACAAAAATTAAATTATACAAAGTGGTGGACAATTAGTTATAATAAAAGTACTGAAAGTTAAATTTGCTTCCCTTTAAAAAATAACATTCAACTTGGCAAGTTGAGAGAGAAGGGAGGCTCAATTATTTTGTTACTAATTGTAGCTCACACCCACAGTACCTGTATCATTAATATCATTCCAAAACAGGTTACCAGCCTGTTGACAATTCAAAGGGATTTGATATGACAAATTGTCATTTTGATAGTACCAAGTGCACACCACTCTGCAAGCAAATACAGTGATATCTGTCCTTTACTATCACATTTAAAAGAAAATCTGTCAGATAAAATTGATGGCATTTTCAGACAATAAATGCTTGTGAAGAAGCTTGACGCTTTTGAAAGTATTGGCCTGATTAGAATCCACAGACAGGTTCCTCAGATGTTTGTTTAATAGAGTGTGTACCTGCTCCATGCTGTTTGTAGTAAGCAACTTGACACTTGTAGACCAGATTCTCTTTATGTAATACTTGTACTTTCTAATGCACATGAACCAACTACACAATCACCTTCAGGAAAGAAGAGCAATTGAACCTTCTTCTCAAAACACCAATACATAAAAGGAATGTTCTCAGTTGGGGATTTAATCTTAATTTCTTTCCTGATACTTTCCTCTATGTCACTGGGGTCACATGAAAACCTCAGACTGCAGTAGAAGAGTCTACGTGTCAATTTCTTTCTATGCCATTGTCAGCTCTCAAGATAAAATTGATTGACAGTAGCATACAAAAATACATCTGAATGATTGAGCTTTTTTACTTCCAAATGCATGACCTAGAACAGACAAGTAGAGCAGAGCCAAAATGATCTGGGCTGGAACAAGTCAGCAGAACAGCAGATGCAACTTACTTTGATTGAAGCCCCAACTATCAACCTCATATGAACTAGAAGAGCCCACATGAATCATAACAAAGACTCAGGATCCTGCTTTGTGCAATGGCCATAAAGGCCTCTGTACAGAGAATAAGGTAAAGGTAAAGGTAAAGGTAGTCCCCTGACATTAAGTCCAGTCATGTCTGACTCTGGGGTGTGGTGCTCATCTCCATTTCTAAGCCAAAGAGCCAGCGTTGTCCGTAGACACCTCCAAGGTCATGTGGCCGGCAAGACTGCATGGAGCGCCGTTACCTTCCCGCCGGAGCGGTACCTATTGATCTACTCACATTTGCATGTTTTCGAACTGCTAGGTTGGCAGAAGCTAGGGCTGACAGAGAAGGATGTACAGAGAATACATAAAGCCAATAGTCTTGTTGAGTCGGCTTCCTTGCATAAGCATTTTAATACTGTATTTATTGTAATTATATTTATTAAGATTTAGCACATACAAACAGTTTCGCTACAGCCAATCAACATACATAAAAAGACAAAGATAAATAAAAGTGTTTGATGGAGGAAGCCAAACTCACTATATTTCCCTACAAATAAATCTGTGACTCTTGAAACACTAAATGTTGCATAAATTGAAGGATCCTAAACATAATGTTATCACATGTTTTCTGAGTGAATATGGTCATAAATGAGATAAAAGAAAGGGATTCTGTTGGCAAAACTGTATAGTTTTTTAGTCTTTATTGAGCTCTTCTTTCTACTTGATGAGCTGTGTGAAGCAACTAAAGTTTTATTTTATGAAGTAGTCGCTATTGCTATTTCTCCTTCACTTATTTGCATTCACTGCCAAGTATTTTTTTCTTTATGCCTGTTGTTATGGGACCAAATCATATGAAAGAGAACATATATACCAGGTGCAAACTACTGCAGTTCAGATTATTTGAAACCTTTGGGGGGGGGGGGGGTTCTATTGCAGTGGGCCCTTACTATCCATGTGGGTTGGGTTCCAGGACCCTGCACATATACAATAAAAAGTTGGATATTGCATTTCCTATTAATAAAATGTTGTAGAGCAGCAGCAGAGGTGGTGGCAAGCCCTGGCCACCTGATTTGCTTTCTCCAGGCTCACTACCTCTATGGAGCAGGCCAGATAACTGCTTCCACCTTCAAGGTAGCAGCTGTGGGGCTTCTGCTTACTCATTCTCAAGGCAGAAATAGGCAGCTGGCAAGCTCCCCAGAGGCTACTTGTATTGTGTGCGCTATTGTGTACAGTACTGTGTTGTGTACTATAGTTTGAATTTGTGATTGAATCCGTGGATCCTGAGCCAGCAGATACAGTGGGTCCATGACATGTCTCTCTTAACTAAATATAATGTTACAATAATATATATATATATATATATATAGAGAGAGAGAGAGAGAGAGAGAGAGAGAGAGTCATGTCAGGAGTTGCTCCTGTTGTGAGAGAATTGGCCGTCTGCAAGGACGTTGCCCAGGGGACGCCCGGATGATTTTTTTGTTTTTATCATCCTTATGGGAGGCTTCTCTCATGTCCCCGCATGAGGAGCTGGAGCTGATAGAAGGAGCTCATCCGCCTCTCCCCAGATTCGAATCTGAGACCTGTTGGTCTTCAATCCTGCCAGCACCGGGTTTTAACCCACTGCGCCACTGGGGGCTCCTTTACAATAATATGAACAATGTTGACAACATTACAGTATGATGAAATTCACAGAAAAAATTAATACACTGTTTTTAATTCTCATGATTTTTAAAACTTTGACTGTGATTCTTATAAGGTGTATGTCTGCATTGGAAATAATTGCAATGACAAAACTATGGGGTGTTGTTTGGTATTTTATTGGAAAGACAAATAAATGTTTGTTCTGAATTTGCCTTTACTAACAGGAGTGTTCTCAAATTAGAATAGAAACTTTCAGGTTATGGATTTAAGCTATTAATTCAATAACCTTTCCCCTTGTATTTATCTTTTATCCTATAAAAGCTTGGAGGCAGCTTCGAAAGAATACATTTTCTGCTTTTCCCCATCTCTTACAAAAGACTTCTCCATTTAGTATCTTTCTCTGTCCGGATGCACCATTGACATGAATCTTGCTGTCACTAACCCATTAAGAGCAAACACTGAAGTAGTATCCCTGCTTTTTAAGGAATGCAGAGCTTTGACTAGAAGGCACATCAACCTCCTTCCCTCATGCTAGATCAAGGATTCCTATTGTCAGATGCAGTGGGCATGAAAGCAGCAATTTTACAGCACAAAACCTCCAATAACATTTACTGCGGTTGGCTGAGATTGAAATGCACACAGGCACTGCTCAGTCTTGGTTTCTTAAGCACCAGCTTCCCTTGGCTTCTAGCCAGTTTGTGCATTTCAAAGAGACAAGTCCTTTAAGGAGAAAGAGTTTTCCTTGTAACTTGCTGTGGGGTAAACAGACCATTCAGGCATAGTTTATTGCATTACATAGTTGACTATGCATAACAGAATGAAACACCGTAATTGGCAGAATTATTTTGATCATTTGGAATTCGTAAGTATGAGATGCCTTTTCCAAGCCAGAAGAAAAAGAAAGGTGTGAAGTTTTATCATATTGAACCAGGTGGTAACATTCTTGTGAAAACACTTAAATCATTTCTTTTTCCATCTGAGGTTAATCGGTGCTTCTAATTCTGAAGAATAAAACAACATAGCAGCTCTTTAGAACAAAGGGACTACCAAGTTGAGTTTAATATTAATTTATTTAAATAGGATATAGAATATTTTCCACACTCCTACTGTAATCACAAAATAATGACTGGATTATGCCACAATTTGGCTGATTTTGCCAACAGCTTGGTATTTTGGGGATTACATCCGTTAACAACTGTTAACTAATTTTCTGTTGCTCTTCCCTCCTTCTTCTGTGCATTTTTAACTTAGCTTCCGCCATCTGGTACCCTCCAGATAGGTTGAACTGCAATTCTCAGAATCTCCCAGAAAAAAAAAAATTAGGTTGTTGTCCACCACCTCAGGAGAACATCAGTTCTGGCATAGTGCTTCCCTGATTCCCTTCCATAATCATAATTAGTGCTGTTTGCTATGATCATCAGGCACCAGGGTTTTAATGTAGGGCTTGAAAATCATAGTTTTAAACTACTTGTATATATGAACAAGACAGTTTCTGCCACATATGAAACCTCTTAGTTTAGCCATTCTTGCTTTTTTCAAATGGAAAAGGAATAACGCATCTTGGGTAGAACTGGGATAACTACGTTCTCATTTGCACTTACAGCTTATTATGTAACTTTTTCCTATTTTAGTACACTAGTCAATTTTAATGGTACCTATGAGTTATATTTACCAATTATCTCTCTAAAATAATAAAAACAGGCAAAGTAAAAGTCAAGGTTTCCCCTTGACATTAAGTCTAGTCGAGTCCAACTCTGCGGGGTGGTGCTTATCTCCATTTCTAAGCCAAAGAGCCAGCATTGTCCGTAGACACCTCCGAAGTCATGTGGCCAGCATGATTGCATGGAGCGCTGTTACCTTCCCACTGGAGCGGTACCTATTGATCTACTCCAGTGGTTCTCAACCTGTGGGTCCCCAGATGTTTTGGCCTTCAATTTCCAGAAATCCTAACAGCTGGTAAACTTTCTGGGATTTCTGGGAGTTGTAGGCCAAAACACCTGGGGACCCACAGGTTGAGAACCACTGATCTACTCATATTTGCATATTTTCAAACTGCTAGGTTGGCAGAAGCAGGGGCTAACAACGGGAGATCACCCCACTCCTCGGATTCAAATCACCGACCTTCGGTCAGCAAGTTCAGAAGCCCATATTGGAAAATGTGGTCAAATTGTAATGTTTTCCATAATATATTATTTTATTATTATTATTTCTGTTTTGTTTTCCTCATCATAGGCCTCTCACTGTTTCTCTGAAATGGCCATAGTATTTGTTGTGCAACCTACCCAGTTGTGGTTCATGTCCTATAAATTAGAAAATAGTAATTTAAAGAAAGAAAAAAATATCTATAGCAAGTGATATGTAAGGATCTTAAGTGGAATTTAGTTGAAGGCGAAAAGAATAAAAATTATTTTAATTGTTAAGAATGTCCTTGTTTCATAGGCACTGGCTGCTTCAAGTATGAACACAATAATTCTTAAAATTTAATTTTCTCTATGTGATTTCTTAGTCCTTTAAAGAGTTCACTTGACACATTTGATTTCTCTGCTGTCAGGGGTTGTTGTTATGATGTCTGAATATAAAGCAGCATGATTTTGTTTTTATTGAACAAAAAGTGGCTGCAGTGTTTGATTCTTCTAGTTGCTTCAGCTAGCAATGAGTATGACTTCCTATAAATAGTATTAAGATGGTGGTCTTTTTATTTTGAATTAATGCAGTGCTTTATTCAGAAGTGTGTTCAAGGTCTATTTTTTTTTTTTTTTACTTTTGTGTTGTGATTTCACACTCCTCACCTTCCAAACACTTTCAGGAACAATTTAAAAAGGAATCTGAGGCAATCTTACATTTCTGGGTTGCTTTCCAGTAGCTTGCCCTCTGCTGAGGAGGAAAAAGGCAAGAATAAGAATGACCTTGAACCTCTCTGCCAGTGTGCGCCTGTAGCGAAAATGCTTCAGAAACCAAGTGAAGCACTTCTAATGAATTGTGCTTTTGATTCTTTGAATCTGCACAGCATCTCCATCAGGTTTTTACAGCTGGACTCTTGCTGTAATTGCTACTGGGATGAGATGCACAACATGGGGTGTTGAAACCAAGTACTTATATTGTCTTACTGCCCAAAAATATATGGCATAGTAGGAGCAACAGAATTCATAAAATTCACACTTGTATATCTTCATGTTCTTCACCCATTTCTGACATGCTGCTGATCTGTCAGCAGGCACTCTAGATGGAGGTGATAAAAACGACAAATCCAAAAGGTGTTTCTTAAAGCTGACATGTATCCTTCAAGGAAAATACACTGGTTGTAAATATGTAAGGCTTTAAAGCTGTATCATTGGCTTGCAGTGGAAGTATTGGAGTGTTTGTGATGGATTTATAATGTTAGTTTTTCTGAAATTATCTTGCTGTAATTCATCTTTAATTCTTTGTGAAATTCTCTTGTCCAGTAGTAGCTAATACTTTCAACTATTGATTTGTTGGCTTCAATCAGAGGTTTCAAATGTATCAATGCTTCTACAATTTTAGTAATGTGCTTTTGATTCTTTGAATCTGCATAGCATCTCCATCAGAGAATAATGTTGTCCTTTGTCTTTGCCTAAGGAATAGGTAGGTTTGAAAAATAATCAGATTAGCTCCAAACGCTCTTTATTAAAGTGTTAGTTTGTCTGAACTATTGCTATTTGTCTTGCTTCTCTGTGTTATCGTTTCCTAGAAGGAACCCATGTTTCATCTTCTTGATGGCACCTCACAGTATACAATTCAGAAAATTAATGTAGTTCCCAGAGTCTTTTTCAGTGAGTAACTGCTTTTAGCCTTTAACACTCCTCCATCCACACTTCAATGTGCTTTTTGTCCTGCTTGAAGATGGCTTAAGCAATATCTTTTAAAATTGTGTAGTACTTTTAAATGACACTACACCCAAAAGTGACAACAAATTTTAGCAAACATTAGTGCTACAGCCTGAGTAGCAGCACATGCACAATTTTGTGATGGCTCATCAGTCTCTAGGTTAGGCAAATACTCTCCATTCTGCTTAATCCACGAATGGCTGGTTTCAGCTCACACGGCAATGAGCCAGTTATTCCGAAGGCAATTTTTTAAAAGGCAGAAATGGGAAGCAGCCTAAAGCTCAAGAGAGTTTTTCTTCCTCTCTGTGATAAATTTAGATATTCACAAGTTAAACAAAAGTCAAAATGACACTTTCTGCATACATTATTTTTAAGAAATGCAGAGGCACAGCTTGGCCTTCGGCCCCCAGAATCTGCTGCGTAAAGCAACTGCTTCTGCTTCACCACCAAACCTGGCTCTAACAGCCCTTAAATGAGCTATGGCAGGTTGTGTGGAAGTTTGGAGGGAGCAGTTAACTACTACTTATGGTATCAGGTAGTGAATGGCTTTAGCAAAATGATTTCACAACTTCTGTGGGCTTTGGAAATTTCAGAGCCTTGATAAAACAGGCACATGAGGTGAAGGACCCCCGTGGGATGGTAGCTAGATTAATTATTCATAGCTAAGGACAACAGATGAAAGAAGTACAGATATTAATACATAGCCCTTCCAGCAGGACTCTCCTCCCTCCCCTTTCCTGGGAAAAGAATGTCTGTAATGGGCTGGTACTTAACAGTGCCTACGGCAAAAGGGAATTAATCTGTCTTTGAGACTCCACTCACCAGAAAACAACTATTTCAAAGAAAGGATTTGCATTTTATAGAGGTAACCTCAAAGGGTACACTTGTGGTGAGCTCCATGAAGACCAGACTTCGGCTCATTGTATGTGCCAGTTAGTCTCTTTACTTCCAACTTAATTTCCGTATAACTTAATAGAAACTACTTCCATAGAACCAAGCTGCCACACCTTTAGAAACATGTCTTTGCTTCCCCTTCATTTTTTGCTGTAAAAACTGACACTATTCCTAGAGCTGTCTATGGCTAGATTGATTCAGACATACAATATCACAGTTTTCATGCCTTGTGAACATACATGCATTATCTCTCTGTTTTCTGGCACAGTTCAGTCTGTCTGCTTTCCGTCCTGCTACTAAAGTGTGAGCAGGGAAGATAGATTGAGCCTGGGAACATGCCAATGAGAAGACTTTTCCATCTTTTATTCTCACATTTCAGTCTCTCTCTTGTGTCTAGCCTTCTTTTCAAGGAAGAGTGTTATTAAAGGGAGGGGGGCTGCACAGCTTCCTGCAGGCAAAGAGGGGGAAAGACAATGGTGCCTAACAGTGAGGGGAAAAACATCATTTCTCATGCTTGTGTGGCTCATGTCTCCTTCTTTCCAAAGCACAGAAAGGATGAAGAAAAATGGCTGGCAATTGGGTATGTATACAGACCAAACCTGTCAAGTGCCATTTACCAACCCCTACATCTGCCTCATTGTGCCACGTACAGTTTATGATAGGAGACAGGATACATTATAATCAATGTTCAAGAAAGCTACTTGCCAAACAGCCAGGAGTGAGAAAGTCTTCAATCTGGGTGAGCGCTAGTGTCCCCAGGGGGGCTGCACTGCAGCAGGCAGAGTCTGAGAAAGAGTGTCTGAGAGACAGGTACCTTTGTACAGATTTGCGTGGTAATTCACACACACATACACACCCTTTCAGCTTTTTCCTACATTTAATTATTTGTATAATGGATAAGCTTAGTAAGGCGAAAGAAAAAGTGTCTCAGGTCCAGTTTTCCCATTCCCCCTATTGGGGTCTCATTAACTCAGAGAAGAAACTGTTTACTGAAACAATTCTGAAAGGAGTCATCACCAGTATATATGGAAGCTGTTTTCTCTTGAGGATGATTTAACATAGAGACTTGATGCCTTTTCTAGTTCTGTATATTGCTACTTTGTAAGCTCCATACCTAATCAGAAGTACTCTTAAACAGTGTTCCATAGAATTTAAGCACAATAAGATTGTCATTGTAGGCTGGTAAACAAAGATGCCTGTCTAAATCAAACCACAGTTTGTAGATTGTTGATTGTAATTCTTATTGTGGTTTAAAATTCAAACACTTCACATAAAAACTATCTAAAAATATAAATACAAGTTGCCCTTATACTAAATGCTTGGGACCAGAAATGTTTGGGATTTTGGATTTTGTTTGGATTCTAGAATACTTGTATTTGCATATACAAATATAAAGAGATGTTTCAGAAATGGGTTTCAAGGCCAAGCATGAAATTTATTTACATTTCATAGCCACCTCATATACATAACCTGATTGCTGCCAGTTTGCTGCCAGAAACAATTCAAAGCGCTGACTTTGGCCTATAAAGCCCTAAACAGCCCCAGCCCAATTTTCCTATCTGAACGCATCTCTCCCTATGAACCACCACAGAGATTAAGATCCTCCGAGGAGGCCCTGCTATCCATCCTGCCATTGTTATAGGTACGATTGGTGGGGACGAGACAGAGGGCCTTCTCTGTGATGCCCCCAGCTACGGAACTCCCTTCCTGGTGAGATCAGATTGGCCCACTCCCTCCTGTTCTTCAGAAGGATGGTAGAAACTTGGCTGTGGGACCAAGCTTTCAGGACAAGGTAATAAAGCAGCGATAGGAAACCTTACCAGGCCAATTAGATTAGACGCTTATGATCAAGATAGTTTTAAACAGCGTATTTTAATATTGAGACAAATATTTTTAATGTTTATGTATGCATGAAATGGATTCTTGTCCTGGCATTGAATGTTTGCTGTATATATGCTGTGCTTCGCCCTGAGTCCCCATCGGGGTAAGAAGGGAGGAATATAAATGTTTTAAATAAATAAATAAATAAATTTAATATTAAACATTTTTAAAAATAATATTGTTCGTGAAACAAAGTTTATGTGCACTGAACAATCACAAAGTAAAAGTGTCTCTATTTCAGTCTTGCTCCTGGTTGTAGGTCAGATAGAGGCATGTGATAGACCTTCTCCTGCAGATTGTTATTGTTGATGCCTTGTGCAGCCCTTGAAAGTAAATAGTAATAGCTTTGATAACAAGTTATTTGTTGCAGTAATGAAGTAGAATTGTGTTACCTTTCACTACTTTTCAGGTTAAACCCTTGTGCCGGCAGGACTTGAGACCGACAGGTCGCAGGTTCGAATCCGGGGAGAGCACAGATTAGCTACTTCCTTCAACTCTGGCTCCCCATGCAGGGACATGAGAAAAACCTCCCACATGGATGGTAAAACATAAAAAAATATTCAGGTGTCCCTTGGGCAACGTCCTTGCGGACTGCCAATTCTCTCACACCAGAAGCAAATTACAGTTTCTCAAGTCGGTCATGACACGAAAAAAAAGAATAAGGTAACATGATTTCTGCCAGTTACTCATTATTTGGTGTATTCTGACTCAGTCTTAAGCAATGGGAAGGAAAGGAGAAGGGGTCATGGTGTCTGGTCCATGCTGCCTCTTCATATAGTGTGAGAAAACTAAGGCAGGGTAGTGATTGGGAAATACAAACGAACTTTGAATATATGAGGTGTGTTTAAATGGATTAAAAAAATACAGGGTGAGGCAGCATAACTTCCTTTTTTAAAATGCGTGCTATTTCGTCAGTTGAAGGCATAGTGGCGCGCTAGTGGTCTCGTTCGGTAGGCGGGAGTATAAAGTTTTGTCCTGACACAGTTCAGTCGCCATCATGCATTGGAACAGTGAGGAGCATGATTTTGCCATTGAGGCCTACTTTTCGAGTGGATTTGGAGTGACCGGCCCGCTCTCCAGATTTGGGCCCCTTGTGATTTTTTTCTATGGGTTTTTTTGAAATCCCGTGTTTATGTAAAACCGTCCAAGGACCCTACAAGATTTGAAGACCAACATCCAGGAAGAAATTGCCACCATAACGCCTGCTATGCTGAAAAGAGTCATGACAAACGCCAGAAATCAGTTTACTCAGTGTATGGAGAATGGGGGACATCACTTACCTAATTTGATCTTCAAAACTACGTAAAGCAAAACTTTAGGTATGCGCCTACATTATAAAAAAAATTAAAAATCTGATTCATACAATGGGTTTTATTAAGTTTTGAAAAAAGGAAGTTATGCTACCTCACCCTGTAGAAAACTACCTTCCCTTTCCTACCAGCCTCCATGCTTTTTTTTTTTTTTTTTGTCGTGTCAGGAGAGACTTGAGAAACTGCAAGTCGCTTCTGGTGTGAGAGAATTGGCCATCTGCAAGGACATTGCCCAGGGGATGCCTGGATGATTTGATGTTTTTATCATCGTTGTGGGAGGCTTCTCTCATGTCCCCGCATGAGGAGCTGGAGTTGATAGAGGGAGTTCATCCGCCTCTCCCCAGATTTGAACCTGCGACCTGTCGGTCTTCAGTCCTGCCGGCACAGGGGTTTAACCCACTGCGCCACCGGGGGCTCCATGCTGCTCAAATGAAAGAGATTGCTGCTGCAACCATATAAAAATAAATAAATAAACAGTGTGAACACATGAAGTGGGAGAACTGACTCACCTGGTTGGCAGCTCTATATAGCATTGCAGGGCATGTAAATGGACTGGCTGAGTTGTTGTGAGCTGTGAAAGAAGGAGCCTCGGTTCACCTGAAGTCGTTTCAAACATGACGTTAAGAGCAGTTTTTGTGGAGAGGGCTTGCCTCAGCCTTGCACATCCACTCAAAACATCTCACTGTAGTGACACCCACATTGCACCCTATAGTGTCCCACTCTGAGGTACATTATTAGAGATGGGTGATGTTCCTATATTTTCAGTGGCACAATAATAACATATTAGTAATAAGTAAACAAATAAAATGCTTTCTGAAAATGTTTTGTGATTAGAGTAATGAGTAGCAGAACATTCTAACTTTAATTAAATGTTTCTTTTAAAAAATAGGCAAGAAACACAAGATATATGTTCCGGCTTATTCTTCCTTATTCCTCTTTTATTATCTACTAGTGAACAGCAATTAGGAGCAGAAGAAGGGGAAATCAATAATAGCAATAAAGGCAACAGTCCTGCACATGTACACACCCACAGAAGTAAACACAATGAGATTTATGTCTGAGTAAGCACATGGGGGATTGCACTGTAAAAGTGTCAGTGTTAGACAATCTTACAAATGCATCAGGCATGTGTACCATTTTACAAATTGAGAGTTTACCAAAACAAATCTGTATCATATATTTTCCCTAAATCCTGTATCATATATTTTCCCTATTTCTCTTTTTGTTCCTCATTATAGGATATTTTTAGTTTTTACTTTACTAAAGTAAAAACAGTCCCCACGGATAAAGAATAATTTAGTGTAATCCTACAATTTATTTTTTTTTCTTTACTCTTGGACCTCATTGAATTTTTTTTCCTTGCTGATGTTTTGTGCATCTTTCCCCTCAATTCTATTTGTTAAAGTTCTTCATAGAATTGAAACTTTTCATAAGGAGGTGCTTTTCTCAAATTGTGCTTGCCTTAGGACAGCTATTTAATTGGCAGGAGGTGACTTTCCATCCTATGTCATTTTCTTACAAAAGCACTGCATAGTGGATAGCAATTGCCTTTTAGCATAATTGAAGTAAGCAAATGTTTTTGTAATATTAGTGTGCCTATGTAAAAGAAATTGAAAGATTTTGTAATATGTTGGTAAATTAAAAATACCAATTTTAGCTGTCTCAAATGGGCTGCAGTCCTGCAAAATTCGCTTGCACAAATGTCAGCTCACAGTTCTTAATGTAAATAAGGTTATATTTCTCTCTTGTTTTGTACCTTTACTGAATTGAGTTAAGATCAGAGTAGTTTTTATTATTTGTTTACAGTCACATCTGATTAAAAACCATAGTCTCCACAGGCTACAATTGTCTTCTTCAAAACATTGGGTGTCTTTTATGGGCTGATGAATCCACACTAGCTCCTGGAGAGTTTTTGTTCATCAGAGAACTTGATGTTGATATGTCTGAGAATGCTCTCCACTAGCCATCTCTATTGTTTCTCTTTTGTCACACCTGTTCAGGTAGAAGGGACGTTCTAGCTGGTGTCCTTATCAGCCCTATCAATAGAAACATTGAGGTATTTGCTGCAGGCCTTTGGCTGTCATAAAAGGGAAATTAATCTCTGATTCTTTACTTTCAAACTTTTAGTAGTATGGAGAGGGACATTTTCTGCTTCCAATGTTGGTTACATACTTTGCAGCTTGACTCTATTCCCAGCAACAATCTTTTTATTGGATTCCTTGAACTTACCCATAATATCCAATGTGTCTGGAATTGCTGGGTTGGTTTTTCCAATAGTTTCCTGCCTAACTAGGAGAGATGACTGTTATTAATTCTATAGCTCCAAATTTTGATAGATTTGCTCACACATGTAAATAATTAAAGTATGGGTGATTATGTGTTCATTATTATTGCCTTCTACTACCGGAGTGTGCTTTACATCCTGTGGTTATCTCAGCAACCTTCCTCTGTGTCAGCCTAAGATGCTGATTGCGGGGGAGGGGGGCAGGAAATGTCCATTCTCAAGCCCATGTACAAAAGTTGACTGAACTGGTAATGACAGCTGTCCTACTACTTAAGATAGGAAGTGGGGCAACACATACATTTTGCTACATCCCCCTCCCCTCTTAAAATATGCTTGGACAGACTCAGGTTAAATAAGTCTTACTATGTCCCAGGTCTATCACACTGTACCCTGCTCATGAAAGAGGCAAAGCCGTAGCGGGAGGGGGGTGGTAGGAGTAGTTCCTACCAGTATAAGAGAAGTAGGCATCACCTCTGCACACTCAAAGGACAAGGAAATAGGAACCCTACCAGTGTTGGCTGGTGCACACCAAACTAGCCCACTCCTTTATTCAGACTGAAGAGTTATCTCCGAGAGATAAACACAATAGGTAATGCAGGGGCTAACTTATGAATAACTAATTCCAGCTCTATACATCTGTTTGGATCTGTTCATGATAGAGCTATCTATTTGTACCTGACTCTGAGAGATTCTCAACACCAAGGCAGTATGCAAGGGATGACAAAACAATTTGCTGGTCACTGGCCAGACAAATGGACTTCTTCTTGGGATGCTCTGTCTTATTTAATGGCATGGCCAGAGTGTCGTGCCAGACAACAATTCTAATGTCATTACACCTCAAAATATAATCTTTTTTCAATTCCTATTATAAAAGTTCTTTGATCTGTTCTATTGGATTTGTAGGTTCCATCTTTAAATAAAATGCATGCATGAAAAGTTTTAGTGAAGGTTGCTGTAAATATATTGCAATATAATAACCACTTTAAACAGCATTATTACTTATATACAGACCACGTTTCAGATCAAGCCCAGTAGCTTATGGCTAATTAGAATAACCTCAAGGAAACCAGCTGGGAAATTACTGAAAAGTGGTAGAGAGCCATTTCTTTCAAACTGTTAATAGACCACCAGTGATTAATATAGATAATTATGCACAAGTAGTTTTGTGGGATAATATTTATGGAATTACTATCCTGATCCAGGCTTTAGAATCTGTGAAAGACAGCATCTACAAAGCATTGTTTGGGGGGTGGGGAGGGAGTTCCCAAAGATCTGTTACAGGTTTCTGATTTAGCACTGTTTGTTCTTCCAAAGTCATTTCTCTTTAAAATAATTATTTCTAGGCTTTAATTTATAAACAACTACAATGCCTGCAGTATATTCTACAGAGGTATTAATCGGTGAAGTAAAAAAATTGTTGTCAAATATATGTAGCATGCAGATACTTAGAAATCAAAAGGTCTGAAAGTGATACTGTAGAAAAAAAAGCAGCTTGTAGTATGTGGTTGACTATTTCTATTGGAAACATGCAAAATGTTTAAAAGGCGCTGTATCTGTATGATTTACCAAAAATTGATGCTGATTTGTTAATAACAAAAAATAAAGTGATTTTATTCCTTCCCCTCCGTTTGTTATATTCTCTTCTTTACCTATTCTGACAATTGATTTTGCAAAATAACTAAGAAGAAATGTAAGCTATAGATTCACACAGTTATCAGTTTTCTCACAGTTAGTTTTATAATTCGCATGCTGAGTTAGTTTTCTCCAGCACATGCAATTCAAGCTTTCTTTTTAAAAAGAAATTAATTTTGAATTTGCTGCCCATTTACTAAGACTACAATTACTGTTAGTACTGGCCAAGTTGTAACATCTGTGTCATCCTGCTTGTGTGTGTTTTGTATATATTAAATTGTTTTTTAATATGCACCCTTCCTAAGAAAATGCCTTGCTTTTTCTAAATCTCCTATATTTTATTTTTCTATCAGAAAATCCATTGAACAGAGATCTTTGGGGGAGTTTGTTACATTGTACTTTAGCTTTAAAGTTGTTTTATAAAAGTTGTGCTGATGCATCTAGGGAATGTGTTTTGCAAAGATACTTTGCATACATACTTCTTGTCTCTTAAACATACACATAAACCTGTGGTCAGTACCCCCCAGTATTCCTCCACCAATGAAAATTAACCCTCGGAAGCAAAATAAAAACTTGCTCCAGTTCTCTTTCAAAAGACACCTGCTTGGAGGGATATCTGTTTTAAAGGCCATTTTAGTGTATTTATTATATTTTAATTCTCTTTTTACCACACTGTTACTATTTAATTGCTTTTTAACTTTTGTATTGCACTTTTTAAACTTGTCTAGTGTGGATTGTTAGCCGCCTTGAGTTCCCATGGGGAGAAAGGTGGAGTATAAATAAAGTTAACAGCAACAACAATTGTCTTTTTCACTAATATGACTTCACCTGTGACTTCACTCATTGACAATAGACACTCGAAAGCTGAAGCAGGTTCACTCTTCACAAAAATGTTGAGGCAACATATTTTGCCCCTTTCCCTTAATTTTTCTTATCCATCACAGATTAGAGAAGTCTTTTCCTAGAGTACTTCTACTAGGAGTAGAGACTAGAGATAGCTGAGCAGCTTTGCTTGAATTTTAACAAAAATGTGTTAGAATGAAATTAAAGTGTATATATTTTCTGTGATGTCTTTATTATTATTTGTTTACAAGTCTTTTCTGTGTTATAAGAAATACTGTTTTGTCTGCACATATATGTGAAGAAGTTCTACTTATAGTATAAAACCATTTCTTTTTACATGTTGAATGGATGGGAGATTTTTATGAAGCTTTATGCAATTTTTGTACATCTTAAAATAAATGAAAACTGAAAACTCTGTTTTAAAACATGCAGTTATTATAAAAGTATAATACTCTTTAAAACATAATCTTAACATCTTGCATTTTATACCGAGATGCAATAGAGAGGGAAATATTAAATACATTCATTTATCTTCTTTTTGTGAAATATACAAAACTTTTTGCCATATTATAATTGGAAGTTTACACTCTGTTGAATTTAGTCTGCACTGCCTTCTAATTGTAATGACAGTGTAAAAGAAACCTGCCCCTTCATAGTACAAGAGTTCTGCACTTTGGGAGATTTATCCTAGCCTGAATACAATTTTGGATTTTTACTCATGCCAGGTCCAGTTTGATGCTTAAATCAAAGAGCCCAGTCATGGGTGCAGTCAAGTGCTGTGATCTCCCTTTCTTTTATCTATTCTGGCAGTCTCTGCTCTAGGACGAAAGCGTCACAGTAAAAGGAAACACTTTAATATTGCATGACTGGGCCACACGTGTTCATACATACTTCACTTCAAACTGACCTTAAAATCCACCTACTGAAGAGAGACCATTTGAGTTTGGCTTTCCAATGGGTTATTTTAAGGTCAGTTTGATGCTCCTGTGCAGTTTTGGAAAACTGTAAGTATAAATAGTGACGGGCATGAAGATGTCATGTTCCATCTCTTTTTTATCTTTAAGAAGCAAAACTTTCTTCATTTCAGATTCATCAGTCACGCCTGGGGTGTGGGAGGATTGTGTTATCGTTGAGTGATGCTTTCAGTCTTTTAAAAGATAGATTGGATAAAATTTTTCCTCCTTCATAATCATTTGAGGGATTTCTTTATTTCTTGTCCTTTGCCTCTTTCCTTAAGCTAAAATGGTATATGCACATATACACACCTCTACTTTAATTTTCTTTCATGGTTCGCAGATAATAGACAATGCAATTACATAGTGAGGTGATGGCCATTTTATTGTTTAAAATGAGTTCAGTAACTTGAATGGAAATAGATTCAATCTGTAAAGCCGAATTTGTTTTAATAAGTTTAGTCTGACTTGAGAATTACTGAATGAATGTTAGAGTGTAACCCCGGACTCTCTTATGGAAATGATATCTGAATAGATTTGATGAGGAGTGATATGAAAAAGTTGTTCTTTTGACCGGCTTTGTTCCACGATTTTTTAAAAAAATGTCTGGAGTCACATGTACATTCGTGGAATGTAATTTCAGTTATTAAAGAACTGAAGGACTGCTAAATGTACCTTATGAGCTACTCTGGAAGCTTTGGTTTCTACATTTCTATACTCTCATTTTTTTTCTTCCCTTGTCTTCTCTACTGTTATATCTATAGTTAATAATCTTTCATATATATAATCTCGGGGAGGGGGGTGCATGTGTGTGTGTTTAGGGCATTAACTTGGCCAAACTTCTGTAATTTTATATTGTCTAGATTTAAATAGAAGGCATTACATGCATTTACACTTGTGAATGCAAAATCTATTAGCCTGCAAAAAGCCTTCTACCCTAATGGGGGTTGGAAGAGGAGGGAAGAAAGGCTTAATGTTACGCCATGTCCAGAAGAAAACACTTTTCTTCCCCAGCAGTTCATTTGGTTTCCTTGCTAAGAGATAAAAAGGAGGGGCACATTTGTCCTTTCATCCACTCACTTATTTGCAGTTCCCTGGACAGAATGCCAAGTTGCGCTTGGCTACAGGGCTAGTGTTTTACATACAAGCCTGGCCTAATTTTTCTCCTGAAACATGTTAGTCTCCAGTGTGTTGGGGTTGATGGTGCCATTATTTCTTTCCTTGTTTGGGTAATGTGCGTAATGTTTTATGGAGTGATCTACATAATAAGCAGGAGTTCTCTCACACAACACAATTATAATGCTGTGACTCCTTTTTAATCTACATGTTTCCATCTATTGTTATCCTTGGATTTTCAGTTTAGGGAATTATTTAGAATTTTCAGCCACAGAATTTCAGTGTCTCATTAAACTACAAATCCCAAGAATCTTTGGGGTGTAGCAGTCAACGTGGAATCACAATGCTATAAATCTGTAATGTCAAAGGATCCTTGGTTCCTGCCTTGAAGTTTCTATCCTTACGTAGAGAAAGTAGTAGAAAAACTTCCCCTAAAATTGTGAATACAATGACTTCAGTCAGAACACCTACATATCATTTTCAGACATTTTGGAGTGGAAAAATGAAATAGTTTGAATTCTAAGGACTATAGTCTCTTTGAACTCTAGGGGCTGGAGGGGCTATACATTTCTCTAAAACAGTGGTTCTCAGCTTGGGGGTCCCCAAGTGTTTTGGCCTACAACTCCCAGAAATCCCAGCCAGTTTACCAGCTGTTAAGATTTCTGGGAGTTGAAGACCAAAACATCTGGGGACCCGCAGGTTGAGAACCACTGCTCTAAAACATCCGTAACCCTAAGTAAGGTCTTTGTACATATTTCCATTTTGTAGCTTGGGATGTTGTATAATGCTTACCCAATGGTGCAGTTAGGTATTTTTAGATGCTTCAAGCACGATCCCAATCCCACTGGCGTTACTACTCTTGGAAAAGCTATACCTGTTGAATGTCATCAACTGCAACTCTTAAAGGCACTAAAACCCTCTCGGGAGAAAAGATATTGATAGCCAAAAAAAAAAGTTCACGAGAGACAAAATGCCTTGCACTGCATTGTATCTTGTTCATTCCTGCATTATATGCATAATAAAAAAAGGTTTCTGTTTTCCGTGTACAAAACAACACTGAGAAGAGTGGTTTTGAATGCAAATGGTTAGGGGAGCAATTTAATGAACCACGTGATTTGCAAACCAAACAAATGTATTGACTTGACATTAATACTGAAATATAATAATGAAAAGCAAATTGAGACAAACCATTGCAAACAAGACTTTATGTAACAGAGTTTTACTGTATTATATGTGTATTTTAATATTTATTTAAAGTAGTATTTCTTTGATATTTTTTGCTGGGTGTTTGAGAGTTTTGGTTAACAAGAGAATCGCGTGTGTATCATTTCTAGCTACTGAGGGCCTAATTCTCCTGATTACCATAGTTCATTGCCCATAACTTTGAATTAGGATTGTATTGTATTAGTATTGTATCTGGCCAACATATTTTTGAAAGAATCTGGAATGCAGATAAATAAGTAGACTAATGATTACACAAATTTCACATTTTGGAGCCACAATACATCTGTGTATACTTGAACATATGAAAAGAGTAAACATGTCGTTTATTCCATGGACATACTTATTTTTAAAATACAAGACCATTTAATTGCATAGTAGTCACATTTTAATGCCTTTTTTGGCTGAAATAAGGGTGTGTGTCTATTATGCGACGAAAAGTTGAATATACAGTCCGGCTTTAGGCCGGGACATGGAACTGAGACAGCCTTGGTCGCCTTGGTAGATGATCTTCGCAGGGAGCTGGACAGGGGGAGTGTGTCCCTGTTAGTTCTGCTGGACCTCTCAGCGGCCTTCGATACCATCGATCACGGTATCCTTCTGGGGCGCCTCATGGACATGGGGCTCGGAGGCACTGCTCTGCGGTGGCTCCGATCCTTCCTTGAGGGACGGACCCAGAAGGTGTTATTGGGTGACACCTGTTTGGCTCCGTTGTTGTGTGGAGTCCCACAGGGTTCAATTCTGGGGGAGATCATTCGGAGTTTCAGAATGAGATGTTATCTCTACGCAGATGATGTCCAAATCTGTCACTCCTTCCCACCTGTCACCAAGGAGGCTGTACAGACCTTGAACCGGTGCTTGGCGGCTGTGTCGGACTGGATGAGAGCTAACAAATTGAAATTGAATCCAGACAAGACAGAGGTCCTACTGGTCAGTTGTAAGGCTGAACAGGGCATAGGGTTACAGCCTGTGTTAGACGGGGTTACACTCCCCCTGAAGACGCAGATTCGCAGCTTGGGAGTGATCCTGGACTCATCGCTGAGCCTGGAACCCCAGGTCTCGGCGGTGGCCGGGAGAGCTTTTGCACAACTAAAACTTGTGCGCCAGCTGCGCCCGTACCTTGGGAAGTCGGACTTGGCCACGGTGGTCCACGCTCTTGTTACATCCCGATTGGATTACTGCAACGCACTCTACGTGGGGTTGCCTTTGAAGACTGCTCGGAAACTCCAACTGGTCCAGCGGGAGGCAGCCAGATTGCTTACCGGAGCGACATACAGGGAGCACACCACCCCCCTGTTGTGTTAGCTCCACTGGCTGCCGATCCAATTCCGAGCACAATTCAAAGTGCTGGTTTTGACCTACAAAACCCTATACGGTTCCGGCCCAGTGTATCTGTCCGAACGGATCTCCCTCTACGTCCCACCTCGGAACCTAAGATCCTCCGGGGAGGCCCTGCTCTCGACCCCGCCTTTATCACAAGTGAGATTGGCGGGGACGAGGAGCAGGGCCTTCTCGGTGGTGGCCCCCCACCTGTGGAACTCACTCCCCGGGGAGATTAGATCGGCAACGTCCCTTCTTTCATTTAGGAAAAAGTTGAAAACCTGGATATGGGACCAGGCATTTGAACATCCTGGCAGCTAAAGAAAACCTGGTGACGAGCTGGAATTTGACGAGACGGAACGGATTTACGAAACTCCGAACGCTGAGCTCAGGATTAGTCTACTACTGTGTTACTGTATTGTTGTGTAGTGATGTTTTTAATCTTTAATTTGTAATTGTTTAATTTGCTTATATATGTATGTATATGTGACAAAGGCATCGAATTGTGCCTTCCTCTGTAAGCCGCCCTGAGTCCCCCCCCTGGGGGTGAGAAGGGCGGGGTAAAAGTGACGGAAATAAATAAATAAATATACTGCCAGCAAACAATCTGCATATAGTGTAGCCATGATATACTAAATTTTTACCACTTCATTATCATTAATGTAGGGGCTTTTTATAGTATGCCTATCCCGCATCATGGTGCATGTTCAAATAATGAGCAGTTCACAGAATATTGACAAATGTTTCTATTGCACATGTTGCAACATGGAATGAGATTGGTCAGGAGTAGGTGAGCGATGTGTAATAAAAAGTGTGCTGTATCGTGTTATTTGGCTGCTCAAATAATCTCTTTCTTGCCTTAAATAAATCAATAGTATACGCTTCTAAATTTCTGTTTCTCCCTAAATCCAAAATGAATTGTAGCTGTTGCCTTTATATCCTTGGGCTGCATGTCTTGTCTCTTTTCTCTCTGACTTAGCATCAAAAATGGAGCTGTCAGCCAGAGAGCTGGAATACGTTTGGCTGCACCTCATCAGAATTACTCATCAGCTGACTGACATTTCACTGAGACTGAAAAGAATCTTCCTCTACATGTATCAATTAGGATTGCCAACACCTGACTTTGAAAGGTGTTGCAGTGCCTTTAATAGCTCTATTGGATGAATAAGCTTGACAAGTGTTGCTTCTCTGTCATAGCAGCAGTAAGACACGAGAAACTGTACCTCATGAACATTCATCTGCCATCCAGTTATGAGAGACACAGTAATTGGCCACCTTAGACACAATCATAAAACTGCTTACTCTGAAGTTGCCAGTTGTTTAGGATTATCATCTTTATTTTGTAACAAAATAATAACAACCCCAGCTGAATGAGTACCCTAAAACTGATAGATGCAATTGAAAGGATGAGAATCCCAGAACAGTAAATCAGAAATTACTTTCAAAACCCTAGTGTGTAGGGTGGCAAATCCATCAATGAATGGTACCTGACTAGATTGACTTCTGCTCTTAAAACACTTTTGTCTGTATTATCTTAACAACAGAATACTGATCTTTTCTGGACAGAATACAATACTACACTTCCTTAACTTTGCTGAGGATATTATAAAGTATAGTCAATGCAAATGGAATGCACTTGATTGGAGAAAGTTGTACTGTATCTTAATTTAACATTATGGCAGATTATGGTAATAACGCAAGCCAACAAAATCAAAAAAAATTTTATCATCGGAAATGAAAGTAGCACAGTTTAAATCCATTTTAATGCCGATTTTAAATATGTCTTTTTTCTTATCACATCACATTTTTAAATTATGATGAATGGTACATTACAGCGGACTACTGTAAAGTCTGCACATTTCACATCATATTCATGTAACACAAGCCAACAAGTATTTTTCATCAGATTTAATTTGAGTTCATTCTTATATAGTTTTTTTGTGCTGAATTTAGATTTTTTTTCTCTTATCACATGTATTTTTTGCGATGAGGCTAATTGAAAAATTAATGCATTTACGCATTGCTATCAATGGAATTTAATTAACCACAAGCCAACAAGTATTTTTCATCAGATTTAATTTTAGGTCATTCTTATAGAGTTTTTTGCTCTGAATTCAAATAGGTGTTTACTTTTTCCTCTATTATGTGTAGTTTTTGTGATTAGACTAATAAAATAATTAATGCATTTAAGCACTGATATCTCATTGATAGAATCTCATTGATATTAGTGCGTAAATGCATTAATTATTCGATTAGCCTCATCATAAAAACTACACGTCATAGAGAAAAATCACAGATCTGAATTCATCACAAAAACTCTATAAGAATGATCTAAAATTATATTTGATGAAAAATACTTGTTGGCTTGTGTAATGTGACCATCCTGATGTTGTTGAACTCTAATTCCCAGTATCCCCCATCCTTGCTTATGGCTAGAGCAAGCTGAGAATTGTAGCTCTGGGGGTATTATACACAATTCTTGCGCCTTCGTCATTGACCGTAATAAAGTGAACTTGAAGTTGAATAGGAACAAGCTTTTCTACATGTTCTCCATCACCCTCCTTTTACATGGATCAGAAAATTAGTCTGAAAGCATCTATGTCCTAGTTTAAACCAACTGCAATCGGGGCTGTGACTATGTATTGAATTACATTACATTAATCCCTCCTTTTTCTCAAATCGAAATAAGACAGAATTGTGTAGGTTTATAAAAGAGTTAACAACTGAATCCAGGCTCAGCCAAATGGTTTGTGATTGAATGGAGATTTAGGCCTGGGCCTCCTCAATCCATACTTGTAATCTTTGCAATATGGTTGTTAGCTCTCACTGTTACTATGCAAAGTAGTTTGGAGTGGCTTTGCAGAAAAGATCCTCAGCATTGTGTCCCCTGAAGACGAAGACTGCTAAAAGTAGTTTCTTCCCATAGTTTGACTTAGGTGTCTGAATTATTTGCCTTTCTTGGTGAGGGGCTTGTGTTTCACAATTTACCACTGTGCACTGAAGGTGCAGTGGTTGTAGTTTTTTGTATTGCCTCCATGTACTTTAAAATGTATGAAACAAGACTGAAACCATAGTTCCAATAAAGATACATATGCTGCTCAGTTGTACCAATGTCTACGCAATACTCCCATCATTGTCAATGAAAATTATTTCCAGATCAGTTTAGGCTAGAATCCATACCTACCTATCTGGAGGTAAACTCCATTGGACTCAGTTGGCATTAACAGGCATAGAATTAAGCTGTCAAGTGTTTTTTTTTCTTATTTCTTATTTAAATGTTGGAATAATTGGTTGCAGTAGAGGGGTTTTATCTTCATGCAAACTAAAGAGGGAAAGAGGAAATTGTCTCTAAGGCTTAAACTATTTATATTTGTATTATAGGTTTCTATGACTTAGCAGTCACAGATGACAAAGTTATTCCCACCACTTTATTTGGTTTCATTGTGCATTCGAAAACAAAATGAAAGTTTTAGCAACCCTCACCCTTTTTCGCTCATTATTTCATTGACTCCTGTTCTCTTTCCTGCTTTCTCTTTCCCCTTCTTGTTTTATAAAAACTGGAACTGCTCAATAAAATAATTACAAATTTAAAACAAAATGGAAATTTTGGGCAAATATTACAATGTTGTAAAGTCAAATTCAGAGTCAGACTTCAGAAGTAAAGTTTCAGATAAAAGTACTAAAATGAGTACATTGAACAATAATGAGATTGTCAATACACAAGGAAAGGTGTTCTTTGGAAAAAATAGTATTTTCTCAAAGCAGGAGACAATTTTAGTATCCTATGTAAAGAAGGTGTCTTAAAATAGGGTTTCCTGTTGCGCAAGTAATCATTTTTATATGTATATATTTTCATAATGACAAAAGTTAATTCTCCACCAGCCGATAATTAACTTCTAATCTAAATCAGATAAAATTTTAAGTAGACTTGAAAAAAAGCCTTTGTGGGCTTTAGCCTGTTAAATTATCCTGTAGCTAGCTGTGAATGTGCCTTAAAGCTTTCTATAGCAATTCTAATCATACGCGCCGACACCCACTGGTGTCTGTAAAGACAAAGCTGATTAAATGTATGCTGCCTGAATGATAACACTTTCTTCATATGATTTTTAAAAGCTTTTTTTTTCTTTGCATAGTATGAAAAACTTTGTGGATTGTTTGAAAAATTTTAACCCTGGTAGTGGGACCTTGATATTCTAAAGACGTCAGATTTTGACTGAACTTGGCAGTTAAGCGGGGTCATCTCTTTTGGTTTACTACTTTGGTAGGAAACTGCTAACAAATACCAAGTGCTCTGAGTCACTGCTTTTTGAACCGTGGATCCTGACCCCTAAATGGGATCCTATTGGCTCAATGTTGGGATCAGAAAAAAAAATTGTCTCAGAAAAAGATTTCTGAACGTCACCCATTTACACAGGTCTGTTAGCAACAATATGCAATGTCTACACTGGATTCTGCAAAAATGCTTTAGCTGTAGTCCACAAATAGGAAAAGGAAAATCAGTCTATTTAGCTAGCCTTGTAAATGCTGATTTATAATCAATAAATATTTTGGGTTTTTAATAACCATTTTAACTTTTTAATAACTATACCTATATACCTGGGATCACGTAAACATTTCTCAGGTGGAAAGGGGTAGCAAGTAGAAAACATTTAAGAAACTTTGCTCTAGGCTATATTTCAGAAGAAAGAACTAGCCAAACCAATTCTGACTAGTCCCCTCAAGGTAGGGCCATAGCCAGAAAAAATTTTCAGGGGCAAGGGTTGAAAAATATTTTTTTAGCGAATCATGAAAAGTAGTCCCACAACACAAAATAATTTAAATAGTATGGTTCATTCTATATTTTATATAGACTTAATTAAATCAAATTTCTGGTCTCCTTCATTTGGGAGGGGGCTTCAAATCCCTCCCATGCCTTAGGCTTTGCCTTCCAGTTATGGGTGGGCCAACTTGGTTGCTTCCACTATATCAGCTATTGCTACAAGTAATAACTGTGAATAAATTGTCAACATTTGCTAGTGATAGTGCTTGCATTTCTGGAGGGACTGGTATAATTTTTGCTTCTCATAGACTTAGATGGGGATTTGGTTAACCAGTTAAAATTATTGAGTAAACCAGGTTTTTATTTTAATTTTAAAAAATTCCCCATCTACAGCCCTGCAGCATAGGGAGATAGGGAGGGTTATAAATAAAGTTATTTAATTAATTAATTAATTAATTAGTCCTTGCCTAAGAAACCCCTACAAAATTCATGAGACTTCCATAAGTTGACATTTGATTTGAAGTCAACTGCACACATACCGATACCTATCTTAGGGATCTCTATCAGTTAATTTAAATGTTTGTTAAGTTGAAACAGTTGGGTGCTATATTGCTACCATTTGAGTCAACAGGAGGAAATTTACTTCTACCCTTGTGTACACGGCAAAAACATGTTCTCAGGAGCCCCACCTATAATGTCTACCATTTATATCTATAATGTACCCAAAGTACAAGAGAACCCCTTATTAACCACAGAAGATGTGAAACGTGCTGTGAAAACCAGTGGTAGTTGTACCATTGCTTTGAAATAATGTGTGTACTTTTTGTTGTTGTGACATTTATACTACTGTCGTGGTGGCAGGATTCTCTGATTACCTGTGGCTTACTCTAAAACATAGTTATACCACATAGTGTGAAATTGGAAAATCTGTTCTGTGTGTGTTCTAATGGATGTAACGGTCATTAAGTATACGAGTCTTCTGACGTTGTAATCAGATGTGATTCAGTCTGTTAAATATCCATGAAGCAACATCTGCTTCACAGAGTGACCTTCTGCTAAAGAATACTTAGCATCTATTAGCAGATCATAGTGCAGATCTGCCTTATTTGAAATGCACTAAACTAGAGTAGTCTACTGCTGTTTAGCAACTTGCTTACAATAATTTATTACAGTTAAATAAAGCTTTTAAATCTTCGGTTAAATAATTATAGGGATTATACACATTTCAAAAAATCTTTGTAGTCTGCTTAAATTGCCCATTTAATTGTTTTGTTTAAAAAACAGTTCTTGGGCTTGGTAGAGACTCTCTCAGTTGTTGTTTTGTGTAGGTGTTAATAAACCTGGTTTTGAAAAAAAATGAGATAAATTAAAAACAAAAGCAGTTGCACCATCTGTGGTATATTAATTACATCTTTGCCTGTCAAGGGTAAACTAGCTCTTAAAAGAATGTCATTGAAACCAGCTAATAGAATACAGTGCAGTATATTAGACAATGGGCTTTCATTTCAGTTACTAATCGAGGTTTAGCAAAAAGTAAGGATGATGTATAACCATGTTTAATTTTCTTTCTTCTCAGAGCAACCTCCAAATAATCAAGGCCAGTCGACCCTGCAGCCTTTGCCACCTTCTCACAAGCAACATTCAGCACAGCATCACCCATCTATCACGTCCCTTAACAGAAACTCACTGACAAATAGGAGGAACCAGAGTCCGGCCCCGCCGGCTGCTTTGCCCGCCGAGCTGCAAACCACACCTGAGTCAGTCCAGCTGCAGGACAGCTGGGTCCTTGGCAGTAATGTGCCACTGGAAAGCAGGTAATCCTTTAGGACCTTGTAAGACAACCTGTTGCTCAAAATGTATAAGAAGCCTTACATTTATGCATCCCTTTTTCTGTCAGCAAGTGTATGAGTTAGGAAACTTTACATTCAGTTTCACCAGTACTGGCACATTTATTGTCCCAGAGCTCACATTGAAATGTCATTCTTCCCTTGTGTTTTCTCTTAGTGCATGTACGTATTGTTATTGTAATTAAATCACACCATTACATAGAGATGTTTCTGCCAACCTGGCAGTTTGAAAACATGACAATGTGAGTAGATCAATAAGTATCGCTTCTGCGAGAAGGTAATGGCGCTCCATGCTGTCATGTCGGCCACATGACCTTGGAGGTATCTACGAACAATGCCCGCACTTCAGCTTAGAAATGGAGATGAGCACCGCCCCCCAGAGTCGGACACAACTAGACTTAATGTCAGGGGAAACATTTACCTTTTATATAGAAATGAGATATTTCTCCACGGTGTTCATTATTAGTTTTGTTTTATTACTTAATTATTACAAATTGTCTTCCTTGGGAGACAGATACAAGTTAATAGGATGGTGATTGTGATGTTTTCAGGGAAGCTTGCACACCTTTTAGATGTTGCTGTTTAGATGTTCTGTACTGCTTAGCTTTATAGTTCTCTGTGTAGTTATTATTTCAATTCAGTCCTTCCTTTGTATGTAGAAGCTTCATGGTTTTATTAATTCTGAAGTGCCTGTTGAAGTTACAAATGTATCTCTTCTTAGGCATAAACTGATGGTTACTGCATTAACTGATCTGGAGTGCAAAGGCTGTCATTCATTTCATATAGATGAGCAATGATTATGACATAATTGGAATGCCATCTGTGTAGTAACCCCTATTGGGAATGTATTGTTTACATAACCCTATGCTTTGGTTGTGTAAAGTCTGACTTGCAGATTGTAAAATAAGATCTTGCTTGTAGTTGCATGTTCATCTGCAAACAGTAGCTAGTACTTCCAATATTAAAAAAATAAATAAACAGGAGTAGTTGTGAATACTTTCCCATCTTCTCTATAGTGATCCCAAGAGGAGGGAAATATACCTTGTTGTTTTATACAATCTGTAAATAAGTGGTATTCGGAACACTAAATATGATAACACTTCCTATTATTTACAATACTGGAAGGGGTACCTTTTAATGCAGCCATTCCTTTCTTTGCTAAGGTATATGGGTCTTTTGTGTATAAGCAGAAATTACAGATGGATGAACCGTTAAAGTACTGGCGATTTTTCTGCACCCATCATTATGCTTATTTTTGAAGTTTGTTTTAGGATAGAAGGTTTATAAAGTTATTCCTCCTTTTTATATTGACTGTGTTCTGTTTTCCTGCAGCGAGTGTTTGTCAATTGAAAGATAATATGAAGTGCTGCCATTACAGATTAAGAGAACATAGGGACACATCAATAGTTTCTAGTAGGGGTTTACAGTGTTACAAAATAAATTCTCCTTCCTCCTTTTCAACTTTCCTATAGTAGCCATAAAATCTTCTTTCCGATATTAAAAAAAAAAAGTCATCACAAATTCTTCCCCCCCCCCCACACCTGATATAAGGCTGAGTTCTACCATGTCTTGGCCCTCTTCTTGCACACTCATCCTGCTTATTTTCCGACTCCTAAGTCAAAGGAAGATTTAAAAGAACTAAAATACAGTCATGTCGTTAGCCCCCTCTGTCCCTACAGCCAACTGCAAGAAGATTATGGCTTCCTCCAGGACCTGCAAGCAACCAAGAGGTTGCCTTTCCTTTCCCTTTGAGTACAACTGTCTGGACCCCCCCCCCCCCCCATTGTGACCAAAAGGATGGGACTTGGAGTAGGAACATCTGCCATCACCAAAAAGGTACCTGGTCTATTTAGGGAAGTTGTTGGAGCCAAACATTTATCAAAGAGATCAGTAGGCCTAGTTCCCTTTTTAGTAGGATATATATGGTTTGCACCATTCAGCAAAATCTGAACTGATTAGAAGGTGATTAGAAGATCCAGCTTCAAACTAAAAGTTATAAGTTCAAGCAATTTTAGATACAGTACAAAAACACAGTTTGTCAAACAAGGAAGCAGAAGCTTCTGACTTTCTTTTGACTGCATTAGAGAAGAAGAAGCAGTTTGTGAACCTGAGAGATGCTGCACATTATTCTTGCAACCACAAGCCATGGTTTATCATGACTTCTGAACGGGTATATCATGTTTGCATTATGCTCACAATGACCTTCTGGAATCCATAACCATTAAATTTCAGTAAATATGAACATCAATTTCACCATTTAGCACTTCAATTTGCTTTGTAGAAGGTGTGTGTTTTTGCAACACATATCCACAGTAACTAGTCCATTCTCTACACATATACTACCAAGATATCTGTTTGCTTCTCACCTCCTTTTCAAATATATCTTAAGCTCTGTTCAGCTGGTGTGAATGTAGCCAAAGGGATCTTTATTTTTAAAACCTTAAGGGAGTTTTTAACCATGGTGTGTGTTTTGGCTTGGTACTGTAGTTAGACGCTAAGCTTAGCTTTGCTGAGCACATTTCCCTTGGTTCATCTTCTATTTAAGTGTTGTTTTTGATCCTAAATCTGGTTGTTAGTTCCAATGAGAACACAATAGTGCAAATTCAATTGATTCAGTGGGTCTACTCTAGTTAGAATTATTGATTATATACCCAAATGACCATTTTTAGAATTGTATGTTTCTGTGTGCTTTTCCATCCACTTCATATTGATAGTGATTTTACATTTCTGTTTGATAAAAAGAAGGTGAATCCAGAAGATCCATGATGTTCCCATTTGAAAAAGAAGGAAAGAGGAGAAAGCAGTTTTCTCAATCTGTCAAAAGCAATTAGAAGCTCAGAAATTTATGGGGGCAAAGAAACTTGGAAGACTGATAAGACATTCCTTTCACTCTGACTAATACCAATTAGAAAAAAGTTTTTTTCCTGGCATGAACCAGATAAAGTGAAAGATGATTCATTACATACAAATACTCACACCTGCTTTGATCTGGATTAATTTTATCTATGGAGATAATCTCTCTGTATGGACAATAATATGTACATTTATTTTGTCATAAGTGTATCAGTCTGGTTGGCATGCACTTATTTTCACCTGAACATTAGGAAGAACTTCCTGACTGTGAACTGTTCAGCAGTGGAACTCTATCCTGGAGTGTGGCGGAGGCTCCTTCTTTGGAGGCTTTTAAGCAGAAGCTGGATGACCATATGTCAGGGGTGCTTTGAATATGATTTTCCTGCTTCTTGTCAGGGGGCTGGACTGGATGGCCCATGAGGTCTCTTCCAACTCTTTGATTCTATGATAAAATTACAGCTAAAACCTTTATGTGCAGGGATTGCCTCTTTTTCTAGGCCATGACAAACTGTAGTGTCAGCACATGATGTATTTACATGTTGATACCTTTCAGTTGATTTTATGAATGCTGCCAGTTGAAAAGCATTGGGATAGAAATGACTATAGACCTCAGAATTTACAAAACAGTGGTTTCACATTAATCCTAGTCAGTCTGACCAAAGGTACTGTCAATAAAACTGAATGGTAGAGGAACTATGTTCTACTACAGATAACTGAGAAATAGAGTTGTCATACTGCCGCTTTGATTTTTACTTGGATTCTCTGCATGCCATCAAGACATCTGGTTCACCATTGATCTATTAACACAGATCAGCCCAGACATAAGGGCAGATGAGTCAGTGGCACCAACAGATTTACTCTGAGATAAGACCAGGTATTTATAATTCTAAGATAAGATGAAATATAAAATTCATATTAGGGGGAAATACTTTTTAATAGCTAAATCTGTTTGGTGGGGCATTTTGTCAGTGGCACAATACCTGTTACAAAACAGAATAAAAGTACAAATAAGAGACAATCAAAACTCCTATTAGTTATTAAACAAAGACATCACATTAATTGGTGATATAGTATTTAATGTGTTAGTGAATTTATGACAGCACCCAGTAATGCTGCATGATGTGAGATAATATTCTAAGTAATTTGCCAAGGTTACCTTTTGTCTTTTCTTAGGATTCTTCTGTAATTAGTTAGAAACCTGGCATTGTATTTAATTATCTTTTAATTGTATTACATTGAGAGGAGGAGAGTATTCAAATAATTAATTGTAGGCCAATATCTCAGCACACTGAATCATTTAATTAACATACTAACAGTTAAGAAGCTGAAACTTTATCAAAAGCATTTGCTCATTATATACAGTTTCCTAAGTCATCCACATAGTAGAGCAAGGTGCATGGAAGGTTTAGAAGTCATTCAGGCTTGATGAAGCATTTGTGCTAGAAGACAATTATGTACTTTTATTGGTGTGATTTTCAATTGAATGACTTCTTTTAATATTGATTAAGCCTCTATGAAAACAGGTATTAATCTTTTATAGGAAGAACTGAATCCATTTACTGAGGGCTGACGCTCCACAGGAGCACAATCTATTGGAAGCAAAAGGGTGTATAAACATTTAATAGGTGATAGTTGAATATGCTTCAGCAAAGCAGAAAATGCCTCTGTCATATATGTGATCGTTTAATGTGTTGTATTTTTCCATGTGTTTTATAAAAACTTGATCAAATTGGCTCATTGCTAGTCATTTTGTGCTTACAATTTTTACATATAGTTTAATAAGGGATTTCACTGTAGCTCAGTATTTATTACATTCCATTCTGTTAATGTGGGAGGTTAAAGCACAAATAGATTGATCTAAATTTGGAATATTGCCTAAGGTTCTAAAATTCCAGACTGAGAAAGAATGCCTCCCAAAACACTGCCTATTGTAATGTTCCTTGTTAATAAAGAGTTGCGCCCCTGCAATAGTTAATGAATAATATACAAATAAATCCTGCTATTTGTGGTTAGATAACATCTTTAACTCCTAAGTAAAATAAAAATGATATATGTAGAAATAGTATTTTGTATAAATCATAACCATTGCTCCAAACTCTTGAGATACTTGGGCTGTAATCTGATACCCAAGTTTAGTGGGACTTACTTTTAAGTAAATAATAGATTACGTATTCATTACGTTGAATAAATACATAATATAAATCCAGAAATAATGTTCATTTTAGATACGTTATTCTACAATAGTCATCTTCGAAATTGCTACTGAATAGAAATATGTAGATTTGTTTTTATTCACATTTTCAAGTGAACGCCATGTTGTGTATGCCTGGCAGATGAAATAGTTTATTTGAAATTATTGTTAGTTAACTCTAATATTGATAACAGGGCAGTAAAATTTATCTTATTTATAAGCATTTCTGTTTTTGAAATTGTGCAAGCAGGGATTGCCTCCTGGTATGAAAGTTGTCCAAAGATGTTGTTGATGTTTATTCGTTCAGTTGCTTCCGACCTTTCGTGACCTCATGAACCACGGCAGAGCTTCCTGATGGCTGTTGCCACCCCCAGCTCCTTCGAGATCTAGCCAGTCACTTCCATTCATCTTACTCTTGGTCGACCCCGCTTCCTTTTTCCTTCCTTTTCCCTTCCTTTTTACCCAGCATCGTTATCTTCTCCAAGCTTTCCAGTCTTCTCATTATGTGGCCAAAGTACTACATCTTTGCCTCTAATATCCTTCAATCCAGTGATTGGTTGGGCTTATTTCCTAGAGTATGGACTGGTTTGAACTTCTCGCAGTCCAAGACACTCTCAGAATTTTCCTCCAACACCACAGTTCAAAAGTGTCTATCTTCCTTTGCTCAGCTTTCCTTATGGTCCAACTCTTGCATCCATAGATTACTATGGGGGAATACCATTGCTTTGACTATACAGATCTTTGTTGCCAGTGTGATGTCTCTAATCTTCACTATTTTATCGAGATTGGTCATTGTTCTCCTCCCAAGAAGTAAACGTCTTCTGATATCCTGGCTGCAGTCTGCATCTGAAGTAATTTTCGTGCCTAGAAATACAAAGTCTGTTACTCCCCCCATGTTTTTGCCCTCTATTTGCAATTATCAATCAGCCTGGTTGCCATAATCTTGGGGTTTGTTATGTTTAACTGCAATTCAGCTTTTGCATTTTCTTCTTTCACCTTGGTTCTAAGGCTCCTCGGCTCCTCCTTGCTTTCAGCTATTGGAGTGGTATCATCTGCATATCTAAGGTGGTTAATGTTTCTTCCAGCAATTGTAGCTCCAGCCTTGGATTCATCAAGCCCTGCACATCGCATGATGTGTTCTGCATACAGGTTACCCATCAATTCAATAACATCATAGATTTTAGAATGCTATCAACTTGAAGATGTAGTTTTTAAAGTCCAATTAATATATGGCATCACAGCTAAAATCATAAAACTTTTGTTCTTTTGTTTTCATATTATGCATTTATTCCTTACATTTTACAGGGCTTTTGTAGGCTTTTTCTCCTTCTCTTGTAAACATAGATATCTACGTATTCATCTTAAATAATGATCATAAAACCCAAAGTGATTGTAATGAGTATATTTCTTCTTTTTCCCAGCAAAATCACCCCCAAAATCATGTTACTGAAGGCTCTTCATTGTCGTATATTACTACCGAAAGGTGGAAAACGTTATTTTAAAAGATTTGCAGTCTTTGATAGGTGGGTGGATGGATTATATTAGCTACCTACATATTATCACATATGTTTCAGAATTAAGGGCCTCTAGTGGCTCAACATACTCACTAAACCTATTCTTAAAATGTACAGTTCACCATAGTAAACATACTAAAGGAAATTTAGAGCAAAATTCTCATACTTGTAAAATAACAGTGTTTAGCACAATTTCTACTGTTAGTTAATGAAGCATTGCCTTTACAGCTATCAGTGAATTGCCTACAATTGCTAAGTAGTATCCCAAAACATCAATTTTAATTCTCCTATGCAAGATGAGGAAAGGGCATTATGTTTTTTCCCAAATGTGAATGCCTTCTTTCTTCAATTGCCAATATGCAGAGAATGGCAGGTGTACTACAGAACAAATAAGGTGGACAGAAGAATTGAGACACCTGTCTCATCTGCTACATTGAGAGCACAAAGATTAAGTATGGACCTAGGACTGGGGGTGAATAAGTCAATAAAAATATTCACTCTGTATAAATCTGCTGTGAAAAAGAAAGATTGCCTATTAGCAATCATAAGGAGGGAAATGGGAAATAAATGTACTGGTGTTATAATAGCTGTCTATAAATATCAAGAGTTACCACAATACTATGAACTTTTCTGGTCAACACAGTTCAAAAAGAATATTGTAGAAATGATAAAGACAGAGAACAAAACAATCTGAAAGATTAAGGTACTGGAGAATTTCCCTTTGGGAAAAGGTTACAGTGTTTGGCATTTGTTAGCTTAAGGGAAAAACGTGAACATAATCAAGCTCTACAGAATGCAAAAGAATTTCCAGCACCTGTGAGATTAACAAAGAGTATGTAGCATAAGCTTTCTAAGGTCTACAAACTTACATAGGACCCAGAGAATGTAGAGGAAGAAATAATATTTTCCTCTCTCATAATACTGGAAGGTAGGGTTACCTGATTTATCTCAGTGATGAGATATTTAGAACAAGTAAAAGGAAGTGAGTTAAACAACATACAGTTAAACTGGAAATTCACTGGTGTAAGATGTTTGCCAAATTGTGATTTAAAAAAATTGAAAGAATTCATGGGAGTTTTGGTTGTCATTGTCTGTATGGTTATTGGCTATACATTGTCTCTACTCCAAATGTAGACTTGCCACAAGCATTGTGACTAGAACTATAGGAATGCTAGATTAGATGTGCCTAGGCCTGATCCAACATGGCTTTTCCAGTGTTAACACTGTACCACTGATAGGACTCCAGCTTTGAGTCCTTCTAATGCTTTGTGACATTCAAAAACATTGGGATTTTGTGCACTAGCACTATGTTTGAAGTAATATCCAGTACCGTATACATATGTCCAACATTTCTTGTATTTTACAATTCCATGTAAGAGATAGTATTTCATACATTAGCACAAAATGAGTAATTACACCGGCCAGCAGACATTTTGGTGCCTCAGATTTGATCTGCTGATTCAAAAAAAATGGTCTCAGTTTTCCCCTATAAGAGCTAGCTTTTGAGAAACAGAACATACCATCTACTAGTCTTCATCTGCTTGCCCATAGAAAACTATGATAACCATATTGGAAAAAACCGTCACTACATCCCACTCAATTGAACAAGTTTCGGCCAGTTTCTAATCTCCCCTTTTTGAGCAAAGTTTTGGAACGTGTGGTGGTCTTGAAACTCCAGGTGTTCTTGGAGGAAACTGATTATCTGGATCTGGTGCAGTCTGGCTTTAGGGCGGGACATGGAGTGGAAACACCCTTGGTTGCCTTAGTGGATGATCTACAGAGGGAACTAGACAGGGGGAGCATGTCCCTGTTGATTGCCTTGGACCTCTCAGTGACCTTTGATACCGTAGACCATGATATCCTTCTGAGATACCTTGCGGATATGAGGTTTGAGGGCACTGTGTTGCTGAGGGACACCTGCTCAGTCCCACAGACATTGTCCTGTGGGGGTCCCGCAGGGCTCTGTATTGTCCCCTATGTCGTTTAACATCTACATGGAGCCAGTGGTAGAGCTCATCCAGAATTTTGGAGTTCAATGCCATGTGTATGAGGATAACAGCCCCTTCACCCCAGACCTCCAGGAAAAGGCTGAAGACATGGATTGCACTGATAGATGAGCAATCTATCAGTGCAATAAGAGAATTTGGAATAGTGTAATGACAGTTGGAACAGCTGCAGGCTATGATATTGGATAGCATGATTTTAAATAAGTGGTTTTAAGGTTTTATATGTTTTTAATGGTTGCTTTAATGTCTATGTTTATTTTACTATGTATTTTATGAATGTATGGCATCAAATTGCTGCCTATATATGTAAGTCACCTTGAGTCCCCTACGGGGTGAGAAAGAGCAGGGTATTATTATGGTAAATAAATAAATAAATAATATAAGAAATTACAGCTGATGTGATGTAACCAGTAGAATTTTCTGAATCAGCGTCCCAAATAACCCCAGTTACAGGCCTCAAAACCAAAACACAATTTTTTTTTGGTTGGACTGTGTTATGACTGGAAATGTTCAGTCTATTCCCTGTAGTAGAAATGGAGTGAGAGTAAATATTTTTATATTGTTGTGGATTCATTTGGAGTACCTTTTACTTCTAGTCTGGAAGTCCTGTGCTAACTCAGAAAAGTGCACAATTCATGCATTACTTGAACAAGTCAAGAGGGAGAATCCTGCCTGTGGAAAAGCAGTTTGTGAAGCTCCTGGTTGTACTTGGAAAGGCCTTGAGGCTGCAAAGACCCAACTAACTGGCTGGATTCTGCTTGTAGACTGGCACATTATTATCCTTGCTCTCAGCCTGAAACCAACCTTATTATTAGGATATGCTTTGTCAAACAAAAATAAATTATTACAAAAAGTTTTTCCAACTCTCTTAGCCCACAAAACTATATGAAGGAATAGTGGGAAACTATCCATTATTACACAGTTGTTCAGAGTAGACATCAGATAGTGTTATGATATCATTGTTACTTTTAATGAATTTTCCTGGTAGAGATTTCAGTGGCTTTTTCACAGCACATAAAAGATTTTCTATTATTGTCTACTTTTAGCGCAAATCTATCATATGAAAAACTGTTTCTGACTTATCCTTGCATTGATGGATAAGTGGCTCTCTCTAATGTGTCTGCTATTTATTTTGTAAGGCTTCCAGTTGGTGGTCTGAGCTATACTGCCTTTGGCTGGATTTACAAGCTGTTCCTGGTTCTTTAGAAGATGTTGTTTCCAGTTAATTTGATTTTACTACCCTACTTCTGTACTTTCTCATCCTGCACATTCTCCTCTTTTTAATTTGTTTTTCCATCTTGGCTGTATGCTAAGGAGCTTGTGGTAGATTCACTCACTTTTTTCCCAAAGAGAGAAAAAGAGATATTGAACACGTAATAGCCTCTTCCAGTTATGGTATTTTAGCATTTTGAAAAACGTGGAAAATAATACCAACATTATAATATTTTGTGAGACATCTAAATGTTGTTCCAGAAAGACAGTAGCATTAGTTTCATGCAGCAAAAACAGCTGACACCATAAATATCAAGGGGCTTCCCTATGTATCTAGAAATAGCCTCTCTCTATAAATCTGGACCTTCACTTTTAGTTAAATAAAATAATAGTCTAGATCAGGGGTCCCCAAACTATAGCCTGGGGGCCAGATGCAGCCCTCCAAGGTCATTTACCCAGCCCTCGCTCAGGGTCAACCTAAGTCTGAAACGACTTGAAAGCACACAACAACATCAACAATCCTATCTCATAAGCCAAAAGTAGACCCACACTTCCCATTGAAATACTAATAATTTTATATTTGTTGAAATTGTTCTTCATTTTAATTGTTGTATTGTTTTTAAGTGTTTTTTGCACTACAAATAAGATATGCGCAGTGTGCATAGGAATTCATTCATGTTTTTTTCAAATTATAATCCGGCCCTCCAACAGTTTGAGGGACTGTGACCTGGCCCTCTGTTTAAAAAGTTTGAGGACCCCTGGTCTAGATCATTGTATGCAAAGATACATGAATTCATAGTCTGACTCAATATGTAAGGCAACTTTCTGTGTTCCTCGTGTTTCAGACTTTCATATTTGGAATGCATTATAGTTAACATTTGAAAAGCACATGCCATGATATAGTTGCTGTTTATACAAGAATAAGTCTAGACATTTATGTCAAAAATTGGGCCCAAAAGTCTGGCTCAACATGCATGAGTCAATGTAAGTACTCTCCATTAATTCTTGGGATTATTGTTGGGGTTTTTTTTAAGGGGCCACCGCCTTCTCTGAGTATCAAAAGGCCATCCTAGGCCCTAGAAGAACCTAAAAGAAGCAGTAACCCTGGAGGTTTAGCACAGCTGGAAAATAATTAGCAATTATAAGATCTATCAACCAAAACGTTGCAAATTCGAAGGTTGGCGTGAGCTGTCAGCCTAGCTCATTGTTTGCCAAAGCAATTCGAAAACAGCATTAGTTGTGATTAGAGAAATTGTTGTTGTTCATTTGTTCAGTCGTCTCTGACTCTTCGTGACCTCATGGACCAGCCCACGCCGGAGCTCCCTGTCTGCCGTCACTACCTCCAGCTCTGAAGGTCAGTCCAGTCACTTGAAGAATGCCATCCATCCATCTTGTCCTTGGTCGGCCCCTCTTCCTTCTACCTTCTACTTTCCCCAGCATAATTGTCTTCTCTAGGCTTTGCTGTCTCCTCATGATGTGGCCAAAGAACTTCAAATTAGGTACCGCTAAAAGCGGGGGAGGTGTTTTATGATGCCATAAAGAAAAAAGATCAGAAAATGCTGGGTGACCAAAAGGAAGGAGGAGGTCCTGGCGGCTTTTTGTCATAGAGGATAGAGGAACAGCAACCCCTGGACTCAAGCCCAACCTTTCATGGCACCAAAAACAGCTGGACACCAAGTTGAAACAAACCACCTCCTTCTGGTCTGTCTGTCTGTGTATGGTCTATACAAAGCGGCATTGAATGTTTGGCGTGTATGTGTACTGTGATCCTCTCTGAGTCCCATTCGGGGTGAGAAGGGCAGAATATAAATAAATTATTATTATTATTATTATTATTATTATTATTATTACTCCCTCCATTGCAAAAGGACTTCTAACCTTTATGCATGACCATGCAAGAAAATGATGCTGCCAGTAGCTACTAGCTAGGGGTTATTTCCGTTCTCTGGAGAATGACCCTCAATTTATCCACGGATCACATCAAAATCCATAATTTTGCTTCCCAAACCTGACCTTGACTTATATAGGAGTATATATGGTAGTTATATATACAGATAAGGAATTGATCTGAAAGGCATGGATGTTATAGTTTCCTGTCATAGTCGATTGTGAATTGCACATATGGTATCTCTGCGCCTGCACAGGACAGCTTCGGAACCTTCTAGAAAATAAAAACAGACATTTTACCCCTGCCTAGCCCCGCCCACTCCCCAATTTAATTTTTCAAACATTAATTCAGCTTTTTCTTTCCCTCTTAAGCTTAAAACAGGGATAAGAGGTGGGGGAGATTAAAGTGTACCTGGCATTTTTCAGGTTAATTCTAGTATGACTGTTAATGCAGTTATTAAACTTAAATTAAATGTCAACTTAATGTAAACTAAATAATTTAATTCTCCCCTCCTAATGCAAGTTCTACAAACTTTCTATCTCTGGATCTTGCACACACATCATCCAGGATTTGATCATGCGTTGATGACAACAATGATCTGGTACCTTTAAAATTAGTAGAAGAAGAAGATTTGGCAACTTATTTATTTTATTTATTTACAGCATTTGTATCCTGCCTTTCTCAGCCCGAAGGCAACTCAAGGTGGCGTACAGATTAACAACAATTTGATGCCACAACATACATACAAAAATATCAATTAAAACATTTGCAACCGGGGTTTTCCCCTTCCATGTCGGTACAAGTCTCTGTGCCCTGGTCACCTCCTCTTAACACCCTCTTTTGCGCAGTGGGGCATGGTACTGATGGCACCCTCCTTTGAGCAGCCAACTTTGGTGCCACCAGCACCCCTATGGCGCAGCATGGCACGAGGGAGGTACACAGGCCCAGTCGTCCTCCCTCACCTCCTCTGCCCCCCTCTGGGGGAAGGCATGAGCCCATGCACAGGAGGGAGGAATGGAGGCCCGGTTCCTTCCTCCCTTGTGAGAGGAATGTGTGCTCGACCCGTCCTGCCTCGCTCTTCTGCCTCTCTCTGGGGGAAGGAAAGAGCTTTTGCAGTTAAGTGGTGCTTCATCGCTTGGCACCACCACCTGGAAAGGGGAGTGTGGCAATCTCAGCTTCCCTGGTTGCTATGGAACACTCAATACCAACTGTGGAGCTCTCGGTACCATCTTCTGCACCCTCAATGTCGGCACTAGAATTGCCAGAGGGCAGAGCATCCTGCTGCCAGGGCTCGATCCCAGCCCTGCTGTCAGCCAGACTCGATCTCGACAACCTTGCCTCTGCCAGTAAGGCTTAATTGGAAGAGCGCCTTTTGAAACCTACTTCTCCTACAACAACCACTTCCCCCTGAAAGAAATGGTTAAGTTACTCCCCGTTTCCCTAGATTAGTGTTTCTCAAACTGTTCCTCCAGGTGTTTTGTACTTCATCTCCCACAAACCCCAGCCATCTCACCAGCTGTTAGGAATTGTGGGAGCTGAAATCCAAAACATCTGAAGGATCACAATTTGAGAACCATTGCCCTAGAGGATACCACAGGGAATTGTGTGCAGTGGGCCCTCAGTATCCACTGGTGTTTGGTTTTAAGAACCTCCTGCCTCCCCATGGATATTAAAATCTGTGGATATTGAAGCCCCATTATATGGCATAATAAAATGAGATCCCTCATATAAAATGTTGACAATCTCAAACAAATACCTGAATGAACCTGAGGATCTGTGAAATGGAAGGAGCCTACAGTAAGATATGCCTATACAAGTGTAGTTCTTGACGGCAAAAGCAAGGTTTGCAATTAAAAAAACATCTTTGAATATTTTAAGCTGTGTTTGGTTGAATTTATGGATGCAGAACTGCAGATACAGAGGGTTTGTTGTCAGGATTTGTAGGGTTGATATTGTCCACATAGCTAACCACTTGGCAAGGACCAGTTAAGATGTGGGAGGCACCCTTGGTCTTATGCACATATCTTCTCTAGAGTAGAAAATTGCTAATAGGCCACTCCATATTAAGAAACTCAGGTTGTCCGTTTTTTTTGTATCCAAAGAGAATCAAGTCCTCATCTAGAGCAATCATATACTGATCCAATTTGAAAGCAAATTATCTGTGTTTTCCCCCAATTACTCATCTTCTGGGTTGTTTTGAACATGAACGTGGCCACACAGCCCGGAAAACACACAACAACCTATTGATTCTGGCTATGAAAGCCTTTGACAATACATTACTCATCTTCTCCATTCCCCTCAAATGCCATCCATGTCCATGGATCTTTTGTCTTCTTTAGTTCTCCATATGTTTAAGGTACTAGATTTGGGATGTCATTTGCTTGCTTGGGAGTAAAAACTAAATTTAATCCTAAACTACAAGCTAAATTTTTGGGCCTATATTTTATTGTAAATCCCAACTAGAGAAGAGCTATCAAATCAATGGAACATAAAGGAGTTTTATTAATTCAGTAGTCTGTTCTGGTTGAGTCTTAACAATATGATTTCTGTGTTAATGTAATACAAAGTTTAGCTCTATGTCTTTGTATCCAGGTGTGTTATATAAGATTTAGGTAGGATTTATAATATTAATTTTAAGCAGCTTTATGCACTGTATCCTCTTGGATATTATTAACATGCTGTTTGCCAGCTAAAATAAAACATTTTTCTTCTTTGAACATGGAGTTTCTTGCCATTATGTTTCCATTATGGCATCCTGGTCTGGTAAAGGCTATCTTTGTGCAGAAACACAATTTGATAAATGCATTTGCCATTTACACCATATGTAAATCATATGGCCTATGCAGCCGACCTGATAGGTGATGATCCCATGTACTCTCTTCCTTAGTCATGAACTGATATCTGCAGTAAGAATTTTTGCAGCAGGACCATCACATTTAGAAATGCTTATATATGAATAAACGTTAAGAAACTACATAGAAGATTTGAACAAATGCACAGTTGGGGGAAAGGTTCTTTAGCTATTTCTATATGGTTATTTGTGCTTGTTTTAATATGTATTTTTGTTTCCTACAGGCATTTCCTATTCAAAACAGGAACAGGGACAACACCACTGTTCAGTACTGCGACACCGGGTTACACAATGGCATCCGGCTCGGTTTATTCCCCTCCTACGCGACCACTACCTAGGAACACCTTATCAAGAAGTGCTTTTAAATTTAAAAAGTCTTCAAAGTACTGTAGCTGGAAATGTACAGCACTTTGTGCTGTAGGGGTCTCCGTGCTACTGGCAATATTACTATCTTATTTTATAGGTAAGCTTGTGTTTTTATGATTATTGTCATCATAAATCTATATGTCTGTTTTGCTGGTTATATATGGACAGTGCCAAACTGCATAATATACAGCAGTCTTTTTATCAGCAATTGCTAGGAACAATAAAGGCCATGAGAACAATTTAATTAAAGCCTTTTCAGATGGAATAGAAAATATCGGTATTTTGTAAGCATTTCCTGCAAAATGGCAAATGAAATGCCATTTTAAAAAATGGAACTGTAATTTAGAAATGCTGCGCCACATTTTCATCTGAGGGGGGATAAAGCTATAATTCAATCATCATGTCTATATTAAAAAGTATAGTACATACAAAAAAGGGCATAAGAGTATGGGCATTTCTAAGTGAAAGTATTCAGCTTTTCATATCTTAACCCTTTTTAGTACCAATAATGAACACAAAGCTAGTTAATTGTAGTAACAGTGTTACATGCAGTTGCTAGTCAATTCTAATAACAATGTTATTGATGCATCAACATGATTCTTGTGGCCTAATTCTTCCAGGGCACAATTTTAATCCAAAATCCCATGATCCAATAGATCCATTATAACTGTAGACCACCATTTCCACTAAGATCCAAAGGAAATTTTATGATTAGCTATTAAAATTAGTATAGTGCCCAGAACCTTTATGAGCCTGAAATGTTGATAGCATATGTTGAAATATGCTTGTTAAATTTTAGTCCAAGCCACAGCAGTGCACGAAATAAAATCTTTGAAGTCGGTCCCTATTGAAGTTGAAGCCACTGTGAATAATGTAAAAAAATGAGGCCGCTGAGTAGTAGAAGAAATTCCCCTTCCCCGCTGATGGAATATGGCTCGTTCAACAAGATTACCAGTTTTCTTGTTGCCAAGGAGAGCTGAAAGGAGTTTTATGGGAATTATGTCCATGTTTTCTGCTGTGTATGACTATTTGAATCATTACTGGATTTTCTTGCCCGCTCTGCTTGTATGCATTGTGATGTGATATGTTAAATATATGACTTGTGGCTAAGCTGCTGGTACTCAGCTTATTAGAGTGAAACCATTTTAAGATACAAGTCCGCAGGCACCATCTATATACCCAGAAGTATAGTCACTGCAATCAGTTTATGTTTTTATTTAGATTTATGGCACAACCTAATCCTCTCTCAGTGACCCTGCAAAAGCCCCAGGTCAGAATAACTGCATGAATAAAATATGCTGGGCTGCATTTGAGAGCATACTTATGCAATTTTTTAAATATTATTGATTTCAAATACATGGTAATTTTAATCATATGTAGGTTGGATTGTGACCCATCATATTAAATATATGAAATGATAACCATGCAATTAAGAAACCCTTATTTTTCTCTGCACACTTAAATTTGTTTGGTTACAACAGTATTAAATCATTTTAATGCATTTTATAATTACGAAGGCTTCAATATGTGGGTTAACAAGGGTTTCCTTTAATCAAGATTGGGTTTAAAGGCTGCGAGTTATTGGAAAAATGGAAAATGTTGCTGCAAAATGAATGTAATTTTTCCACTGCTTCACTTTTTACTAGTGATAGTGACCAATGAGGAAACATACCATTCAAAACCTTTCCAAAATGGCACAGAATAGTTGAGTGCTCCATGGTGGTATGTAGAAGAGGACAGTGCTGCTTTGAATAAGCCATGTGATTCTGAAGGAGACATTCAAGGGTGACACCTTCTTGTAGGTGCCATTATCCACTTCTTGGCATTATTACAGCTGCTACTAGAACCTTTTTAGTGACAGGTTCAAGGCTATGTACATTAAAGTTGTCATTAAATATTGCCTGTGGGGAAGCAAGAGTGCATTTGAGAGTGCCACCTTGTCACATATTTCTAGGATGACCTTTTTGGACATTTGTAAAAGGTGGCACATGATACCATGGTTTCCTTTTCAGACTATAACTTACAATACATTAAAATAAAAGTTTGCTGCTTTTCTGAGAGTGGCCAGACTGCTATCCACAGTGATATATTGCTGTTATATTATTGCCTGATATAATATAACAACAATATATATTCAGATGTATAGATGTGAGAAAATTTAAGATACATAGCAGCAGCTAGCAATATCCCTCTGTTGTTGCAAATAATGTTCTCATTACTCCCTCATTCCATATTATATACAGTTGCACTGGTAGCTGGGACCACATAGAGAAATGTGCCACCTCTTGTGCAACTGGAAAAACCAAATGTATATTGCCACAATATTACATTCTGGTAATGCTGCAGTATATTGTACATGACAGAGCTTTCCTTGTGCATGTTGTTTGCATTTACACTCTATGAGGTTTGACTGCAAACGTGTAACGTATTTCCAATAACATATTTCTAGTTAAGTAGTTGGCATAAAGCAGTTGCACTTTTTACAAATACCTTGAGACCTGGTGGCATGTAGATGAGTTCAACTAAAATCAAATTTGTTATACAGAGAAATATGTAACTTCATATAAGGTTGTGGGATGTCATGCAGAGAGAAAATAATCCAAAAGTGCTCGTACAAAGTGCTGTTTGGAAGATGGATGCTCTCCAGTGTGAGAGAAATAATGAAGAATCTAGTAGAAGGAAACCAAATGTCAAAAGCATAACAAGATAAGCACAAGTATTCAATGTATTCCACTACTTCGAGGCAGAAGGGAAATGATCTGGAACATTTAAACTTTAAACTTATTGGGTCCTCTGCTTGTGTGTCAATATTTTTTTATGTACACACATTTCTGTAAAGTGAAATCCTGACTCTATATAATATAAATTGATTTTATTCATATTAGCTAGAGCTGTGTTGCATTGCATCACAAATAACTAGTTCATATAACTCCTAAAATTAAAAAAAAGACTAGGTACTCCTCAGGGAGTCCTTTATGGTCTGGTGATATTACTTGATATTTTAGCTAACTCAGCAACCTAAATGTAAAATCTGACAATGAGGGACACAGTCTGAACATGTTGGGGTCCATAAAGCAGTTAATGGATTAAATTCACTCTTATATGCATTTTTCACACCTTTTCTGCTATAATATCAAAGTTCTTATTTAATAGACTCTTGGGTATAGGTTAACATGAAGTGGAACTCGTCTGACCTTTTATTTAGCTATTTTAAAACAGCAGGTTTTAAACAAAGTTTTGAGATAAAAATATATAGCTAAAAACATTATTCACAGCTTATATAACAAGTCACATTTTAATATGTTGTTTGTGGTTCTTCCCATATTTGCTTGGAGTTATTGCTGCAACTGAGTCATATTGTAGCCACACCTGAAAAACATGTCTATTGATAAAGGAAAATCAAAAGAGGCATTAAAATTGCATGTGTTTTGTTTAGACTTTCAGAGTACTGGCCTTAAATAACCAATAGATGGGTTCATTGGCAGAGTTTATATAGTCACCTGTTCCAGCACAGCTGTAGCTAGGTTTTTACAAGTTAGGTGAACATGCCAAGCCTCTGTATTTTATTTAGAAGAGGAGTGTGACAGGAAACAAAGTTTGCTAAAGTAGAGAGAACTTCATCTCCTCAGTCTCTGGGTTGTGCAGCTGTTTTGGCAAGTTGGCAGAAGGATAGGCAATGAGAGATTTGTCTGTCTGATCCTTCTTCCAACACCATGACAACAAAGCCCTGTGGTGGTGCAATGAATCAGCGAAAGGAAACAGGGAAACAAAGAGAGCCAACATGAGAGAGAGAGAGAAAGTTGGGAGGTCACAACAAGGAGACGGGAGAGCAACAAAGAGAGGAAGGAAAGGCATAGGAAAGTGAATATGAAACCATGAAGCAGTTTGAGTGAAGCCAAAAGTCTAATCTCCAGGAAATAGAAAGCCAGTGTAGCAAATAGCTGTGAGTTATTTTAAATGACTCTTTGCAGTTTGTGAGTTATATGTATTGAATATTTCTCCTTGAATTTTTGAGTCCTTTTTTATTCTTTCAGAATGGATATAAAAGGAGGAAGTTAGCAAAATACAAAAACCAACCTGTTTAGATGTTAAGCAATAGGATCTGTCAAGATGGAGTTTGCAACCTTGTAGAATTTGCTTAAATTTCACCCCATAGGATATGTACACAGTTGCGTCCAGCCACTCAATGAACTTGACAGGAATTACAAAGAGTGACGGAAGTAAATGGACAAGAGAGAAAGTGAAAACAAGATGGATAAGTTTTTAAAATAAAGGCACAGCAAAATAATTAAAATTGGGAGAACTAATCATTTTTCTGGCCTACGCTCTTAAAATTTTTAGCCCTTGTACAGCTGCCTGACAGCCAATGTGACCTAAAAATGGCTCAACCCTGTATTACAGCACAAAAATTAATGCTACCTTAGTTAAAATGAAATGGGAGAGTTTACAGTTTCCCCACCTAAATCCAAAAAGGGGAATGTTTGAATTATTTTCAATTTAAACCTGCCCACTTTTACAGTTAAGTGAATATCACAAAAGTAGGCAGGCTGGATGTTCAATATAATTTCTGTATTCTGCTTCTTCACAACTAGTACAATTTGCATCAAATTGTAGTTAAAATAGTAAGTGTTGATGAAACTCTTAACCTGACTAAGGTTGGCAGGATATATCTGTAGGGATTTCCATCAGTAGTTGAACCTGAAGAGAGAAAATGCATGAGTTACAATTAGAGCTGAATAGGTTTTATCACAGTAAAATAATATCTACTTGTTTAATGGGAGATTTAGCCATTTGGGTTATACAGGTTCTGTATTTTTTATATTTTCAATTGTGGTGAGCCTCCATATGTCACGCCTTTGTTAAAATCCAAGTACTTTGACAATGGCAGATTCTCATCAGAAAAAGATTAAATTATATCGAATGTAAATAAGTATTTCATTCATGACCACCAGACTCACCACCTACTTTTTTTAAATTAAGGGAACTTACAAAATGAACATCGAAAGGTCTTTCTATTTTTGTTTATTATTACATCTGTCACTATTTGCTGCATAACTAATTACAGTATGTGTTGTCCTTAGTGTCAAAAAGCAGAAGAATTGTATTCCTCTCACTTACAAAAGAAAGCTGGAGAAATGCTTCATTAAGCATCTTTACTTCACTTTACTATTTTTAGAAGCTTTGCAAGGTCATGCATGCATGCTCTAGAGTCACTTAGGAATATTTAAGCCATCCACTGTTGACAAAGAACTGTTGACAGGTACCTGAATTCAGTGTTACATTTACATAGTACCAAATTAAATAGTGTTTAGAAGCTGTTCTTATTGTTGCGTGTCTTCAAATCATTTCTAATATATGACAATCCTAAGGTGAACCTCTCAACTGGGTTTTCTTATCAAAAAAAAATTTTCATGTGGGGTTTGCCTTTGCCTTCTTCTGTGGCTAAGAGTGTGTGACTTGTCCATGGTCGCTCAATGGGTTTCTGTGGCCAAATTGGAATTCAAACCCTGGGCTCCAGAGTCACAGTTCAAAGCTCAAAGTCTGCTGGTTCTCTAGAAGCAGTTCTACTAGAGAATAAGAATCAGTTCATTCAATCCTGGAACATATACATAACTAGCTGCTTATTCTGGATTTTTGCACATAGCAAAGTGACTGAATGATTAGCTGAAACTGCAGTCCAACATTATCTATGAAAACGTGTTTGCTGATGTTTGCTTTTTAAATTTCTTTCTCCTTCAAAACAATGCATCTTCTTTTTGTATTCTCATTAATAGTTAATAGTTCTATTGTTTTTGTTCTTTCTGGTGTGTTGGCTTTTCCCTGAATTTGGTAAATAGTCTTTCATTAATTTCAGTTCACTGATAATTTTATTCAGTCCTAGAGAAAAATAGTGATGGTGCATTGCCCACTATCATGAGCTCCCAGACATCCCTTTTTGTCTTAGACTGTGCGAGAGTGGGAGAAATGATGAGATTTGTTGCTACTATGTAATAATAATTACCAGACTTAAAAAAAATCAGGCTTTCACTGTAAATCAAATGGTCACACTGACTGGAACCAGAGTTAATGGAGCCCCTTACAATTTAGGTCCAAACTTCAGAGAAGTTTGCATTTTGGATAGAGGTTACGAAATTCAGATTTCAGTAGTATCACACATTTTCAGTAATATTCTGTGTTGGTGCTTCCAAGTTATATTTCTAAGTTTCAGAAAACTAAAAATAACTTAGTAGTAGTAGTAATAATAATAATATAATAATAATAATAATAATAATAAACTTTATTTGTACCCCGCCACCATCTCCCCGATGGGGACTTGAGGCCAAGCCCAAACAACAATTACATAAAATAAAACCGAAAACACAAATAATGAACAATATTGACGTAAATAAGTTAATTAATTACAACATTTTGTACATTGCTTTATTTTAGCACTTTTCCAATATAGTGTTTTTATTCACAGGGTAATTTGACATGACAACATCTAAGAATCATTATGTGTCTAGAACAGAATTCCTGTTTATTCCGAAATCTAACATGAAGAAGTCCATGATCCAGTAATGTATTTTTATCGGATCCTGCTGCATCTGCCAAAACCAACAGTCCTCTCCTTTCTTTAGCTCCCCTGGTAAACTAAAAACTTGTTCCAAGCCTCTGAATGTAGAAAGCCCCTGTCCTGGCACCAAATCCAAAAGTAGATCACTAGATGTGCACCATGGATCTTGGCCAATGTTTGCCCTTTTTTGTCTTTAAAGTAGCAGTTATGATAGTTTAAGCAGTTTGCCATCATAATGAAAAGATTATTTTGTTTTATGGCTGTGAAACAATTTCAGACCAACTCAAAAATAAGTGACTTCTTATGTTACAATGAATTACACTTATTTATTCCAGTTTCATGTTGTGTGGGGTGGGGGTGGGGGTGGGGTGGGGGTGGGGGTGGGGGGGGGTCCTTGACATTTGTAGTTCTAAAACAGGAGTGTAAAGCTCATTTTCACCAAGGGCAACAGGAGCATTATAGTTGCCTTCAAAGGTCCATTTGTAATTGCAAGGACTATGTTGCCCTGACATTGAAAGTCTCATGGGCAACATAAAATGCATGGTGGGCCAAGCATTTAATACACGTGCTTTGAAACTTCAACACTGGTTTTACTGTTCTTCCTTTTGGATGGGAAGGTATTCCATGTGAACCAGACATTCACAAATACTGATCCATAATAACGCTTGTGAATACAGTATCACAGTATTGCTTGAAACAGATGTTGTCATGATAATTGCACTAGATCATTTCTATATTAGGTGCTTTCCAATGGAATTGTAAATTTGGAGATATTTTGTTCTGTCTGTGTGAAGAGGATAGAAAGGGGGAAAATAGAAAAGTGGGATTAAATAATTTTTATTTATGGTGACCTTATCACAGATGTTTAGCAGATTTATACAACAATGTTATATATTAGAGTGTTTTGTTTAGAGTGAAATTTGTTCTGTAGTCATATTTCTCTCTACAGTTATAATTTCTTGAAACATGTAGGTCATAATTCCGATTGTATTTTATTAAAAATTTGGCTTGAAATTTATTGTTGAATTATTTGTAAATTTACAACTAATGTTTAAATGAATAATAAATGCAATCTACTTCCCCTGTAGTAAAACAAATATTCAAATATCAGTAGCAACATAAAATGTTTTCTCATTTATATATTTTATTTTCTAAGTATCATAAATCTTGCTTGATTAGATTAAAATAATTCATTGATGTATGGGACCATGGTTAAATACTGTTTCCATAAAACACTTGAGTAAATCTTTCTAGAGTAGATCTGAAGAGTGACACAACGAAAATGTGTCACAGTTAAATCATAATTTTATTGTATTACATTAATGCAATGACATTTAAATCTGTTTAAAGATTATCTTACTATGATACAGAGTCTGTGTCCACTGAGAGAGCATGCAAAGGAAAATGTAGGTGAGATGATCAATTTTGTTACATCTTACTGTGATACGTTATTTTCTACTCTTCAACTTCAAACTCAAAACAAATTGTATGTGGAAAATTGTATGTGTGTGTCAAAAATAAATAAACAGCAGATAGTTTGATTTTGAAAGTGTATGCCTGAAGATATTGTATCTGGTGTAGGACTGGGTTTGTGATAATTGAAAAATACTTAATGAAATAAGTTACATAATTTTTGTATTAACTGTTCTTGATGTCACCATGTTAATGTATGATGATAACAGACACATCACTGTAGTATAGAAACAAAGGGTTAATATATATCATTTCTATAATACTTTTAGATACTTCAAAGTCTTCAAATCTATAATCTTCTTAATCATTTCCAGATAAGTGTGTTCATTATTCCAATCCATGCTGAAGTGAGATGGCAATAAAAACAGTCCAGTTCTTTTGAGGCTGAATAAACTATGGTTTATGAATGTGAGAAAACACGTCCATTGCATCTAATTTGGGATGCAGTGTCAGGAAACGCTATAGTCTTGTTCCTGATATTGAAAAGTCTGTGAGGCCCCAAATCATAGTATGAGGCACCTATACAGCTCTCAACTCATACTCTTAGAAAATACACTGTTATTTCTCAGACACCTTGCACTCTGATGTAGATGTAGCAGGATATTTATCATGGACAAAAACATTTAGCCAGCTGACTAGTATTCAGAAGCACTGAGAGTTTTATTTAAATTCTTTTAGAGGGTCTAATTAATGTTTAGTCATTTAACCTATTTATAAAATTATCTAGTACTCTCCCTATAGAAATTAGCTGCTTTTGTTAGTAGATGTTCTGCTATTTATCTCTAAAGTCTTCTAAGCACACAGTCAGTTTTAACTTCATCAAACTTTAAGAATACAATTTTAATAATAGCCATGAATGTACCTTTTCAAAAAGTAATAAAGAGAAATTCTTCCACATATGTTTTCTTCTGTCAGAGGTCATTGCCACCAGTAATATTTTAAAATTGTGGTTATTGAGGGAAGATTCTCAGTGCATTTCATACAAAGCATAATACAATATTTACAATTTCAGCAGTGCACAGTATTAATATTTCATTGGTTTTTCAAGTGTCACTTGCTGTTATTGTCAGTGACTCTGAAAAGAAAATGTTCTATGGGGAAAACAACCCATATGTAAAAACATGAAGAAAGACATGTGGCAGTCAGAAGGTTAAAAGCAACATGACAAGATATCAAAGAATTCTAGTTTAATTATTTAATTAGCCTTACCCTATCTCCTCCATGAATGAGGTTAACTCTCAAGTAAAGATATATTGTTAAGGGTACTTTTTAAATTCTGGGTTTTACCCAGAAACTGTCTTCTTGATATCTTAATAATGTAATCAGACATCACAGCAAAAAATATATTTTGAGAAGTTACTGTAAAAACCTTGAGACTGCTTATATAATAAATATTGTGCTGGCTGTTGTTTTTTTAGACCAAATTAAGGCTACCGTTAAGATATTTCATCTAATAGAAAATTTTCCTTCGAGAATGAAGTTCAGAACAGAGTCTTTGGAACATCATTCTTTCATTTCTCATTTTGTGATATTAGGACCTCCGTACTTTTTTTTCTTAGATTATCTCACTTCTCTAGCTGTGTTGCACTCCAAGGCTGGGAACGACTTCTGTACTTAACACACACTCCAGTCCAAGGTAAAATAGCAAAGCAGTTTATTGAATATATATATATATATATATATATATATATATATATAGCAATTCAGCACAATAGTATAAAAAAGCAAAGACCAAATATCAGGAATAATCCACAGAAATCAAAGTTCAGGAGTAGCATCAAAAACCAGGATTACAAAAGCAGAATAAATCCAAAATATAAGAACAGTCTTCAAAGGAACAGTTTTCAAAACTTGGAACCATGAGCAAAAGAAAACATGGAATGCGGAACTACAGATCTCTTGACTAACAATAGATCTGTACTCAATCACCAACATTGCCTGGACTAACTAACTCATCTGCTGGGTTAGCTAATATAGAGAGAAAATCATGCCTTCTCCCATGAGAAACAGATAAGGACTTTTTCCGCTAATAATGGTCTTGACCTTTGTACACTCTCCTGAGAAGCCCGTAAACCTCCTATCTAACTGCTTATTAATCTGTCCACTTGTACTTCCATTTTCATCCTCTGATCTCAGATCTGTTCCTGACCTTGCTTCCCTAATGAACTGCCTTTCAGGAATGTGGCCTTCAGACACAGACCACTCATTTTCAGGGCTTAAAATCTCTTGCTGGCTTCTCTGCTAACTAAGACCTGTCTCGTTGTTGAATTCTGCCAACAACGAGAGTACGCTGGCAATGCTGCCCTAGCAAAGGAAAAACCACTCTGGCACGGAGAAAGAGGCGGAGAAAGGGGCGGGGAGAGAGGCGCAGTCTCATGACGTCAGAGACGTGCTGGCACACTTTGCTCCCGCAGGAGGCTAGTTTGCGGCAGCTCTTAGAGACCGAGAATCCCCAGTGTCATAAAAGAATGATTTGCAGGCCCAGAATCCTCAGAGAGATCAGGTTCAGGCACAATCAAAGGCTGAACTACAACAAGCTGTGCTTTTCAAACTAGACACATTTTTTCTTATTATTTCCAGTCATTTTGTGACTTGTCAACAGCTGTGACACTTGGAATCGTAGCAGAGGTTGGAAATAACTTATTACAAATACTTTGTTTTTTGTTTCTATTTGGTTACTTTCCCCATAACTAAGATCCAGCTACATTACATTATAACTGAAATACATTGTAAAACTGGCAGATTGAAAAGTCTGCTGGCTGGCTTAAAGGTTCAGGTCTAGGCCATTTGGCTGACCACATCCCCTTGTAAGAACCTGCCCGGACTCTGAGATCTTCAGGAGGGTTCCCTTCTCTTGGTCCCACCTCCATCTCAAGCTGGGTTGGTAGGAACGAGAGCCATAGCAGGGGATCACTGAAAGATATCTTACTTCTGAAATGGAAAGGCCATCTAATCTATTTGTTCCCACACTTCATTCTTCTCAGGAGACTTCTAGTGAAGGTGTAGGAGGACAGGGAAGATTCCATATCATCCCATGGTTACCAAAACAATCCTGACTGGTGACCCTCCTACATATCTCTCATTAGGATTATCTCCAACTCCCCTCTCCCTCACACTGCTCACACCAGCTAGGGGTCAGGTGAAGCATCCAGACCTCAAGACTCTCCACTTCATGACATAGTGACTGCACCATTCTTAGACATAGTGACTGCTCCATCCTGCTAGCAGCCAGAAAGCCCTCTGTATGCTAGTTCTGTGACCTCAAATGGTGGTGCTTCTGAAATTTTTCTATTGCCCTCTTTCTGCACCTTAGGGAAAGTACCCTTTCTCTGCTTTCATTGAAGTTTACATCGCAGCAGCAGCCTGTCAATCCATCACCCACCCAGTTGCGTTCCTGTTTAGAAATGCTACAGTTTATTAGAGGTCTGTCACACCTTTAGATCAAGACCCAGTTCCAGCAGGGTCCCTCTCATTGGTATTTTCCCAGTTCATGCACAAACAATTTGAGCAGATGGCTGCCATAGACCTTGGCCACCTCACTTTCTTGATAGTCTTTCTTGTTGCAATTACAATCTTGTTGAACTAGAATTCTGGGAAGCCAAGATTTGAATAAGTTTTGGAAACCCACCGGATTACTTAGGCATGTCACTCTCAGTGTTAGAAGATGGCAATGGTGAATCACCTCTTGCCAAGAAAACAGCATGATAGGTTTGCCTTAGGTTTTCCAGAAGTCAGAAATTACTTGGAGGTAAATAAAAGCACCTTGTTAAAGTGTGCATCTCAGAGAAGGCTTATATCATATGTGGCCATTTGTGAACAAAATGCTAGCATAGGTCAAACTTGGATCTTATCTATCATAGCTTTTCTTATGTTCACATGACCCAAAGTCTGATTGGGCAAATACACTTTATTTACATGTCACATTTTTCTGATTTTCCATTTATACTACACCCACAACACTGAATCACTTCACATGCCATTCCAGAAGGTCACCTTAATATTGGGGAGGAGTAAGCTGGAAAATCTCACTGCGCACACAGAATTCCCTGTGCCTTCCTCTCTCCTACAAAAGTCAGGGTGGATTCCCAAGCCACACTTTTTACCCCTTTACGATCTTAAAAACCTACTACCATCAACTTTTTTTTCTGGCCCAATTTTCAGGCATTTACTAAAAAGCAGTCAAAATGCAAGAAATGCATTTGTAATTGGTTTTTGTTTTCTCACCCAACCCAAGCATGGCAAATTTAAAGCCTTCTTAAAATTGCAACCAGAAATGAGACAACATCATTTTTGGTGAATCACCAATGTGTCAGTGATGCCTGGTGGGAGGGGTTGAGAGAGAGAGAGAAAAAGTAGCTGCCACTACCACCCCACATGCACACAATTACTCACGTCTGCTCTAGATGTGTCACACATAGCATATGGTTTTACGAACTCTGTCTGATAAGCGGAGTATGAGAAGAATGAACATTTGTGCAAGTGGATGAGTCCGCAGTTTTTTCTCTTCTGTACAATTTTATTTAGGTCTCTACAGCTCATTGAAAATCAGGAAAATGTAGAGCCTTGTTTCAGCACCGCTGATTTAAAATATGTTTAATGTTACAAACAAACCATTAAGATTACATAAGACCAGTCCGCTTAATTTCCTCTTCATTAGTAGATGTGTAGCAGAGATATTTTATTCATCTTGCAACATTTTGAAATTTGTTTGCAGATATGAAATAACCTGTTTCTCCCACCACCAAATTGGCTTTGCAATAGGAAACCAGATAATTTTTTCTGTAGCTGATAAAGTTTCTCATGTTTGAGTCTGTAGCTCACTGGCAGATCTTTTATGGGGAAAGGAGAGTTTAATTTTCATTTGATAGATATTTTTTCTATGATTTTGTTGCATGTCAGAAAATCAGTACAGAGTTAAATAGGGACCTCATCCCACATAGTCCTCTCTGTTTCTCTCTGCTGCTGAAACACAGTCCCACAGAAGCCATCACATATGCAAGGCCACGTCCCGTGGTTGCCCATGGGAATTGGTTACAACAGCGCAGGGAAACATAGGGAAGACTATGCTTTCAGGAATCAGATCCTATCCAACTCCCAATGAGAGAAGATGGATAGAAGCAGGGGAAAGGCAGACAACAGTTGCCATCACAGAAGACAGAAAGGCACAGGACCACAACAGTAGGTAACGAAAGAAGATGGTTCCCTCAGCTCTTCCCTGCTTCCTCCCCCCCCCCCCCCCCATATGATGTTGTTCTTGGTGAGACTCTACATCAGTGATGTGAGTTTGACAGGTAATCTCACTGACAGTCTAGACATTTCAAAAGTCAGACGTTGCAGATTGCACATATTCCTTGAATTACACCTTTACTTATTTAAAATGGGTACTCTTATAATCTTCATGCATCTTTCAATTTTCAATGTAAGACCATTCTATTTTTAAAGACTTTTTCTTCTGATTTATAGATCCTGTGATTTAAAGCAACTTAAATTCCAATCTCACATAGTACAACATAAAATAAAATGTTAATTATGCCATTGTTTGTGTGAGATATGCAAATTCAGTTTAGGTGACTTCTTCCAAAAGCATCTGGAACAGGAACTCCCTAGCACATACTTTTTAGAATCCCTCGAAATAATGTTTCCTGTTGAGGCAGTCATGACAAATATATTAAAAAAATTACATTCAGTAAAAAGAATACCAAGTACATTCTCTCTCTCTCTTCCCTATAATCTTTTTACACAGATGTTTAAGTTAAGCTTGTTTACCAGAATAATCAAAGGAGGATTTGGTGGCAACACGGGTCAGAACATTTTTAGGAGAACATAGTGTTATTTCCACAATTTTTATGAAATCCCAGTATAATCCTTCATTCAAATATATTAAATTTGCTTTATACAATACTTCATCTGCCATTATCACTCATATGTTTATTTATGGATGGAAATGCATAAGACAGGCCCTTTCAGTATAAATGAGAAAATCTTCATAGTGTTATTTATGGATGTGTACACTTCTTTATGAAATTTTATCATGTTAGTAACATGTATAGGGTTATTAAATCATATAAAAAATTCAACACACCTAAATCTTTCACTACAATTTTTATACTCTGCCATTATTTGAAAGGATGTCATAAGGAGGAGGGGACAGTCTTGTTTTCTGCTGCCCTGGAGACTAGGACTCATAGCAATGGGTTCAAATGATAAGAAAGAAGATACCGATAGAACATTAGAAAGAACTTCCTGACTGTAAGAGTTGTTCAACAGTGGAACACTCTGCCTCAGCGTGCGGAGGAAGCTCCTTCTTTGGAGGCTTTTAAACAGAGGCTGAATGGCCATATGTCAGGGGTACTTTGATTGTGCTTTTCCTGCATGGCAGGGGGTTGGACTAGATGGCCCATGTGGTCTCTTCCAACTCTTATGATTCTATGCGGATTAGAACCTTGTTTCTTATTCTTATGGCTTTTAGTTTGTTTTAAAACTTATTAGTGGTCAAATATTTTATGCTATTAAGCATATTTAAAGTGTGCTTGGAAATTAGCTTTTATGGGTTAGTGTCCTTGGAACATTTTTCTTCATTTTGCTTTTTTAAAAGAATTCAGTTACATTTCAATTGAATGTATATTTTTGTGAAATGGTTTAACCTTTATCCAATTTTTGAGAGCATAATGCTCTATGTTCTTCTATATATGTTTCCAAATAGCACATGCCAAACTGTTTTTGCAATTCAATTTCATATTATATTTCAATGGAGTATATATTGGAAAACCGAAATCATGGAAAATATTTGAATATTTGGACATATGTGAATTCATATCTGAAAATGAGCTGAAGACTCTGGCCTCAGAGTTTGGAAGTAACTTTAAAATGTAAGCGTTTTACTCATTGTGTTTGGAGCGTAAGAAGGGGAAGTATTGCTGCTTGAAAGCATACTAACTATTACAGCTACTATTTTTACATGATAGCAACCTATTATGATAAAAGCATTACTAGGAGCTTGCAGGCCATTTTTTAGTTATTGCTTGGGTATAAAAACCAGGTTCAGAGTAATGTGTTACTTACATGTTACATTGCTTGTTACTCGTGAGAAATACATTACACTTGAGAAACATATAATGACTAATGGGTTGTTTTTTTTAAAAGTAACAATTCCAAACTTGGATGGCTTATATATATATACTGACCATTACTTTTTAAACAGAAAAAGGAAGAATGAAAACCTAATGTATGTACTGTCGATGTACATTATTCTATTATTGCAAAACTTCCCTGTATTGAAATCATTCTAAAATGTGATATACATTTATGAAGAAAAAGGGAACATGCATTGTGGTTTATGTAGGGATACATAGCAACTGTTTCAAAATATAGCATTTAGCCATCATTCATCACATCTTTCCAAAAATGCAGTTTGAAGATGTAAGTTCTGTTAAGGAACAAGTTCAAGTGTAAGGTTAGAACAATTCAAACATCTAAAAGCAAGAAAAGAGGAAATGGAGCAATTCATGCCTTTAGAGGCCTGAATAGTAGCCTTATTTTGACCTGAGGAATTATTTCGTCCACAATAATATATTTAAAAATATCAAGCCTTCTCCAAAGTGATTGTATAATGGAAGGTATTTAACTATTTTCAGAAGTAAAAGTGCTTAAAAAGTAGCAGACAGGAGACAATTTGATCCCAAAAGTAACGGGAATAAAAAAAAATTGCACAATGCAGAAGTGCCAGGATAGGAAAGTGGCAGGTGGGGGGACCCAGGCATACAGTTTGTCCTTGCTCAGTTGAGTCTGTGCCTTTGTAGCAGTCAGTACGTTCACAAAGTGCATAGTATTTGTGTCTTCTCATGGGCAAAAATGCTGAGGAGTCTGGAGCAACACCCTTCAACTTCAAGAACAGAATAATGTGAAGGCTGTTCTGAAAGTTTCCCCACTCACTGAGCTGGCTCTGTACGATTCCTTGCAATTTCCTTCCCCAAGCTCAAAACCCACCTCAAAGGACATCATTTTGGGACACTAGAAAACATCCAGGCAGCTATTAAGAGGGCTTTGAACAAACATCTCAAGTGAAGACTTCCTCCACTTCTATGAACAGTGGCAGCAATGCTGGAATTGCTATATTCAATCACAAGGAGACTGTTTTGAAGGGGATAAACTGTAACTTCATGTATGTTCAAAAACATTTTTTAAAATAATTCTTAATTGCTTTTGGGACAGATAATATAGACAGAAAGTCTTAAAAAGACATTCCCACCCCTATAAATCCTCGTGAAATTCAGACTAGTGAGTATATCGTATTATTTGGATAAGCAGGTTATTCAAACCAATATAGCACAGGAAGTAGCCAGCACAGATAAGTATATGCTATGTATATTTTTGATGGTAGGTACACGGGCATCCATCTGGCTCTTTGTTTATGTGCTCGTGGAACCCCAGAAATTGAGGATTTGCCTCACTATTTGTTTTCCTGCCCTCTGGATTCTGAGCCAAGGACTAAAATCCCGGGCCCTATTCTTTATCTCTTTCAAACAAATACAGTGTCAGAAAAGATTTTCTACCTTTTGGCTAACACTAACCCTGTGGTTACTCACGAGGTATCTCCTTTTGCCCTGGCAGCACAGAAAATCCAGCAAGATTAATTTCTGATATTGCAGTCAACTGTGCTGGGGATGCTTTTAACTAATAGTGTCAACTTGTATGCAGAACACATCATGCAATGTGCGGACATTGGCAAATGCAAGACGGGTTAAAATTGCTGGAAGAAATATTAACAACATTAGATATGCAGATGATACCACTTTGATAGCCGAAAGCGAGGAAGAACCGAGGAGCTTTCTAATCAAGGTGAAAGAAAAAAGTGCAAAAGCTGGCTTTCAGTTAAACATTATAAAAAAAAAAAAACCAAGATTCTGCCAACCGGACTAATTGATAACTGGGAAATAGAGGGAGAAAACATGGAGGCAGTGACAGACTTTGTATTTCTGGATGCAAAGATTACTGCAGACACTGACTGCAGCCAGGAAATCAGAAGACATTTACTTCTTGGGAGGAGAGCAATGACCAATCTCGATAAAATAGTGAAGAGGAGAGACATCACACTGGCAACAAAGATCTGCACAGTTAAAGCAATGGTATTCCCCGTA